>NW_027411592.1:59279969-59899746 GCF_049639745.1 Rhodnius prolixus | reverse complement strand
AAATAATGTACATTGACGCTAAATTGATTATTTATTTAAAATCTGCAGTCACTTAACGTGAGTGAAATTGTGTATTACAAATGGTAAAATTTCTTTGAAGTTTTTTATGCACTGCTATCATTTTTATTCTGAAGTGATTAATTTAACTTCTGTTTTGTTTTGTGATTTAGTTTATTAAGTTGTACTGTTTAGTATATGTAGTGAATTTTGTTTTATTTCAGAACGTTTGTGTTTGCATTTGTTTGTAGTAGCATTGGCGTTCTTTCTAAGTTATTTTGAATGCTTTAATTTTATTTCTTTCTCCTAGGATGATAAATATATTTATGTCAATGGAACAAAATGTTTGAATCTGGCCTCCTGTAACTTTCTTGGACTGCTCACGAACAAAGAGAGTGAAACAGAAGCTATTAAAGCAGTAAGGAAATATGGTATTGGTTCATGCGGTCCCAGAGGATTCTATGGGACAGTTGGTTAGTATTACCATAATTATTAATCATTTAAGTGTACTAATCAAAATTTTGGTCTACTTAATCACTGCTGATTATGAAGCTTGGACTTATAAGCGAATTCCCCACTAGTTTAAAACCCGCCTGTAGCCACTTTTTATGTGTCAGAAACAATGTTTATAGTAAAATGTGTGTTTCTGTCCACTTAAAGACGTAATTTAAGTAATTACTTTATTGTTAATGTCAATCAATTAATAATTAAGGTTTATTTTGTAGCCTAAAGAGGTCATGTTGCCTAAATTATTTTGTAAGCTTATTCAAAAAAAAATCTCTAAGAAAAAGGTAGTGCCTTGGCAACACTGAAAAAGTAATAAATTTATATTTCAAAATGAAAAAATTCCCCCCAAAAAATCCTGAATTAAAGATTCTTTTTTTTTTAACAGATGTTCATCTGCAATTAGAAGAAGATATTGCGAAATTTTTTGGCCTAGAAGAATCTATAGTGTATTCATACGGATTTGCAGCCATCTCCTCCTGCATTCCAGCCTATGCTAAAAGATCAGATATTATTTTTGTGTAAGTATCGTATTATTATTATTATTATTTAATGATTTAAGGCGCGTCAACATCTAAGGTTATTGGCGCCCGCAGCTTTTTTCAGTGCACTGCCGGCCTCCGGACAGTGTTCTCTCGTTACAGACAACACTGTCCATCACCGGACAGTGAGCTGTAAGAAGCTCCTAGGAAGAGAAAATCTAAGGGTTAGCAGCTGGATTCGAACCCGGGACCTCCGCGTGGGAATCGAGTACGCTAACCACATAGCTAATCCCTCCCCTTTTATTATTATTATTATTATAATATTAGTTATTATTAACTTTACCCAGAGGAAAAGTGCTTACAGTGAAAGCAAATTCTACCTCAAATAGCGCTTCATCTAAATTTAAAATCTTATTATTAATCATAATAATTATAAAGTAAAAACTAGGTACTTTTCCGTTAGCTGGGCGCAAATGTCGCCAATTGTGAACCAAACGCGAGCCAAGTCAACGGAATAAAAGTCGAAAACGTTCAACGATAAACAAATATTAATGAATTGTAAATAAAACAGTTTTTCCCAAAACTGTTTTTCGCTTGCGAAACGGAAAAGTACCAAAAAAAAAAAAAAAAACTTAAAATCTTAAAATCTATCTATTAATCTATAAAATTTATCTATTTTCCAGTGATGAAAATGTAAACTTTGCAATACAAAAAGGTTTAGACGCTTCTAGGAGTGAAATAAAATATTTTAGGCATAATGACGTAGATCATCTGCATGAACTATTGTTGGAACAAGCTGAACTCGATTTGAAGGTAATGACTCAGACATTTTGACTTAAGAAGGCTTCCCATCCCTACATAGTGGAGGAATAGAAACCATTTTTATAAAGTCGGGGAACACGACGAGAATTGAGTTGTATTCTAAAAGAAAACTACATTATGTAGTCGTCACTAAAATTTCGAATTCAAAGAATATGACGTGAATGAAAAATTTCCTGAACAATTTTTCGTTTTGATACAAGTTTTCTGATAAACTATACCATCGCAAATCTTGAAATTTGTCATGCAAGAGCCTCCCAGATTTTATGAAATTTTATTATACTTTGTACCTAGAACTTGAATGCACTTAATATGGCCAGCTCCACTATTGCACTGTTGTGTGTTTCTTCCAGCAAAAAAAACTAACATTATTGTTATTTCTACAATATATTTTAAAATCAAAGACTACTCTTTTTTTTACAGAATAAGAAAAAATCAAAGAAAAGTAGGAAATTCTTAATTATTGAGGGAATTTATAATAAAAGTGGTGACCTGTGTCCATTCCCTGAATTGATGGCATTAAAGAAAAAATTTAAAGTAAGGCTATTTATTGATGAAACACTCTCTTTTGGTGTATTGGGCAAAACTGGACGAGGGGTTACTGAATATTTTGGAGTTCCGGTAAGTTTTTAGAAATATACTATGAGTATTTAAGTCTGTTTCCGTTTCTTGACTGGTCAAGTGAATTATTGTGGTTGGATGAAATTGAAATTGAACAGCTGATTAGGTTTTAATGCCCACGGAACTTCTTCATGTAGAAAATAATAATAATTTAAAATAATAATTTTTACTTTACTCTACAAGTGAGAGTATTTTATTAATATAGATTATCCAATTTGAGATTTTACGGTTTTGTGATACTCAGAATCCGAAAAAGTGGTTTCTCACAAATTGATCTTTGCGTTACATTACTACTGTATTTAAAAAAAAAAATGAAATTCGCAAAAAGTAGCGCTCGGTTCCAGAAGAAGATGCCACTTTTGGTTGAAATTAGTCTACCAGAAAAAAACACGTTTTTGATTATATTTTATTTTATTTTTAGCCATTTTTTTTTTTTTCATAAATAACTTCTACGATTTTCTTTTATTTGGTTTACTTAAAATGTACAGTGGTACCTCGGTTTTCGAACGACTTCAATTTCGAACAAAATCGGTATTCGACCAAGAAATTCGCGGAAAATATTGTCCTGAAATCCGAACAAACATTTGGAACTCGAACACCACCGAGATGAGCCGAGTTGTTTTTTAAATTTACACTTTTAGATCTTATTTCTTGTTTAGATACATGTTTTTTTCATAAAATTTAAAAATTTAGGCCAGTAAAACAGCATATTTCTGGGGCTTAGAAATGAAATAAACTACACATAGTTTACATTATTTCTCATGGGATAAAATTGTTTCGGTTCTCGACCAAATTGTTTCTCGACTGTACTTTCGGAACGAATAGTGGTCGAGAACCGAGGTACCACTGTAAATGTGTAGATCTACATCTTTTATTAGTAAGATTATTTAAAGATTAAGGGTACTTCTGAGTTACAGAATGGCCATGATTTTCTCTAAATAGCTATTTTTCTGTAACTTAACTAAAATCGAGTTAAAAAAAAAAAAATAAATCTACAACGGAAGTACTTTTTTTTGATGAATTGTTCACTTCCTTGAAAGGAAGTTCTTCACAGAACACTTCGTATATTCATACATGCACATAAATTATAACTTTTTCATTTTTTTTTCAATTAAAAAATTCATTAAAGAGAAGCTCTCGGGAAGGGTTGGGATACTATTCGTTGCCAAGTATTATTTCAGTTGCCAACTACGGTAACGTTTTTAAAATTTGTAAATATTGGTAAGATCTTAAATTGCTTGCTTCTTCGAATGTTCTGATTTAGAAGAAAATTTGTAATTAAGAACCTAATAATAGTAACAATATGAATTCAAGCGAGGGTACAACCAATATATTTTTTTTATAGTTTAAAGATACAAGTTTATTTGAATTTCATCAGAGATTTGGATTCTGTTACAGAGCAAAGATGTAGATTTGATAATGGTTAGTATGGAATACTCACTGGGCACTGTCGGTGGATTTTGTGCTGGCTCAGCTTATATTGTAGAACATCAACGTCTCTCTGGATTAGGTTATTAAATTTCATTAATCTACTTCGAATACGTTATTTACTTTTAATTAGATAATTAGCCGCTAGACTTATTGGATTAGCTAGAATAGTAATTCTAGTCGGTAGTAATGACTAACTAGATGGACTAACGCTTTTAAACTACACCATTTGTTGATAACTCTTAGAAACATATTTGTTTTACAGAAGTAATTACAATTATAACTTTGTTTTTTTTATGAATTTTTTTAGGTTACTGTTTCTCTGCATCTTTACCGCCACTACTGACAGTGGTGGCAACCACAAATCTAAAAACAATTAACAATAATCCAAAACTAATTGAAGAATTAAATAAAATGAGTCGAGATATGCATACAAGTTTAAAAATTAATTCTGTGATTATGGAACATTTTTATTTAAAAGGCGATGAATTAGCACCAATTAAACATTTAGTACCTAGAGATGGTTATTCTGAAGAATTTATCGAAGATTTTGTCGATTACGTAAGTTTTTTGGGGATTTTATTGTTTGGTTTATAATTAATAATGTTTTTTTGTAACTTCAGTTGATGCGATATAAATTTCTCGATTTAAGAATAATGCTTCACTTTCCCTACTGTGCAGGGTCCAGCCAATGTAAGTCAAGTGAATAAATATCTATTTTTGCGAGTGCATCATTGTTGCTATTTCCAGTGAATCCATATAGACCAATTCTGTTGATCTGTGGCTGCGTCCAGAGATGAAGTAGCACAATCGCAATTGATCGGCTGGACTTTTCGCCCCTTAATTTTTTCTTTTTTACTTTTAAGCCGTGTCAAAATCTGAGCTTTTTTCAGTTCACTTTGACTTCCGGGACATGGAACGACCGGAGCAGACGGAAATCCAGCTCCTGCTTCTTTCTTATCAATATAGCCTTCACAAAGGTTGCCACCCTATCCCAGCCGACTCTGTGAGAGAGCATAGTCCCTACAATATTTTCGGGAATAATAATAGTAAGAATAAGAATAATAATTATTATTATACCTAGGAGCTTCTTACAGCTCACTGTCCGGTGATGGACAGTGTTGTCTGTAACGAGAGAACACTGTCCTGAGGCCGGCATTGCACTGAAAAAAGCGCCGGACGCCAATAACCTTAGATGTTAAGGCGCCTTAAAACATAAATAATAATAAAAGCGAGGCGGATTCAATAATCATTTTTACAACTCTTATTAAGGTTTATTATGCAAGCGAAGCCCAACAACTTTAGGGAGCTACTATTCCTTTTAGGGCTCTTCATTTAACTTGACTTTAACATTTTTCTCTTCTCGCCTACAAAAGAATTTTCAAAAGTTTGCCATGAAATGTTTTTATTTTTGTTTTTCAGTGTGAACTAAATGGTGTAGCTGTTTGTAGAGCAGCTTATTTACCAGAAGATCGGCCTCCATGTTTGCCAAGTATTAGATTGGCCGTCTGTAGAACTCTGACTACTAATGATTTATGTCATGTTTTGGATATATTTGAGAATGCACTGAATCAGGAATTCTCTAAATTTTGAACATCACCTTCTTTAGTGCGCACTCTATTTTCTAACTTTCTCACCTTTATATTTATAATCTGTAAATATGAAAAATAAATAAAAACAAAAACTGTCTATATGTTTACTTTTTTTATTGACACTTTTTTTTTATGTATTTCTTATAATTCAAATTATTCACAATAATACATTTATATATTTATGTTTAAGTTGCTCTACACCCTCCTAATAAAAAAAAAGAGTCTTATTTATTGAAATAATTCTACAATATTAATCAGTCGTTTGTTTTTAAACACGTCATAACTTTTCGAGGTTATTTGCCTGGGAGAAGTACAATAAATTTAATATTGATATTGGGATAACTTCTATCTTCTTTTTCAAACTGAACATGAAAGTTAGGTTTGTAATATTAATTTAGTAAACAACCATTCCTTACTTACGATTTCTTATTTGATTGAATGAAATTGAAGAATTGCGAGCCCCCATAAATTACCAGCAACAGTCGAAACTAAGTTGATTTTTGAAATAAAAGAAACATACAGCTGATATCTAGAAGGTTACAGCCAGAGTTGGGCAAAAATTTAATCAATTAAAAAACAATTGAATTAAACCGAAATTTAATTTTAATCATGATTAAAATTAAAAAAATTAATCGGCCAAAATTAGTTGATTAAAATTAAATTCACTTTTAATTTAATCGGAATTTAATCAATTAAAATTTTTAATCATAACTAAAAATTAAGATTAAAATTAAATAATCATAATTTTAATTGATTGAATTAAATTCCAGATTTAGTTTTAATCACTTTGAACGATTAAATTTTTTAATTAAATCAAAATTTGAGAGATTAAATTTTTAAAACCAAACATGGCCAATGGTTAAACCAGAATCGGTCCGATGCATCTTTATTCCGCCTAGCTGGTGCCTCTTCTCTATCAATATTATCACTTTTCCCAAACTTGGCACCTTCATTCTACCAGTCTGGTGACTCATATGTACCATGTTGGTGACTCTCAAGACTTATATAGGACCACCTTACACTCACATTTAACCATGTTTACCACTCACTAGACTTATATAGGACCACCTTACACTCACATTTAACCATGTTTACCACTCACTAGACTTATATAGAACCACCTTACACTCACATTTAACCATGTTTACCACTCACTAGACTTAGATAGGACCACCTTACAATCACATTTAACTATGTTGGCGACTCAATAGACATCGATAGGACCACCTTACACTAACATTTCACCATGTTTACCACTCACTAGACTTAGATAGGACCACCTTACACTCACATTTAACTATCTTAACCACTCACTAGACTTAGATAGGACCACCTTACACTCACATTTCACCATGTTTATCACTCACTAGACTTTATATCTTCTAAAATTATAGATCTGTGCACAAAATAACTGTAGTTTGTAATAGAGTAAAACAAAGTGTATAAGAGAAAAAAAATTTCATACCAATACGTGGTTCACAGTGGGAGATATAAAACGGACATAATTTTACAGAATTTCATGACCCAAAAAATTTTCAACCCTTTATATCTTCTACATTTATAGATCTGTGCACAAAATAACTGTAGTTTGTAATTGAGAAAAACAAAATGTATAAGAGAAAAAAATTCCATACCAATTCGTGGTTCACAGTGGGAGATATAAAACGGAAATAATTTTACAGAATTTCATGACCCAAAAAATTTTCAACCCTTTAAATCTTCTACATTTAAAGATCTGTGCACAAAATAACTGTACTTTGTAATTGAGAAAAACAAAGCGTATAAGAGAAAAAAATTCTATACCAATACGTGGTTCACAGAGGGAGATATAAAACGGCAATAATTTTACAGAATTTCATGACCCAAAAAATTTTCAACCCTCTATAACTTCTACATTTATAGATCTGTGCACAAAATGACTATAGTTTATAATTGAGAAAAACAAAATGTATAAGAGAAAAAAATTCCATACCAATTCGTGGTTCACAGTGGGAGATATAAAACGGAAATAATTTTACAGAATTTCATGACCCAAAAAATTTTCAACCCTTTATATCTTCTACATTTATAGATCTGTGCACAAAATAACTGTAGTTTGTAATTGAGAAAAACAAAGTATATAAGAGAAAAAAATTCCATACCAATACGTGGTTCACAGTGAGAGATATAGAACGGCCATAATTTTACAGAATTTCATGACCCAAAAAATTTTCAACCCTCTATAACTTCTACATTTATAGATCTGTGCACAAAATGATTATAGAGTATAATTGAGAAAAACAAAGTGTATAAGAGAAAAAAATTCTATACCAATACGTGGTTCACAGTGGGAGATATAAAACGGCAATAATTTTACAGAATTTCATGACCCAAAAAATTTTCAACCCTCTATAACTTCTACATTTATAGATCTGTGCACAAAATAACTGTAGTTTGTAATTGAGAAAAACAAAGTATATAAGAGAAAAAAATTCCATACCAATACGTGGTTCACAGTGAGAGATATAAAACGGCAATAATTTTACAGAATTTCATGACCCAAAAAATTTTCAACCCTCTATAACTTCTACATTTATAGATCTGTGCACAAAATGATTATAGAGTATAATTGAGAAAAACAAAGTGTATAAGAGAAAAAAATTCCATACCAATTCGTGGTTCACAGTGGGAGATATAAAACGGCAATAATTTTACAGAATTTCATGACCCAAAAAATTTTCAACCCTTCATATCTTCTACATTTATAGATCTGTGCACAAAATAACTGTAGTTTGTAATTGAGAAAAACAAAGTATATAAGAGAAAAAAATTCCATACCAATACGTGGTTCACAGTGAGAGATATAGAACGGCCATAATTTTACAGGATTTCATGACCCAAAAAATTTTCAACCCTTTATATCTTCTACATTTATAGATCTGTGCACAAAATAACTGTAGTTTGTAATTGAGAAAAACAAAGTATATAAGAGAAAAAAATTCCATACCAATACGTGGTTCACAGAGGGAGATATAGAACGGCCATAATTTTACAGAATTTCATGACCCAAAAAATTTTCAACCCTCTATATCTTCTACATTTATAGATCTGTGCACAAAATGACTATAGTTTTTAATTGAGAGAAACAAAATGTATAAGAGAAAAAAATTCCATACCAATTCGTGGTTCACAGTGGGAGATATAAAACGGCAATAATTTTACAGAATTTCATGACCCAAAAAATTTTCAACCCTTTATATCTTCTACATTTATAGATCTGTGCACAAAATAACTGTAGTTTGTAATTGAGAAAAACAAAGTGTATAAGAGAAAAAAATTCCATACCAATACGTGGTTCAAAGTGGGAGATATAAAACGGCCATAATTTTACAGAATTTCATAACCCAAAAAATTTTCAACTCTTTATATCTACTACATTTATAGATCTGTGCACAAAATAACTGTAGTTTGTAATTGAGAAAAACAAAGCATATAAGAGAAAAAAATTCTATACCAATACGTGGTTCACAGAGGGAGATATAAAACGGCAATAATTTTACAGAATTTCATGACCCAAAAAATTTTCAACCCTCTATAACTTCTACATTTATAGATCTGTGCACAAAATGACTATAGTTTATAATTGAGAAAAACAAAATGTATAAGAGAAAAAAATTCCATACCAATTCGTGGTTCACAGTGGGAGATATAAAACGGAAATAATTTTACAGAATTTCATGACCCAAAAAATTTTCAACCCTCTATATCTTCTACATTTATAGATCTGTGCACAAAGTGACTATAGAGTATAACTGAGAAAAACAAAGTGTATAAGAGAAAAAAATTCCATACCAATTCGTGGTTCACAGTGGGAGATATAAAACGGCAATAATTTTACAGAATTTCATGACCCAAAAAATTTTCAACCCTTCATATCTTCTACATTTATAGATCTGTGCACAAAATAACTGTAGTTTGTAATTGAGAAAAACAAAGTATATAAGAGAAAAAAATTCCATACCAATACGTGGTTCACAGTGAGAGATATAGAACGGCCATAATTTTACAGAATTTCATGACCCAAAAAATTTTCAACCCTTTATATCTTCTACATTTATAGATCTGTACACAAAATAACTGTAGTTTGTAATTGAGAAAAACAAAGTATATAAGAGAAAAAAATTCCATACCAATACGTGGTTCACAGAGGGAGATATAGAACGGCCATAATTTTACAGAATTTCATGACCCAAAAAATTTTCAACCCTCTATATCTTCTACATTTATAGATCTGTGCACAAAATGACTATAGTTTTTAATTGAGAGAAACAAAATGTATAAGAGAAAAAAATTCCATACCAATTCGTGGTTCACAGTGGGAGATATAAAACAGCAATAATTTTACAGAATTTCATGACCCAAAAAATTTTCAACCCTTTATATCTTCTACATTTATAGATCTGTGCACAAAATAACTGTAGTTTGTAATTGAGAAAAACAAAGTGTATAAGAGAAAAAAATTCCATACCAATACGTGGTTCAAAGTGGGAGATATAGAACGGCCATAATTTTACAGGATTTCATGACCCAAAAAATTTTCAACCCTTTATATCTTCTACATTTATAGATCTGTGCACAAAATAACTGTAGTTTGTAATTGAGAAAAACAAAGTATATAAGAGAAAAAAATTCCATACCAATACGTGGTTCACAGAGGGAGATATAGAACGGCCATAATTTTACAGAATTTCATGACCCAAAAAATTTTCAACCCTCTATATCTTCTACATTTATAGATCTGTGCACAAAATGACTATAGTTTTTAATTCAGAGAAACAAAATGTATAAGAGAAAAAAATTCCATACCAATTCGTGGTTCACAGTGGGAGATATAAAACGGCAATAATTTTACAGAATTTCATGACCCAAAAAATTTTCAACCCTTTATATCTTCTACATTTATAGATCTGTGCACAAAATAACTGTAGTTTGTAATTGAGAAAAACAAAGTGTATAAGAGAAAAAAATTCCATACCAATACGTGGTTCAAAGTGGGAGATATAAAACGGCCATAATTTTACAGAATTTCATGACCCAAAAAATTTTCAACTCTTTATATCTACTACATTTATAGATCTGTGCACAAAATAACTGTAGTTTGTAATTGAGAAAAACAAAGCATATAAGAGAAAAAAATTCTATACCAATACGTGGTTCACAGAGGGAGATATAAAACGGCAATAATTTTACAGAATTTCATGACCCAAAAAATTTTCAACCCTCTATAACTTCTACATTTATAGATCTGTGCACAAAATGACTATAGTTTATAATTGAGAAAAACAAAATGTATAAGAGAAAAAAATTCCATACCAATTCGTGGTTCACAGTGGGAGATATAAAACGGAAATAATTTTACAGAATTTCATGACCCAAAAAATTTTCAACCCTCTATATCTTCTACATTTATAGATCTGTGCACAAAATGACTATAGAGTATAACTGAGAAAAACAAAGTGTATAAGAGAAAAAAATTCCATACCAATTCGTGGTTCACAGTGGGAGATATAAAACGGCAATAATTTTACAGAATTTCATGACCCAAAAAATTTTCAACCCTTCATATCTTCTACATTTATAGATCTGTGCACAAAATAACTGTAGTTTGTAATTGAGAAAAACAAAGTATATAAGAGAAAAAAATTCCATACCAATACGTGGTTCACAGTGAGAGATATAGAACGGCCATAATTTTACAGAATTTCATGACCCAAAAAATTTTCAACCCTTTATATCTTCTACATTTATAGATCTGTGCACAAAATAACTGTAGTTTGTAATTGAGAAAAACAAAGTATATAAGAGAAAAAAATTCCATACCAATACGTGGTTCACAGAGGGAGATATAGAACGGCCATAATTTTACAGAATTTCATGACCCAAAAAATTTTCAACCCTCTATATCTTCTACATTTATAGATCTGTGCACAAAATGACTATAGTTTTTAATTGAGAGAAACAAAATGTATAAGAGAAAAAAATTCCATACCAATTCGTGGTTCACAGTGGGAGATATAAAACGGCAATAATTTTACAGAATTTCATGACCCAAAAAATTTTCAACCCTTTATATCTTCTACATTTATAGATCTGTGCACAAAATAACTGTAATTGAGAAAAACAAAGTGTATAAGAGAAAAAAATTCCATACCAATACGTGGTTCAAAGTGGGAGATATAAAACGGCCATAATTTTACAGAATTTCATGACCCAAAAAATTTTCAACTCTTTATATCTACTACATTTATAGATCTGTGCACAAAATAACTGTAGTTTGCAATTGAGAAAAACAAAGTGTATAAGAGAAAAAAATTCCATACCAATACGTGGTTCACAGTGGGAGATATAAAACGGCCATAATTTTACAGAATTTCATGACCCAAAAAATTTTCAACCCTTTATATCTTCTACATTTATAGATCTGTGCACAAAATAACTGTAGTTTGTAATTGAGAAAAACAAAGTGTATAAGAGAAAAAAATTCCATACCAATACGTGGTTCACAGTGGGAGATATAAAACGGCCATAATTTTACAGAATTTCATGACCCAAAAAATTTTCAACCCTCTATATCTTCTACATTTATAGATCTGTGCACAAAATGACTATAGTTTTTAATTCAGAGAAACAAAATGTATAAGAGAAAAAAATTCCATACCAATTCGTGGTTCACAGTGGGAGATATAAAACGGCAATAATTTTACAGAATTTCATGACCCAAAAAATTTTCAACCCTTTATATCTTCTACATTTATAGATCTGTGCACAAAATAACTGTAGTTTGTAATTGAGAAAAACAAAGTGTATAAGAGAAAAAAATTCCATACCAATACGTGGTTCAAAGTGGGAGATATAAAACGGCCATAATTTTACAGAATTTCATGACCCAAAAAATTTTCAACTCTTTATATCTACTACATTTATAGATCTGTGCACAAAATAACTGTAGTTTGTAATTGAGAAAAACAAAGCATATAAGAGAAAAAAATTCTATACCAATACGTGGTTCACAGAGGGAGATATAAAACGGCAATAATTTTACAGAATTTCATGACCCAAAAAATTTTCAACCCTCTATAACTTCTACATTTATAGATCTGTGCACAAAATGACTATAGTTTATAATTGAGAAAAACAAAATGTATAAGAGAAAAAAATTCCATACCAATTCGTGGTTCACAGTGGGAGATATAAAACGGAAATAATTTTACAGAATTTCATGACCCAAAAAATTTTCAACCCTCTATATCTTCTACATTTATAGATCTGTGCACAAAATGACTATAGAGTATAACTGAGAAAAACAAAGTGTATAAGAGAAAAAAATTCCATACCAATTCGTGGTTCACAGTGGGAGATATAAAACGGCAATAATTTTACAGAATTTCATGACCCAAAAAATTTTCAACCCTTCATATCTTCTACATTTATAGATCTGTGCACAAAATAACTGTAGTTTGTAATTGAGAAAAACAAAGTATATAAGAGAAAAAAATTCCATACCAATACGTGGTTCACAGTGAGAGATATAGAACGGCCATAATTTTACAGAATTTCATGACCCAAAAAATTTTCAACCCTTTATATCTTCTACATTTATAGATCTGTGCACAAAATAACTGTAGTTTGTAATTGAGAAAAACAAAGTATATAAGAGAAAAAAATTCCATACCAATACGTGGTTCACAGAGGGAGATATAGAACGGCCATAATTTTACAGAATTTCATGACCCAAAAAATTTTCAACCCTCTATATCTTCTACATTTATAGATCTGTGCACAAAATGACTATAGTTTTTAATTGAGAGAAACAAAATGTATAAGAGAAAAAAATTCCATACCAATTCGTGGTTCACAGTGGGAGATATAAAACGGCAATAATTTTACAGAATTTCATGACCCAAAAAATTTTCAACCCTTTATATCTTCTACATTTATAGATCTGTGCACAAAATAACTGTAATTGAGAAAAACAAAGTGTATAAGAGAAAAAAATTCCATACCAATACGTGGTTCAAAGTGGGAGATATAAAACGGCCATAATTTTACAGAATTTCATGACCCAAAAAATTTTCAACTCTTTATATCTACTACATTTATAGATCTGTGCACAAAATAACTGTAGTTTGCAATTGAGAAAAACAAAGTGTATAAGAGAAAAAAATTCCATACCAATACGTGGTTCACAGTGGGAGATATAAAACGGCCATAATTTTACAGAATTTCATGACCCAAAAAATTTTCAACCCTTTATATCTTCTACATTTATAGATCTGTGCACAAAATAACTGTAGTTTGTAATTGAGAAAAACAAAGTGTATAAGAGAAAAAAATTCCATACCAATACGTGGTTCACAGTGGGAGATATAAAACGGCCATAATTTTACAGAATTTCATGACCCAAAAAATTTTCAACCCTTTATATCTTCTACATTTATAGATCTGTGCACAAAATAACTGTAGTTTGTAATTGAGAAAAACAAAGTATATAAGAGAAAAAAATTCCATACCAATACGTGGTTCACAGAGGGAGATATAGAACGGCCATAATTTTACAGAATTTCATGACCCAAAAAATTTTCAACCCTCTATATCTTCTACATTTATAGATCTGTGCACAAAATGACTATAGTTTTTAATTGAGAGAAACAAAATGTATAAGAGAAAAAAATTCCATACCAATTCGTGGTTCACAGTGGGAGATATAAAACGGCAATAATTTTACAGAATTTCATGACCCAAAAAATTTTCAACCCTTTATATCTTCTACATTTATAGATCTGTGCACAAAATAACTGTAGTTTGTAATTGAGAAAAACAAAGTGTATAAGAGAAAAAAATTCCATACCAATACGTGGTTCAAAGTGGGAGATATAAAACGGCCATAATTTTACAGAATTTCATGACCCAAAAAATTTTCAACCCTCTATATCTTCTACATTTATAGATCTGTGCACAAAATGACTATAGTTTTTAATTGAGAGAAACAAAATGTATAAGAGAAAAAAATTCCATACCAATTCGTGGTTCACAGTGGGAGATATAAAACGGCAATAATTTTACAGAATTTCATGACCCAAAAAATTTTCAACCCTTTATATCTTCTACATTTATAGATCTGTGCACAAAATAACTGTAGTTTGTAATTGAGAAAAACAAAGTGTATAAGAGAAAAAAATTCCATACCAATACGTGGTTCAAAGTGGGAGATATAAAACGGCCATAATTTTACAGAATTTCATGACCCAAAAAATTTTCAACTCTTTATATCTACTACATTTATAGATCTGTGCACAAAATAACTGTAGTTTGCAATTGAGAAAAACAAAGTGTATAAGAGAAAAAAATTCCATACCAATACGTGGTTCACAGTGGGAGATATAAAACGGCCATAATTTTACAGAATTTCATGACCCAAAAAATTTTCAACCCTTTATATTTTCTACATTTATAGATCTGTGCACAAAATAACTGTAGTTTGTAATTGAGAAAAACAAAGTGTATAAGAGAAAAAAATTCCATACCAATACGTGGTTCAAAGTGGGAGATATAAAACGGCCATAATTTTACAGAATTTCATGACCCAAAAAATTTTCAACTCTTTATATCTACTACATTTATAGATCTGTGCACAAAATAACTGTAGTTTGCAATTGAGAAAAACAAAGTGTATAAGAGAAAAAAATTCCATACCAATACGTGGTTCACAGTGGGAGATATAAAACGGCCATAATTTTACAGAATTTCATGACCCAAAAAATTTTCAACCCTTTATATCTTCTACATTTATAGATCTGTGCACAAAATAACTGTAGTTTGTAATTGAGAAAAACAAAGTATATAAGAGAAAAAAATTCCATACCAATACGTGGTTCACAGAGGGAGATATAGAACGGCCATAATTTTACAGAATTTCATGACCCAAAAAATTTTCAACCCTCTATATCTTCTACATTTATAGATCTGTGCACAAAATAACTGTAGTTTGCAATTGAGAAAAACAAAGTGTATAAGAGAAAAAAATTCCATACCAATACGTGGTTCACAGTGGGAGATATAAAACGGCCATAATTTTACAGAATTTCATGACCCAAAAAATTTTCAACCCTTTATATCTTCTACATTTATAGATCTGTGCACAAAATAACTGTAGTTTGTAATTGAGAAAAACAAAGTGTATAAGAGAAAAAAATTCCATACCAATACGTGGTTCACAGTGGGAGATATAAAACGGCCATAATTTTACAGAATTTCATGACCCAAAAAATTTTCAACCCTTTATATCTTCTACATTTATAGATCTGTGCACAAAATAACTGTAGTTTGTAATTGAGAAAAACAAAGTATATAAGAGAAAAAAATTCCATACCAATACGTGGTTCACAGAGGGAGATATAGAACGGCCATAATTTTACAGAATTTCATGACCCAAAAAATTTTCAACCCTCTATATCTTCTACATTTATAGATCTGTGCACAAAATGACTATAGTTTTTAATTGAGAGAAACAAAATGTATAAGAGAAAAAAATTCCATACCAATTCGTGGTTCACAGTGGGAGATATAAAACGGATATAATTTTACAGAATTTCATGACCCAAAAAATTTTCAACCCTTTATATCTTCTACATTTATAGATCTGTGCACAAAATAACTGTAGTTTGTAATTGAGAAAAACAAAGTGTATAAGAGAAAAAAATTCCATACCAATACGTGGTTCAAAGTGGGAGATATAAAACGGCCATAATTTTACAGAATTTCATGACCCAAAAAATTTTCAACTCTTTATATCTACTACATTTATAGATCTGTGCACAAAATAACTGTAGTTTGTAATTGAGAAAAACAAAGTGTATAAGAGAAAAAAATTCCATACCAATCCGTGGTTTACAGTGGGAGATATAGAACGGCCATAATTTTACAGAATATCATGACCCAAACAATTTTCAACCCTTTATATCTTCTACATTTATAGATCTGTGCACAAAATAACTGTAGTTTGTAATTGAGAATAACAAAGTATATAAGAGAAAAAAATTCCATACCAATACGTGGTTCACAGAGGGAGATATAGAACGGCCATAATTTTACAGAATTTCATGACCCAAAAAATTTTCAACCCTCTATATCTTCTACATTTATAGATCTGTGCACAAAATGACTATAGTTTTTAATTGAGAGAAACAAAATGTATAAGAGAAAAAAATTCCATACCAATTCGTGGTTCACAGTGGGAGATATAAAACGGCAATAATTTTACAGAATTTCATGACCCAAAAAATTTTCAACCCTTTATATCTTCTACATTTATAGATCTGTGCACAAAATAACTGTAGTTTGTAATTGAGAAAAACAAAGTGTATAAGAGAAAAAAATTCCATACCAATACGTGGTTCAAAGTGGGAGATATAAAACGGCCATAATTTTACAGAATTTCATGACCCAAAAAATTTTCAACTCTTTATATCTACTACATTTATAGATCTGTGCACAAAATAACTGTAGTTTGTAATTGAGAAAAACAAAGTGTAGAAGAGAAAAAAATTCCATACCAATACGTGGTTCACAGAGGGAGATATAGAACGGCCATAATTTTACAGAATTTCATGACCCAAAAAATTTTCAACCCTCTATATCTTCTACATTTATAGATCTGTGCACAAAATGACTATAGTTTTTAATTGAGAGAAACAAAATGTATAAGAGAAAAAAATTCCATACCAATTCGTGGTTCACAGTGGGAGATATAAAACGGCAATAATTTTACAGAATTTCATGACCCAAAAAATTTTCAACCCTTTATATCTTCTACATTTATAGATCTGTGCACAAAATAACTGTAGTTTGTAATTGAGAAAAACAAAGTGTATAAGAGAAAAAAATTCCATACCAATACGTGGTTCAAAGTGGGAGATATAAAACGGCCATAATTTTACAGAATTTCATGACCCAAAAAATTTTCAACTCTTTATATCTACTACATTTATAGATCTGTGCACAAAATAACTGTAGTTTGCAATTGAGAAAAACAAAGTGTATAAGAGAAAAAAATTCCATACCAATACGTGGTTCACAGTGGGAGATATAAAACGGCCATAATTTTACAGAATTTCATGACCCAAAAAATTTTCAACCCTTTATATCTTCTACATTTATAGATCTGTGCACAAAATAACTGTAGTTTGTAATTGAGAAAAACAAAGTGTATAAGAGAAAAAAATTCCATACCAATACGTGGTTCACAGTGGGAGATATAAAACGGCCATAATTTTACAGAATTTCATGACCCAAAAAATTTTCAACCCTTTATATCTTCTACATTTATAGATCTGTGCACAAAATAACTGTAGTTTGTAATTGAGAAAAACAAAGTATATAAGAGAAAAAAATTCCATACCAATACGTGGTTCACAGAGGGAGATATAGAACGGCCATAATTTTACAGAATTTCATGACCCAAAAAATTTTCAACCCTCTATATCTTCTACATTTATAGATCTGTGCACAAAATAACTGTAGTTTGCAATTGAGAAAAACAAAGTGTATAAGAGAAAAAAATTCCATACCAATACGTGGTTCACAGTGGGAGATATAAAACGGCCATAATTTTACAGAATTTCATGACCCAAAAAATTTTCAACCCTTTATATCTTCTACATTTATAGATCTGTGCACAAAATAACTGTAGTTTGTAATTGAGAAAAACAAAGTGTATAAGAGAAAAAAATTCCATACCAATACGTGGTTCACAGTGGGAGATATAAAACGGCCATAATTTTACAGAATTTCATGACCCAAAAAATTTTCAACCCTTTATATCTTCTACATTTATAGATCTGTGCACAAAATAACTGTAGTTTGTAATTGAGAAAAACAAAGTATATAAGAGAAAAAAATTCCATACCAATACGTGGTTCACAGAGGGAGATATAGAACGGCCATAATTTTACAGAATTTCATGACCCAAAAAATTTTCAACCCTCTATATCTTCTACATTTATAGATCTGTGCACAAAATGACTATAGTTTTTAATTGAGAGAAACAAAATGTATAAGAGAAAAAAATTCCATACCAATTCGTGGTTCACAGTGGTAGATATAAAACGGCAATAATTTTACAGAATTTCATGACCCAAAAAATTTTCAACCCTTTATATCTTCTACATTTATAGATCTGTGCACAAAATAACTGTAGTTTGTAATTGAGAAAAACAAAGTGTATAAGAGAAAAAAATTCCATACCAATACGTGGTTCAAAGTGGGAGATATAAAACGGCCATAATTTTACAGAATTTCATGACCCAAAAAATTTCCAACCCTTTATATCTTCTACATTTATAGATCTGTGCACAAAATAACTGAAGTTTGTAATTGAGAAAAACAAAGTGTATAAGAGAAAAAAATTCTATACCAATACGTGGTTCACAGTGGGAGATATAAAACGGCCATAATTTTACAGAATTTCATGACCCAAAAAATTTTCAACCATTTATATCTTCTACATTTATAGATCTGTGCACAAAATAACTATAGTTTATAATTGAGAAAAACAAAGTGTATAAGAGAAAAAAATTCCATACAAATACGTGGTTCACAGTGGGAGATATAAAACGGCCATAATTTTACAGAATTTCATGACCCAAAAAATATTTAACCCTTTATATCTTCTACATTTATAGATCTGTGCACAAAATAACTATAGTTTATAATTGAGAAAAACAAAGTGTATAAGAGAAAAAACTTCCATACAAATACGTGGTTCACAGTGGGAGATATAAAACGGACATAATTTTACAGAATTTCATGACCCAAAAAATTTTCAACCCTCTATATCTTCTACATTTATAGATCTGTGCACAAAATGACTATAGTTTTTAATTGAGAGAAACAAAATGTATAAGAGAAAAAAATTCCATACCAATTCGTGGTTCACAGTGGGAGATATAAAACGGCAATAATTTTACAGAATTTCATGACCCAAAAAATTTTCAACCCTTTATATCTTCTACATTTATAGATCTGTGCACAAAATAACTGTAGTTTGTAATTGAGAAAAACAAAGTGTATAAGAGAAAAAAATTCCATACCAATACGTGGTTCAAAGTGGGAGATATAAAACGGCCATAATTTTACAGAATTTCATGACCCAAAAAATTTTCAACTCTTTATATCTACTACATTTATAGATCTGTGCACAAAATAACTGTAGTTTGTAATTGAGAAAAACAAAGTGTATAAGAGAAAAAAATTCCATACCAATCCGTGGTTTACAGTGGGAGATATAGAACGGCCATAATTTTACAGAATTTCATGACCCAAACAATTTTCAACCCTTTATATCTTCTACATTTATAGATCTGTGCACAAAATAACTGAAGTTTGTAATTGAGAAAAACAAAGTGTATAAGAGAAAAAAATTCTATACCAATACGTGGTTCACAGTGGGAGATATAAAACGGCCATAATTTTACAGAATTTCATGACCCAAAAAATTTTCAACCATTTATATCTTCTACATTTATAGATCTGTGCGCAAAATAACTATAGTTTATAATTGAGAAAAACAAAGTGTATAAGAGAAAAAAATTCCATACAAATACGTGGTTCACAGTGGGAGATATAAAACGGCCATAATTTTACAGAATTTCATGACCCAAAAAATTTTCAACCCTTTATATCTTCTACATTTATAGATCTGTGCACAAAATAACTATAGTTTATAATTGAGAAAAACAAAGTGTATAAGAGAAAAAACTTCCATACAAATACGTGGTTCACAGTGGGAGATATAAAACGGACATAATTTTACAGAATTTCATGACCCAAAAAATTTTCAACTCTTTATATCTTCTACATTTATAGATCTGTGCACAAAATGACTATATTTTATAATTGAGAAAAACAAAATGTACAAGAGAAAAAAATTCCATACCAATACGTGGTTCACAGTTGGAGATATAGAACGGCCATAATTTTACAGAATTCCATGACCCAAAAAATTTTCAACCCTTTATATCTTCTACATTTATAGATTTGTGCACAAAATAACTATAGTTTATAATTGTGAAAGACAAAGTGTATAAGAGAAAAAAATTCCATACAAATACGTGGTTCACAGTGGGAGATATAAAACGGCCATAATTTTACAGAATTTCATGACCCAAAAAATTTTCAACCCTTTATATCTTCTACATTTATAGATCTGTGCACAAAATGACTATATTTTATAATTGAGAAAAACAAAATGTACAAGAGAAAAAAATTCCATACCAATACGTGATTCACAGTTGGAGATATAGAACGGCCATAATTTTACAGAATTCCATGACCCAAAAAATTTTCAACCCTTTATATCTTCTACATTTATAGATCTGTGCACAAAATAACTATAGTTTTTAATTGAGAAAAACAAAGTGTATAATAGAAAAAAATTCCATACCAATACGTGGTTCACAGTGAGAGATATAGAACGGCCATAATTTTACAGAATTTCATGACCCAAAAAATTTTCAACCCTTTATATCTTCTACATTTATAGATCTGTGCACAAAATAACTATAGTTTTTAATTGAGAAAAACAAAGTGTATAAGAGAACAAAATTCCATACCAATTCGTGGTTCACAGTGGGAGATATAGAACGGCCATAATTTTACAGAATTTCATGACCCAAAAAATTTTCAACCCTTTATATCTTCTACATTTATAGATCTGTGCACAAAATAACTATAGTTATTAATTGAGAAAAACATAGTGTATAAGAGAAAAAAATTCCATACCAATTCGTGGTTCACAGTGGGAGATATAGAACGGCCATAATTTTACAGAATTTCATGACCCAAAAAATTTTCAACCTTTTATATCAGTGGTTCTTAACCTTTTCATAGACGCGGAACTCAATTATATGTATATATTTTTTTCGCGGAACACTAACATTAAATAATTTGAAATTCGGTATTTAGCAAGAACTTAAAATTAAATTCAAATTAAAAAAAAGGAACAATTTTTTGTTTTCGCATCTTTCCTAAGTTTCTAAATTTCAATACATTTAAAATTGAAATTTCGCGGAACACTTGGACCATATTCGCGGAACACCGGTTAAGAACCGCTGGTCTAGAGACTCGTGAAGAAGTCCAAGTCTACAAAAATTAACCGAAAAGTATTTATTGAAGACGCTCAGAAAAAAGGCCTCGGCAAAACGTGGTTCGAACCATTGGTTGAAAAGCCATAAAAGTGGATGATTAAATTAGTTTGATTAACGATTAAATCTGAAATTTAATTGATTAAATAATTGTCATATGATTAAAATTACGATTAAATTCGCCGATTAAATTCTGATTAAAATTAAAAATAAATTTAATCAATAAAATTTAGAATTTAATTGTTTTTTTAATCAGTGCCCAACTCTGGTTACAGCAGATAAAAGTGAAGTATTTAGTAAATAATAATAGATCCAATATTACATGAGACAACTTAGAAATTAGAGAATTTCCATAGAAAAGATTCCTTTTTGGAGGATTTTGAAGTTTAAAATACTTGGTTTTTGCCGAGTATGCTGTTCAAACATACAAACTTTTTCTTTTTTATTAATTCCGAAGACATCAAAACATGTTATTCAGTTTAAAATACAATTTAGAAAATTCAACAATATTGCAATTATTCTTAATTGGTTGAGAAGTAGAAATAACGAAATTATCTATAACGCTGACATCTATGGCAAAAGTTCAAACTACTACCACGTATTCCCCCCCCCCAACACAATTTCGGCGAACCATAAATTCGTGAGAAATCACTTTTTGTATTTATAATTATAAATTTTCAACCACAACACTTGCATGGTTATCGTACTTCAGTGTTACCAGTTGTTATTCAAACAAAAAAAATGTTCTTTATAAACTATATAGTATTGGCTGTTTTTCTAAATACTGTTAGTGCAGGTACATAGATTTATTTACATTTAATTTGTTATTTCAAACCAAATAAATCTTCTCTAATTTAATAAAATATATATATATATATATATATGATTACTTGATCATAAGACAAAATATTGCAAATATTTTAGAAATTATAAGGGCTCAAGTTTTTTTTTCTTCTAGCTATTATATTCAAAAATAGAGCGTGTGAAGGGAACACAATGCATATCACTTGCCCTAGAGGATTTGGTATAGACATTATAATAGGAGTATATGGAATACGAAACAAAGAATCCTGCAATTATCCCAAGGATAAAGTGATCAATTGTACAGCAGGTGACAAAGTTTTTAAAATAATAAAAGAAACGTAAGTTTTATATTAAATATATCGTTTATATTTGTTTTTAATTTAACACAAATTAACATCTAAGGTCATTGATGTTAAGAGGCTTTGCATTGTACTGCCGGCCTCTGACTAATGTTCCCTCGATTCAGGCACCCTGTGAAAGTGAGCTAGCTGTTAGAAGGAAAAATAAATCTAAGGGCAGGCAGGTTCGAATCCGGGGATCTCTAAGAGTCGGCAGTACACTGCAAAGGCTTTAGGCGACAATGGCTTTATTTTTTGCTTGATTAATTAAAACAAAAAATTAATAAAGGAATGAAATAGCACGTAATATAACTGTTTCAGTTGCAATCAAAAGCAGCAATGTCGGCTTCAGGCCACAAGCGATGTATTTAACAATAATTGTTCAGGCTCTGGAAGAGAGTTAAAAGTGGTTCATAGATGTTTGAGACATGGTAAAGAATAGTTCATAAACTTATTGCTTATTTTGAACTTGGAAAAAAAGTACTATTTACTGATATTGTCTTTGTTATTAAAACTTTTTAGTTGACGTTTTGAAAGCACTCGCTTGTGAAAATGAAAAAATGCAACTTGAATGTTCTCCAGGTTATATTATAAAGATAGTTAACACCTTTTACGGAAGAAAAAATCAACTTACATGCCATGAACAATCCCGTTCTTCTGACAAGTGTTTAAATATTGAAGCAATGGATACAATGCTAAATAGGTTAGTAACAATTTTTAACTTAATAATAAAATGAAATAGAATAAATCTTTTTTGTTGAGCCAGTATATAAACACACACACACACACACACAAAAATTACTAATCATTATAAAATAAAAATATACTGAAATCAACCTTTCTGGCTGATTACCTAAATCAAACCGGAACTATCTAAATTTAAAAAAAAATAAAATAAAATAAAAACTTAGACAATGGCGTTATTCTTTGTAACAAATCAATTCACAAATTTAGGTATATTTTGCTTAGATGAATAAAGAATCAAAAAATGATTTGCACCCTTGCATGACTTTCTTCAACTGTAAGTTGACATCAATATACCCTTTGACACTTCTAGAAGATAAATTGTTCATTAATAATGAAAGTTTATTTTACATTTGCTTTTAGGGATGCTCTTCACTTTAATAGAGATGACTCTATTAATACATATCAATATATAGTGCACTTACAGTGTTGAAATTACGACAATCCATTAATATCGTCTAGCAATGCGAATCCAACTACGCGTTCTAGAATATTCTATCGGTAACACTACGGTTGATCTGAAACACAGCTAATTATTAAACAAATTAATATTCTCATTTTCACCGATTTACGGAATTCATTTAGTGTAAAAGCTTCAACCTACGTTTTTTTAAAAATGTTACTTTTGGATCTTCTAATATTACTATTTAGTTATGTGGCCGAAAATTACACTTGAATGTTACTTAAAAAGAATGTTTAATCCTACTACTCCCCTGGGGTAGGTTATATTTTAAAATTGTGTTATTCGTAAAATTTAATCAAAATAAGCACCAGCATTATCAGAACATCTTTGCCAACGAGATAAAGTCGATTTGTGCCATACTGTATGAAAATGTGGGCTCCGAGATTCAAGGAATTCGACGAAAGTCATTATTCCTCAGCAGTGAAGAACTACTAGTTAAAGTGCTATCAAACTGTTTTTTTGTTTTTCACAAGGAAAATTTGAGTTTCAATACTTCTCATATCCAGATGTTTGATTAGGAGAAAATCATTTGGGTGAGAGGTATGAAGGTGTGGTAGTTGAGGTACAACTTTCATTCAATTTTTTGGACGACGATTTGAGAAAAGTATAGCACAAGAAAATCACTAAAAATGAAAGAAAACCTTTTCTACAGTTCAGGTTTTTGGATTTCGACAAAAACTCAAAACGGAATACAAAGTTTGAGCATGTTTGAGTTTTAGTTTTTAAGATATTCTATTGAAACATCCATATACAAACTCCAAAATATGTACGATCTTCATGCTTTCTTTCTTACTCATAAAAATACTTACAAACAGTATTTTTCCGTTGAAAGTTGAAAACAGGACATTTTAGACGCTTCAATACGTTCTTTTCTGAGTAAGACTTGTCCCATCTGCGGAAGTGAAGAGAAAACATTTTACAAATGAGGAGTAAAAGTCATTGCGTATTAAAAGTTATTCCATGCCATTAAAAAACTATCATGCCTTTGCTATTGGTAGCAAAATCTCAGTGGAAAAACCTCAAATAACTATGATGTAACCTCAGTGGGAAAACCTTAAGTAACCTCACTGGTAAAATTGTAATGGTAAATTGCGAGTAAAATTGTTGCATTATGTGTCTGAATCCGTCCCAATTATATATTATCACAAAAAAAAAAAAAAAAATTACTTTTAGTAAATTACCTTTTATTTACTGCATTTTAGATGCGAAGGTGTTCAAACATGCATTGTTTCTGCAAACGAAGAAGAGTTTGAAGATCCAAAACTCTGGCAGCACCCATGTAAGAATTCATCCAAATATCTTGAGGTAGATTATTTATGTGAATCTGGTAAGTACTCTACATACAATAAAAATAAATTCATTGTAATAAAAGTTATTACCACGAATAGCATGTATTTTTTTTTATTTACTTGACTATGTAAAGAAAGTTTTGCGATAAAAAAAAAATCAAATTATCGATTACTAGTTTTCAACGGAAATTTATTCGTTATAAGAGGTCACCTAAGTCAGAAAAAATTGTTTTTTTTTTTTTTGAAAATAGTCTGTATTAGTGGGTAAAAGAAAAAAAACTTCAAAAATTATAAATCATTACAGGATGACCTTTCAATTTTTAGGAATTTTTCGAAAATATATTGATCGATTTATGTAATCACATTGTACTTGTCCAGCTTTACAACTATTATTTGAAACATTTTTTTTTTTTCTAGGATAATTCGATTTATCGCATTTCTAGTGTGCTTTTTTTTTCTTTGTAAGACTAGAAATACAACTACGGTTGTACTTTTTGTACCCTACAAGAAGGGTTTGCAAGTGTTGATAAAATTCCGAATTTTATGAAAGTTTTACAGTAGGGAGTAGTACTACATTACTGAATCGATTATTCTCGTTTTTTTTTTAAGGTTTTCTCGTCGATAACTCCGACGATTACCGTTCAAACTTTTTAACCTCATTGCATTCGTGTTTAGTCTTAAATATTTTTAGTATTTATAGAAATTACTCCAGTACCATTCTGTCAAAGAGATTCTTGAGATAAGGTTTTTAGTTTTCTTATATATGTATTTTTTAAACTTTATTGATTTTTTCCCCTATTGCATTAATGAATACTCACCAAAATCAATGAACAATTGATTTTTCAAATTATTGTATACTTATATCGATGTAGACGATAATTTAAAAAATAAAAATAGCCTTAATAACTACTAGGAATATTAAATAAAACAATACTCTTAAACATAAAAAAAAAATTGTAGCAATAAAAAAAGACACAATGAAGTTTAAATAAAATACAAAAAGAAATAAGAGATAATTACTCAACATTAAGATGTAGTATTAATAAATGACTACTATTATATATTAAAATGTTATTACTAAAAACTGCAATAGGATAGACAATAAATCAAATACTTTTAAAACTATTCTAATGAAAAGAATTCACAGATTTTCTTTAATTATAATTATTTTTTTAAAAAAAATTGGAATGCACACTCGGCCGACTTCTTTTATCGTAAATGCTTTTGTACGTTTTTATGAAACTTAAAAAAAAGAAAGAATTCTTAAATATTTTTACATCATTACAATAAAATTAATGCCTTTGAAGGAAGCATGATATCACAGCGTCGCCAAAACCTTATTGAAATCAATATTTTCTGAAAATTATATTTAAACCTTAAGTGATAGCACTAACAAAACATTAAGCCGAAGTTCCAGATGAGACTTTGAGATTAAGCCAAAGATTCATAAGGGGGTGGGGAATAAAAATAGAATGAATTAAGAATGATTCTCTGTCAAGTTTAATAGACAAGTCTAAATAAATAACGATGTAATTATTAAATCTTTTATTTATTTATTTATAATACTTAATACAATCAGGCGCCACGGTAGCCGAGCGGTTAGAGGCGAGACCTGCGAAGCTAATACGAGGGTCGTTTGAAAAGTCCGTGCAAAGTCAGAGAGATAGCACTACTGGCGCGTATCGAGGTTATGTTTAGTTAGTAGCATCTCTTGGAAGAACACACACCAAGTTTCAGCCAGATCGGTCTATTTCTTTGTGTTTGGCATTCGTTTGAATCGAGGAAGTCGAGTGATTTTCAAAAAAATGGACGAAAAAGAATTTCGTGTGTTGATTAAACACTACTTTATGAAAGGCAAAACGCCTCAGGAGACTAAAGAGAAGCTTGATAAACATTATGGTGACTCTGCACCTTCGATTAGAACAGTTTATAAGTGGTTTCAAAATTTTCGGCGTGGCCATATGGGCACAAGTGACGCTGAACGTTCTGGACGCCCTGTTGAGGTTACTACTCCAGAAATCATTGATAAAATCCATGATATGGTGATGGATGACAGAAGAGTGAAGGTGCGTGAGATTGCTAGTGCTGTGGGCAGATGCCGAATGAACGGGTACATAATATTTTGCATCAACATTTGGACATGACAAAGCTATCCGCAAGATGGGTGCCGCAATTGCTCACGCTTGACCAAAAACGATATCGTGTGAAGTGTTGCAAGGATGGTTTGCAGCTGTTCCAGAAGAATCCGCAGGAAGCGTGGTTTCGTCACTGTGGATGAAACATGGATACATCACTACACTCCTGAGAACAAAGAACAATCTAAACAATGGGTTAACAAGGGGGAATCTGCGCCAAAAAAGGCGAAGACCGTTCCTTCGGCCGGAAAGATTATGGCGACTGTCTTTTGGGATTCGCAAGGAATAATCCTCATCGACTATCTGGAAAAGGGTAAAACTATTACAGGCGCATATTATTCATCGTTATTGGACCGTTTGAAAACCGAGCTGCAAGAAAAACGCCCTCGATTGGCCCACAAAAAAAGTCCTTTTCCATCACGACAACGCACCAGCTCACACCTCAGCAGTTGTGGTCGCAAAATTAATGGAAATAGGGTTCCAACTCGTTTCACATCCCCCCCTATTCTCCAGACTTGGCTCCCTCGGACTACTATTTGTTCCCCAATATGAAGAAATGGCTGGCGGGAAAAAGATTTTATTCAAACGAGGAGGTGATTGCAGAAACGAATGGCTATTTTTCAGACTTGGACAAATCCTATTATTCGAAAGGGATCAACAAACTAGAGCAGCGTTGGACGAAGTGTATAAGCCTAAAAGGAGACTATGTTGAAAAATAAAAAAGGTTTACCCCAAAAAATTAAGTAGTTTTTATTTTTGCACGGACTTTTCAAACGACCCTCGTATGCATTGTGGTACTGGGTTCGATTCCCGGTCTTAGGCCTTGGATTTTATTTAATGGTTTATAAAAGAAATTTACAGTAAACTATGTTTGCTAGTCGCCTCCGTCCACGACATCTAATTGTTAGTTGGACGTTAAGCCCCGCCTGAAAAAATAGGCGATTACTTTACTTTTACTTAATACAATCAAAAGTTAAGGCGACATATATCTGTATTCCAGAAATAATATTGCGAAAGATCGTTTGTGAAAAAGAAACTATGACACTCACTTGCTCTAGAGGATACGCTTTAAAAATTTTAACAGTGTTTTTTGGTAAAGGAGATAAAAAATACTGCAATGTAATTGCGGGACGTTGGGGTACTTTAGCACGAAATTGTCCAGGATTGCCCAGTGCCGTAGATATAGTGCAGCTTCTGTAAGCAAAGTTTTTTTTTATGTTTTACATTTGAATAAACATACTCTTTTTTTTTCCATTTTATAATATAGTTAATTTTTTTTTTTTTAGAATCATTTAGTGTCATTCGGTATTAGAGTAAAATAAGTTTCAGGTGATCTACAGAACTACTGGATGAATTTTATAAATAATATAATTCCATTCGCCAAAGTCTGTAAAAAAAAAAAAAAAATTTTCTTTTACGTTTCCGGAGATTTGGTGTCTCCTATTCAGGAACGCCTTTGAAATTGGAAAGCCTGACGTCTCAGATGAAATGGACCTTCCAAAAAAAGGTTCCTAACTTCAGTTGGTACATTTGAAAAAGTGTTTACCCAGCAATGGGTTCCGAAATGTAGAAAAGCAATCTACAGGGTGACCAGAGTTATAAGCTCCACCCACTTTTTTTTTTAAACGGCGGGAAATTTCGAAAAAATAAAAAACACGTATTTAATCATTTTTAGTCTAGTTTATTTTCAATGATTGACCCATTTTTCTTAAACCCCTGTATCTCGAGATACAGCAACCAACTTTTTTTTTTCAAATGGAACGTTATATATATCTCCTTAACAAAAACTTACAGTTTAAAATGTTAAGTATAAGGGTTGATTAAACGCCAAAAGGTACACAAATCAGCGAGTACCCAACATTTCATTAATACTTCATTAATATTTAAGTAATTTTACTGCATTAATTTTCATTAATAAGTTATTTTTTAGAATTTATTAGATGTCACAGACCCTTATGCTGGCCATTTTCGTCTACAAAATATATGTTCAAGTAGCACTGTAGATTGACTGTAATATCTAGTTATTTATAATAATCAAACTATTAATTACAGGTTAAAAAGAAAAACGTTATAAAAAATAAAATAAAAATATGAGGCTAAAAAATTCAAAACCTTTTTTTTAAAAAAAACTTACACCAACTTACATCAATGATTTTGTTTATTTTATTTATTTATTTTTATTTTTAAATAAAAATTGTCGGTTTAAGTTCATTCTTCGATTAAAGTAATTGTTATTTTATGAAGTAGTCAAACGTTTATAATAATAGGTAATAATTATCTGGCTTTATCGCAAATAATATAGTTTTCTTCAATTACATTCTCCATCTAGGTGTTCTTCCCACAATGTTGTATATATGTAATATAAAGTAAATAAGATATGCATATATTTATATATTTATATTTAGGACAGCTAATTATTCCAGTATTTTACTATAAGTAAAATTAGGGGGACTAAATTAAATTACAATAGAGAAATGAATAATTATTGTTTAATAATCTACTTGTTATTAACTGTGTGTTAATTGTGCTCACGAATATTTCGGTAAGACGAATTCAAGACAGTAGCCTACTCTAACTTTATCTTTACTTTATCATGCATGTACGTATATGTGATTTATCATCATTATAACAAAAAAATAATATAAATGAAGTGGCCAGCATAAGGGTCTGTGATATCTAATAAATTCTAAAAAATAACTTATTAATGAAAATTAATGCAGTAAAATTACTTAAATATTAATGAAGTATTAATGAAATGTTGGGTACTCGCTGATTTGTGTACCTTTTGGCGTTTAATCAACCCTTATACTTAACATTTTAAACTGTAAGTTTTTGTTAAGGAGATTTTTGTACCTTTTGGATAGATTTTCCTTTTTGTCTATTTTACAAAGTTACATATCTGCTTTACAGATTTTTTTAAAATTTGGAATAAGCAATTCTATCATTATAACCTGATAAGGTGTTAACTACCACTGGAGAGATCTTTTTAAAGAATGATTGTAGTTGCGGCTCCCAAACCATCCTCAATAACAATTTTTTTGAGAAAGCGTTTTGAATAACATAGGAAGGTATTTGTACGTAAATAGCAAAATTAAACTGCGATTTCAGTACTTCCTTTTAAGAGGAGTAAGAAAAATAAACTAGGATTGCAGTACTTCTCCCTAAAAGGCAAAGAGGCAAAGATTTTTTAATCGAACAATTCATTGATTTAAATCGGTTCACTCATTGATAATTTAAACGATTGCAGTACTTCCTCTTAGTAGGAGCAAGAGAATCAGCAACGTAGAGGAGCTATAACCACTTATTCGAGCTGAATTTTATCAAAATCGGACTAAGCGTTAAAGAAATATTGGTAATAATAGTTTTAGAAAGGGCCTTATTTGGGTGGGGCAAACTCCCCTCCTTATGAGGCACGGTGCCGAGACTTTTAAAGTGCAAATCTGTATAAAATTTCGATTCGAATGATACTTCATTCATAAAAATCGGTTCACGTGTCGATAATTTGAAACGATTGCTATACTTCCCCTTAACAAGTGTAAGAGCTGATCGCCGCATTAATGTTTCGTAGGGGAGCCCTTACTCTATCATCCTACCAAATTTTATCAAAATCGGGCCAAGATTTACAGAGTAATTAGTAATAATAATTTTGGAGGGGGCCTTACATAAAGGGGGCTAACTCCTCTCCCATTCGATGTACAGCGTCGAGACCCCCAAAAGGCACATCTACATAAAATACTGAATCGAATGACACCTCATTCATGAAAATCGGTTCACGCGTTTAGGCGCTACGTTGTTTACAAAAAAGGTAACAACAAGAACAACAACAACAACAACAACAACAAGAACAAGAACAAGAACAAGAACATTTTTTGAAAAAGCCGTTTTTGCTCATTTTCGGCAACTTTTTTCTCGAAACCTATTAGATCTGGGTGGTTGCAAAAAAATTACAGTTATAAAGGAGGGTTTGGAGTAAGATTTAAAGAAAATTTGGGAATTTTATCTTTTATAGAAAAAGAGAAAAAAATTGTCAAAGTTGGGTGTTTTTCAACGTTACGCTTTTTCGTGCAGTTTTTGATGGTCAACCCTTATACAACTGTCCTACCGGACAGTTTTAATTTTTTTTTTATATTTTTATAGTATTTGAGCTTTTTTGTATTTAATTTTTTTTTTGTATTTAAATTTTTTTTTTAAATCTGTTAGAACGATCAAAACTGAACCTGACGAACAAACGATCACTATATACCGCTCTACTTGCCCCAATATGGACTTACGGAATACAACTCTACGGAAGCGCTAAAAAATCGAACATCAACCGACTTCAGACCTTACAATCAAAAATCCTGAGAACAATAGTTAACGCTCCCTTCTAGGTCTCCAATCATACTATACACTCTGATCTAAATATTCCTCTCGTTTCTGGAAATAGACCCCAATCTCTGCCACACAAAACTCCACTACAAATCTAAACCAGTCATTGCAAACCCTCTGATCCACACAACATGTCTATAACAACTGTAAAGTTTTTCTATCTTTTTGCTAAAAACTTCACAACTGTAACTAATGCCTGCCACTAGTTAATTTAAATAATATGTGGGTTTGATAAATAATAAAACACGCTAAAGTTTGTAAGTAGTAACCTGATTTATTAACGCATTAACATTACTCACATTAAAATTTACAAGCAACAAACGCTATTCATTACAGCTACCATTTACAACAGTCACAACAGTTTACTGTTACTTACTCACTTCGTAACGCCACAAAACTGTTCCCCGACTGACCACTGGTCCACACTGCACCGAATTGCGCTAGACTCAACCGCACTAACAAAGCTCTACTCACGAACTGACTACCTGCCCAACTGGCTAACACTGAAGCACTCAGTAACACTGACTCTCTCAAACTATCACTTCCAAAGTGTCTCTCCAAACTGACTTCCCAAGACTAACACAAAACTTGATTAAAAACTCTAAAACTGACTTCTCCAGCTGTGTCTGCCTCCTTTTAACTGCGACTGCCCCACTCCGTCTGTGTCACGCCCACCGGCCGGTCACTGGCTGAGGAAAACCCATGCTGCCACCACTCCAACTGGGGCCGCCCTCCTCTAACCTTCTGTCTCACTTCAACTCCGTCTGTCTTGCTCCCACCTGCCGCTCATTGGCTGGAAAACACATACTGCCACATTCACAACTAGGGCCGCCTTCTCCAATTCTCTGTCTCTCTCCAACTCCGTCTGTCTCACTCTCACCTGTCAATCACTGGCTGGGAAAACACATATGCTACCACCCCAACTGAGGCCTTTCTCTTAGCTGGCTTTTACACAGCGGTGGACCATTACAGGCTACGGTCACTAAACTCCTTGAACAATCTAGCCCTTTCCTTTCTAGTTCAGGTAGAGACCGCCCTTTTGTTCCCACAGTGGTGGCCTGTTACCGACTTTGGTCGCTCAACCCCTAGAACAATCTAGGCCTTTCGTTTCTGCCCAGGTCAACTTCGTTACACAGTGCAGACTAAAGCGACGGCGGCCACGCGACCATCTCAATACAACGCCGACCTCCTAGGATGGTCGCTGTGTAAGCTTGCCAACCTGGGCGAACTAACGGCTTCTCCATCACTGGATGGTCGTCGTTCATTTCACTCACGCCACTTGGCGCACATGCGTGCACGTGCCATTTCCTTACTCTCATCTCTTTTGCTTGTTGTATCTATTGCAGTTGCAAAATAAATAAACATAAACAAAACAAACAAAAAAATTGGTTAGGTTTTTCAAAAGTTATGGTAATTTAAAATATGAAAAACAAATTTCAGTTTACTGTCAAAATTAACTTATTATTTTTTTTTTTTTTTTTTTAAAGAATCTGTTCAAACTGGGCACCATCAACGGATAGGGAAGCCAAAGCAGCTTTGGACTCCCACTCTCTGTTTGTAGCAGCTCTTATGGGTGGCGAAGTGAAGATCTAGGCAGGCTAGAGTTATTATTCGCCAATCACTGAAAATAAACTAGACTAAAAATGATTAAATACGTGTTTTTTATTTTTTCGAAATTTCCCGCCGTTTAAAAAAAAAAAGTGGGTGGAGCCTGTAACCATGGTCACCCTGTAGATTCTTTACGATCTTACTAAAAAAACAAATAATATTCTCAAAATTTAACGTTTGAAGATTTATGGAGCAGTTAACATTAAACTTTTATTTTCACCCATTTCTGACTTATTAGTACCATTTTATTTTTGAATATATCGTTTTAGTTGTAAGGGGACACGTATTTGTCATGTGCCTGTGAATGAATCATTATTTCCTAATCATTGCAATGGAACCTTTAGATATTTGGATGTGTCCTACGAGTGTCATAAAGGTATGTCAGCTGTTATTTATTTTTCCATCTTCCTAGTTAGGCCAATCATTAATTATTCTCTTATACTCAGGAATGGGAAAACTTTGATTTTCCTGACGCCTCTCGCAACAACTACTCCACTGCTGCCCCAACTTTCTAATTTGATTCGTTGGCACAAGAAATCGATCGATATTTAATCTTATTAAATGTCCACTGTTGTGCTCCTTTTTATGCATTAGATTGGATTAGAGCAAGGATATGGTCTCCGTAAATCTCGGCCCAGCAACCAAAAGAGGACATTGTGTAGACTCTGTCTAGTTCTATAAATATAAGATTATTATCGATCGTTCCCTATGAGAAAAGTGAAATGTCAGATTAAGTCGGCTAGGGGTGAGTGCGTTCCACTAAGCGCTCAAAACGATCAAAATATACCTTCAGCCGTTCCACATGACGACCGCGGTGGTCATAGTAGTCTTGGCGAAAACGTCACTATGTTCGCTCACGCGAAGCTCACAACGCCCCCCACCTTAACAGCTGGGTCGAAGTGGTGGGCGTTCAGAAATTTGGCGCAATTTTTAAAAGAAAAGATGGCGACCGAAGAAAATTATATCATGTAAATGAAAGTATTATCTCATGTAAATAATAGAATGTGTTTCTCGAAAGTCTAAAAAAAATGAAAAATTACTTAACATACTAAATCACTGAACAACTATCAATTACACTTTGATAGTTAAATAATACGTGGCCTAAGTTTTCGCTTTTCACCATTGCAATTTTGTAAAATTGCATTCCACTCTTCATCGGAACTAGATGAAGAACTTTCTAAAGCATTATTACGTTGCATTAATAAATATCCTAATGTTGCCACAAAAGACATTTTAATTTTATTTAAACGTAAATTTTATAAATACTCTACGAAAATGTAATATAAAAATTGAATTATATATATATTTTTAATACAAGTCAACTTTACCAATAATTAATAAAGTTTATAATAACTACTCATAAACGGAGTTAAAATTAAAAAATAACCTCTTCAAGCTTCTGACTTATTTTCGAGGTCCCCACTTGTAATGTTTACATGAACGATAAAAACGCCCCATAGTCCATTCCACTTGAGATTTCAAAATTGTAACGCTCGCAAGCAAGGTGGAACGGGCAAAACCGCGGTCATGAGCGTGAACGTTGTGAACGCTTAGTGGAACGCACCCTAGGACATCCGTACTAGTACAATCACAATGATCAGTTTACTGAGGAACACGTTTGTGATTCTGTGTTTATATTTTCATCATTATTACTTTAATTAAAAATATGCCTAATTTTTCCAGTTGATGTTTTAACCGCAGTTACATGTGAAAATGATACAATTAACCTGCAATGCCAGGAAAATTTCTATTTATGGATTGTAAATGCTTTTTATGGAAGGTCAAATCCATATATTTGCAATAATAAAAGTACCGTAACACCTGTTAAAAATTGTGATTCCGAGTATGCTACTGAGGAAGTGCAATCAAGGTTTTTTTTTATTTATTTATTTATTTATAGGGTAATATTTTTATACAATAGTATTTGAGCTCCCCTAAGAAAAAAAAAAAACTAAAATTTTGAAATCGGTTAGGTTTTTCAAAAGTAATGGTAATTTAAAATATGAAAAACAAATTTCAATTTATTGTCAAAATTACGTTAGTTTTTTTAAAGAATCTGTTCAAACTGGGCACAATCAACGGATAGGCAAGCCAAAACTCTGGACTCCCACGCTTTGCTTGTAGCAGCACTTATGGTGGCGAATTCAAGATCTAGGCAGGCTAGAATTATTCGATGTTTCAGATCATTGACTGAAGCCACGGGATTAAGGATACTTGACACTTTATTTTTTAGATATCCCCAACAAAAAAATAGTCCATTGGGGGTCAAGTCCAGAAATCGAGGTGGCCATTGGATGGGGAAATTTCTTTCCAGGTAACCTCGAAAAACTCGCATCATGTGCCGGGCAACCATCTTGTTGAAAATACAAATCTAGCCGACATTGTAGAGGAACATCTTCAAGCAGAACTGGCAAAATGTCTCTTAAAAAACTCTAGCCGGCCCAGATCTTGACTTCGCCACCATAAGTGCTGCTACAAGCAAAGCGTGGGAGTCCAGAGTTTTGGCTTGCCTATCCGTTGACTGTGCCCCAGTTTGAACAGATTCTTAAAAAAAAATAACGTAATTTTGTCAATAAACTGAAATTTGTTTTTTATATTTTAAATTACCATAACTTTTGAAAAACCTAACCGATTTCAAAAAAAATTTTTTTTTTTTAGAAGCTCAAATACTATAAAAATATACAAAAAAAATGAAAATATAACGTTCATTTGAAAAAACAAAGTTGGATGCTGTATCTCGAGATACAGAGGTTTAAAAAAATGGGTCAATCACTAAAAATAAACTAAACAAAAAAATGATTAAATACGTGTTTTTTATTTTTTCGAAATTTCCCGCCGTTTAAAAAAAAAAGTGGGTGGAGCATATAACTCTGGTCACCCTGTATATAATCTATAACATTTTATATTTCAAATTTTAGGTGCAACAATTTAAAGGAATGCAGTGTAAATGCTAGCAATCAAATATTTAATTCATCCTGCACTAATGATGTCACGAGGTATCTTGAGGTGGACTATCGGTGCATAGATCGTAAGTATTACACTAATAATTTATGAAGATAACTAATAACTAACATTCCCCTAAAATAAACTTCATTTTATTTGTAATTTGAAAAAAAATCAATAAAATATAGATTTCTGGGAATCATTTTAAATTTATTAAGTACTTTTTACATGCATATGTTCTTCAATGGCTCTGATACAGTTACAAAAGTTCAAAGTTCAGAGGTAATACATACTCTGTTGTGGGAACAATCTGGTCATGGCAATGATATTCGTCACGTCCGTAAATGATTTGATTGGTTTATATATGATAGAAGATATTTATGTCTTTTTTTCCCTGCAAATTAATTAAAATGGGTTCTCTCAAACATCTGTATCATTTCTAATAAGGACTTACTTGCCTTTTTTGTTGCCCTATTTAACTGTCAAGTTATACTGTTACATTCTTTTTTTTTCCAAATGCTGTGAAGTCTGTCGTAAAATACGTACGCGGCTATGCCTTACTTGCAATTAATCTTTTTTTTACTTTTAGTGTGTTTGATTAAATGGGAGCCTTGATTTCCGTGTATATTCTCTTTATTGGGTTTTGTTGTAAGGCAAAAGTTTTATGGTTGCAAGGCCTAAATTATTTTGTTTGGTATTTTTAACTGCACTTAATATTCTTTCTAATTGCTTTCCATACGAACTTGGTTTCCGTTAGTTATTATTAGGTTAGTTTTATTATTAAATAATATTATTGTTATTATCGTTATAATTTTTTATGCAAACATTATTGCATCATTGTATCAGCTCGCAAATGTCGGTTTTTGTTGCATATTTTAAACGGGTTTCGTACTGTTTTAAAAGTTTACGTATATAAAAGGAGAATGTAAGTTTCAAGTTTATTAGTAAGAGAATGTGCACTTAAATAAAAGATAGGATCCCATAAAATATATGAGATTATTGGCAACGATGGCACAATCTGTAAGCAGTTATTGGAAAAAAGAGAGAGAAAAAAAAAACCAACCAAAGATGAATATGAATAACATAAAACAAAACAGAGCGATCGAAAACTCAAGTGGAATGGACTATGGGGCGTTTTAACCGTTCATGTAAACATTACAAGTGGGGACCTCGAAAATAAGTCAGAAGCTTGAAGAGGTTATTTTTTAATTTTAACTCCGTTTATGAGTAGTTATTATAAACTTTATTAATTATTGGTAAAGTTGACTTATATTAAATATATAATATATTCAATTTTTTATATTACATTTTAGTGGAGTATTTATAAAATTTACGTTTAAATAAAATTAAAATGTCTTTTGTGGCAACAGTTGGATATTTATTAATAATGCTTTAGAAAGTTCTTTATCTAAGAGAATAGATAAGAGTGGAATGCAATTTTACAAAATCGCAATGATGAAAAGCGAAAACTTAGGCCACGTATTATTAGCTATCAGTGTAATTGATCTTTATTCAGATGAAGAATTTAAAAGTTATTTCAGGTAAATGATTTCGTGTTATTCAGTGATTTAGTGTGTAAAGGGATAAGTAATTATTTATTTATTTATTTATTGTAGACTTTCGAGAAACACATTCTATTATTTACATGAAATAATACTTTCATTTACATGAGATAATTTTTTCGGTCGCCATATTTTGTTTTAAAAATTGCGCCATATTTCTGAACGCCCACTTCGACCCAGCTCTATAGATGGGGCGTTGTGGGCTTCGCGTGAGCGAAAATAGTGACGTCATTAGTGACGTTTTCGCCACGACCACAACGACGGCGGTCGCCAAGTGGAACGCCTGAAGGTATGTTTTGGTCGTTGAGGTCGCTTAGTGGAACGCACCCACAGTCGTCTGATTGTAACCACAACAGAGTATAAAACCGACATAACGAGACACGACTTTAGTAAACTGCAGTAACAAAACTGTTAATAAAATTTGGCAATTTGTCATCTTGTACCCAAAAAAACCTGAGTTTTATTTTATTTTTTTTAATTCCAGGAGCCGAAGCTTTTCTAGAAATCCCTAACAATTGTTTTAATGAACGAAAAATGCCTAATGTGTCAGAAAAGTTAGACAATTTCATTTGGAGTAAAAAACAAACCAAAGCATTAATAGATTTGTGGAAAGAATATCGTCCAACGATAGGCACTGGATTAATGAAAACTATGGAGTACATGTGGGTGGTAATAAGTGAAGAACTTTCCAAGCAATTTGATACAAGCATAGCGGCCGCTAGTTGTGAAAAAAGATGGTGTGAATTGGAAAAAGGCTATAAAACTTATTTAGATGATATAGATGTCCCTGACTGTAATAGAGAAATAGATTTGGAAATTGTGGAATTAATGGAAAATTTATTTCCTAACAAGCAATCCATTATATCATTTAAATGGCACACACCTCATTATAGAGGATGTTGCCTAAAAAAACGAGATCAGCAAATAAAAGAAAGAGAAGAATTAAAAATACAGATTGCGCAAGAGAAATTAATAAAGGCTAAAGGGAAATATCAAAATAAAAAAATGGAAGCTAGAAAACAAAAAGTGCAGCTTTATCTCCAGAAAAATCAACTTATTAAATCGTACATTGATTTCATAAAAGGGAAAAGCTGTTGCATTACTACTTGTAACATTGGTGATGATGAATCGATTGATTCAAACAGTTGGGAGAATCGTTGGCTGTAAACAATTATTCTTACCTTAGATGAATCGATTGATTCAAACAGTTGGGAGAATCTCTGGCAGTAAACAATTATTCTTACCTTACAGTTAAACCTTTACTTCATTATAAATAATCTTGTTTCTTTTTTTTTGTTGTTAATGATTAAACGCTAACAAAATGAATTTTGTTATTTCAGCTATTAGAAAAAAAACAAAAAAAAACTACAGCTCTAGCTCTAGCTGCAACTACGTACATCGTACATCACATTATTATTGCTTTCAGTACATTTAGAGTTACTGTGGATGAAAGTATATTAAAAATAATTTTTTAAAGTGTGTGCAATTTTCTTTTGTAGTTTATAAAATAAAAGAAACAAATATATTTTATTGTAAACAAACACAAAAGGAGGTTTTCGTTATTATTTGTTATAGTTTTGGGTTTGCATCAATCTTCATCTAAATTAGATTTTAAGAACACTTAATATTGAAATTTCATCATACTTAAAACTCAACTTGAGGCTTCATATTGTAACTAATGAAAGTAAGTATGTATTCATAAAATAGAGATTGCTTATTGTTAGAAAAATTACCATGTAAACAAAAAAAGTCATGATCAAAGTTTTGGTCTAGGGTTTTCTATAGGTAATATTTTTCAGGTTCTATCAGTCCAAAAATGTGTATCTATGAACACATAGGCATAAAAACTGAAACTAGCTGGAATTTCGTACTGGTTACCAACATAGTAATAGAATTTTTAACTCAAGGACGACGCTAATGGTCAAGTTGTAGAAAAACATTAAGAAATATTTGGAAGAATTATGTTTTGACTTGATATTAATCACGAAGAAGATTTAATATCTAATAATAAAAAGAGTAGAGGTATGTTTGAAGCTTGTAAGATTAACGCAGGTTGTTGACTTATTAGTTGGGAGTCCTTAAACGAAACATTCATCATGTACCTACTATGATTCTTACTTTATAATGAAATACCTGATCCAAATTTAGTATAACAAGAATATTAGTACAACTGAAGTGAAACTTTTCCTTGTTTTATGTAACTTTCTAGACATAATCTAAAGGGAATGGCTAATATTGTTGAACGTGTACCAAACGTCTACAGTGCAGAACAAAAGTATGCATACACCCTGAAAATTTGTCTTTTATCTCGGTGGGAAAGGATATCTCGCGTGGCTTCTTTGAATAATGTTTGCAATGTTACGATATGAAAATCCTTGATTATTTAATTTAACTATTAATCTGCGTTCTGACTCTCGGGAATTTCCTTTCTTTGGTGAACCATTTTTAAATAATAATAAATTCTTAACTCAGATCCGCCTATATTCACGTTTCAACTATAACTAATAAATTTGTAAATATTAAGATTTACCCACCCTAACTAGTAAGTATTATTATAATATTGAATGTAACAATTGTGTATGTGGACTTTTTTTCAGGCATGAACTGCCATCTTTTTATTTATATCGTATGTAATGGGAGATGGCAGAGGTCTTTTCATCTCTCATATATATTACAGAGAAATTAGAAATAATAATTTTGGAGGGGGCCTTACATAAAGGGGGCTAACTCCTCTCCCATTCGATGTACAGCATCGAGACCCCCAAAAGTCACATCTACATAAAATTCCGAAACGAATGACACCTCATTCATGAAAATCGGTTCTCGCGTTTAGGCGCTACGCAGTTTACAAAAAAGGTAACAACAAGAAGAACAACAACCATTTTTGAAAATGCCGTTTTTTGCTTATTTTCAGCAACTTTTTTCTCGAAATCTATTATATCTATGTTGTTGCAAAAAAAAATTGCAATTATAAAGGAGGATCTGCCCTTTATTTTAAAGAAAATTTGGGAATTTTATCTTTTATAGAAAAAGAGAAAAAAATTGTCAAAGTTGGGTGTTTTTCAACGTTACGCTTCTTCGTGCAGTTTTTGATGATCAACCCTTATGCAACTGCCCTACCGGACAGTTTTAATATATTTAGTAACAATGGTTACAAATGTTTAAATCACATTTTTTACTCTAATAATTCTTTATTTTGAAAATTCCCGAAATATTGTGATGTAGACTTTTGTTCGACACTGTACGTATTTGTTTGGCCAGTCTGTCGGTGTGATTTCAATTTTTTTTCCAACCAATTTTTTTGAAGAACAAATTATAAGTTGCCAGAACATTTAATTACGTAAATTTGGACATATTTATTGTAAATTACGTATGAAAAAGCTGTATATATGTTCGCGATAGATTTTTTTTTATAGTATTTTTATAGACTTTATAAACTTTGGCATGCTCTTTGCACACTTGTAGTCCTAAAGCTTTTTTCTTTTTAAATTTTCCCTAGATTTTTATTTTTTAAGCTATTCCAAGGGGACAGATGAGTTTAAGCTCAGTTTAAGAGTCATTTAAGTAAACTAAGTCATTGTAGTTTACTTTTTTCTTTTTTTTTTGTTGAAGTCCACTGTTTATTAATAAAGTAATTAAATTCGTTTTAATAGCCTATATATTATAAATAATAATTCATAATAGTACAGTAAATAGGTAATAAATGCATGCCATCTATGACAAAACCAAGAACTACGATCAAATACACACACATTTTCTGAACGTTATAAATTCTTGAGTTATTTAGTGATGTTAGTATAACGTAAAAGATTCGCACAGTTATAGGCCCTTAGGTTTATAAGGGGAGAAAAAAATGTACTTTTTAAACTACCTAATATTAGCTGTCTTTCTGCATACTGTTAGCTCAGGTAAATATAAATTTTATTTATCTTGAAGAAAACTTATCTCTCTTAATTAAAAAAAAAACAAAACAAAATGAAAACACTTTTAAGACTTTCCCTTGTCTTATTTTACCTTACTAAGTTTTCTTCAACTTTAGGAAGCAGAATTAACTTTTACGTCTGTCTATAAAAATTAAGAAATATCGAAAAAAAACTGTTCTATATAACTCAAAATTTTGGTTTGACATTTCATACTCATAAATTTTATAAACAGGTATTAGAATTGTACAATTTACTGAAACAGCAATAGAATAAGAGTTTAAATTTCGAATTTGAGCTAAGATATTGATGGAGTAAATTTATGGGACTTCGGCTTAAATGATTTTCAACAAATTTGTGAGTTCTTGTTAGTTTCAAATAGTTAATGAAGCCGTACATTAAACTTAAATGACTTTTTAGTGGAAAGCTTATCCTTATTAAATTTCAAATAAAATTTACAAAACTTCAAATTTAAAAATAGCACGCTAAAATTAAAACAAAGAAAATAATTGAAAGTATCCTTCCAGAAAATTTTAAAAATTAACTATAAAGTCTATTCAATAAAGTGATAACTTTCAGCAGGTAAAAGTTTGTCCAAAAGCTTGTTGCCAGGTTCTTTGGAGGTTCTTCCACGTTGAAATAATAAATTGGGACATTCCACGGTTTTACGTTTTAGTTGACGATCATTTTTTTTACTCACAGAACCAAAAAACAGATATTTTCAATGAAAATTTTATATGTTAAATCCTCAAGATCGCAATACTTCTCTTTTCTAGAAAATTAAGAGAAGCTAAAAATATTTAATTATAGCACACATTGAATTGCAAATCCTAAGTACTTGATTGTATATATTTTTATACAGGAATAGTATTCAAAAATACTGTATGTGAAGGAGAAAGTATGGAGATCACATGTCCTAGAAACTACGGTATAGACATCTTAATTGGAGTGTATGGAAAACGGAACAAAGAATCCTGCAATAAGCTAGGAGATGAAACAGGTGACTGTACACTGGGCAAGCTGGGACTTGAACAAATTAAAACTAAGTAAGTGGTGCAAACTTATTTAAAAAAAAAAAAAAAATCAACTTGTAAACAACATGTAAAACATCAAGTGGGGCAGGCAACTGGAGTGGTTAGTTCGATAGTCCAGGCAGGCCCACGACCAGGCTGACCGCCCAAAAAAAAAGCGAGCAGTTTCTCAAAAAAGGAGGGCCCCCTAATTTAAAATTCTAATGCGAAAACTCATACGATTTTCATTTACCGCAATTTACATAAAGAAATTTTTTTTTTAAACTTAGAATTTGTGCGAAAAACTTCCTAAAAAAAAAAAATCGATTTTTTTTCGAAAGTAGAGTGGTCCTGGAAGAGTGCGTTACACGAAACATGTATAATATAAAAGTCAACTATCGATTTCAGAACAAAGTTTTAGTAAACATTTCCAGAAAATTTAATTACGTAAATTTGTAACGAGAGAAAGTCGAATGAAATTTAACTATATTTTTTTGTTAAGCTCAATTTGTTTCTTTGTTAAAAAAAAAAAAAAAAAAAATAGCTTACTTTTGTTTCAGATGCAATCAAAAGCAGCAATGTCGACTTCGTGCCACAAACGATGAATTCAACAATGTTTGTTTTGGCGCTAGAAAAGAATTAAGAGTGGTTCATAGATGTTTGAAAAATTGTAAATAATCGAATTTTTAATAATATCCCTTGCAGAGAATGATTTATTTTGTGAAATTTATCTTAGATCTTATTTATTTAATCAATGGTAAACATTTTTCCAGTTCAAATTTTGACAACACTTGTCTGTGAATTTAAAAAGATTGTACTTGAATGCCCTTCTGAGCAGATTCTGAAGATAGTATACGCTTTATATGGAAGAACAAATCAACTTAAATGTTACGACCAAAGGAAATCACAATCAACTAATTTGTGTTCACACAAAGATGCAATGGAGATCATGCAAAAAAGGTTTGATTTTACTTTATTTATAAAAAGTCCACCTATTTGGGTAAATTACATAAATTTTAACCTCAAAACTTCTAATAAATCAAAATAAGTTCACTCCCTCCCTCTAAGTAAGGTTAATAAGCACTTCACAAGTTTAAAGACGGCTGCAAAGAAAAGAAAGAAATCTCTGTAATAAACATTTTTCCTTACAATTCTCGAAATTCAAATGTATTTTTTAAATTTTGAACTTTAAAATCTATTTAATTCTTACTATGATTACGTTGAGTGGTACTTCAAGTTGCGGAATTTCTTCTAGCTTGGTTAGTTCATAAATTTTATACTTTACATTAAACATTTAGTAAAATAGTAAAGCACGCCAAAATAATACTTGGAAAGGAAACCTTATCCTACCATTCAACTAAAAAAAAGAATTGTTTGCCCTTAAATGAACTTTCAAGTAAAAATTATAACTAATAGAAGTTATAAATATAAATGAATGTTATGTATAAACAGAAAAACTGATCATTAAAATTAATCATTGCAATTTTAGTTGCGAGGGTGCTAATAAATGCAGTCTTTTTGTAAGCGATGAAGTGTTTGGAAAATCAATGTGTTCACATACGTCTAAATATCTTGAGGTAGATTATCTGTGTTTTTCTGGTAAGTACAATTAAAACAACAACAAAGATACCAAAAATATTTCCTATGAATTTAAAAAAAAAGAAAGAAGATAATTGTGTGTTTCTAAGCCTAAATTTTTCATTTCATTTCCTTGAGTAAGTGATGTCAAGATGAAGGATTTCTGACTGGTCCAATAGACGTTGCTGACATGCTAATTATTACCCGAAAGTTTTTTGTAAATCAAATAGCGCACCTCCTCTAGTACTTGACGTAAGTCTCGGTCGCTACTGGCTGAATGCCTAAGCCAACTTATATCTTCTTCTTACAGCTTTATCTAACTTAAAGGGCCCCCCCCCCTGCTAGAATCTAATCTTAACTTTTAGGCAGCCACAGTAGATCCATAGGGTCGCCTATGGCCTAAATTAGTTCCAAAAATTTTAAAATAGAACAATAGTCTATTTTCCAACAATTAAAATTTCAATTGGAATAAAATAATAATAAAACTAAATAAAATGATTATCGCAAAAGAAATGGGAAGTATAGACAGAACAATAAAATCTAGTACAATACACAAACAGCATATTGTTAAATGCTGTTTGTGTATTGTACTAGATTTTAATTTTTATTTAATTGTTATTAAATTTAACAATAATACTCACAACTAGGGAAGGGATTAGCTATGAGGTTAGCATACTGGACTCCCACGCGGAGGTCCCGGGTTCGAATCCAGCAGCTGACCCTTAGATTTTCTCTTCCTAGGAGCTTCTTACAGCTCACTGTCCGGTGATGGACAGTGTTGTCTGTAACGAGAGAACACTGTCCGGAGGCCGGCAGTGCACTGGAAAAAGCTCCGGGCGCTAATGACCTCAGCTGTTGATGCGCCAAAAAAAAAAAAAAAAAAAAAAAAAAAAAAAAAAAAAAAAATACTCACAACTAAAAGTGAAGCCGAACAATATGCACCATTTCAATGCTTTCAGGGAACAATGAGTGTTGAATTTAAGAACAAAGATTGAAGAACAAAAATTTAAGTTATCGAACCTTATTTGCCAATAAGATTAAAAATTTAACCAATTCAAACGTATTCTCCAGTTTATGATGAACTATTAACCTATTGTGGGCAATATCAGCCTCAAATCAAAACGGCGTAAATATCAACTAATGAATTGCAGTAGTTTAATAAAGACAACTATTGAAATTTCTATGATTTATATTTCGATCTAACTTTCAAGTTGCTATTTCGCTACAATATGATACTGTGGCGGCAACGCTACAGGTTTATAACCAGACATCAACTTTTTTAGTTACTGTTACAATTTCCGGTTTGAGCTTCGAACGTTCTGGACTTTGATTACTTGTGTTTTTAACTAAGTTTATGTATTCTTTGTGTTTTTTTTAAATAAATAAACATTTTTGTTTTGGCTACTCTGGTAACTCTTAATAATTGTGCTACACCTTCTTAATCAAAATATTGGTAGTAGCTCCAACTGGATAAATATCCAACAAAATACAATTCTGACCAATTTTTAGACAATAATAAATACCCAAGGGGATACCTAGTGCTATGAAGATTCCGATCTCAACAATGTCACCCTTAGTCTTATCATCCATTCTTACGCAGGGATTACTCCGATAGGGTTAAGTTACGATATTAACCTGTGCATTCACTTATCTCAAATAGTTATCTCACCAATTATCTTTCCAAATCCTAGTATATGTTAAATGCTGTTTAAGTGAGAAAGCTGCCGCTAACATCCGGGAAGAAGTAGTTAATCCTTTATCCCCTTTAACAGTAAAAAAAAAAAAGTAAAGTAATTGCCTAATTTTTCAGACGGGGCTTTACGTCCAGCTACTAAATTAGTGTCGTGGACGGAGGCGACTAGCAAACATACTTTACTATAAATTTCTCATATTAACCATTAAATAAAATCCAAGGCCTAGACACCGGGGGAATCGAACCCACTAAACCAACAATACATCTTAGCATTGCGGGTCTACCGTGGTGCCTCCCTTTAATAGTTATAATAGTTAACGATTTTGTTGATAACTCTGTCAAATACTATACAAAAAAAACCCTTATAATTAACGAATTATTTTATTAAATATCACATAACACCTTTCAAAGCCTCTTGCACACGATCTGAACCCGTTTATAACCTGAACAGTAAATTTGAACAAATTTTATTCTATCAATCTTATTAGACTGACTGATTTCAATATTTTTTTTTTAGATTCTTTATTATTCTAATTATACGTACATTACTTGTTCTAGAAAATCCAGTGGAAAAACGTCCTGTACTTGCATGTCAAAATGATTCAATAGAGATTAATAAATGCTCTAGGGGATATACCATCAACATTTTAACAGCATTTTACGGTAAAAAAGATCAAAGATACTGTTTTGGTATTCCCGGTTATGAATATTACGGAGAATGTGCAGGTCTGCCTAGTGCTTGGGACATTTTGCAGTTTCAGTAAGTAATAAGTATTGATTCTATCAGTTCCACATTTTAAATATTAAATTGTTATTAAATATTCAAGATATTATATATTTTGATCAAGGGCGCGTTCCACTAAGCGCTCACAACGATCAAAATATACCTTCAGCCGTTCCACAAGATGACCGCGGTCACAGTGGTCGTGGCGAAAACGTCACTAGTGACGTCATTTTTTTCGCTCAAGCGAAGCTCACAACGCCCCAGCTTAAGAGCTGGGCCGAAGTAGGCGTTCAAAAATTTGGCGCAATTTTTAAAAGCAAAGATGGCGACCGAAAAAATTATATCAGGTAAATGAAAGTATTATCTAATGTAAATAATTGAATCTGTTTTTCGAAAGTCTAAAAAAAAATAAAATAAAATGAAAAATTACTTATCCCTTTACAAACTAAATCACTGAATAACGACCAATTACACTTTGATAGTTAATAATACGTGGCCCAAGTTTTCGCTTTTCACTATTGCGATTTTGTAAAATTGCATTCCACTCTTCATCGGAACTAGATGAAGAACTTTCTAAAGCATTATTACGTTGCATTAATAAATATCCAACTGTTGCCACAAAAAACATTTTAATTTTATTTAAACGTAAATTTTATAAATACTCCACGAAAATGTAATATAAAAATTGAATCATATATATTTTTTTAATACAAGTCAACTTTACCAATAATTAATAAAGTTTATTATAACTGCTTATAAACGGGGTTAAAATTAAAAAACAACCTCTTCAAGCTTCTGACTTATTTTCGAGGTCGCCATTTGTAATGTTTACATGAACGATTAAAACGCCTCATAGTCCATTCCTCTTGAGTTTTTCGATTGTAACGCTCGCAAGCAAGGTGGAACGCATCACAAATGACGTATTAGCACTGCATCTCTCTTAGCTTTGTTGTAACAAAATTTAAATTTCTAGTTTGCTTAGTTCATGAAGTTAAAAAAAGGCAAAAATCTGAAATACTATTATTGTTTCCGTAAAAATATGGGTTGAAGCGGATTTCTACAACCAAAAGTACAATTTTTCTGCGTGGATTTTCCTCTTTTTTGAGTGTTTTTCGCGATTTGCTCCTTTAATTTTATTCTAAACTTCGTACATATATATTGTAACGAAGTTGACCTGGGCTGAAAAGAAAGGCCTAGATTGTTCTAGGGGTTAAGCGACCAAAGTCGGTAACAGGCCACCACTGTGTAGATAAAAGGGCCGGTCTCCACCAGAACTGGAAAGGAAAGGGCTACATTGTTCAAGGAGTTTAGTGACCGTAGCCTGTAACGGACACCGCTGTGTAAAAGCCAGCTAAGAGAAAGGCTCCAGTTGGGGTGGTGGCAGTATGTGTTTTCCCCAGCCAGTGGTTGACAGGTAGGAGTGAGATAGAGAGTAGGAGGAGGGCGGCCCCAGCTGAGGTGGTGGCAGTATGTGTTTTCCAGCCAATGAGCGGCAGATTGGAGTGAGACAGAGAGTTGGAAGAGAGCGGCCCCAGTTGGGGTGGTGGCAGTATGTGTTTTCCTCAGCCAGTGACCAGGCCGGTGGGCGTGACACAGACGGAGTGGGGCCAGACGCAGTTAAAAGGAGGCAGACACAGCTGGAGAAGTCAGTTTTTAGATAGAGAGTTTTTAGTCATTGAGAGTTTTTGAGTTAGTTTTGAGTGAGTCTTGGAAAGTTAGTTTGGAGAGACGCTTTGGAAGTGAGTCAGTGTTGCGGAGTCAGTTAGTCAGGCGGTTAGTCAGTTAGTGAGTAGAGCTTTGTTAGTGCAGCTGAGACTAGTGCAATTCGGTGCAGTGCGGACCAGTGGTCAGTCGTGGAACAGTTTTGTGGCGTTATGTAGAGAGTAAGTAACAGTAAACTGTTGTAAATGGTAACTGTAATGAATAGCGTTAGTTGCTAGTAAATGTTAATGTTAGTAATGTTAATGTGTGAATAAATCAGGTTATTACTTACAACTTTAACGAGTTTTATTATTTAATTAAACCCACATATTAAATTAACTAGTGGTAGGCATTAGTAATAGGTAAAGTTTCTAGGTAAAAGATAGGAAAAACTTTACAATATATATATATATATATATATATATATATATATATATATATATATATATATATACGAGGGTCGTTTGAAAAGTCCAAGTAAAAATAAAAACTACTTAATTTTTTGGGGTAAACCTTTTTTATTTTTCAACATAGTCTCCTTTTAGGCTTATACACTTCGTCCAACGCTGCTCTAGTTTGTTGATCCCTTCCGAATAATAGGATTTGTCCAAGTCTGAAAAATAGCCATTCGTTTCTGCAATCATCTCCTCGTTTGAATAAAATCTTTTTCCCGCCAGCCATTTCTTCATATTGGGGAACAAATAGTAGTCCGAGGGAGCCAAGTCTGGAGAATAGGGGGGATGTGAAACGAGTTGGAACCCTATTTCCATTAATTTTGCGACCACAACTGCTGAGGTGTGAGCTGGTGCGTTGTCGTGATGGAAAAGGACTTTTTTGTGGGCCAATCGTGGGCGTATTTCTTGCAGCTCGGTTTTCAAACGGTCCAATAACGATGAATAATATGCAACTGTAATAGTTTTACCCTTTTCCAGATAGTCGATGAGGATTATTCCTTGCGAATCCCAAAAGACAGTCGCCATAATCTTTCCGGCCGAAGGAACGGTCTTCGCCTTTTTTGGCGCAGATAGTAACCCATTGTTTAGATTGTTCTTTGGTCTCAGGAGTGTAGTGATGTATCCATGTTTCATCCACAGTGACGAAACGACGCTTAAAGTCCTGCGGATTCTTCTGGAACAGCTGCAAACCGTCCTTGCAACACTTTCACACGATTTCGTTTTTGGTCAAGCGTGAGCAATCGCGGCACCCATCTTGCGGATTAGCTTTGTCATGTCCAAATGTTGATGCAAAATATTATGTACCCGTTCATTCGGCATCTGCCATCAGCACTAGCAATCTCACGCACCTTCACTCTTCTGTCATCCATCACCATATCATGGATTTTATCAATGATTTCTGGAGTAGTAACCTCAACAGGGCGTCCAGAACGTTCAGCGTCACTTGTGCCCATATGGCCACTCCGAAAATTTTGAAACACTTATAAACTGTTCTAATCGAAGGTGCAGAGTCACCATAATGTTTATCAAGCTTCTCTTTAGTCTCCTGAGGCGTTTTGCCTTTCATAAAGTAGTGTTTAATCAACACACGAAATTTTTTTCGTCCATTTATTTGAAAATCACTCGACTTCCTCGATTCAAAGGAATGCCAAACACAAAGAAATAGACCGATCTGGCTGAAACTTGGTGTGTGTTCTTCCAAGAGATGCTACTAACTAAACATAACCTCGATACGCGCCAGTGGTGCTATCTCTCTGACTTTGCACGGACTTTTCAAACGACCCTCGTATATATATATATATATATAAATATATATATATATATTTATAAAGCTATATATAATATATATATATATATTTATATCGTACATATATAAATTATTAATAGATGTCATAACTTTTAATTATTTTTCAATGAAAATTCTTATAGGACTTGAATCTTACCTTTTTTTAAAAAAAATTTTGATTTATCTACAATTTTAATTTTTTCCAGGTGCCAAAGAAAACGCAGTTGTGTCATTGATGTTAAAAAGCTTTTCCCCTCGCTTTGTCCGAACATCTATAAATATTTGGAATTTTCCTATGAATGTGTAAAACGTACGTTCATTTGCAAGTACTTGTTCTTTGAAAATTACCAGATCACTTACTGAAAAAACAAACAAATAATCTGATTAATTTCACACTCAATAAAAAAAAAATAACCTATTTTCCAGGTAATGCAAACACCTCGGTTGCATGTGAAAATTCTGTACTTCAGTTAACCTGCCCAGATGGTTACTATTTATGGATAGTATATGCATTTTTTGGGAGGAGAAACCAAATTATCTGCCAACGAGAAGGAGGGCAGTTTTCAAACGAATGCCATTCAAGAACAGCTTTTGATATAGTGGCTACCAGGTTTTTATTATTGATTTTGTTGTTTTTTGTTCACTTTGTGGTCAATGGTGTTCTGAATCTTTTTAGTACATTGCCGGAAATGTTATCTAGATTTTAGATACACTAAGATATATAAGATATAAACTGTGGATGTGTCATGGACACGGCCGTGTGTTGTACGTGAATACGTTTACGTAACAGGTTATATTTTTTTATATAAAATATTTTTATTTATGTATTTAGGATGAAATCAAACGTCATAGTGAAACGTGCACTAGCTGCTGCCCAATGTGTCTTCTTAATCGACGATCGAACACAATCTATGCCTATACAGTCCGTTGTCGATGTAGAAGCGATTTAATCATCCACTTGTATAATTTCAACTGCCCCAGCTGCAGTTGTACTGTGACACCGTCGTCGTTGATCCGCTCGGCCACATTCATTCTTTTACGTTCCCGGCACAGTTTGACTCGGTCATATTTTATTATTACCATTCGATTGTTCTTGAGAAGCCCTTTCCAACCGTATACCGATCTCTTGGTATTTGGTTTTGGCTTTTCGACGCGTATAGGCCGACATTATATATTTTTGATATTTTTTTTATTCTAACATCTTATTATATTCACTGTCACTATTTTACAGTAATGTTTTAGATACAATCGATAGATTGTGGCGACAGCTGACGATTAAAACTTAAACGAACATCGTAGCTTCTCTGAATCAAAAGTTATATACTAATTGCAAATCTCGATACGCAGCAAAATGATCTCTAAATGGCGGCGCTTCCCCCTCCACCGTGCGCGATGCGTCACAGACCTCGCTTATCGTAATGAATTCTTTGATCCTTTAGCTATCCAGTGGTCTAATTTAATTTTGGATGTAGACGATAGATTTGAAACTAAAATGCCAAACTGTATCCTCCGATTTTGTTATCATTAGGTTTTTTGGATTGCCTCCATATGATAGCTTTAAAGACGTATTCACGTCAAAAAAAAAAAAAAAAAAAAAAAAAAAAAAAAACCTCCTTTATATTTTACTAGGAATGAGAGCTCACCAACTTTCGAGAGCCTGCCGGAAGCGGAAAATCGCTTATCGAGCAAAATATTTTTCTTTTCTTTTCTTTTTTTATAACTGAATCGGTTACAATCCCCAAGATACCTCGTGGGTAGGCAGAGGGGATTTAAGCACTTAAATTGGCTACTTAAAACTTATAAAGAAATGGCTTACAGAAAAAGGCTGAAAGGGGGCAATTGTTGTCAAATATTAACTAGCCTTGAACATGAACATAAAATAATACAAATAATATGCTAAGGCAAACAGGACCGTCTCACAGTGATGTCGATTTCTCTACATCAAGATTATTAATCTTATTACTCCGAAACCAGTCAGGATACAATAAACGGGTCTCTACGACGGATAAAATTCGCAAGATATTTAAGTTAAGACTTGGGGTAATGATGTGTTAATTTTAAATACTTAGGGTAATATTTTTCAAAAATTGGAAGAAAATTGAGTTACAATCTTGAGTTTGAGAAAGGCGCTTGAGTGTTTTCTTAAGATTTTTTGATTTGCAAAACATTGTCTTTTTATTGTCAACTCAAATTGCTTTGAGTATGTTTTTTTTCCCTAATTTAAATTCTCAATTTCCAAATTTTAGGTGTAATAATTTAAAAAGTTGCATTGTTGAATCCAAAATTGAATTATTTGGTAATCCTTGCCCTGAGGTGCCGAAGTATTTAGAGGTGGACTACCAATGCCTAAGTCGTAAGTATTTCAATACTTTTAAAAGGAAAGCAAATAACTAAATCCTTTATTATAATAAATAAAAATAAAGGACTCCATAGTACGTTAGTGTGTTTTAAAACTCTTGATTCACTGCAGTACTTACGAACGATTATTTAGTAAGAGAGATTACGATTAGGGCGACCACGAACGTTGTGAGGGAGGACCCTTGTGTAATGGGTTCAGATGTGAGAGAGACAGAGAGATGTTGGTTGTGGATGTCGATGGATAAATAACACTTTTAGTATCGGTATAAGACTTTATGTATTTATATGACTGACTGCCAAGGACTCTATACTTTACACTACAAGAACAGAACAGACTGACTGACGTGGCTAAACGATGTGTACAATTGAAGTGTAATACTTTGAACAGAATTACAGAATCTCCGAATCTCCGAATTGAATATATATCTCACTGAATTGAATATAATAATTGAATCTGAATATTTTTAATAATGAATCCTCTTTGACTTTCCTCTTGTTCTTATATACCTTCGCCGAGCCTCCCTTCTCTGTGTGCCAAGGGGGGCTGTCCCTCTCTCTCTGGCTAGAGTGGGTGAGTGGTGGGGTTTCACTACCCCTACGCTAGAGTGGATGAGTTGTGGGGGTTCACTACCCCTACACTTGTAAGGAATTACACTATTTTTCGAGTGTCCCTATTTAAAGTGGCAATAGGGCGTACTCTTAAATATCCAAATTGATGAATAAATTCAATACTAGCTAAAAGACAGTTATTTTTACTAGAACCTAGTAAATTTTTTTTTTTAATTTAACATGTAATGCGAAGTTCTGGCAGGGTACAGGGTTGTTCAAGAATCATTTTGTTGCACGATCATTCCACGACCTGGGATTTCTTACCCATTAATTTAAATTTAATTTTGTTAAAATATTTTTGCTGTAAATCTATATGTAACTTACTGATTAAATTGTAGAAAATGATATGTTAATCGTAGTGCAAAAGAGAAGTAATTGCACTTTATCGATTTTTTTTTTTTTCCAGGAACAGAATTATTTTTATTAATTCCTAATACATGTTATAATGGCCGAAAAACTCCAAATGAGATATTTGACAAGTTCTTGTGGAATGTAGTAAAAACCAAAGCACTAATAGATATGTATAAATATTATCGACCAAAGGTAGGTTCAAAAGAGATACCAAATTTAGAATACATGTGGCAAGTAATAGGCACTGAACTATCCGACCAATTTGGGATGAACGTGCCGTCGGCAAATTGTGAACAAAGATGGTGTGAATTAGAGAAAAATTATAAAATATTCGAAGAGAAGAAAAATACCCAAGATTGTGATTCAGAAATCTATTTTGATTATTGGGAGACAATGGACGATTTCTTTAATGAAGAAATATTCAATACTTCAATAGCAGTGTATACGCCTGAGAATAAAGATTGCTGTAAAAGAAGAAAAGGATTTGTAGCGGCGGAAAATGTATGTAGGAAAAATAAAGAGACCGTAGAACAAGTGAAGAAAAGAAAAATTCTTGCACAAGTAAGTAAATCTAAATTAGCCCACCAAAGGGAAAAAATGGAAATTAGAAAAGAAAAAATGCAGCTTTACCGCGAAAGAAATGATCTAATTAAATCCTATATTGATTTTATGAAGGATAGTGGATGTTGTACTTCATGTAATAGCGGCGAAACAGATGGTACTTGTAGTAAAGGTAATTGTAACAGAGGCGAATCGAACAATTGGGTGACTGCGTATCACATTAATGATTAATTTTTTTTTTTTTTTTTTGAGACTATTCCATAGGAAAAAAAAAAATTAAATAAATGAGTGATTGTATATAAACACCTGTTACGCATACTTGAAAAGACCAATTTTTAATTGTTCAACTAATCAATGATTCATCTAAAATAAATTGCATCTAAGCAAAATTTTAAATTATTCATATAACCTTTACTAACTCGAAGAAAGCATCCAAAATTTCGTCAGTTTCAATATTGCAGAGATATTAAGACAGTTAAATATTTAAATATTTTCGTAGAATAAGCCGAAGTGTATTAAATGTGAAATTGAAAATAAATTTCAAACATTTTATTTTTCATTGAATTTACATTAAAAAAAAAGTATACATTTTTTCGTTAGCATTAATAATTTCAGAGTTTTTCTTAATATTGTTACAATTTGAGGTTCAAAATTGTCTTCATTTTTAATGAGATTGGTGTTTTAATTGAATAATTCTTGTAAAACGTTCTCTTTATTGGTAACCCAATGTTAAGAGAACTAAATCAGGTGAATGACAACTCCATTGGTCTCCATTAAATAATTGTTGCCATAACAACTATTAAACAACTTCTGTTTTAAGTCGATTTAATGAGATTGGTGTTTTAATTGAATAATTCTTGTAAAACGTTCTCTTTATTGGTAACCCAATGTTAAGAGAACTAAATCAGGTGAATGACAACTCCATTGGTCTCCATTAAATAATTGTTGCCATAACAACTATTAAACAACTTCTGTTTTAAGTCGATTTAATGAGATTGGTGTTTTAATTGAATAATTCTTGTAAAACGTTCTCTTTATTGGTAACCCAATGTTAAGAGAACTAAATCAGGTGAATGACAACTCCATTGGTCTCCATTAAATAATTGTTGCCATAACAACTATTAAACAACTTCTGTTTTAAGTCGATTTAATGAACATTTTCTAGAAATAAAAATTCTCCAAACCTAGTTCTAGAAAATATTTCTATCACTTGTGTTACACAGTTTCTACATATCTCTAAAAAAACCTGCCATTAAATAAATATTTTGGAATAAATGTTTTTTAGTAAATGTACAGATTTATGTAGTGATTATCGTCAAAGGGTTGATCGTCAAAAAGTGCACGAAAAAGCGTAACGTTGAAAAACACCCAACTTTGAATTTTTTTTTTTCCTCTTTTTCTATAAAAGATAAAATTCCCAAATTTTCTTTAAAATATAGGGCAAATCCTCTTTTATAACTGTAATTTTTTTTTTTTGCAACAACCCAGAACAATTGATTTCGAAAAAAAAGTTGCTGAAAATGATCAAAAACGGCGTTTTCAGAAAATGTTCTTGTTCTTCTTGTTATCTTTTTTTTTTTGTAAACAACGTAGCGCCTAAACGCGCGAACCGATTTTCATGAATGAGGTGTCTTTCGATTCGGAATTTTATGTAGATGTGCCTTTTGGGGGTCTCGACGATGTACATCGAATGGGAGAGGAGTTAGCCCCATGTGTTGCATTCATTTCAAATTATCGTCGCGTCAACAGATTTTCGTGAACGAAGAATCATTTTATTCAAATTTTAGAGGTTTCAACGATGTGCATCATTAGACGGGGAGTTCGCCTCCATACGAGTAAGACCCCCTGTAATAGAATTAATACTAATAATTCTATTAATCTTAAACCGATTTTAATAAAATTTAGCTCGTAGGGATGGAAAAAGCTTCTCTATGTGACATTATCATATGCTCTTACACCTACTAAGAATTACTGTAATCGTTCGACGTATGGACCGATTTACATCAATGAATTACCATTCAATTCGAAATTTTGTGTAGATTTTTTGAATTAAATAATTTAATACGTACAATCTATAGGAAAGGAATTAGTTCCACCAGTTATTAACAAAATCTGTATAAATCTTGGCCCAGTTTTGATAAAATTTGGCAGGAAGAAGGGGCTTCCCTATGTAACATTAAAGTCTCATTCTGCTCTTACTCCTATTAAGTAGAGAGATTGCAATTGTATCTAATTTTCATTTTTCACATTTATTTGAAAAAAATCAAATCTCTTTTTCTCGTTTAAGGAACGTCAACATCTGACGTTATTGGCGGCCGGAGTCTTTATCATTATTTTCTGTCATAATAATTCAAAAATGGAAGTATCAAAATGTAGTGTGAAGTTCAGCTTTTCGTGTTATGGAGTTATTTAGTTCGCGTACAAAATTAAAAAAAAAAAAAATATTTCGGGTATGAATAATATGTACGTATTAAATATTTATTTTTGACAAAAAGTCAAGTTAAAAAAATAATATCCTAATACTTGTATTTAACTTACTTACTAGCGATTGCAGATTGTTTAAGTAGTGCCGCAATTTAATCAACCAGAAAGCATGTATGGAAGCTCCTTAACCAATTCCTTATATCTTCTCTTAATTTAGGATCTAACTATTAATAAATTGTAGATTGTATTAGAAGGGCGGTTCCACCAAAAAGGGGAAGGAAGCAGGCAATCCAAAAAGCCCATTGTTCCCCTAACCATTAATAAATTAATATTGGTTTGATTTTTCCACATATTTTTGTTAATGTTTTTTCTGCCTTTTTCTGAGTTTTTTTTTTAGTGGGAAGAAGAAGTAAATCAACTAAAATAATAAATTACTGTTCATTATTTTTTGTGACTGTTTCATCCTAATAAAATAATAAAGAAATAAATAATTTTTTCGTACTCATAAAATCTGAAAACATCTCTTTCTGGGGAAGATTCAATTTCGTACACAACGTTCCTCTTAAGTAAAGCTCTTTTTTGAAGAAATTAAAAAAGGATATTTGATATTTATTAAGAATATAGGAAGGGGCCGCAAACATTTTTAAAACTTCTGATAAAAGTCACAGCAGCGCTACCAATCATTGTTTCACTGGATTTGAGAATATTAGGCAGTACTCCTACTCAGTATCAGTATTTAGTATTTAGTGTTATCGTCCAGTTCCAGTTCGTCTTTGTAGATGAAACCTGCCAAGTGGTATTGGTTAATTGTTTATTGGCAAAAGGTAAGGAAAGCAAAAGGTGTGATTGTGCTATTTGATTAGGAAAGTATTGTTTTTTTGGATGGAGTTGTTACTTTGAGTAAGTAAATAGTCAACTCATTTTAGACAAATAGAATTTAAAATTTTTAATTTCATTTTTCAATGATAATTTTAGAAGATTGACAAATAATAAATTAACGGAGGCAATTTACTACTTCTTTAACGAGCGGTTTATTACAAGGATTAATTGCAACTGCATTTTGAAATTCGAAAAGAAGAGAAGACGAGCACAATCTTCCAGGTATTTGGATGTCTAATTTGTACATTTTCGGCGAGCTCTTAAAAATTAAAATACAGTATAATAAACTACAATAAGCCTTATATTATAAGGCTTAAGGTTACAATTATTTGGATAAACTAGAGTTTATCAGATGGCTCTACTTCTTGGTGTGAACGATGCTAGGCTAGACTATCACTAATAGTTTTATGACTAGTCTGTCCATTTTCAGAATGAATCAAGGTAATATCACTTGCGTAGAAAGTGTTCTACAGGTAAATGGTTTTTGTGTACTTATGGCTCTTGTATTACAAGTCACTTATAGGTTGTGTATTTTTAATAATTAATTTTGTCTTTAGATTATTTAGTGAGTACCAAATATTTAATGGAAATGGAATAAATTGTAGTTTATATTATCATCAAGATAGATCGTAAGGGGTTGGAATGAATGCTTAAAATAGGTAGAAAGTACTAGAATCACTGTTTTATTTTCTTTGGATATCGTATCATTACTGAAGCGAGACGACCGGTAAAGGTAGCCTCTCGAAGCAGATATTACTAGCTCAACCTGCAAGCCTAGTCACGGCAAACGTGAAATCCAATCCACTTTCTGTAGTGGAACAGAGCAACTACTGACAGCTCTGTCACGTCCCGAACAACACTGCAGGGGGACTAGAATAAGACGGAATTAGAAAAAGAAAACTGGATAAGGTAAATAGGAAGTTATTGGAGGAGACCCACCAGAGTCCTGTTGGCCGCAGCGCTTGAACACTACGCTTCCAGTCCACACTAGGTGGAAGTAGGGATGGCTTGCCACTTTAACACTGGAATCACCAAAAAGCTTTAAACCAGTGGCGTTGTAGATTAACTTCTTTTGGTATTTTACGTACTAATCTCGATCTAGTCTGTCATCTTGAAAATTGTTTAAGCTTATTAAATAATTCCTCCTTTGTATCCTTTAAAAATGTAGCAATGATTAACAAAGGTCATGTTACCAAAGCTATGACATTCTTTCGTTCTTTGTTTAATTTAATTTTTATTTTCTTTTAGTGCATTGAGGAACTGTGGCACAACATACTTTGATAAGACATTTTCATGTACTTTGAACTATTCCACAATATAAATTTTGTAGCCAAGGAAATCTATTACCAATTTGAAAATCATGAAAGGAAACGAGCAATCACTGAAGGTATTTCTAAACTATTAAACACTTCTTTTTTTTAATCAAATTTGAATTTTAAAAGCCAAACAAATGTCCGTAAAATTTACAGTTTGTAAACTGTTATAATTAATATTATTGGAGAAAACCAAGATGTTATATATGTTTGCTCATATTAGAGCAAAAGGCTACAACAATTATCAATACCACAATTTCTTACAGTTTTTGAATATCTTTCAAAGTAAGGTAGCATTTTATTGTTTTCACAATGATGCAAAGTAATTCTCTTTCTGACATTATTATACAAAAGTAACGAAGTGGGTAATATCACTGTATTTGAAAAGTTGTCAGTGTTGCTCTGGATAAATTTACAATAATAAATAAACTGTATTGATGGATTAACTTTCTTTAAAACTGGATTTCTGTCGGTTTTAATGTTTATCAGCAAAATGTATAACACCAATACCGATGAAGTTCCACAAGATCATTCAATTTATTTTTTCAGGCTAGTAGCTAAATCTCGAAATTAGAGCGTATTGCACCTTAAAAACAAAAATAATAGCACTAAAAGTTTGGATTTGTAGAGAAAGGTACTATGAGCTTGAAATGTTAGATTTGTCCTTCAGCATTCAACACTTCGGATGGCATTAGTAAAGCGGATCTTTGTATCATTATCATAGATCTTTCAGAATAATTTGATGTCTTCGACAAAAATAAACTGGCCATCTGCGTGAAGTATTTCTCTAGAAATTGCTGAAGCATCCCTATTCTTATGTTCCCAACAAGCTGCTCGTCGTTTTTAAATCTGTTGGAAGTGTTTGGTCAAAATTCAAGTAGGTAATTATTTTGCTTTATTTCAACAATCCAAACAAATACAATCAGTCGATTAAATCAAGTCAAGCAGATTACCCGGTCAAGAGAGAAAGAATGTATGATATGTTTTTCTTAAGTAATGTTGTGTATGATAGATCAAGGATTATTTCATTCTTTAAGGCCGAGCGATTCCATCTGAATTGTAATCTTGTCAGGCACATTCACTTAGTTTTGAGTAAAAAAACAAAAAATATATCTTGGGTTAACAAAAAATGTACATCTTCATCAAGACAAAGCAATACGGCACTAGTCGAACACTTTTTAGTAATGAAAAAGTTAAATTTTCAAGATGCATCACTCAGCTTACTGCAGCCCGAATAAGTATCTCGTGATTACCATCTTTTCTATTCTCTAGCCCAATTCTTATGGGCATATTATGAACCCAAAATTAGCTTCCAAAAGCATCTAATATTTGGCTCAAGAATGGATTTAAATTTTAAAATAATAATAGTAATAATGAAGAAACAATGTATTTTGAGGATTAAGCCTAAGAGATAAGTAAACCAAACCTAGTTTTGGAATTTTAAGAAGAATGTGCACGTCTTTGGTCAACTGAAAGTATAATTAAATGAGAAAAGATAAATTAATCAGTATAAGAAAGTTTAGATGTCTTGCATCCGGATTGCTATAACTTTGGAAAAAAAGGAAGAACTAAATGTCATGAGCGGTTAAAATGGAATCGATTTTTTTGATATTGTGTACTGTGTTTAGTGAAGAGCCTAAAAATTACCTTCGAGTGGGCTATATTCATCCATTCACGAAAGGCGATAAAGCTACTCAACAATTGCCTGGATTGATCGATTTAGTAAGAATTGCAGAAAGATTATTTAAAGGGAAGGATACTATATAACTCTTAGAACAAATCAGAATGACACACTCAAAATAATTTAATTCTTTCGTACTCGCTAACAGTTGAATAATTGAAAATAAATTATTAATTTTAAATAAATCTTGAATTAATAACTCTGAATCAATTCAATTGTTTGCTTGTAACAAAGATTATATAGCGAATATAGAATAAAATATTAATGCGTTGAGTTGAGTATTTGAATGTTAATGTTGAGCGTTTGAATGTAACAAGGGCGGAGACACAGTTCAGTTGTCCTTTGATTCTAAAAAGGGCACCACTTACCTTTGTCTTTGTGGTATCGAGCATCTAAGAGAAGTGAATCTCTTTAATTAATCTGTTAACAATACCCGCCAACTCGAATTCAATAATTAACATTGAAACTAATACTTTGCTATTTAATTTTTCTTTTAGATTTATTACTATGACAAAAGATTTCGCCTTAACATTGACGGCCAAAAGAATAAGGAAATATCTAGATGTTGCTGTTGTATCGAGCATGAAAACAAATATAGAAGTGTGCCCTAACATTGTGAATTGACAGCTGAAGAAAAAATAGTTGTTTGTTTTTTTTTTAAGAAAGTGTTTATTAACGTCAAGTTCAATAGAAAAGGATTGCCTTTTCTTAGCAAGGCTAATCACTTACTCAACTCCTTCATTGGATTTCTACTTCTTTTTACGAATTTAGAAAGTTTACGCTTGAACAATATCTTCGAAGTCATGTTTATAACTGTTGAAGATATGGGTGAAAAGAAGATAAACGAATATATGTACATACATTAATGATAGAAGTTAAATATAAGTGTGATGAATGCAAGGTTCAAATATTCAAGCATCTGATGCCTGGTTTGATGTTTTACGTTCAAGAAAGAAATGCCTTTAATAGTAGTGACTGCGATTATAGCAGTAATTTCGTCGAGAAAGATTTGACTCACTCATTAGAACACATACGTACATGTATGAAGAAGTTTAAATGCAATAATCCTTTGGAAGAACATTTGAGGATACATTCGGGAGATAAGCCCTATAAATGTGATCAGTGAGATTTCAGTTGTACTCAACCTGGTAATCAATCTATCAATCTATATGCGAAGGCATACAGGCCTGAAGCCATATAAATGTACTGAATGCGATTACACTTCGTGGTACTTTGAAGAAACATTTAAGAACACATTCTGGGGAAAAGCCTTATATAAATGTAATAAATATGATTACTGATGTGCACAGACGGGAAATTTGAAAACACATGAACTAGAACATACAAGCCTAGAGCCGTAGAAATGTACAGAATACGATTACACTTGTACACTCAATGGAAGATTAAAAGAACAAGCTTATTCATTGTGTCGAAAAAACCAGATCATTGTGAATTATGTGATTATTGATGTAGAACACCAGGTAATTTGAGATCTCATATGCGAACACATTTGCGTATAGAAATCCCCAAGGATCCATTTCAATGTGCGTATTACAATTGCAGAAAATCGGGAACTTTTAAAAGTTCGTATGCTGTAGCATGTTCAGACGGGAAGCTTTGTAAAGAACGTGATTACGCCCATTATCCGGCTAATAACCCAGAAGTTTATCGTTCTAATGCGAAAACTTTAGTCTTTAAGCTGTTTGAAGTTTTTTTTTTCAAGAGGTGCAAGGTCTAGAATAGTATAGTACTTAAAGTTTCTGGCAGTTTTGATTGCCAAAGATCGAGAATGTTATTTGAAAACTAGAAATAAATAAAAATAGGTTCCATCCATATAAAATTTAAAAAAAAATCGATCAATCATACGATCATCGATCGTTAATCGATCTTTAATATATTGCTTTCGTTTTTGTTGATTTCGATTAGATTGCAAACTTTTAAGATCTGGCGTTGATTAAAAGAACTTCCACCCATAATTGTATCAGTGATTATGTATTAAATATGTTCATACAAAAAATATGAATAAAACAAATCTATATTTTAATGTATATTTACTAAACTACCTCGGATCTTAAAGTCACTTGGAGGTTAAGACCTTTCTGTAAGAAATAAAGTTGAAATTAGCTAATAAACATCAGAAAACAGAGATACTATTTTATTAGATCTGGTAACAATACTCAACATTAATAATTATTAATAGAAATAATAATTAACTATTCAATTTCTCTTTTAGATGAAATCCGATGAGAAAAGATTTAGCTACATTATTGACGACAAGATTTTGGAACCAACTGGTATCATGCATTAATTGTGCAAGAAATATTGAAGTGTATGGGCTGACTACAGGTCTATTTATATTTTATTTAATAGACATTAATGAGAACCAATCAACTAGGTTGCGAATTAACTAACTAAAAGTTTTAAAATTAGTTATGTGAAAAAAGAAGGGACTTTAAAAGAACCCAATTTACAGTATTTTACAAACGATTACTTTATTACTAAATCATAATTAACTATATTCTAATCTTAGAAAAACGTTTTTAAAAACAAGAATAAATCCAAGACTCTTAATGACTTCCTTTTGTACCTGTTTGTTCTTATTATTATTTTTAAGGAGCTGGGATAAGACGTGAGTGTATATAATGTTGATAAAAGGTTACTAAAAATCATTTAAGGTTACATTTTATTATTAATTACTTAAAAAAAAATAAATAAATAAACTGCGAGTATAACCTAAAATGTTCAAAGACTATAATTGAGCTGAAAGTGAGGAGCTTTTTTTTGGAGCACTTGGGAAAAACGAAGATGCCTTATCATTGTAGTGACTGCGATTTTAGCTGTAAGCGACCCCAAGGTTTAGAATCGCATATGCGCACTCATACTGGAGGAAATAGGTATAGATGTAATGAATGCGATTATAGTTCTGAACGAGCCCTTCGTTTGAAATTACATATGCGAACACATTCTGGTGATAAACCATTTAAATGTGACCAGTGTGAATACTGTTGCACTCAGTCTGGTAATCTTAAACTACATATGCGTGTGCATACGGGAGAAAAGCCATATAAATGTACTGAATGTGAGTATAGTTCTAGATTTAGAGGTAGTTTGAAAGTACATATGCGAACACATGCCGTAAATAAACCATATAAATGTAATGAATGTAATTTCAGTTGCGCACAGATTGGTAATTTAAAATTGCATATGCAAAAACATACAGGCGTAATGCCGTATACATGTAAAGAATGTGATTATACTTGTGGTCTTGCCGGTAGACTCAAAGAACATATGCTTACCCATTCAGGGGAGAAACCATATAAATGTGATATGTGTGCTTACAGTTGTAGAACTGCTGGAAATTTGAGGGCACATATGCGAACGCATTCCCAAGAGAATTCATTTAAATGTGGTCTTTGCGATTACAGTTGTGGTGAATTAGAAGTTTTAAAACTTCATATGCTTTCACATTTACATATTCCAGCTGGAAATTATATAATAAAGGCGATTACTGTTGCAGATAATCCCGAAACTTGAGAATATTGGAATGCACTCTCGCAATCTGTATTCTGCAATCGCTTTTGCATTTAGCTTTCATGAAGTTTAGCTTAAGGCTAAATACGTTTAAACAACTTACTGAACCAATTTTTTTTTTTTTTTAATACTTTCAATGTAAACATTTACAGAATTTGTGAAGCGAATTCATTCCATTCTATATGTTTTGGTAATAAAATAAAAATGACAATTACAAAAGTTAAAAATAGGCTCTTTCGCTGGGATAAACTTACACTTTCCCAGTCAGACAATTATTTATAAAACCTTTGTGTAAATAATATTCTGTAAAGAATAAAAATAATAATACTAACCTATTCTGTTACTGAATTTATTCGGATGTTATAACTCCAGACTGGAATATTAGGTTTAATATTTTATTACACTAAACTAAAGAAAATGAAATTTGTAAATCAATACTTCAGACTAAACATTTCCAAAATCTTTCCTTAACTAGATTTAACATTCAATGTATTTTGTAATGTATTATTAAAGTGATTGTAATGCTATTATTATAACTGAAGACTATAAGTATTACTGTTTAAATTCAAGTATTTGTTAAATGATTCCTATTGCCAACTATTCCAATGTATCTCACCTACTCATTTCAATTTATTTTTTTTATTTATTGCTACATAGCCAATTGTTTAAGCAATGGAGGTGGCCAATCATTTAATTTCAATATAAACTATGACCCAATCTAACTGATTCACGTCCTTAAATAATAAATTTGCTTATAAAATATTTACAAATATAATTTTCGATTAAGCAGTTTATTTCAAATAGTTAAATAATTTTACAAAACCAAACATCTGGAATTACTATCACAATTGTATTCTAAGAAAATAGCTCATTTTGTTTATCTGTAAAACAAGAAAAACAAGTGCTAAATGACATTAAACAAAGAAAATATCTAAATATACCGGGTGCCTAAGACTATTGATGAACAATTGAAATAAAATAAAACAATGTCTCAAAAGTTGTTGCACATCATTTTCAATTGATTTATAACAATCAATTAATTGATTGATTGATTTATAACATCAAACTTATTTTTTTTGGATTAGAGGTTTTTTTTTTCGGTAATGGCCAGAAAAAAAAGTAAGCTCTGTAGCTGATATAAATCGCAATGTTTTAGACATAATACTTAAAGGTTAAATTTTGGAGGATTTTAATTAACTTCAAATTCCAAACCTCCATATCTCTCTTTCTAATCATCAGAATTCAATGATTTCTTTACCATATTGTACAGAAAAGTTATCACTATAGGTGATATAAAGCGCAATGTTTTAATCATAATAGTTAATGAGAGAGTTAAATTTAAGAGCTTTCAATTACCTTCAAATTTCAAACCTCCATATCTCCCTTACAATTCATCAGTATTCAATGATTTCTTTACCATATTGTAGAGAAAAGTTAGCACTATAGCTGATATAAAGCGGAATGTTTTAATCATAATAGTTAATGAGATATAGAGGGTTAAATTTTGGAGGTTTTCAATTACCTTCAAACTTAAAACCTCCATATCTCCCTTACAATTCATCAGTATTAATGATTTCTTTACCATATTGTAGAGAAAAGTTAGCACTATAGCTGATATAAAGCGCAATGTTTTAATCATAATAGTTAATGAGATATAGAGGGTTAAATTTTGGAGGTTTTCAATTACCTTCAAACTTAAAACCTCCATATCTCCCTTTCAATTCATCAGTATTCAATGATTTCTTTACCATATTTTAGAGAAAAGTTAGCTCTATAGCTGATAAAAAGCGCAATGTTTTAATCATAATAGTTAATGAGATATAGAAGGATAAATTTTGGAGGTTTTCAATTACCTTCAAATTTCAAACCTCCATATCTTTCTTTCTATTCATCTGAATTCAATGATTTCTTTACCAAAATGTAGAGGAATGTTAGCACTATAGCTGATATAAATCGCAATGTTTTAATCATAATAGTTAATGAGAAATAAAAAGTTAAATTTTCGATATTTTCGATCTCAGTTTTGACATTCATTCCAAATTCAGACGTTTATAACTCTTTTCCTCCTTTTCGGATTTTAATGAAATCTTTACCGAATTGTAGAGAATAAAAAGCTCTATAAACGGAATTAATCACATTGTTCTATACTCAATAGATGTTGTGATATGGAAGGTTAAATTTTTAACGTTTTCGTATTCGTTCAAAATTTCAAACTCTTATATCTCTTTTTGTATTTATCAAATTTCAATGATTTCTTCACCGAAATGTAGAGAAAAGTATTCTGTAAAGCTGGTATAAATCGCATTTTTCTGCCTGTAATAGTAAATGAGATATAGAAGGTTAAATTTTCAATGTTTTCGATCTCAGTTTTGACATTCGTTCCAAATTCAGACGTTTATAACTCTTTTCCTCTTTTTCGGATTTTAATGAAATCTTTACCGAATTGTAGAGAAAAAACAGCTCTATAAACGGAATTAATCACATTGTTCTATACTCAATAGATGTTGTGATATAAAAGGGTAAATTTTTAAGGTTTTCGTATTCGTTCAAAATTTCAAACTCTTATATCTCTTTTTGTATTTATCAAATTTCAATGATTTCTTCACCGAAATGTAGAGAAAAGTATTCTGTAAAGCTGGTATAAATCGCATTTTTCTGCCTGTAATAGTAAATGAGATATAGAAGGTTAAATTTTCAATGTTTTCGATCTCAGTTTTGACATTCGTTCCAAATTCAGACGTTTATAACTCTTTTCCTCTTTTTCGGATTTTAATGAAATCTTTACCGAATTGTAGAGAATAAAAAGCTCTATAAACGGAATTAATCACATTGTTCTATACTCAATAGATGTTGTGATATGGAAGGTTAAATTTTTAACGTTTTCGTATTCGTTCAAAATTTCAAACTCTTATATCTCTTTTTGTATTTATCAAATTTCAATGATTTCTTCACCGAAATGTAGAGAAAAGTATTCTGTAAAGCTGGTATAAATCGCATTTTTCTGCCTGTAATAGTAAATGAGATATAGAAGGTTAAATTTTCAATGTTTTCGATCTCAGTTTTGACATTCGTTCCAAATTCAGACGTTTATAACTCTTTTCCTCTTTTTCGGATTTTAATGAAATCTTTACCGAATTGTAGAGAAAAAACAGCTCTATAAACGGAATTAATCACATTGTTCTATACTCAATAGATGTTGTGATATAAAAGGGTAAATTTTTAAGGTTTTCGTATTCGTTCAAAATTTCAAACTCTTATATCTCTTTTTGTATTTATCAAATTTCAATGATTTCTTCACCGAAATGTAGAGAAAAGTATTCTGTAAAGCTGGTATAAATCGCATTTTTCTGCCTGTAATAGTAAATGAGATATAGAAGGTTAAATTTTCAATGTTTTCGATCTCAGTTTTGACATTCGTTCCAAATTCAGACGTTTATAACTCTTTTCCTCTTTTTCGGATTTTAATGAAATCTTTACCGAATTGTAGAGAATAAAAAGCTCTATAAACGGAATTAATCACATTGTTCTATACTCAATAGATGTTGTGATATGGAAAGTTAAATTTTTAACGTTTTCGTATTCGTTCAAAATTTCAAACTCTTATATCTCTTTTTGTATTTATCAAATTTCAATGATTTCTTCACCGAAATGTAGAGAAAAGTATTCTGTAAAGCTGGTATAAATCGCATTTTTCTGCCTGTAATAGTAAATGAGATAGAGAAGGTTAAATTTTCGACGTTTTCGATCTCAGTTTTGACATTCGTTCCAAATTCAAACGTTTATAACTCTTTTCCTCTTTTTCGGATTTTAATGAAATCTTTACCGAATTGTAGAGAAAAAACAGCTCTATAAACGGAATTAATCACATTGTTCTATACTCAATAGATGTTGTGATATAAAAGGGTAAATTTTTAAGGTTTTCGTATTCGTTCAAAATTTCAAACTCTTATATCTCTTTTTGTATTTATCAAATTTCAACGATTTCTTCACCGAAATGTAGAGAAAAGTATTCTGTAAAGCTGGTATAAATCGCTTTTTTCTGCCTGTAATAGTAAATGAGATATAGAAGGTTAAATTTTCGATGTTTTCGATCTCAGTTTTGACATTCGTTCCAAATTCAAACGTTTATAACTCTTTTCCTCCTTTCGGATTTTAATGAAATCTTTACCGAATTGTAGAGAAAAAACAGCTCTATAAACGGAATTAATCACATTGTTCTATACTCAATAGATGTTGTGATATAAAAGGGTAAATTTTTAAGGTTTTCGTATTCGTTCAAAATTTCAAACTCTTATATCTCTTTTTGTATTTATCAAATTTCAATGATTTCTTCACCGAAATGTAGAGAAAAGTATTCTGTAAAGCTGGTATAAATCGCATTTTTCTGCCTGTAATAGTAAATGAGATATAGAAGGTTAAATTTTCAATGTTTTCGATCTCAGTTTTGACATTCGTTCCAAATTCAGACGTTTATAACTCTTTTCCTCTTTTTCGGATTTTAATGAAATCTTTACCGAATTGTAGAGAATAAAAAGCTCTATAAACGGAATTAATCACATTGTTCTATACTCAATAGATGTTGTGATATGGAAGGTTAAATTTTTAACGTTTTCGTATTCGTTCAAAATTTCAAACTCTTATATCTCTTTTTGTATTTATCAAATTTCAATGATTTCTTCACCGAAATGTAGAGAAAAGTATTCTGTAAAGCTGGTATAAATCGCATTTTTCTGCCTGTAATAGTAAATGAGATAGAGAAGGTTAAATTTTCGACGTTTTCGATCTCAGTTTTGACATTCGTTCCAAATTCAAACGTTTATAACTCTTTTCCTCTTTTTCGGATTTTAATGAAATCTTTACCGAATTGTAGAGAAAAAACAGCTCTATAAACGGAATTAATCACATTGTTCTATACTCAATAGATGTTGTGATATAAAAGGGTAAATTTTTAAGGTTTTCGTATTCGTTCAAAATTTCAAACTCTTATATCTCTTTTTGTATTTATCAAATTTCAACGATTTCTTCACCGAAATGTAGAGAAAAGTATTCTGTAAAGCTGGTATAAATCGCTTTTTTCTGCCTGTAATAGTAAATGAGATAGAGAAGGTTAAATTTTCAATGTTTTCGATCTCAGTTTTGACATTCGTTCCAAATTCAAACGTTTATAACTCTTTTCCTCTTTTTCGGATTTTAATGAAATCTTTATCGAATTGTAGAGAAAAAACAGCCCTATAAACGGAAATAATCACATTGTTCTATACTCAATAGATGTTGTGATATAAAAGGTTAAATTTTTAAGGTTTTCGTATTCGTTCAAAATTTCAAACTCTTATATCTCTTTTTGTATTTATCAAATTTCAATGATTTCTTCACCGAAATGTAGAGAAAAGTATTCTGTAAAGCTGGTATAAATCGCATTTTTCTGCCTGTAATAGTAAATGAGATATAGAAGGTTAAATTTTCGACGTTTTCGATCTCAGTTTTGACATTCGTTCCAAATTCAAACGTTTATAACTCTTTTCCTCTTTTTCGGATTTTAATGAAATCTTTACCGAATTGTAGAGAAAAAACAGCTCTATAAACGGAATTAATCACATTGTTCTATACTCAATAGATGTTGTGATATAAAAGGGTAAATTTTTAAGGTTTTCGTATTCGTTCAAAATTTCAAACTCTTATATCTCTTTTTGTATTTATCAAATTTCAATGATTTCTTCACCGAAATGTAGAGAAAAGTATTCTGCAAAAATGGTATAAATCGCATTTTTCTGCCTGTAATAGTAAATGAGATAGAGAAGGTTAAATTTTCAATGTTTTCGATCTCAGTTTTGACATTCGTTCCAAATTCAAACGTTTATAACTCTTTTCCTCTTTTTCGGATTTTAATGAAATCTTTATCGAATTGTAGAGAAAAAACAGCCCTATAAACGGAAATAATCACATTGTTCTATACTCAATAGATGTTGTGATATAAAAGGTTAAATTTTTAAGGTTTTCGTATTCGTTCAAAATTTCAAACTCTTATATCTCTTTTTGTATTTATCAAATTTCAATGATTTCTTCACCGAAATGTAGAGAAAAGTATTCTGTAAAGCTGGTATAAATCGCATTTTTCTGCCTGTAATAGTAAATGAGATAGAGAAGGTTAAATTTTCGACGTTTTCGATCTCAGTTTTGACATTCGTTCCAAATTCAAACGTTTATAACTCTTTTCCTCTTTTTCGGATTTTAATGAAATCTTTACCGAATTGTAGAGAAAAAACAGCTCTATAAACGGAATTAATCACATTGTTCTATACTCAATAGATGTTGTGATATAAAAGGGTAAATTTTTAAGGTTTTCGTATTCGTTCAAAATTTCAAACTCTTATATCTCTTTTTGTATTTATCAAATTTCAACGATTTCTTCACCGAAATGTAGAGAAAAGTATTCTGTAAAGCTGGTATAAATCGCTTTTTTCTGCCTGTAATAGTAAATGAGATAGAGAAGGTTAAATTTTCAATGTTTTCGATCTCAGTTTTGACATTCGTTCCAAATTCAAACGTTTATAACTCTTTTCCTCTTTTTCGGATTTTAATGAAATCTTTATCGAATTGTAGAGAAAAAACAGCCCTATAAACGGAAATAATCACATTGTTCTATACTCAATAGATGTTGTGATATAAAAGGTTAAATTTTTAAGGTTTTCGTATTCGTTCAAAATTTCAAACTCTTATATCTCTTTTTGTATTTATCAAATTTCAATGATTTCTTCACCGAAATGTAGAGAAAAGTATTCTGTAAAGCTGGTATAAATCGCATTTTTCTGCCTGTAATAGTAAATGAGATATAGAAGGTTAAATTTTCGACGTTTTCGATCTCAGTTTTGACATTCGTTCCAAATTCAAACGTTTATAACTCTTTTCCTCTTTTTCGGATTTTAATGAAATCTTTACCGAATTGTAGAGAAAAAACAGCTCTATAAACGGAATTAATCACATTGTTCTATACTCAATAGATGTTGTGATATAAAAGGGTAAATTTTTAAGGTTTTCGTATTCGTTCAAAATTTCAAACTCTTATATCTCTTTTTGTATTTATCAAATTTCAATGATTTCTTCACCGAAATGTAGAGAAAAGTATTCTGCAAAAATGGTATAAATCGCATTTTTCTGCCTGTAATAGTAAATGAGATAGAGAAGGTTAAATTTTCAATGTTTTCGATCTCAGTTTTGACATTCGTTCCAAATTCAAACGTTTATAACTCTTTTCCTCTTTTTCGGATTTTAATGAAATCTTTATCGAATTGTAGAGAAAAAACAGCCCTATAAACGGAAATAATCACATTGTTCTATACTCAATAGATGTTGTGATATAAAAGGTTAAATTTTTAAGGTTTTCGTATTCGTTCAAAATTTCAAACTCTTATATCTCTTTTTGTATTTATCAAATTTCAATGATTTCTTCACCGAAATGTAGAGAAAAGTATTCTGTAAAGCTGGTATAAATCGCATTTTTCTGCCTGTAATAGTAAATGAGATATAGAAGGTTAAATTTTCGACGTTTTCGATCTCAGTTTTGACATTCGTTCCAAATTCAAACGTTTATAACTCTTTTCCTCTTTTTCGGATTTTAATGAAATCTTTACCGAATTGTAGAGAAAAAACAGCTCTATAAACGGAATTAATCACATTGTTCTATACTCAATAGATGTTGTGATATAAAAGGGTAAATTTTTAAGGTTTTCGTATTCGTTCAAAATTTCTAACTCTTAAATCTCTTTTTGTATTCATCAAATTTCAATGATTTCTTCTCCGCATTGTAAAGAAATGTTTTCTGTAAAGCTGGCATAAATCGCATTTTACTGCCAGTAATAGTAAATTAGATATAGATTTTATATCTTCTGTATTATAGATGGTTAAATTTTCAATGTTTTCTATTTCAGATCGAATTTCAAAACTGAGAATTCAATTAATTTTTTACTGCATTGTATTGAAAGTTACCTCTATAGCTGATGTAAATTGCAATGTTTTAATCATAATTGGTATTGAGATATAGAAGGTTAAATTTAAGGGGGTTTTCAATTACGTTGAAATTTCAAACCTCTATTTCTCTCTTTCTCTTCTTCTATTCTATTTTCTTTACATTTGGAATTAGCAATACTTTCATTTTAACCTGATATGGTGTTAAGTCGGAACTGTAACTACCACTGGAGAGATCTTTTAAAGAATGCTTAGAATTGCTGTCCCTCAAGAATCCACAAAATCAGTTTTCTTCGATTAAACAGTAAACGTTTCGAATAAAATTGGTTGGTATTTGTGCGTAACTAGCAATATTAAACTGCGATTTCAGTTTTTCCTCTTAAGTGGAGTAAGGAAAATAATTTGCGATTACAGTACTTTTTTCGTAAAAGGCAAGGAGGCCGAGAATTTGAATCGAATGGCAATTCATTGACGTAAATTACTCGTTAATAATTTTAACGATTGCAGAACTTCCTCGTAGTGGGTGTAAGAGCATGAAGACACTTTACAGCCAGGAAGAGGAACTTTAACCACTTCTTCGTGCTAAATTTTCTCAAATTCGGACTAACCGTTAAAGAAATATTGGTAATATTTTTAGATTAGGCATTTGGAATGAACATCTAACTTTAAGAAAATAACGTTTTTCAGTAAACGTTATTTTTTGTTATTCTATTTTTGTAACTTAAAAAAAATGTTATGTAAAAAAAAGCAACTTTTTTCTTAATCTTATGAAACAAATTCAACAAAATATTCGTCATTTTCATTTGCTAAATAAATTTTCTAAGAAAAACTAAATCGACTTTAATTATATCAATGACCTTTTAAAAGTAATGTGCATTTAAAGTTTCGGGTCAAAGTTGACCTGACGATTCCAGTTGAAGTTGAGATTTTGGGGATACCAGTTATATAGGTTTTTATGGGAAAGGCACAGACTAGACCTCCAGGTCACTTATTCTGTAACTAAAATTAAAGCCACAGTGGAGCGCCACTTTGATGAAAACCTGACTAAAGGCTAAAGATCTGTTATATTCTGTGATTAATGATGTAATCATATGCAAAGCTGCAAACATTAAATTTAAAACGGCAACGAAAGGCCAACACTGAAGATGGTGATTATTGATGAATTGTTGGAAGAACCAAGAATGAGTAGTAAGTGAACTTATGTTTTTTTTTTCTTTTTTAATCTTCCAAGATGACTTAATTTTGTAATTCAGTTTCTAAAGTAAACTTATAATATTGATTTTCTTTGTTGCCCTGAGCAGTTGTGAGTTCTTTTACAAGGGTACAGCAGAAATTCGAAGTGTGTGGTTTACACATGCCCTAAACCAATGCTTATCCTTCAATAGGATATTGTCTCAACTAAAACCATTATGATCCAAAAATTCAATGACCTTCCGAACCCTAACAACCATGTTTTGGAAGCAAACAGTATATTTCTAACCATTCCCTTTGTATCTTCTCCACGTATGCAAATTTTGTACGGTGCAAAATTGGACCAAAAAAACAGAAGAGCTGATATTGTATAATTCCGAGTGGGTGAGGAAGAAGGCATAATTCAATTCTTCTATTAATGGGGTTCTTTGATTTTGATTTCTTATTAAAGAAGTACTTTTTCTTGAATTTCCAAAGTGGGATATTGTTCAGTCAAAACAGAGGAGTGCACTTTATTTCTCAGTTGAGTTCGTTTTTAATCGCACAATCATCATGAACTGATGCCCGCCAGTTAATTTCAAAGTTAATAAAATATAAGCATAAAAATGGAAGTACGACACTGTGTTATTATACCAGTCTGAGTTCATTGTTCCATCATTCTAGTAGTTAATTTTCAGCACCGTAGAAGCAATGAGTGCATATATTCTAGGGTTGTATACCATTAACCTTTTTTGCATAATGTGTGCAAAAGTAAATGATGTCTCTTTATATTTTTCACGAAGTAGACTCTGAACATGATTTTTTTTAAAAGTCAATTTACGAGAAGTGATGCTCATTAGAATATCATGTGCGAGAATGTTCGCTTGTATTCCTTCAAGTAAGACATATTGCGGGATTACCCGTATATTCTTCTATTTCCACATAAACTTTAACTTATGCCACTCTATTGTCAGAGCAGCAAAGAAATTTTGAAGCAACCCTGGTTTTCCTTTTCTTTTTTTTTTTTACCTGGACTAACTTTGTGAACATATCTTGATCAATGACCCTGAACATTCTTTTACTACTACAACTTTAATTGCTAAGGTGGCTAATTGCATATTTAATCTTGATTTCAGAAAGAATTTGCTAAAATATTGATCTGGACAATGTTGCTAAAAAGAAAAGAAAATCCCTTTCTGCCAAGATTATCGCTGACATCTTAGATAAAATATTAAGGGAATCAGCATATCTGCTGTATTTTAAAAGGAAACCAGGGAACTATATTTTTGAGCTAGCTATATTACCTTAAATAGCTATATTTTAGTTTTACTACAAGTGAGTTGTTGTATTCCTACTATTTAAAACAAAAAACCACTTTTATTAAAATATTTGTATTTAGAATTTTCTTTGCAAAATGCACCATACAAAGCGCCTACTTTTCGGTTTGAAACCTCTTTTTCAAAATGTAAAAAAAAAGAAGAAAAATCCAGCATTAAAGTAATAATTATTTAGTTAAGGCTTTGTGCAAAAATATATATTTTAATGATAAATAGAATGATTTCACTCGAAGGAAAATCTAATAAATAAGTGTTTTATTTATTACATAACGTTGTATATCATGAATTATTTTGCAGAAATCTACATAATTTGCTATTGAACAATTGCTGTAAAACAGGATTTTTTTAATTCCTCAGTATAAGGATCTGAAGTACTACTATGTATTAGATAGTGACATTTTGGGACTTGCGCAGTAAAATGACTGCCAAAATGACAAACGTTGCTTACTTTTCAGAGGTAGTTATCTATAGTTTTTCCTCTATTATTAATATAATATAAACATTTGCACCCACCTCTTATTTAAATAGTGATACACTGAAGAGTATCCGCATTTCAAAGACTGTGTAAAACAATCAAGTAATCTGAAGTTCAATTCAAAAGTATTTCTCTTAATTTGTTGTTTTTTTTTTCAAAATTTATGGAAAAATCGAGATTCCTTCTAAAGTGGTATTAATAAAATGTGAAAAGTTTAGATTTTGAAGAAAATTGGTGAGTTTGAACTTTAAAAATAGTTGTTAAAGAAAGTCGTATTTCTTTTAATACTTTACTGTTGTTTAAAACTTCTTTTTTTTTAAAAAAATCTTTTTAGTACTTACAAATATATATTTTTTTGAATCTTTAACCTTTTTTCCAGATTTGTCACTTCCTAGTGGGAAATGAAACATTAAATTCTCAAGATATAGAGTCATGTAGAGAAATGATGCCGTTAGAAGGTTATGTGACGACCGTTCTAAAAGAAGAAGAAGATCCGACAATACCAGCTAGAACAGCTGATGAATTGAGACCCTATAAATGTTTTGAATGTGATTTTAGTTTTACTACAAAACCACTTTTAGCTGTACATGTACAAAGACATTCAGGTGAGAAGCCTTATAAGTGTAATCAGTGTGAATACAGTAGTACAACAACTTCTGGTTTAAAAGTACATATACGAACGCATTCACTAGGCAAGGGGCCATATAAGTGTACACAATGTGATTACTATTCTGCAACACCTTCAAAATTAAATATACATCAGCGAAAACATTCCGGCGAGAAACCGTTTAAGTGCAATGAATGTGAATTCAGTACTACAACATCATCTAAATTGAGAGTTCACAAAAGAAAGCATTCTGGTGAAAGACCATATAAGTGCAATGTATGTGATTATAGTTGTGCAACATTCGGAGGTTTAAAAGTACATATTCGTACACATACAGGCGAGAAACCATTTAAGTGTAGAGAATGTGAATATAGTTATAAAACAGTTGGTCAGTTGAGAGTACATACGCGAAAACATTCAGGTGAAAGACCATATAAATGTTGTGAATGTGATTACAGTTGTATATCGTCAGGAAATTTGAAAGTACACATGCGAACACATTCAGGGGAAAAGCCATTTAAATGTGGTGAATGCGGTTATTGTTCAGCAAAATCTGGAAATTTAAAAGTACATATGCGAACTCATTCAAAAAAGAAATCATCTAAGCTTTATGAAATTGATTTAAATGCAGAAATAACCTGAAATTATAATGTTCAAGTAGATATTGAAGTTTTAATATGTCTCATGCACAATTGTTATCTAACCTATTTTCTAGAAACTGGTACTGGTTTGTTGGCTAAGCGGAAAAATCTTTTCACTCGTTTGGAGATTAAAGAACGATCAACTTTAAGCGCCACTGCCATTAACATATGTTTGTGACGAATGTGGAATATACGTTGGTTACTGTTAGAAATTGTTGAGATTTTATGTAACATAATCTGTAATTAATTTTTGTTTTTACATTTTCAAAGATTCAATAATTAGGTTTTAAAAGAAAAATTTCTCCTTCCAGTAACGAAAGTTTCTGTCAGAGGCTCAATTTTGGTACGACGTCAAAAAAGCTAATATGAGTGGGAGTCAAACTTTTGTACACAAACTTCTGAAGATTCAATCTTTGAAGAGGAGAATTACCACACTTATTGAATATCTATTTCTTGTCAGGTTATGGGCAAGTTTATCTTGTTAGTATGGCTTTTTTTTGGAGAAGAAAGCTTTACACTGGAATACCTACCCAAACTCTTAAGCCTAAAAAGTCTTAGGTAATTTATCAAATGTTAACTAGGAAGAAAATAAACAATTGTACAAATTATCATTCAGTGAAATTGAATTTGGGGAAGATGCTGATTAATACCCTAATTTTTCTCTTCATTCTTTAGTCTTTGAATGTTATAAGAATTCGCGGAGGACAGTTTTCTCAGCTTGGAATTTTGTATGATTCACTGGAAAAAAAGTTGCACTGATACGGCACTCGTAATGACGATTTGGAAATTCCAGGCTGTTCCATGTATTCCAATGATGTGTAGGTAACAATATAGTGATGGAGAATAAAGTTGATTTTAGCTTTGAAGAAGACAAAGCTGGTAATAAATTCTAGCTCTATAAACTTCTAATTTTAAGTGTTTTGACGAACGGGAGGGGGGTCCAAAATATCAATGATTCTTATTTATGCAAATGCCACTTACGCATAAAAATAACAGTATAGATTGGACTATGAAGGATATTTTGAACAAACTCATGGCAGAAGTAGCTCCTAAAAAAGTCACAATTTTTTTTTTTAGTCACTATTGCCGCAAAAACAAAAAAGGTTTAGTTCTTATGCCCGGAGAGCAAGGTCCAGTTGTACTAACTATTGCCACAGCGTCGCAAGCCATTGTAACCTCTGAAGTTTGAGAGGTCTCAGGTTATGAAAATCCTGTCTTTAAAAGATTTGAAGTTCGTAAGATTGAAACTGAAATTAATTAAAATTAATAATCGCGAGACATAACAATTTGAACAATTAGTTGTGACGTAGAAAAATGAACATATGTTTCATGTTTCTAATTATTAAATTTTAGCACTTGGTGTGTCCGAACAATTTACTACTGTAATAGTAATAAAAGTTGTCCAATCATCAACCCTGGAGGTAATTTGAACTTCCTTAAAAACATTTTTGACTCTAAAAACAATATAATCTAGTGAAAATTGGTTGTATGAAGTGTGAAATTTTTAAAAACAATTAAAAATTTATTTACATGAAATAGTTACCTAATTTTAATTAGGTGGAAGGGAACTAATAAAATCGTGTATGATATTTGAATTTGCCCGTTAAACATTAAATAAGAATACTTACTTTTTTAAATTGTGTATAAGGTTAGTCATTCATGCTCGGAGATAGAAACTTTACAAAAAATGAGTAATGAAATAAATTATTAGTACCAAGAGCTTTTGATGCAAGTCTTATAGCTAGAATATCGCGAACGAGGATTCGTTGAGTAGGTGATCTTAAGCAATGAACAACTATCGCAGACTGTGAGCAGCTTTAGAGAAAGTAAGAGGCCACCATACTCAGAAGTGATGTCCAATTTTCAAAGAACAGAGGTGACTGAGTAAGGAAAAAATCATCTCATAAGGAACTTTTTTCTTTATGGAGAGAAATGGAACCACGTTCCTGATTTTTTTTTTTTTTCTAGCTTGTAATTATTCTCCTCTATGCATGCATGGTAATATTAAAACTGTCCGGTAGGACAGTTGTATAAGCGTTGATCATCAAAAACTGCACGAAAAAGCGTAACGTTGAAAAACACCCAACTTTGACAATTTTTTTTCTCTTTTTCTATAAAAGATAAAATTCCCAAATTTTCTTTATAATATAGGGCAAATCCTCCTTTATATCAGTCTTTATATTCATTGCGAAATTTGAACTAACAATATACAATAATTAATTAGCAGGAGTGGAATAAGCTTGTTCAAAGCCAAAATTCATTAAGCTTCCCCAATCAACATAAATAATATCTCTGATCAGTTTTGGATTTTTCACCATCATCACAGGTGATCAATTAGTTTGGTGCCGAGAATTTGATTTCTTGTTACCGACCCACATTACACTTACTGACTGCGTGAGATAGGTTCTATGCTGTGTATGTGTGTTATTTAAAATATGTTTGTAAAAATAGTGAAATAAAGTTAATGAAACCTAATGGCAATAAAATATCACTATATAATATTATTTTATTTTTCAGATTTGGCATTTCCTGTTGAAAATTATAGATAGGATTACTTCCTATTGTTTGGAGCGTGGATTTTTTAAGACACGTAACACAAAGCAGCACATTAATGAAATAATAATTTAACTAGCAAGTAAAATTGAATGAAGTACTCAAAATTACAAAAGATAGAATGGTAAAAATAAGTTATAAATAAAAATATTTAAATTATAATGCTGACCTAACACAATCAATAACATAATGTAGAAATCTTTAATTACAGGATGTTCAGCGGATATTAGTGTAAAAGTTGGAAACTGTTGAAAGGATAAAACTTTTCAATGGAGCCTCATTTTCTTGAAGATTTTGGGTCTAAAATCATAGACAAGGATTTGGGAGTATGTCAGAAGACATCTATTATAGAAAGACCTCTTAAATGTAATGAATGCAATTGCATTTATCCAACGTTTGAGATTTTGAAAGCTCATCTGCTTACTCATTCAAGCAAAATTATAAATAAGAGCTCCGAGAGCGATTGTAATTATTCTACATTAACTAGATTTCCGGTTGTGCACAAACTGACTCATTCAAATAAGCAATTATTTAAGTGCACCGAATGTGATTATAGCAGTATACGGTATAATAATTTCAAAGTGCATATGCGAACACATACCGGCGAAAACCCATATACGTGTAGTGAATGTGATTATAGCTGTGCACAGTATGGTAGTTGGAAAGCACATACGCTAAGACATACAGGTGAGAACCCATACGTTTGTAATATATGTGAATACAGTTGTAAAACAACGGGTTGTTTAAAGGTACATATACGTACACATACAGGCGAGAAGCCATATACATGTACTGAGTGTGATTACAGCTGTAATACTTCGTCTCATTTAAAAATACATATGCGTACACATACAGGCGAGAACCCATATACATGTAGGGAATGCAATTACAGGGGTAAAACAGCAAGTCATTTAAAAGTGCATTTACGTATCCATACTGGCGAAAATCCATATTCATGTATTAAATGTGAATACAGCTGTAAACGATTAAGTAATTTAAAAAGGCATATACGAGTACATTCTAGCGAAAGGCCGTACACATGTAATATATGCGAATACAGTTGTAAAAATACTGCTTACTTAAAAGTACATATGCGTACACATACAGGCGAGAACCCGTACACGTGTGATGAGTGCCAATACAGTTGTAGAACACAGACACATTTAAAAGTACACATGCGTACCCACACAGGCGAGAAACCATATACATGTACTGAATGCCCTTACAGCTGTAAAACTTCTGGTCATTTAAAAGTGCATATGCGAACTCATACAGGCGAGAAGCCATTTACATGTAGTGAATGCAAATTCAGCTGTAGCAGATCAAGTGTTTTGAAAAAACATTTGCGAAAACACTCAGGCGAAAAGCCGAATCCATTTAGTGAGTTTGAAAATGCTTGTATAAGATGGGAAGATTCGATAACACATTCAGGCGAGGAGCCACTTAATTGTGATCGTGAGTTAGAATTGGGCACGGGCCTGACGAATGAAAATTCATCTGAGAGCTCATCCAGTAGTGATGCGACAAAACTTTAGAGTGTATGAATTCAGCTGCTAAAATCTGATAATTTAAAAACTTACCCAAGTAACGAAAGCATTGGGTGGAGAAGCGACTTATTAGTGTTAAAAGGAATAGAACAGAATCTTCGAAAAATTTCAAATGATGATTTGCTTATGTGTTCAGACTTAGAGCTTTATTAATGGAGCAATTGATATTACAGAATTTTAAAAGCTTTGTGACCCGAAACACACAAGAGAGCACTTTTTAAGCAATTATAGCCCAATGTGTAGATTGCAGTTGTTCTTTTCAGTTGAGAACTCAATGAAGCCTAATAAATGTATGATTTGTGTTGATCGTAATCATGTTCTGCTATTCTTATGATATTTTTTCATTATTCTTTATTATTTCTTACTTTATATTATTTCCATTATTTGTTTGGGCAATAATTTTTCTGCAGTCTTAATACACTTTTAACGACAGCAACTACTTAAAAAGAACATATTTGCAAATCTTGTCAATTCTTGGTTAAAATAAAATAATTTTACAAAGTTAAGCAATTTTTTTTATTTTTACCTGAAGTTTTAAATCAAATTAAATTTAGAATAAAAATAGAAGTACTTTATTTTTTAATAAAAGTATGTACATCAATTTTTTAGAAATTAGGAATGGGTACATGCAGCCGTCTGCCAAATGAAATGAACTTTATATTTGTTAATTTTATTATTTGATTAAATCCTCATGCATTGATTCAATCGTTGTGTACATATTTTTGATACATACATATTACATTTTACTTGATTGCTAATTTTTTAATTATTGTGTACCCACAGATAACACCAAATCTTTCTTCGTTCTCTAGAGCTTTCGTTCACAATTTCATTCGCCTTCTTAAAACCTGTCTGACAACAGAGATAATATATTGGCAGGTAGAACTCTTTTCATAAGTTGTTCTTGACACTCAAGGGTGGCATAATTAACCGTATTGGACATCAGGATATAAGTAAACAATCATGTTTGTACTAAATTGAAATAATTTATTGCAACTCTGTACCTAACTGTATATTGTATATGGTACAAAATGTTGAAAAGGAAAATAAAGATTATTACTGTGTAATAAACGCAAAACTTGAGTTAATGAACATGTGAACCAGTTGAGATCCTAAACGAATTGTGAGTGTTGGGGATTCTCTTAGCACTATCAAAGATTCTCTCCCCTAAAAAACTGCTTTTGGGGGTTTCGATGGTCATAATACTCAAACCCTAAATTGGATAAATTTAATCAGATTAATTGACGAAGCAGTAGTTTTCATAGAAGGGATATAGAAATTAATGTGTCAGAAGTTGCCGGGCGGGGGCAACGAATCCTAGTTGGACTACTAACCTTGTACAGCGCCACTTGACACAACAACATTATCACTCAAGAATTGACTTACGAGTTACGATATGCTAAGTTGCTAAGGAACGAACGAGCCCTTAAAATAATACAGAAAAATAATTAGTAGGTAGATGTCATGACAAGTGATTATTGCCGAAATGTCAGAAAACTTTTTGCTTGAGACAAGAGTGAAATCTGTTTACTTTTTTTTCATTACTTCAAAAAGTATAAGCAGTAAAGTAAGTAATAATTTGCATTCATTTTTTTTCTTTTGATCAATCGTAGTTGTGGGTTTAAAGTTATTATTTTCAACATGAAACGTGTCTGTCATTAAATAAAGTTGAAACAAAAATCTATCAATCAAGTGCAAAAGGTTTTTGGATTTTTGAACCTTTTATTAAAATAATAATAAAAGAAATAATGGTGAATCTCAGTTCTCTCTTCTTTCTAGAACGCAACGTTGTTATGTCAAATAATCCCAAAAAAAGGGCAGTTGTTGTTTCTTTTAACAGTTTTACTGGACAGAATCTATTGGTTAAAATTTGTGAAATATATTAGTTTAATTGCTATGGGAATTTAAATGAAAGACGATGCTGATTCTCTTATCGAACCGATGGATTTTGAAGATTGTCATGAGATGTACAGAGTGAACATACCATTAATTTAAATGTAATGCAACTGCATTCATTTTCATTTATCCATTCTTTGGTATTTTAAAAGTCCATCTCACACGTTCCAGCGTACTATGTAAAAATACAACTAAAAACATTCCTTTCGCTAATGAATTATCAAGCGAGTACAAGTATAGTTCCAAGAATGGGTACTGCCTCAAGTAAAATGTTAGAAAAAAGTCGGAAGGAAATTATTATTTCGAAAATTTCAATAACAGAAAGTGTAAATGTTCCCACCCGATTTTTTGTTTAAACTCAATTGGATACAGCTTTTTCATTGGACTTTTTCATCATTCATTGAATTTTTAAATATATATTTTTAATTGTGTAATTTCTGATTGATTAACTTCGAGCTTATTTCAATCGTTTTTTACAGAGAGAGAATTTAAAAAAACAATTTCATGTTCAGGAAAGTTATAAAACCTTTATTTCTTTTACAAATGTGACTCTAATGCATTAGTTTTAGTTCTTATTTATAAACAAACGAAATAAATAAAATTAAAAATTACTCTCTAATGCGTTGTGTTTTTTCAGTTTTGGCGATTCTCACTGAAAAATTAGTATCACAACATCTTGCACATCTGAGAGAATAGAAACATTTATTACGCTGTTTACCAAGTAAGATATATTCTGGAAATAAATATTCAATCTGATAGAATGATTGTAATTAAAACCTTACAAAAATCAAAATCGAAGTAGTACTACTCTGTGCATAAAGGAATAATGAAAAATATGAAATGCAGCCATTAGTGGGAAAACTTTGATATTGTGGAAGGATTCTGAAATTGGTGTAATTGTGAGTCATGGAGACTCAGATAGAAAGTGATTTTGACCCTAATAGCGAAGAAAAGATTGTCGAAGATTGTCAGGAGGTATATAGAGTGGATAGACCATTTAAATGTAATGAATGTGACTCTATTTGTGCCACATTTGAGATTTTAAAAGCCCATTTGCAAGCACACGCAATCAACAATTTGCGAAAGTATAGGGAAAACAATTACACTTGTGCAGAAACTATAGATCTAAGCGTACATAAACAATCAGATAAATGTAATGAAAGGGAATATAGGAGTGCAGCGAAAAATGATAGTTTGAACGATGATTGTTTGCGAACACTTAGTGGCGAGAACTCATACACATGTAGTGAGTGCGCATACACAACTAAAAAATCAGGATACTTGAAAATACACATGCGAACACATTCGGGCGAGAAACCGTTTACTTGTAATGAATGCGAATACAGTTGTAAAACATCAGGGTATTTGAAAGTACATATGCGAATACACACTGGTGAGCACCCATATAAATGTATACGATGTGAATATAGTTGTAAAACATCAAGCCATTTGAAAATACATATGCGAACACATACAGGTGAGAAGCCCTTTACTTGCAGTGAATGCGCGTTTAGCTGTAAAACATCAGGTCATTTGAAAAGACATATGCGAACACACACCGGCGAGAACCCACATATCTGTAGTGAATGTGAATACAGCTGTAAAACGTTAGGTTATTTGAAAATTCATATGCTAACACATACAGGCGAAAATCCATATACATGTAGCGATTGCTTGTACACCTGTAAAACATTAGGTAATTTAAAGGTTCATATGCGAACACACACAGGCGAAAAGCCATACTCATGCAATGAATGTGCATTTAGCTGTAAAACATCAAGTCACTTGAAAATCCATTTGCGATCACATTCAGGAGAAGAGCCATATATATGTAGTGTATGCGGTTACAGATGTAAATCATCAAGTCGTTTGAAAATTCATCATCGAAAACATTCTGGAGAGAAGCCTTATAAATGTAGTGAATGCTATTATAGTTGCCAAACTGCTGAACATCTGAAAGTGCATATTCGAACACATACAGGTGAAAAGCCATATATATGTGGGGTATGTGAATATAGTTGTAAAAAATCTGCTGATTTAAAAAGACATGTGCGTACCCATTCGGGGGAGAAGCCGTATAAATGTGAAGTATGCCAATACAGCTGTACGCAGTCAGGAAGTTTGAAAAGACATATGCGTACACATTCAGCCGAGAATTCATATAGATGTAGAGTATGTAAATATTGTTGTAAAACATCCGGTCGTCTGAAATCCCATCTGAGAACACATTTTGGAGAGAAGACAGATAAAGTAATGAATGTGAATACAGCTGTATTTAGACAGGCCACTTGAAAAATCCATCTACAAATACATTCATGAGAAAAGCCACATGAATGTAGTGAATGTGAATATAGTTATATAGAAAAATATTTTCTTGAATATACTTTTGCGTTGCGAACATAGTGTCGAGAGGCCCGTATAAATGTAAAAGAATATAATGTTATTTTAATGTGAAAGAATGTTTTAAATGTCTATATAAAACCCATACGTGTTCTCTAATTTTATGTATGTTATATTTATTCAATTAAAAAGCTTTTAAATAATGTGTAAAATTGATATCTATATATTTTTTCTTCGTGACATTTGTTTAAAATTTTGTGTGACTGATTATTCTACCAATTGATAGTTTCGTAATTTCATTTGATATGGATACAAAAAACGTGCTTGCTACGAAACATGACATTATTATTATTATTACATGTTGATGTCAGATGTCAGGTGCCCAATACAGAACCACTAGCGGAATCAACTTCAGCAGAGCAGCACTTGCCGCATTGATGTAGTTAGTAATATAACTTCTTCATACACTACTTTAGTTCATGGCCAGGATTAAATCTCATGTTTTCGTATCTTCTCGCAGAACAACTACATAAGGAAGGGATGAGCTGAGTGGATAGCGAATACTGTCTGTACTCAGTGATCACGGAATCGAATCCTGCTGGCCGTTAGATTTTCTCTTTCTTGAAGCTCCTTACAAGCTCACTGTCCTGGACGTCACGAAAATAATGCACTACAGTGGATGTCATATATTTTATAAATCAAGATTAATTAGCGGGTACATTGATTTTCACTGTAAACGATTCCTTTAATTTCCTTTACAATCTATAGTAAGTACAGTGAGAGGAATATCTGAATTTTTAGATGCCATAACAAATTACGATCATTAATTAAAAGTTTCCGTTTTTCCTAAGGTTAAAAGATACAATTTCTGGTTCATCAGTTATCACATGTTGCCTAAAAAGGAATAATTTAAAATATTTGGAAGAAATAATGCTAGGAGGGGGCTGCAGAATCTCACTTTTTAATCAATGCCACAGCGCCACTTGTCCATTTATTATGTAGCACTAGTATCTAGCTTAGGTGTCATTTTGGCAAGAGTGAAGGTTATATTTGATAAACGAAGTTATACGTAAAGATATTTTTGTTTTTTAATTGTAATAGACGTAGATGTTGGAACAATATATCATTAACAGTGTGAGGACAAGAGTATAATACAATTTATATCTTATTAGGTAGCAGACTGAAGAACTATGTATCATTTAGTGATATCTATTGCAATTAATAAATTTCTTATTTTAAGGCTTTACAAAAGTTATAAGTTACAATTATAAAAGATGTACAACTAGAGGATTTGCGAAGTAGAGCGACTAAAGCAGAAGTAATAAAGTACGATCAATAATCAAATGCTGAAGGTATTTGGACACTTTCTATTTCTATTTTTTTAATCTAATCTCAGCAATAACACGGCTTACTCTGATAACGATTCTCTGCAATGAAAAAGTAAAGAAGGTATTAAAGTAATGCTTAAATTAGTATTGTTAAGCATTCGGCATGATATTAAAAAAAAATTAATGGTAAGTTTAAGGACAGTCTCCCAAATTCCCCTCCATAAATTCCAAAGTAAAGGAAAAGATTGGAACTGTGTTCCTGCGATTGAAAAACTTTCAATAATAATCTTTCTTGACGGACTCAAACAAGTTTTGGCGAGAGATCGGATTTCTAAAGAAAAAATAATAATTAAAATGCGCGAAGGAAGGCGAAAATTGTATTTTCTAAATACTGAATTGCTGAAAAACAAAAAAAAAATGCAGTAATATGAATTTAATTAAATAAAATAATGATTTAATCATACTCTAATATTGTAAATTCTTTTTACAGATATGGCATTTCCTTCAGGAAGATCGTGCACTGCATTTACTTACAGCAACCTGAATTTGAAACACAGTAATTATTGCAAAAAAGAGAACCAGAAAAAAAAAGAAGTACATGTAAAAATGAAAGTCTAGATCATTCGTTCCATTATACTGGGCATTAGTGTTTAAACTGGAGAGAATCAGGTGCTAGGATATTTGCAAAGTATAAAAGAAGAGTTACAATGGAGCAGCATACTGAAGGTGATTTTAGAACTACGAATTGTCGAAAGGATTCGGAAGGTTTAACAGAGATTTATAGAATCGAGAGGCCATTCAAATGTAATGCATGCAATTGCATTTATCCATCATTTGAGCTTTTGCAAGCTCATCTTCTGTTACATTCACGTAATACGCTATGTAAATACAGTGAAAGCGATGACGGCTATGCAGTAATTTGGGATCTAAGCATACCTAAACGAACTCATTCAAGAGAGAAGCCATACTCATGTTCTGAATGTGAATTTATCTGTAAAATACCAGCCGAATTGAAAAGACACATGCGTACACATACTGGAGAAAAACCATATAAATGTAGGGAATGTGATTACTGTAGTACACAATCTGGTCATTTGAAAATACATATGCGGACTCATTCAAGCGAGAAGTTATTTAAATGTAACGAATGTGATTACAGCTGCAAAAGAGCTGGTGATTTGAGTAGACACAAGCGAACCCATTCTGGAGAGAAGCCGTATAAATGTAGTGAATGTGAATACAGTAGTACACAGTCTGGTCATTTGAAAATGCATTTATTAAAACATTCAAGCGAAAAACCATATAAATGCAGTGAATGCTGTTACAGTTGTAAAAGGGCTCCACATCTCATAGCACATATGCGAACACATTCAGGCGAGAAACCTTACAAATGCAGTGAATGTGAATACAGTTCAATAAGGTCTCGTGATTTGAGTTTGCACATGCGTACACATTTTGTCTAGAAGCTTTGTAGGGAATGTGATTATACTCTCAAATTTCATGTTATATAGTTTACATAAGCGGACATTGTTGAAACTTCTGAAATCAAGTTTACGTTGTTCAAGAGCCAGGAATCATTGTACTAACTTGTAAAGTTTTAGTTCTATAAGGTTTTGGAAGCCTAATAATTATAGTTTTTGAAAGTTTTTTTCAAAAATCGGATATTAAAAATTACTACTGCTGATTTAAGCTGGATTTCGCAAATTTAAAGAAACACAGGCCGAAATATCCCTACAAAACTGGTTTAAGCTGTGTAACGTTTAAATAGAAAGATGTCTAATAATTTGGACTTACTAATAGGAGTTAAACAATTCATGAACGGAGGGATTGACCAATTCCTGTAGGTTCTTGCAAATAAATAGGGTATATGTGTACGGTGAAATTCACCTTAAAATAAATAAATAAAATAAATGATGAACGACGAATATGTTATAAGGCAAATCAACGAAACATTGGAGCCTAATAGACGAAGTACTTTGTACAGAGAAGGTTTGGAAAAACCTCTACTCTACTTCAAAATGAATTCACTAATAGTGAATATTGTGGCAAACAATTAAACATTACCATTAAGCTCCTCGAGAAGAGCCCATAAAGAAGAAGACGAATTGGGGAATGTGACAATTCTAGTCTTGCTTTAGTAATTTTAAATATTTTTTTTTATTTCAGCCATAAATCAGGCCAAAAAGCCTGTGTATAAGTTAACGAACTGTTGATCTTGAAAGTGTAATTTTAAATCTTATTTTGAGCTCGCTTAAAGCGAAAATCTGGAATAATTGAAAATGCTGTTGCTACATTCGGTCGAGAAATGTTTTTAAAATAAATATAATGAACGCTAAAATGAACCGGAGTTTTGGGTATTAATTAAATTTGTAGGGGTAGCATCATGGATGCATGGCAAGGCTTTACGAAGTGAATCTATTGAAGATTATTGTGACATTTATGTCGAATAAATTTTGTATTGAAATAGTTATTTTGTCTTCATTTAAATGTAAATTAGTATGTTTTGATCCGTAGTGCTGACTAATATCATTATTTATATCCTTCATAAACCGCATCTTTACCCTATTTTTAAATAGAAATTAATCAAATTATACTAATGTATAAAATAAAAGAGAACTTTGTAGGTAATTAAATGCTGTAAGGTTCAGAAGACTGATTAATGTTGTAATGCTATTAGTGCTCTGAAAAGGTAAGGTATAACCAAAAATAAATCGTTGATTTTATCTTTAGTAGCTTGCAAGTTTACCAAGATGGTTAAAATCAATATTATCCAGCAATGAGGAATAAATCAGATTTTCAAAATATAAATCCTTGACTATCTTGAGCGCATTTATTTATTTAAATAAATTTATTAAATTTGATTCCTGTAATATAATATAGCTTAAAGACACACGTATTCGGTGAAAGCATACTTTTGTTTCTTTTTTTTAATGATTTAAGGCGCCTTAGCTTTTTTCAGTGCACTGCATTGTTCATCAATGTGGCTAATCTGCGGTACAGAAGGCCATTAAAGAAAAAGAAACCATTAACATAGACTGCAGTTCTTAGAGGTTTGGCTGAAAAAAAACTTTCCTGTGACCTTTTAGAGATATATACCACTTTTTGCCATTTAAGTGTCTAATTTTGTATAAATTCTTAAAATTTATATGACCTTGTCGCTTTGATTACAAGAAAGATTTCACAGAAATCAAAATAATGACTTTTGTAGTAAAAACATACATTAAGTATACAGTTACAATGCTAAACTACAAATAAAAAAACAAACTAATTCTTCTAAGAGCCATGATTTTTTGTATTGCATTACAAAATAGTTAAATACGCATAAAAACTATTCATTTACGGAAATTATGAAGACAAAATTTATCAAAGAATTAATCTGGTCACTGTGACTTACATCTTTTTTTCTATATCTCATTGAAAGGATTTCACTTTTAACATGGTATTTGAAGCAATTCGGATTTGATGGGCGACGAATCAACAACGAAGCTCAGGTCGTTCACACTTAGATATTGAATCCTTAACGAATAACTTCTTGTATTCGATTAGAATACGTACTGATTTCATCCGGAGTTGATTGCCATTACTCTTGAAGTGAAAAGCCGTTAACCCAGAGCAGTTTGTGGAAAATTTTAACTTAACCTTTGCGGTTCAGGTTCAAAGAAATAGCTTTGGCGTATTCATTTTTTTTTTTTTTTTGTTCTCCAAACTTATACCAGTTCAAAGCCCTAAAATCTTCATAAATATTCATGGATCAATCTACAAACTTCGTTTAAAAATATTTTCATACAAATTGATTTTATGAGGTATTCTATAGGAAGGCTAAAGTGACATTTCAAAAATTTCGCAGAATACACTCATAGAACGATGAAAATTAGTATTAAAAGAAAACCGTGATTGTTGTACACGTCAACACTAGTTAGAACTCGTCCAAGCAGGAGAGAGATCATAATTGACGAAAAACATTTCGTTAACATGAAATAAATACGTCTAGAGACGCATTTTGTTTAAATGAAATATGAATAATATCTAGTGGGAAATACACTTCTAGCAATGTTCTACAAAATATTTAATTAAAAGTATTTATAATATGCTTCAGTATTCATAAAAGGTAAAGAATATCTTAATATTCTGTTGAAAGAAAAGTATATAAGTTACTCATACCAAAAAGAAGTTCTCAACCCGTGAGACTGATTAGTAACCCATGTATGCATTATGGGATATGAAAACGAATTACTAACAACAATTATTTTTAGATATTTAGTATGTTCCAAGGGGGGCTCCAGAATTCCAGTTGATCCTAAAAAAAAAAAGTACGACAGCGCTACTTGCCATGTAACATTTCTTAGTTTTCGTTTCTCACAACAATGGTGAGGAGGGAAGGTACAAGCTTCAGATTAGTTCGATGTTAGATTTCGTTGTAAATTTGGTAAGAAATAGCAATTCTATTTATAGTATAGTATGATATTTATGATAAGATTACAATTAAAATTATAATCTTATTACAATCAACGATTTTGTTTTTTAGGACTTTAAGAAGCTGATGTAAAATCAATGATTGACGTAATTTTATAGCGGTGAGATTTACACTAGAACAGAAGCGATTGAAAAGCAAGATTCAAAAATATAGGATGAACAAAGATTTGTTAAAGGTATTTGGAATATTATAAATCTTTTGCTGAAACTGATATTAATTTTTCTGTGTTAGAATTAGGGTCACTTTGTTTTTTTTATATATTTATTATCTTCCAATAAACTTAGCCTATCCATTGAACTTGGTTTTTAAGTATGGTTTACTTTTGTTGCTAATCTGGGGTATATTTTATTACCTTTCATATACAATGTCTGATATAGTTTTCATTTTAATTGTGGGTGCTTCGAGTTGTATACATTGTGGTTTCTGCTTAAATTTTTGTGGTACTACTAAAGCATTTAGTTAATTATTGCTGAGCTAAGTGTAATTATTGTTATATTTAAGAAATGTCACCAAAAAAAATTGAGCGCAACTAACTAAAAACGAAAAGAAGAAAGACACTTGGGTTTACGGTGCCCTGGGTCAGACTTTTTTTCTTTTAATGAAACTAAGTATTAATACAAATCATTCACAAGAAGTGTTCTGTATGATGTATTGCATTCAATTAACTCTAAAGCATAGTTTTATCGACCGAAGTACAAGGAAACATTTATCATTTTAAATCAGATCATCCAATAGCGGAGAGTTTACTCGTCTTACTGTCGAAAAAAACCATCTATAAGGGTGCCTCATAAAAGACCAAAATATTTAACTATCGGAAAAAAAGTAAATCGTAAAGTTTTTCTCGAAAATGGTTTTTAAAAAAATTAACAAAATTCAAATATCTCCTCCCTCTAATTTAGTTATTACTTGTTTCAGATTTGGCTGTTCGTTGCGAAAAATCTATTAATACTTCCTCTTTTAATCAAACAAACCTTTTAGACATGCAAAATATTGAAAGGGAACAGACAAAATAGTTGAACTAGTAAGAAATATGTTGTGGAAATAGTTATCCAATCACCGACAAACTCGCTCGATTTAGTAGAATGATTATTACCCTTAGTGCTAGCCAGAACTTTTGTAAGGATATTTTTGAAGTAAATTCTATACAGTTACTATGGAGAAAAAGACTGAAGACTATTCGGAGAATATGAGAGATGAGAAAGATTTTGAAGCATATATGTTTGAGATTTTGAGAGCTAATTTGCTTACCGGAAATACTCAGTACAAATGTAGTGATTGTGATTACAGTACTACAGAAATTTGGGAACTAGAAGAACATGAACGAGCACACCTAGATGATAAGTTATATAAATGTAGTGAATGTGGGTATAGCTGTAGCCGTTCAGGATCTTTGATTGTACATAAACGAATACATTCAGGCGAGAAGCCATATAAATGTAATGAATGTGATTACAGCAGTACACAGTCTGGTCATTTGAAAATCCATTTGAAAACCCATTCAAGAGAACGGCCATATAAATGTAGTGTTTGTACGTACAGCTGTAAAAGATTAGGTGAATTGAAAATACATACGCGAACGCATTCAGGAGAGAAGCCATACAAATGTAGTGAATGTGAATACAGTTGTGCACAATCTGGTAATTTGAAAATTCACATGCGAACACATACTGGCGAAAAGCCATTCACTTGTAGTGAATGCGGTTACAGTTGTGTGCGGGTACAAGTTTATAAAGCTCATATGCGAGCACATTCAAGCAATAATCTTTATAAATGTAATGACTGTGAATACAGTTCACCACGGCCTAGTGATTTGAAAAAGCATAAACGTATCCATTCTGGCGAGAAATTGTTTATATGTGGGGAATGTGATTACAGTACTATACGGGCCAGTGATTTGAAGAAGCATATGCGAATACATTCGCGCGAGAAGTTTTATAAATGTAGTGAATGCGAATACATTGGTAGAGATTTAGATCTGGAAGAACATATGCAAATTCATACTTTCAGGTGAGTAGCCAGAGAAAACTGCGACCTTAGTCAGGCGCGCAAGCAGCCATTTAAATATAGATATACCAAAATATTTGGTTGGAAGCCATATAAATATTGTAAATGCAAATTTACATTCAGCCCAGGAGTTGTACATTTGTATCGAGTGCCTTAATTAGTGGGAGTGGACCGTAGCAGATCTTTGATAGCAGGAAGCTGCTGTAGCCACTAAAGATAGGAGTCAACTGTACTAACTAGAAATCCAGGCAAGTTACAGTGTAGGGTGCCAGGAATTCTGCTGTTCTTATTTTAATTTCATTATGTCATTTATGTACTTATTCTTTATTCTCTGTGATTAGGTTTTCCATTTAAAAAAAATTGATTAAGATGCAAGACCATTTTTTTTTTTTGTGACCATGGTTTTGGTCATTTTTTTTGTTACATATTTTTACATTCGTCATTTTACTGAACACGAAGAAGTTTTATGAATGATTCTAGCGATTCATTCGGTTATAACAGTTTACATTAACCTTATTTTAGACTCTTATTTAATTGTACTTACAACTTAACCCATTTTTAAATACATTTATTTATAATTTTTTATTGTTAAATTTTGTTTACCTTAGCCCAATCCCTTAAGTACACAAAACTACCATATTGATCACCTGAGCATTCTTTGATTACGAATATAATCCACTTCATTTTGTGAAACGATTTTTTACGAATGAAATGACGTTTTTTTTTTTTTCGAAATTTTATGTAGATTTGCATTTAGGAACTCTCGACGCTGCGCATCTTTAGAAGAGGAGTTTTTTCCCGATGTAAATAAGGCCCCCTCTAAAACAAATAACATTAATAACAACCCAAATCATCTAATTACTGGAGTGGTCAGAGCTTCCTTATTTGACATTAAAGTGCCTTCAAGCTCTATGTTAGACATTTATTGTGGGAAAGTATTCCAATCGTTCAAATTATCCACGAGCGAACGATTTGAATGAATATTAAATTCGAAATTTTTCAATGATACGGCTTGACTTGATGTACACTTTGGGGAAGGAGTTTGTAAATTTTATTAAAATTTTTCATGAAGAATTGGCAGGGAAAATATAGTAATTGCGTATTCGCAATTTGATTTGCTTTTTTAGGAAGAAGTACTGTATCCACGGTTTAATTTCTTATATAAAATTGCTATTTACCTAACGTAAATAAGTTCCACTTTTATTCGAATCCAATTTTTCCAAGATAATTCGTATTGTGTTCTTTGGAGAAAACAACTTTAAGCATCCTTTTAAACAATCTTCAAACAATTGGGGTAGACGAAGTTCCTCCAGTTCACACTATCAAGTAATAATGAAATTATTGCTTATTTCAAATGGTAAGTATAACTGTAAACAAGATAAGCAACTTTACAGAATAGATTTTTAAAGGTTTGGAATTTTTTTTTTTTTTCTTTGGAGCGTCATTATTTATTACTTTAAAACTTATGATAATTAAACAGATATTTATCTATCACTTCCATTGGTAATCATTTTTAAAAAAATATACAAATTTTTTTGTTTTTGGGAAATCTGTGACAAAATTCTCAATTCTCAGTCGAGAGAAACAAAAACGGCTAGAAATGTTTTGCTCAAATATAATAAGGAACGTTTTATTTGATTTTTTGGATTGTGTTATCCATGATTTTCAATAAATAAATAAAAAAACTTATGGTTTAAAGATTTTTTTAAAAAGAAATCTTGAATTCCGGGAGTACAGAATTTTGCGGCTATGGGAGGTTTAGAATTCAGCCAAGGAAAAAAAAAAGGATTTTAGTAGATCCTATAAGCCTCGGAAAATATTTCTCTATAATTAGTAATTATCTCGGAATAATAAATATTTATAATTGGAATTATTCATCTAATATACCAACAACAAACTAGCACAAACCTTGGCAATACCACTTTTTTCCCCATAAAAATCTATAGAAAACCCGAATTAAAACCCAAATCTACTCTCTTCTTGTACTGGTACAATTTTAGACGGAGAGGGCTTCTTTTAAACCGCTTTATGGTTGAATTTTCGCATTTGTACTTAAAAACGTAAGGTTTAAACTAATTATGTTTTCATTTTGTGGAAACATTCAGTTTAATTCAAGTTTCGATTGACATCCATATAATTTATTAATTATGCTTAAAACATGTAGGCCGGTGATAACCCACGTTCTAAAACTCTAAGTGAATGAATTCTTCGTGGGAAAATGAAATTAAGGTTGAAACATCCTTTAATTGATATGCAGCGTTCCAGGAGGGGGGCTTTAGAACTCTATTGTCCTCAAAAAGCGCCACTTGCCACGTAGCATTTACTAACTGAAGCACATAGAATGTTGATGAATTTTAATCGCTTGAGGTTATGTTTTAATAGTAAATTCTGTATATTGTACGACAAAACGGTAGGATTATTGTTCAAATTAAGGATAAATAATAACTATTGCAAAATTTGTTTAACAGTGGAGAATGTGAACTATTTGTGTAATTTTTGTTTTTTTTAGTAATATTTCTTTTTTGGAATCGAAGAACAGTTGTAAACCAAGTTATTGAACGTAGTCCGATGTTACACTCAAATTAAAAAAAAAACTACGTAATTTGAAAAGTGATAAAAATGTGCTAGGTAGGTGAATGTTATTATTTATTCAATAAGCATTTAATATTTTATGCAGTATTGTGTTGACACCCAGTAATCAGATAACTGCAAATAAATAAGTACTTGCACTAAAATCACATATACAGTTAGTGACAGTAGCATTCATGCAATGCAGTACAAAAACCAACATTTTAAATATTTAATATTAGCTTCAAAACAATTTCTGTAAGTACCACTTTAATAAAAAGATTTTTTTTTGTTTTTCACATTATAAAGATTTTTCGAAAATACACTATTCATTGCATTTATCTTGATCTATAACTTTTATTCGCATCATTTTCTAAAAAAGTATTATTTCATGGATTTTCTGAGAGGGTTATAAAGAATCATTTCGGCCTAATTTTCCGTTTAATAAATGCTCGTAGTCTTTAAAAGTGGCCATAAATTAATTGCACTATCTAGATTTAATGTGGTCTTGTAATTTGTGAATGTTTGAGTATTAATATAAGGTTATGTAAATTAATAAATATGTGTGAGATGAAAAGCTCAAGTTTGACTTTGGATTCGCTAAGCCCAACTATTTGCTGCACTTATCTACTATTTCTGCAGGCCGAACGCTGTATGCGAATTGTATGAGTGGTTGAGGTGTCAGTGTAAGTGGTGTTTTTCTTGTTAGGATGGGATATCCAAATGAACGTCCCTCAAGAAATGGCTAATCTATTTTCGCTGCGCCGGAGAAAATATGTTTTGGAAATTACGAGTTTAGAAAATGTATAAGTTAGAATCTTAAGAATTTTTAGAGAAAATCATGTATGTATTCATGTAATCTTTTTTTCTCGTTAGTCAGGATGTGGTAACCCGATTCAAGGCAATAGCCAGTTTGTCCGATATTAGATTAATGAATAAATTCGGCCATTCTTTCCATATCGTTTTATGAATGTTAATTTTTATTCTCAGATAAATTCAGTAATTAAAAATGTAATCAAATGCACAGAAAATCGCCGTATGACCTTTTAAGCTATATACTTGCAGTAGTACTTTCAGATAATATGGTTGGCGACATAAATTTCCTATTGTCTCAAAAGTTGGGTAAAAGTTCGAAATCAGTCTTAAAGGAAAATATATATGTTTTAAGGTAGTTAAAAAAAATACGAGTTCGAAATTCAGGCTCGTTGTTTAAACAAATCAGTTTAATGATAAATTTTGTTAAAAAAAACAAAAAATCCTAATTATTTGAATACATATGTACTTCATGTTTTTATAGTTGAATCGATAGTTATCTAAGCTCTTGATCTTTTGCATTTCGTCCTATTCTACATTTCACATCCTCAATTATTATTATTAAACTATATATAACAGACACATCTGGTGTGAACGATCTCACAACTTTCACTTATTCTTCTGTTTTCAAGGCTGTTTTTTTTTTACTAAACATTAGTTAGACGTCTAGAATTAGGGTTAGCGTGACATCTCGGAATACCTTGCTTGAATGTATTTTCTAGAAAATGATTTAAATTTTTGGACAATCGAGAATTTTCTTCATGTTTGAAATTTTTAGCATAAATTCTGACATCACCTTAAGATTATTATATAAGTGATTGCACCATATTTTTTCCCCCTGTACTTGTGCCAAATTTTGCTTCGATCGCGCCGAAATGTGTACTTTATCACAAAGCCCAATTATTTACGTATGTGTTATCAGAGTAACTATGTATAGTTTGCTTGCATATAAAATATGTTTAAGTACCTCTCTTTCTTCTTTTACCGAAATATGGGTTATAATAAATAATTTTCTAACTTCATAACTTTTAATCATGTTTCAGATTTGGTTGGCATCTCCTTTGAAATTTGGTACTACATTCTGTGGTAATCTAGCTCAAGCGCAGATTTCATACAAACCAAATATTGAAATCGATTGGAAAAAACACATCGTAACAAACTGGAAATATATGTAGTAATGGAAGAACTGACTGACATCTGCTCGATCTAATTGTGAATGGTTGATACAGGAGAGAATCTGTAAAAAAAAATAAAAGAGGTTTTTTTTTTGTTTTTTTTTACAATGGAGCATCAGATTGACGGAGATTTAGATAGTAATACCGTAGAGAAGGTCTTAGAAGGATGTATGGAGGAGACGAATAGACGAATGGAAGGACCCAATAAATCTAATGAATCCGAATGCCCTTTTGATTCATTTGAGATTTTGAGATCCCAACTGCTATCACATTTAGGAAATTCAGCATTTTCTGGTGAGAAACTTTATAAATGTAACGAATGTGAGTACAGTTGCACAAATACCGGTAATCTGAAAACACATTCCCGAACACATTCAGGAGAAAAACCATATAAATGTATTGTATGTGATTATACCTGTACACAGTCTAGTCATTTAAAAATCCATATGAAAACACATAAAGTAGATAAACCATATAAATGTAATTTATGTGACTTCAAATGTAAAAGATTAGGGGAATTGAAAATACACAAGCGTACCCATTCAGGAGATAAACCTTACAAATGTACTGAATGTAAATATAGTAGTGCTCAGTCTGGTCAATTGGAAATGCATATGCGAATTCATACAGGCGAGAAACCGTACACGTGTAGTGAATGCGATTATAGTTGTAAAAGAATTGGCGATCTTAGAATACATTCACGAAAACATTCAGGCGAAAGGCCTTATACCTGTAGGGAATGTAATCACAGTTTTGCACGATCTGATCATTTGAAAAGGCATGTGCGAATACATTTAACCGAGAAGCCATATAAATGTAATCAATGTGATTACAGTGGTAAAAGTGCTAGATATCTGCGAATACATCTACGAATACATACAGGCATAAAGCCATATAAATGTAGTGAATGTAAATATAGTTCAGTACGTTCTAGTGATTTGAAAAAGCATGTGGAAAGGCATAAACGTAAAGCTAAACTTAGTCCTTCGCCAGAAAAATCGGAATCAATCCCAGAATCATCAGAATCACCCTCTTTAGATTCACCCCCATCATCACCGCAGACTCAGTAGAAGCATCACATTTCTAAGCAAGTTTAGTTCAGGTGCTCTCTGAGTCTAGTAAGTCCCTCTGCGGAAAGACAGGGATTTGAACGTAGTTTAATGCCAGGCTGGGCAAGTCCATTGATTAACATTTTTGCACACAGCACGTTGCACCTTTGGTCTTGCTGCCGATTAGGAATTGCCGTTCTTCGCAAAATTCTCATCCACAATGTAGAAATGTGCTTCAGAGAAACTTGTGTAAGTTTATCCATTTGATTCCAAAGCGGCTAAAAATGTCTCAGAGAGTTTAACACTCATGGACTTTTTTTTTTTTAAAGATCCAGTGATCGGTCAGTCACCTCGAGCCCTTCTAGAAAGAATAAAATGACCTTATTTTCTATTAGAATGTCACCCCAATCGATTGCAGGACCTCACTTTTACTCTTAAACCTTGACATGAACGATTTATAAATGGCAGTCTCAGCTATCATTTTAATCTTTGCTGATTAAATTTTTTATCTTGTCAACAGAAGAGTAACTGGGTACTATTAGAAACACCCGGATCCTGCTCGAAGAAGTTTAGTGGGGCATTAAGGGCCGATTGAATTGGAAAGGCAGGTAATAATGTTCTCGAACTAGAAGCAACCTTTTATTCTTGAAAATGTTAAGGTGCTATTTAGACATCCTACCGAGAATAATCAGAAGACTATAAAAAAGCGTAATAAAAGCTAGGAAGGATACAACTACTTATTGAGAGCCTATTTTCTGTCTTACATGGCGGAAATGCCGTGTGAAAGCAGACATATTAAATTCTGAGAGGCCTTATAATAGTAGTGATTTCCATTCCAGAGGTGAAAAGCCATAAAATTCACACTTCGCGATAATTCAAACATCATTTTGCGAACCTATTAATTAATGAATATGATTACAGTTGCGAGAAAAGTAAAAGTTCATCGTGTATAAATGCGAACCGCATTCAAGAGAGAATTATATGTGAATGTAAATCCTGGCACTACAAGATACTGTTTGAGATTTAAAAAAATAATAAATGCATAAAATTTGACTAACAAAATGATGACTCATTTAAGCGAGATCTTCAAAGTTAAAAGTTAAACTGGTCGAAGAGCTCCAGTATTAATGTATAAAACAAAGCAATTACAGTTTTCTAAGATGAGATTATCTTATATTGTGATAAGATATTTCCAAATATTGTGGTGTAAAAATCAAATAAATATTCAAAAATGTGGAATAACATGTAGCCTACTGATTCCCTGAAACAGAATTCAGTAGAGTTACTCTCTTTCAGTAGAGCTGTTTTGAGGCCAACAAAGATAAGAGCCATTTTTCCAGTACGTTAAACATCTTGCCTTAGTTTGTGAGTTGTTGTTATCTTTATGTTACTGTTCTTGCATTACTTGTTCAATTTTGTTTTGGGTCCATTTGTATAGAGGAATTATATTTTATACAGTGTAAATATTAATAAAAGAGCCAGTAGTAGTTCTCGTATCTTTGCATTTATTTAATAAAAACACCATAACTGAGCTCTTAAGGAATTTGTAAAAACTGATTCATGTTCATTATTTGTTATCATTTGTACAAATCTTGTGAAAATATACGTAATATTTGATCATTTTTTAAATATAGCTACATAATATATTAATTTTTTATTGTTTAATTTTTTGTATTGCCTTAGAAATATTTATTCATATAATTCATTTGACTATTATTGAGAAAATCCTTAATAAATCAACCCAGGTAATTTATAATTATAGAATATTTAGGAAATTTGTACCTGGTACCTCTAATTGCTGGAAATCGTAGCAACTGCGATGTTATCGAACTCTGAGCTAAATTTCGAAAACTTAACAGATCAATAATAAATAAATGCATATCTTAATATCTATAAGTAAAATTTAATATTTATAAGTAATATAGAAATACTTCTAGGCTTTCTGTGTTTCTTTCTTACTTTATCTTAAACGCCAATTTACACAATCCAGGCATGTGGATCGCATAATACAACTAACGTAACTCACCAGTTACCATAATTATTCGCGTTGAATAAGATAAAATTTATTGTTAAGTTATGTAACTGAAACTGAAAAGTATTAATAGCTCAATTAAAATCGGTTCAAAGCGATTAAAACGCCCAAAGGAAAGGATAGTTTCTTCGGTAGATGAAAGGGCTGTAGAAAAAGAGTATGAAGAAGTACTTTAACTGAAGCTCCACACAACTAAAGCTAGATAGAAAAAACGATCAGATTGAAATTCGTAAATATTATTCAAATCGTATTAATCAATTATTTCAAATCGTCCTTGTTAGGGTAATCACAAGTTAGAAAGCTCTATCGCTCAAGAGGAAAGGAAACTAAAATATTAAGAAAAAGAATTGAAAACTGTAGCATAAAAGATAGATTAGGTTCCCTAGGAGGAAGCCGTCGGCGAAAGTTATGCCTAAAAAGATATAAAACGAAATATTGATTAGAAAAATTAGGATAAAGATGAAGAATCAATAAATCTAGGGAGATATCTAGCGAAAATTTTGCCTAGATCTTGGATGCGAAAAGAGAATTGAGAGTAAACTTAAACTATTCACTTGGTAAAAGCTACAATAACTGTTTGGATATTGAAAATTCCGAATATATTTTAAATAGAAGTGGTTTATTTGAGGCGAAGTTAAAGCGAAGAAGAAAGGACCGTCTCAGCCAGTTATGCTCATAAATATAGAATTGGGAAGGAATATTTAAAAATTATGACAGCAGTAAATTTAATTTTCGATTATTAAATATTAGGGTTTTGTTTTGTTTGATGTAACAATTGGATTTTACTAATGTTAATAAAGTGCTAATAACGAAAGTTGCGTTTATTCAACAATTCCAAGACTTTATTTGTCCCTAGTAGAGCATCCTTGTGTATTTCTATATAATTTTTGAGGAGATACTAGATGTTCGAAGAAAAAAAGGATTATAACAATTGGAGTAGAAGAAAATTGGGACCGTGTAATATATATATTTTTAACTTTTTAATAAGGAACAACTGCTGCTTTTCATCCTTGTCCTTTTTGCTATTCATCTAGATTTAGTGCTTTTTAACAAATATCATCAATAGCGGTAATTAACGTTGTATTTCAAAGAGCTGCTTTCTGATCCTAGGATGTTTGCAGCTTTTAATCTTCAAATCATGGAGGCTTGTGATTAGCTATGTACAATATGAAATGAATACGAAATAGAAATTAAGGTTGAAACGGTCATTAATAGGAGTAGGTGTTCCGGGAGGGGGTGTCAAATTCCAGGCCACCTTAAAAACACCATTGCCACGTCGTATTATTTCTAAGTAAGCACTGACTCGTAAACGAGTAGTGAAGGGTTATGTTTGAAAAGAAAGCGTTCTATTTATATTTGGTATGTTTGTTAGTTACATTGTTTGTTAGTTAACCATGAATTTATTTAGTTAAAGATAATATAAATATGTTTGTTTTCCCTTTTTCTGAAACATTACTTTTTATTGATTTGTAAAGTAGTTTTAGTATATACATTATTGTGTTTCATTTTTTAGCTGGAGAGTTCACTCAAAACAAAAAAGCGATTGAAGAGGAAATTAAAAATATGATTTACAAAGATTTGCAGAAGGTATGTACAAAATCGTAGTATGTATCGAAATAATTGGTAATTGTTTTTGTAAAAGAACACCAAATCTTTAGGGCACTATTATTTTAGATAATTATATTTTACTTGTGTCAATGCTGTAAATCTTTCTTCTAATTATGTTTTAGTTATTGCTAATTAAAAGTGCAAGTAAACGAAAATGTGTAAAAAAGAGAAAGTTAATGTGCATTAGTCTTGTGAGTTTTCAATTTATTGGAATTCTTATGTGAGGTTATTTAAGTATTGTAGTTTCTATTTAAATTTATTTCGTTTAGAAGTTGTTTTTTAAGTGCAATTTTTGTTTTTTCAGTATTTGAAAAAATTATTTCTCAAAAAAGTACAGAAGTAACTGACCTAGTTAAAATTAGTAATGACTAAATGCTTACTAGAATCAAGAGTTGTACTAAGTTACTAAGTAAGAGAAAAATTTAGATTTCATTGTTTAATGCTGTGTCACTTCATGTTTCAGATTTGGCATTTCCTGCTGAAATCTATTGGAATTACATTAACTTCTACTCAAGCATAGCCCTGAGACCTGGTAAGGATTTCCAATGAATGGATAAAACAGTGCAGCACTCTTATTGTATGTAAATAATAACTGGTAGAGTAGGATGGCTATCAACATTTGTGTTGGAGAGAATCTGTGGGAAAGAAATTTGTGAGATACATCGGTACGTACTATGGAGAGCCAGTCGGATTGTAATGTTGATGATAATAGCAAAGAGCAGGACTTAGAAGGAAGTGTAAAAGTAGAGAGTGACGAGAAGCCAGTTAAATGTAACGAGTGCGATAACACATATTCCACATTTGAGATCTTGAGAACTCATCTGCTACCACATTCAGCCAATGCACTGCATAAATGCAGTGAACATGTTTGCAGTTCTACAGAAGCTGCCGAAAAAAAGTTACAAAAACGGCCAAAATCAGTTGGAAGGTCATATAAATGTAGTGAATGTGAATACATATGTAACAGGCCTAGTTCCTTGAAAATACATAAGCGAACTCATTCAGGTGAGAAGCCCTATAAATGCACTGAATGCGATTACAGATGTTCACAGTCTGGTCATTTGACAATCCATTTGCGGACACATACAGGAGAGAAACCGTACGAGTGTAGTTTATGTGAATATAGTGGTAAAAGATTAGGAGAATTAAAAAAACATTTACGAACCCATTCAGTGGAAAAACCATTCAAATGCAATGAATGTGATTACAGCTGTGCATATTCTGGTCAGTTGATAGTACATGCCCGAAAACATTCATGTGTGAAACCGTACACATGTAGTGAATGTGATTACAGCTGTAAAAGAGTAGGGGATCTGAGAGTACATTTTCGTACACATTCAGGCGAAAAGCCATATAAATGTAGTGAATGTGATAACAGTTTTGCACGGTTCGATCATTTGAAAAGACATAGCCGCACACATTTAGAAGAGAAAATGCATAAATGTACGTTTTGTGATTACAGCTGTTCTAGAGCAAAAGTTCTTAATGCGCACATGCGAACACATTTGGGTGAAAAGCCATTTGTTTGTAATGATTGCGATTACAGTTGTAAAACTGCTAGGCAATTGAGAATACATTTTCGAGTGCATACTGGCGAAAAGCCATATGAATGTAGTGAATGTGAATATAGTTCTATACGTCCAAGTGATTTAAAAAAGCATATGCGAAAACATTCAGGCGTAAAACCGTATGAATGTTCTGAATGCAATTACGGTTGCACAAAGGTTCAACTTTTAAGAGCACATATGAAAATACATTCAGTTGAGGAAACACTCTACAGTTCTTCAGGAGATTTATTGGCGTTTCCACCTTCGTCACTGCAGGATCTGTAGGAGTGCCGTATTTCTAAGCCCATTTTCTTCGTGTGCTTTCCCATGAGTGAGAATGTTTCTTGAGGAAACTTTTTAATACCAAATAGGATTAGAAAAACAGTTACTTCACTCTCTTGTAATCAGCAACAATGATTAATTTTGTGACGAAACTGAGTTCTGGCCTTGCCAGTACTTTTTTTTTGGAGTTCCTAAAGGAAGCACCGATCGATGATGGTTCATTACATGAATCTGTGCCTTCCCGCTAGTCTACAATTACCCTTCTTGCAAATCTAGCAGATATTTTCTACCTCACACTAAGGGCATGTTCTTGAGTTCCCTCCCGCCCAATGTGATGAATCAACTCCCTCACTTAGCCCTCTTAGGGTCGTCTGAGAAGGAGAATCTGTTAGTTTGGGATAACTACACAGTAGGGCCAACACTCACCTTTTTCTACATTGCTCTTCTAAAGGAAGGTCCCATAAGAGGATTTTAGGTAGGGTATTTCCCCATCTAACATCTTGTTACTTACCACAATCTCCGAAAAGCATGAGATCTCTTCATCAAAGAGCCATCAACCTTCTCAGTACTAAGGATGGCTACCCCAGATCAAAAAAGGAACCATGCTCTTCAGAGAAGAATAGCTGATAGTCAAATGCATGCCCCTTTGTTTCCCATGCATCCTCTCCCTGCTAGGCACATCTATAATAACCAAAGGTTGGGATTGTACAGAAGAGTGTGTACACTCCGAACTTGGTTTGTCCGCCTAGGCTCTCTAAGAATCACAGTTCGGAGAGCTCAAAGATTTGTATAAATCATATCCTGGTGCTAGACTCTCCCATGCCCTCTGGGGAGCCCCCACGAAGAGAGGAGTCGACAAGTTGAGCACTCTTCCTCTCAAGGAAAGATATATCATCCCCCAATACTCTTTCAGCCATCCTTAGGCAGTCGACTGTTCTCCCAAGCGCGCTGTAACTGGGAAAAATTAATTATTCAAAGAGGAGCCCAGTATCACGGAGATTCAGTTTTCGATATTGTCATCCCTGTGCCATCCATCCATCCTTGTGCACGGTCGCATGATGCCTTGAATTAGTTTAAGGGAGTGCTGGAGAGAAACAAGAAATGACACCCTGGGAAACTTATTGATGCTGCTTTACTTTATTTATTTTTCCCACTTTTGCTCATTTTTCTAAAGAGCCCGCTTACCTCCAGAACTGGATAAATTTTCACTCTACAGTGAGCATTAGGACCTGTAGTAATTAGTTCTACTTTTTAGAGATTATTGATTTTTTCGTCCATACCATCTAGTAGTTACTGTACTGTTCAACACTGGAGATAATTTTGGATAGAATTTGTAAAAAAAAAAAACGAACTTGCTAAAAATAAAGTTTTGAAAAATAATATATTTATTTTTTTAATTGTTTACCTTCATGACCAAACTTCATCAAGCAAGCACTTTCAGATCTGTATTAACTTAAAAATTCCATAAACTATTCTGTAAACTGCTGCAATGTTCTTTGCGAAATTTTGTTAGAACATTTGATGGAGGGTCAAACTACGAATATTTTTTTCACTAAAAGCTAAGAGATGGACTGAAAAAGCTGTGAGCAACATCTAGAGAAAAGGCTACTTGAATTTCAACTAGCTAAATACCCGTACTTATGTATCCTCTCCCAGATTTTTGTTTGCTGTCTCGTAGTGCCATTGATAATCATAAATCAATTGGCATCTGATCACCAATGGAACAAAATTAAGATTTACTGTCTACAAGAAAATGCTCAGCAATTACGAAGTTATCTTGGTAATCAATAAATTTGTTTTACTGAATTTATTTTCAAATTTCTTTATTTATACATCATTGACATTGACAAAAAACTATATCTACTTGAGATCCCATATTTTTTTGGCATTTTCTTCGAGGGGTAATTCTGACATTTGGTGGTAGTTGAATATCTTGAAAAAAAATAATGAACGCAACTAATCTAGTCCAAAATTTAAAAGTCCTAAAAATCACTCACCACTTTATAGATGCAGTCAATTAAATAAAACATGGAAAAGTTCTGAAAGATAATTTCTGGATAAATTTTAGAAAACATGCCACCGAAAATAACATACAATTGTAAATGCGACAATGAAAATGAAAAATTCCAGTAATTTTCTAAGACTAATGCGAACATATTCTGAAGAAAAACCGAATCATTGCAAGGGTTGTTTACAAAAAAAAAATTTGCGACTAACACGGCAGTAGAAGTACTTATGGTGAAAGACCTTGTATGTAGGGTTTTCCCTTAGTTTTTCTTACTACAACTGTCGACATTCTGACTTCTATATTTGTTTAAGCCATATTTAATTATCATTCAACAATTATCCAGATTGCAAAACCGAATAATTACTAATCCTTTGTTTATTTACAATTAATTTATAATTTAAAAAACTGAATATTACATCAAAATGACATTTCAGAGGCAATCTGTTACCGTTCCTTAACACTACCATAACTAAATTCGGCGATTTCATAACTTTAATAATTTAATAAACAAATTTTTATTTATTCAAGGCTTGTATTTAGCGGTTAGCGATAGCTAAAAAAAAGGATCTACTCCTATTTTTTATATACTTGTGAAATAAATTTTCTCTTCGGTAGTTTTTTCTTCTTCTTTGCCAAAATTTTCCTTTTTCTTCTGCTACTTCTGATCAATATCCTCTTTTAATAAATCTTGTATTGAAAAATAAAAATTATCACCTGCCCACCCCAAATATAATCTACTGTATTGTCCATAAGCAAACGAAAATTAAGGAGCATGTCCGCATACATCAAGAGGCAACGGACCAATTGGAGGGCGATCCGGTGCAAATATATTCGTATAAGAATTCTTTAAGTAATTTACATTTGTTTGCAGACTACGTATGCGTAATTGGGCTTGATTAAAGTTTTCATTCAGGCACTGAATCTGCGTTTGCATCTTTGCTCTGATCTGAAATTATTAAAAGTATAAATAAATATATGAATAAATAATAAGTGAAAGAATTTTTTAAAATAATTTCTAAATAATAATCCTTTTTTAAAGTTGAAAATAATGTTTTAATTTTCTAAAACATCCCCCTCGTTCGTGGATATTCAATTGATGTTATACGGATCAGGTTGTACCTTCAGTTGTACCTAGTTACAACGGGTAACCATAATTGCAACCTTTTGTCATTGCTTTTTAGATACATTTTATCGATTTTTCATCACGTACACCCAACATTTTATAAATAATGTTTTAATTATACTATTATATTTGCAAAGTTATAATAAAGTAATCGCCTATATTTTTTTCAGGCGAGGCTATACGTCCACCTGTACAGTATTGGCTCAATTAGGTACATATTTATGTACGTATAAATGGTCTAAAAGGAAGGGAAAGTTTTTCAGAAGTTTTTGTTAACCAATCACAACGAAGATTGACCGTCTCGACTGGGATACCTCTACCTATTCCCCGACAGCTTCCTTACTTTACAGATTCGACACTCTAAAGGAAATTTTGGATTGCCACTACTAAGAAATCAATGTTTACAGCGGGTCCGTAGCCCTAGCAAATATCAAAGATACCATTTACACGAATATAACATTACTTTATTGCCATTGGTCGATTAAGAACGTAGTTCCTATTTTTCTAGATGAATGAAAATAGATCACCTCATCTCTATCCATTTGAGCGGTTTTAGCTGCAGCTCTACTTTGTGCCAATTGTTTTTCCAATTCTGAAATTTGCCCTTGTAAACATCTGCGCACTGATTCACACCTGTCCTTAGTACGGGAAACTTGCCTGGCCGATTCTTCTCTTAATGTTTCCAATTGTGTACTCAATTGGGAAGCTTCGTGAACTTTTTCATCAAGACGGCGATCTTTATCTAATGCCAGTTCTTCCAACCGGGTAACTGTAGCTCTAGTAAGCAAAAAAGAATACAGTGGTGCGATAAACAATACACTTATAAAGAGTGAACGATATCAACAATGACCTGTCCAAAAGAGGAGTCAGAAGTTGAAAGGGCTATATATCAGCTACATTCAGCTTTTTCCGGTTTAAACGTCTAACCGGAAAAAGTTGATAATAGCGTACAATACAAAGATAAAACGACACTTTACAAAAAAAAGTAAACTCTATCCCTCAGGATCACATAAAATAAATTTTCCTGGGAAAAGGTAAAACAAAGACACATAAAATTATCGATAACTTAATATAATCTTTCAATTTAGAAATAAAATGAACAAATGAAGTTTTTGTTTACTTACTTTAACTTCGTATTTTCTGCTTTCATTTCTTCCACTTTCTTTTCACCGTTATTTAAGCTGGATTGAAGATTTGCCTTCTCAGCATCAGTTGCAGTGTAACCTTTTTTATATTCTTCCAATTGTTTTAATAATTTCGCTTTCTATGGGACACATAAATTATTTAGAGAATGAATAACAATAACTTTATATAATATTTGCCTGAAAATCTATACATATCTGGGATAAATTCCTTAGCCAATTATATACATATAGATAATTTTTTTTTACAACAAAGAATGCATTCTGTCAATGCCAATGTTAGTAGGACCATACTGAGCTGAGGGACACAAAGTTTAGGGAAACGGATCATACAAACATTTAGAGCACTATTGTTACCTTTTTTTAAATAACATAAATAAATTATTAAGACAGACACTCTGAAAAACATTTGTAATAAAAAATTACCCCTATTATGTTTTGCGTTCATCACTCAGTAGCATCATAATTATTTAACTTAATTTTAAGCATGCAAATCAGAAGGAATTCAAAAAAATTAGTAATAAAAAGAAAAGACAGTAAAAAGTAAAGCCGTGCACTGTTAATAATAAGTAATATAGTAAAAGTTACATGTTTTCAAATACATGACTGGAAAAACAAAATGAAAACACGTAGAGACTGTTAATCGCAAGTACAAATTACAGCTGAATTTCTAATGTGGCGCGTAGTTTTTAACACGTCATAGCACGCGTAACGCTCAGGGCAGTAAGAGGTTCTTCTTAATAAACATATATTTGTATGGGAGGAGAGGTTAAGAGGATCAGATCATCAATTTTTTTTTTGTAGGGTTTTGATGTTAAATTTGGCAACGAATGAATTTGTTTCATAATAATCCTATCGTTTACAGTACACCTTTCACTACTTACTTCAGCTTTAAGGTCGGTCGTTTCTTTATTGAACTGTTCCACAGATCTTTCGCTTATTGCTCTCAACTGTTGACTTTCGTGTAATTTTTGATGAGCAATTTTCAACATTTCAGGTAATGGTGTCAATTCTTCTAGTTTTTCTTGAAACTGCACCTTTTTTTTTTTGTGAAAAGTCATATATAAGTACTTTTGAATTTTGTTTATTTTACATAAATAAAATATATTTTTTAACTCACTTTAACTCGTTTCAATTCCATATTAATGTGCTCACTAATCCTGTTATTTTCAATTTCCATTATGTCCAGTTGTCGACGTTGTTCCTCGACTGTTTGTTGAGCATTTAGATACTAAGATAAAAATAATTTAAATATTCAATCCAGTTCAGCTTGATACCAATGATACTTATTACTTTTCTTATTTTATATATATATATATATATATATATATATATATATATATATATATATATATATATATATACATAAAATTACAATTGCTTTTGTTAAACGATCTTAACTTTAACTTGATGAATTTATAATTAGAAGTAAACATAATATTTATATGGTTAAAAAAAGAAAAGAAAGAAGTTCACTCTCCTCGTTCTGGCAAATTTGCTATTTTTTTCTGGGTTAAAGAAGGTTAAATTGAAGTTAAAAAATGAACACCATTAACATTACAATTGTTGATTAGCCCCCCCCCCCATTTGAATTGCAATAACATTAATTTAATACTGGACGAAGTGTAGGAAAATCAACAGAATCTTTTGAAGTCAATGTGGCGGTTGACATGGTAACTGATATCTATAATTACTTTCAATTTTAAGCCACGCCTCCTAGTGTCTATTGTGCACTTCAACAAAAAAAAAAAAAAAAACAACTTTTTATTAGGTTGTGACCACTTAAATGACCAATAAAACACATCTTTTGCATAATTTAAAGATGTGAGAGAGAGCGATGTTGAATTTATTTAGAAAATTTAAAGTAAAACTAGACTCTAAAAAGCTACTTTCCGTATCTACTTACTTTATTCCTGTATTCTTCTAAAGCGCCACAAGTTTCTTGAAGATGTGCTCGGGATTCTTCGAGTTCTTCTTGACTTTCTCTATATCTTTGTTTAGCTAATGTTAATTGTTGTTCCACTTCCATCACCTGATTCTGTGAGCCGCTCATCTGTAATTAGATATTATTTACTATACTTTCATACGTAATATTTTGTACTTTAGCAAACACATTCTGTATGCAAGGCTTTACTTGCTTCAGAAAAGTTTTAAAACTTATATCTAAGAATAAATTGATTGATTGACTAATATGTTATGTAGAATAGAATCATGTTTCTACACAGTGACAAGCGATTAAGCCATTTAATCATGTCTTTATGCTGGAATTTCTTAAATAAAGTAAATAATATACAAATAAATCTAATACAATATTGAATATAATATAATATAGGAAAACTTAAATTTTTTCGAGCATAAATACAACTCGTTTGCATTTCCCAAGTTTCTGTAGCCACAGTTGCTACAAAGTGGTTTCCATCGTTTGTCCTTTAAAAAGTATCTCCCTGAAGTCAAGACAGTGATCCGCTTCTTTGAGCTGAACCTGCTGTTGCTAAGCAGATAAGTTAGAAGGGCCTAAAGTATATTATCCAACATAATACTACTTACTTTCATTTTTTCACTTTCCGCAGCACGAAGTCTTTCTAATAAGTCATCTACTTTTGATTCTGCTTCTTGGCATTTCTCTAAGGAAGATAATGATTCTCTTTTAGCTGATTCTAATTCACATCTCATGATTGAAACTTCTTCTACCTGTATTTATATTTTTTTTTTGCAATTATTAATATCATCCATGTTAGAAAAATATGAATTATTAAGAGATGAGTCTTTGTGCTGTACCTTACAGTTGAAGTCACACTGTAATTTTCTATACTGCTCCCTAAGTGAAGACAACTGAGCTTCCAAAGCTACTACACATGGTGGACTAGACTGAGGAGATGGAAGCGGAGGTCCTATAACCTTAAGTGATGGGGAACTTGTCGTGCTTACCATGTGATGAGCCTGAAAGGATAAATGTTATCAACAGAAAGCAGAAGAAGTAAATAATGAATAATAAAAAAAAAACTGAATTCTCTTCACACATGAATGTTTACCTGTCTCTTACAGGGTGGTGGTGGTCCGATTGCCTGTTCTTGAGCACAAGTTTTCCCTGTTGATGGGCAAATCGGCTCGGATGGTCCTGCTACACCAACATTTATAGGTACTGGTGGTACAACACCTGGTAGAGGTACGGATACGCCCACGTTTGGAATTTTAGGAGCTGATGGTTGCTCATCTCCTCCACCTTTTACAGGCGCCGCTGCCGTGCATGTTAATAATTTTTTTTGCAATTCTAATCCTCTTCTTTCCGCTTGTACCATTTCCAATTCTTTTTGTATGGCCCTAACTTCCGCTTCCATTTGGCGTACGACATTTTCCTAAAGTTGACATAAACAATAATAAAATCTTTTTATTATATAATGTACATAATCGTGGAGTGTTGTTTTTTTTTCTTGGATATCATTATGACACAGATTTCATACGAACAAAAGATTTTCTCTATTGTCATTTCAATTTTACAAATATTTCATATCTTTATCGTTATATTTGTCTACATTTGAAAAAAATTAAATACCATATTCTTCGAATCTGCTTTTTTACAATTCTTATTACCAGTATCTCCAGAAACGTCAGCATTAGTAATATCAAATAGCTTCTGTCTGCACGGTGAATTAGGTCCCATCATAGTCTTCTGTAAATAATAGGATTAATAAATAGGATTAATCACTTACATGACTACCTCTTTGCTGAGCTGATACAATTTCTATTATACCTAATATTTTACACATAATTATTGTATCTTTTCAATACAATATACGAGTATATTGTAATATATATCGCATATATATGTATAAGTTGAATAAAATATTGATTTGTGAAGTTAATTCAAATAAAAGCCTTCTTTATCAAGTCCCCATACTCACACCACACATATTTATAGAAAAAAAAATCTGATATTACTTACTTGAAATTTTTTACAATTACAACCCTTGCCAGTTTGTGCCATTGTGGTTCCCAATTGTTTGTTAATATCTGCTCTGCACACTTGGCGTGACATCATTTCATTCTTACATATTTCAACAACCTATTAATAATAGAATTATTTATTTTTAAACTAATTATTCAAAAGATGTAAAATTACTTAAAGATGACTTACTATGCTCGGGGTGTTTTAAGTCAATGGTATTAAATATTTTTTATAAAATAAAACTCTAAATAACCTAAAAGAAAAACGTAGTTCGAATTTTAATTTCGCAAGTATAAAATCAAGATATGAAGGTAAGATTTATAATATTTATATCTGAACAACAATTTATGACTGTGTAAATCTAAACAGATGTAATCGTCTTTCAATTATATGATGTGTACAATTTTCTAGCTGAAGATGTCCTGTAGGACCGAAGCGGTGTCCAAAAACTTATTATTATTTTTTTTTTTAAATAAAAGCGAAAATTGGATGAGTAATACAAGGTTTATATTTAAAAATAATCATTTATGTAAGCGCCTGATCTAAAAATCAAAGTCATGGGTGCAGTAGATATTTACAAATCAATAGATATTGAAATATTCTGAATAAATTGTTTAGCAATCATAAATTCTATAGAAACCTTAAAACAACTTACCTTGCCGACGCCAAGTTTGTTCTTCAACTGTTTATTTTCTTTTTTAACTGACTTCACTTGAGACTCTAAACATTCTACTTTCTTCTTGAGATCTTTACACTTTTTATCATTCTGTGCACTGGAGAGTTTTAAGAAATACGATATAAGTATTACATTTCTCTTTACAACAAATGGAAGTGATCATATTTAAAGTAATACACCAAAAAATCTGTTTGTCTCTCTACAGTGGAGTCTTAGATCAAGCCTGCCCGGGGAAAAAATTGATAACTGAAATGTTCTAATTAGACCAGAGGAAGAACAAAAACATTTTCGATGTCAGAAGGCTAGAATTTGTAAACGATTATTGCCGCAGCATCCCTTTCATTAATTGTACTGTATAAGACAGTGATGCTCAACCTTTTTTTTTTGTCGTGCCGCGAAAGTTTTGAAGTGTGCCGGCCAAATTTTAGAAATGCATACAATTTTCTACATCTTATTTGTAGCGAATTCGAATTTTCAGTATTAACCAACATAAAAACGAAAAAAAAAGAAAAAAAAGAAAGCTCGAGACTGTTAAATTTAGAAGATGATATGTGAGTAGCATCATTGAACGTTCATACTTACTCTTCTTCTTTTTCTGATTCTTTTGTTTTTTTATCCTTCCCTTTGGTGGAAGAAACATTTTTCTTTTCACCTTTATCACCGCCGCTCTTCTTTGTCTTGGCACTCTCTTTTGGATCCGGGCTGCAGGACCTTGGGGTTGAAAGTTTGATTATTGTACAATTGGTCACATCCTTGGTAGTATCCGAAATTGGGGCTCTGCCCTGGGAATGGTGGGGCGGTGGCCATGCCCCCATATGGCCCGATGGAAAAACCTGCTGCTGATCTTGCCACTGGATCTGGTATGGAGTCCCACCTCCTCCGCTGCCACCCCACTGTGGACCCATCTGCGGCTGTTGGTAACCTCCTCCCATGCCTACTAATCCTCCTCCTCCTCCTCCTCCTCCTCCTCCAACTCGACCCCCTTCAGCGCATGGCTTATCCTCAAAATGGACATGATCTCGTTGGCCAGCACCTCCCTTACCGCATACTGCACCTCTTCCTCCTCTTGGTGAAACATCTCTGCGTGTTTTACGCCCTGAAAGCTGTTGATATAATGGCTGGCCGCATTCCCGGCGATTTGTTGGCTCACACACTATGATCTTGGGTACAGGATCAATTGAACCACCACCACAGATTATTACCTGGAAGAAAGCAATTTAGTGCAATACTTACTACGATTTTCTCAAAATTTCGAAATGTTTTATTTCAATAAAGGTATAGAAACGATGGTGAGAGCAACAACAAGATCTAAGCACTCAAGAGAGAGCTTCCTAAATCAAATAGAGTTCCTTAAAAAGAGGATTCAGGAAAAATTAAACGCTCCAAGTTAAACCATTTCGAGATTATGTTCTTCTCTCTCTCTTTCTATCTGAACAAAGATAACACTGGATGCAATTGAATCCAACATAAAACTGCCCTGGACCAATTCTGCAATATACCTTGAGTACGGTTAGCATACTTGTTCCTAGAAAGAACCCTCTTAATAAAAATAGCAGGATATTTACAAGTAGTAATCTACGACGATGATGTGTTATTTACTACTTTGTTAAGGTGGTAAAATCTAGGCAAACTTATTTCACGAAAACATTTTTAAACTAAAAGTTCATTAGGCCTCTTTTTACATAAATAAACTTGTGAGAAGTAGGGATTGTTGTTCGGATTAATTTAGGTCTTGCCTTCCATCTTTAGTTGAGCGTTTATATATTCTTTGATTTAGCTTTAAAAAAAAAAAAACTGAATCAGAATTCGCAAGAAGGGGATGAGAAAACTCAATCCTGTTAAAGATCTTGGTGGAATAATGGAGAGGAAATGGTTAAGGATACTTCGAATTTGCTAATTCTATTTTCTACGGCTGAAATGGAGGCTGCTACTACAGGTATCTTATTGTACCTTTGGCAATGATTCTTCTGGTGCTGGTCGAGGCGTCGCTTGACGATGATCAGCTGCTCTTTGTTCGACAATCATTTTTGAAGTAATATCCGTCAAACCAACCAATCTTTGCACTTGTTTGGTAATTTGTTCAAATTCACTCAGTTTGTCCATGAGTTCAGCTTGTTTTCTTTCAATCATCTGTGCATCTTCAGAGGTCATTTTTTCTTTCTAAAAAAAAAAGGAAAAGAAAAAAGTTTTACATTTCAAAGTTTTCTTTTACTACAGTGTAAATAGCCATGAGTGAAAATTATTTTTTGGATCAGTATTTTCTTTTTCTTTTAATTAAATATGGATTTCATTGAGGGAAATTGAAGAACCTCTTTTTCTTGGCTAGGCTCAGTACACTTACATTTAGATTAGATTCTGTGAGGATTGATACAACAACCCTACTTTACTGCTTCGTAAAGGTGGCAACAACAAATTGGGTAGTCTAATTTGTGGTATCTGATGATCCCAGATGGAAGAAAACTGTAATTTTTGCGCTGGATCTTAGTTTCAAGGTTTAAACGAAAAGCATGCGAGGAAATGACCAAATCATTTTGATAATAAGAAAATCTGAGGATCATTGGTATAATCTGATTGTCTTGCTTCTTGTTTGACTGAACACTGAGAGAAAGAGATTTAAGCTGAGCTCAAGGCCTTAAGCAAGACTTGCTAAAACTCGAAATTAGTGAGGAAACGTTAACCTTGTCCCATGTTAAGCTCTTCTGGGAATCTGGACTATGCAATAAGAAAGCGGACGCTTTAGCGGCAGGACAATAAGGGAATGCGTTGCCGAGACATATATGGAGTTCCGCGACATAAATGGTAAATAAAGAAATCGCACGTTTGTTTCTCTTCCTGGGTGCGCGTAGGTATGTTACAAAATTTTGAATTTTTTTATTCTCAACCCATTCGAAACTGAAACGAAATCCTAAAAATTAAAAATTACCTGAGCTAAAACTGCTAATTCTTTTTTCATGGCTTGAATGATTTCTGCGGTCTTCTGTGCTTTAGCATCCGCTTCTCGCAGTTCTTCCATCACTTTAGAATCGGCCAAAGGAAAATCTTCCGCAGTTTCTAATGGCTAAAATTAAAAAGGCCAATATTTATATATATATTTCATTAAAGAGAATTTTATAAAATTTATTTTTAAATTTACGACATACGGTGTCAGCTTTTGCTTCTGATTTTCCGCCTTCAGGCGAAATTTCTTCCTTCTAAACAATAAAATTAAGAATAATTATTTAAGCTAACGGTTAATTTAATTTTTAATATAACGAAAGACAAAAAAAAAAAAAAAAATTGTTGCAAACCATCAGATCATATTGTTAGAAACATTGACGTGGACAAATAATCGTGCCTAAATATTTGGCCAATGGTAAAAAAAGTAATAAACCTAAATCTAAACACTACAATCCACTTTTCAAAATATAAAAGAAGAAAATACAGACATCAATGACGTAATAAGCGAAACACATAATATTTTGTTTTCATGTAGAAATGGACTAGTACTACTGCAAAAGCAATTTCGGCTGTGAGTTAAAAGTTACAATGAGTTTACTGACTTAAAATATAAAAAATATAAAGTAAAATATAAAAGTAAAGGCATAAGTTGTTATAATCTGATCTGTTTGGCGACCTCTTAAAGGAACAAATATCACTGATGATTTGAATACTTGGGAGTTATTAGCGTGTTACTTACTGAAGGAGATTCTTCCAAAAAAACAACTTTGAGTTGAGAACCGCTTATCTTTACCACACTTGAAGTTTGCGAAATGAATTCATACTAATTTTATTATTAACTTAATGAAATTTTTATTTTATTGGCTATAAAATGATGAGATGCTTGTCATTGTATTTAGTGCAGTTGCAGCTAACAATTCTGAAGTCCTGATCATGTTCTGTTATGTTCCTCAAACTTGTGCAAACAATTTGTTATAAACATTAGATACATTTTTTCAATCTTGTTTTAAATTTTGTTATTATAAAAATTAAAACATACGTACTAAAAAATTAAGATGAATACTTACTTCGCCAGGCTCCTTTGTAGTTTCTTTTGTGGGTGCTTCAGTAGACTCCTTTGCAGATTCTTTTGGAGGAACTTTACTAGGCTCCTCTGTAGTTTCTTTTGTAGGCGCTATTGCGGGCTCCTTTGTGGGTTCTTCAGTAGACTCTTTTGGAGATTCTGTTGGAGCAGCTTTAGCAGGCTCCTCTCTGGTCTCTTCAGCTACTGGTGCTTCTGCTTGCGCTGCTACCGCTGAAACATAAAAATAGATCCAGTAACTGTTATTGAATTTTAAACGTACATATTACCACTTCTTCTCTGCACGTATCTACTTGCTGTTATTGAGGTCATTCCAGTAAAATCATTAATAATAGCAATCTGACATATTACGCACCACTCCGTGTAGCACAGATATTGGCAGTTCAATGAAAAAAAAAAAAAAAAAAAAAAAAAAAACTGACCCTGGAGGTCATAAACGATAGGTTTATTTCTCTTACAATTTACAAAGATCTAATTTATACAGTTTGCAAGAACTGTAAATTACACTCAAATGACAGAAGGAAGCCATTTCCTTTTTGGAAAGCCTTAACATGAATTTTCTTAAAACAAATTATTAAAATAAAATTTTTAGAGCTTTCCTATTTTCCAAGAAATGTTATTTAAACTTGTTCCTAAAGGAAGAGTGATGCACCGTTTATTTACAGTGGAAATTTAATGTTCATCAAATGTGTAGCCCTAACTCCCAAATTAGAAGATGTAAACACCTTTTTCCCTAAGTTTTTGTTGTCTGAAACTGCGGTTAGAGAAAAAAATCGTGTGTGTGTGTTCACACTAAATTTTCTGATTTAGAATTACCCATTAACGTTTCGATAACATTTATGGCAAACAAAGATCGATAAAAGTCTGCCAATGTGGTGGCACTATCAACTGTTTATAATGTCCCCTGTTCAGGTACTGTTTTCCTAATACCTGAAACATGTAAAACGTTTTCGCCCAATCGAGTATTGAGGGCGCGTCCAAACTAACCAGTTATGCCATTTTAAGTATCTAATTCCTAACAGTTTAGATTTTGAATCAAACATCAACAAAAATTAAGCGTAGAAACTCATTCGACTTACAAAGTTTTTTAACTCCCGATTTTTTAGTAAATTTTTTTTAAAAAAGGAGATTTTTATTCGGTATCTTTTATACGCACTGTAATAGAATCCGTCTTTTTGTTAGGAAAAAAAAAAAGATTCTACTTTAGTATATCTTTACGTACGTTCTTCCTCAGGTGCAGCATCTTCTCTTGGAGGATTTGGTTTTTCTTCTTCCATTTCCGCTTCGTTATTCTCTGCCTGCAAAAAAAAAAAAAAGGTTTTTGACTGTATGAATTACCTATTGAATTGCAGGATGGATGTCAACTCATGTATAGGTTAGTATCAAGACAGGTAAAAGAATAAAATGTACAATACAAATAAAACATGATGTTAATTACTTGGGTAGATATTAATGCTTCAAGGAATGTTTCCTCCCAGGTTGGTATAGTAGGTAGTTTCCCTTTATTTTCAGTTAAAGATTCACATATACTATCAACCTGTTCAATGAATTCTTCAGTAACTTTTGGATCTACAGGTACACCACTTTCATCGCTATCTGGCCGGACGATGTCCCGATACTCACCAGTGACGCCACGTAATTTTCTTTTTACTTTTACTTTCTTCCTAGTTACTGCAGCCTGTTTATGATGTAATGGTTGCAAGTAGGGTGAATCGTAATTTTGACGTACAAAAGGTTGTTCTGTTTTCCTAATACCCGCTCGTCGGGATTTCTGTATAAAAAAATAAATAAATAAATAATAAAAAGACACTCACTGACTAATAAAACTCTTTATAGCCTTCACTATATTAAATTCGCCTGATATCACACACAACTTTACTAATTCGTAAGACAATCGCCTCAAACTTTTTTTTGTTTTCTTCTTTTTTTATATTTCATTTGTACTAATCGACTCGGAAGTCCTTACTTTCGTTCCTGACTCTTAGAATCTGTCGAATGAATAAAATGCCCAAACTAAGAAGTTAGAAAAAAATAACATTACCTTTTTTCATAAACGAAAATTATATATTTCTATGAATTATTGTACAGTCCAGCCCTGTCATCTCCAAATAGAAATAATAATATTTAAGAATAAACTAAATTTAAAAAAAAAAAAAAGTTTAATCTAATTTTCAAACGTGTCCTGGCCAGTTTAACAATTAAAAAACGAAGGTAATCTTAAGATAATGAAACTGAATCAATCCCTCAAACCCAGCACAGAAAGAAATTTGACTGAATTCCTTAAACATTACGTAAAGGCATCAAAAAAAATTTTACGAGCGTCCTTGATCTAGGCTTGTTTGTAACCATTCTTAACTCTAGGTAATACCAAAATTATGAAGTTGAATCACTGTGCCATCAGGATGTCAAATAAAAAAATTAAAGTTACTATGGATACAAACATATTAAAAAAAAGAAGAAAAAATCTGCAGAATGGCATTAAGATGATTGCAACAGCACTGCAATCATACATATACCTGCACTATTTGGGTAGTACAATATCAAATTTCATATTTTCTCAGTAACTTTGGTTTCTTAAATGATTAAAATCATCGTTAAAGCCATTGTCAGACGACAGTGTTCGAAAATAATGATGAAATTTAATTTTTGGTTAGTGGTTGTACAAACGTAAACCTTATGAATTCAATGTTGAAGGTTACGTTGGACAACTTAGGTTTACTCCAATGTTTATATGTTTCAAACAACATTTTAGCTATAGCCCCTAAACGATAATGGGCAGGATTGGCAATTAAAATTAAAAATGTTAGTCGGCTTTAGATGGCAAAATAGTTCCTTATTAAGTAGCAAGAGAAGCTTTTTTGTGTGAAATCCAAGCGAAATCCTAAACTTTACTTTAAATAATTTATTCGTTTTAGCAAGCAAAATACAAATTCATTAAATATCAAACTTTAATAAGTTACGAATAAGAAAAAATTTACCTGAAACGGTTAAAAAATATTACATAAAATTTTGTTCATTTTCCTTAACACATGGACTAGAAATGATTTTTTTTTTTACCAAAACTAAAATTTATTTTTTATTTTTTATCAGCTGTTATTTTGAATTCGTAAAACTTTAAAAGTTCAAATATTTTCTAAGAGGATTTTTTTTTCGAAAAAAAAATTGTTTTCACCCTCCTGCTAGAAAAGAAATGTAGACTTTTGCTAATGTTATCTGTATATTTGCGTAAATTCCGAAAATATTAACATTATAATTACAATTACTCGATTTTTCTTACTGCAATGCTGTATAAAACAAAATTATCAAGTTTAATGTTGAAAAGGTACAAAGGCTCGCGGAAAGCTTCCTCACATGTCATCAGTCTCTATCTTTTACAAATCTAATTATTTCATGCTCATATTTGAATCATATAATTCATTGCAAAATATTTCAGATGTTTCTGGACTTATTACGCAAACAACGCAAGTTAAAAATTATGTACCGTGCTTACTTGAACTCTCTAGTACTATGGTTCTCTCTTTCGAATTTTTATGAAAAAAACATCATAAAAAAGGTAGCTTTTTTACTGAGACGTAAATTTATTAGAACGAATTAAAAGACTCAGGAATTAACTGACACTTTCAGTCATACCATTTTCTTCTTATTCAGAATTTTTGTCGTTAATTTTATGTCTCATAAGTGTACGCAGGAAGTTAAAATGAATAACCCTTAAGAGAAAGAAAGTGAGACGAGATTTAATGCGAAGATCATAGTTATAGACTTCGCGCACTAAAATTAAATTTTTATTATTGGGTTGATAGCTCTTTGCCCTTTGATTGTCGTAAACTTTTTCATTAGTATATTGTTTCAGGCATACTATCAACTAATCGTTTAAAATATAGTTGGAGGAATGAGAAAGTGTTTAAGATGTTTAACATTATGGAAAATGTGTTCACGTTTTTTTGGGATGTAATCCAGAAATTTTATGCTCCTTTTTTGTAATTAGCAGTATTTCAAGAAAGATTTTACCAATCAATGGGTGTAATGATTTTTCCAGAGGCTTACAATAATCATTATTTAACCCGGCGTGAGTTGCTTGATTCAATTTCTTAACTCCGCAAAAGTACGCTTAGAGCTATTTCTTATTAGTATTTAAAAGGATAAGTAATAGTATAAAAATAAATAGGATATTAACCCATTCGTAATAAACTAAATAAGAAAGATAGATACTTACTTTTACATTCTGCATCCTTACGCGGCTAATCTTAAGTTCCACAAATCAGATCTGATGGAATTATTCTTTTCTTTTTTTTTTTATTGCTTACGAGAATCTCTGTTTTTACCAAATTTATCACTTAGATTTTGATAGTTTTGTTTGTAAACCTAATAAAATATGGAAAAAACATATTATCTGTTTGTATAAATAATTAGGTATTTGATTATACTAGCTTGCTTCCATTTATTAGTGGAACTAGCCTCAAATAACTATTAGTAGTTATAGTCACCGTAGCACGCTTTTTGTCATTCCTGTTGCTTTCGGATTTCCCACCTTCTGCTACTAAATCGTATTTGTGTTGAGTTTAATTTATAAATGATCTTGATACTTCTGAGATCTATTGCTTTATCTTTTATCTAACTCAATGTAAAGAATGTTATACAATGTATGATGGTTACTCAATTAAGAGAAGGTTACAATGTACGAAGGTTACTTCTTTGAAAATAAATTTATGAAACTGGGTAATAGAGAAATGTACTATGAAGAAATGCGCTGTTAAGAAAACAATATTGGTTTCTTTGTGGGAGTTTTAATAAAACACCCAACCGATATTAGAAAACTACGTTAAAAAGTGTAATGTTTTTAACATTACTAATTTAAAACTAATAAATTTTCTCAGGACTACAATTTTCCTATAAAAAAATTAACACCCCATTATAAGTCATTTTTATGCTTTAACTCTTATCTTTTCGTTCATTCATTTAACATTTTTACCTGTTTCAAGTATATAGACACTAACTTCACTGTTACGTACTTATTATACTTTATAATTTATACATATGCATCTGTGTGCAGTGTGGTAGCGTAAAAGCTAATAATTCTCAAGTGGATATCATATTTGTGTGCTTACATCTGAGGATTGTCATTTTCTAGTAAAATCCAAAGCACCGGTGCGAATGACAAAAAAAAACATGCTATCAAAAATACGAATTTATTATGTGTTACCAGTGTTTTCTAGGATGCCGAAGGTGCCTTAGGAGTGGATTAAAGTACGTACTAATAAGTAGTAAGGATTGACTACATTACCCAGCCCTACATTATTTAAAGCATTTCTATGGGCCTAAAAAATGTTAAAATAGGAAGTGATTGAGTAAAATAATATAATTACGTACCTAAATTTGCAGACAAAGACATTTGCATCGACTGTAGATATCCTCAATTTAAAAAAGAAAAAAAAATTAACCACTACATCAAAATTATATTTTTTAAAACTTGAAATTGATAATTTTTTTTTTTTTGTTACGCAGACTGCACTGTTTATTATACTACACTCACTTTTAGATATATTTAAAAATAACTTTTTTCTAAATAAAAGTTATGATTAAATTATAAAACATATGTAAAAATCCATTCATTAAAAGCACCCATAAATCAAAATTCAACGATAGTTAATAGTACTTTCAGAGGCAGCTCACGAACGTGATTGTTTCTTATGATCGCAACTTGATTTTTATATTTCTACAACTATTATGTTTCAATTTAAATGTGACAGATAAACATTTTTGTGGGGAATGGGGCTGGAGTATTGAGTCCACGGATTAGGAACTCGGGAGTCATTGGGTAAACTTTTCAGCTTTATCAGGTGAAATTCACGCAGTTTTGGTTCAATTTTACTTCGATAAAAAAAATAAAAGAGCCTAGGAGATGGTATTTTTTTTCGATAGCAGTGCGGAGCTCATGTGTCATCTTCTCACTGCTGGTCTTGAAATATCACAGTAAACTCAATGATAGTTGGGAAAAAAAGAAAATCAAGATATTTTGGTGGCCAGCACAATTTAGTGTAGGAAACGCCCTGATCTGTAAGTAAGGCGCTACAAGCTCTTTCATGGGGGCATGAAACATTTGGTGAGATCAGTTTCATGCTCCTCCAGGTGGAGCTAAAGTAGGATTCAACAAACAGTAATCGCTTTTTCAAGATTTTCTTGAAAATTTATCATTTTACTTGAATAATCAAGAATACCATCATAATATGTGAAACATTTTATCAAGTAAATTCGATAAGTTGCATTTCTGTGAGAGGGGATGGGTTAGGCTTCTTTCTAACGTATTCTTTCAGTATATTTTACGGTTCTACTTATCATATGTTATTAAAAAAAAGTTAAATGTGGTAAAAATTCAACGTTACTAAAATTAATGAGGTGTTAAAGTTGCCTCAACGATTTTCTTTTAAATTTTAATTTACATTTTACCGTCCCAGAGTTATAACTTTTACTTTTAAATACGTTTTACGTTAGTTCTAGGTAAGGCTTCCCTTTAATTAGTTTAGGTGAAATGTATATTACAAACTGTGGTAAGATGTTTTGAAAACCAGAAACTGAAGAAAATTTGTTATTCTCAACATTTGGTTGAGAAAATCGTGTAAGTGGTTACTCATCAGTTATTTCTTTTTTGTCTTTCATCAGGACGTAAATATAAAAATTTCCACACAATAGCAATTTTTCTTTGTATATTTTTAAATAATTTTTTTTCTCTCTCTCTCTCTAAAATCACCCGAACAATGATATGTAACGGTTGCATAGAATCACATAAAAATCTTGCATAATTTTGATTTTTTTTTGTTCGCAGTTCATTGCGTAAAAATTTAATTTCTAAAAATAAAAAAAATTGAAAGAAAAATTTAGACACATATATTTGTATAATTAATTAAGCTTCCTTTGCTTTAATTTTATTTTGATGAAGGAAATTTTATTTCCATAAAAAAAAGGGGCAGAAATTTGGAAAATATACGTAAAATACATGTTTTAAACAAAATCAAAATTAACTATAAATTAACTATTATTAGATTATCATTAAAGAAATTGTAGATTACAGTGATGGTAATTTTTAAATGGAATAACAAACATATTGCGTAGCTTCTTTAAAAGTTTTTTTTAAAGCCATATTCCTTTGCCAGCTGCCTAATCGAAGCTTTTTCGATGAAGCAAATAAATAATCATTAACTATTAATTATTTCTATCATTATTTTTAAAGATTCCTCCAGTTTAGTGGCTCAGAAGATGGGAGATTGTTGGTGAAAAGTTTTACAGGCTTCATGCAGGCCCGGCAATGTGATGTTCCGGGAGAAAAAAAATGTCCCGGATTTGCCCCAAAGACAGAAAGGCATCATTAAGGGTGAAGAGAAATTTTTAAAGGGCAAATTCTATTCAACCATTCATTCCTGTAAAACCGTGGTACAATCAATACCCAGAAGGTAGACGATTTTTCTACAGCACAATCTGCAGGCTAAGATTCAATCATAAATATTCACCATGCATCATTTGGCGCGGATCGGAATTCAAATAAATTCTACATGTGCAAGTGATTCTGAATCAATAGCTGACACGCCAATCATCTAATCTGTGGACAAATATAACAGCGGCAGGGATCCAGCTGTGGAAGGCAATACTGAAGACAGACTGCCCTTTACCGGCCGATTTACACATTATACTGACGCACCATACAGGCAATATATACCAAGAACTGTACAACTATATCCAAACATCAACATATAACAGAAATAAATTATAGCTCTTTTCGAACATCTTGTAACCCCTCACACAAATAGTAAATCCGATTGTTCGACTTTAAATTAAGCGCAAGTACACACAGCACCAATGGCTAATTTGCGTAGTACAATAGGGCAAAAAAAAAAAAAAAAAAAAAAAAAGGTGAAACTTATTTGGCAAACTATAAACACTGCTCTGTTGCCCCAAACTAAACGTTTCCCCCATATATCAAGCAATCTTGTTAAGAGAGAAATTAAAATCTAAAGAATGAGGCAATGCGTAAGAAGGGGGACAAATAGGGTTGCGATTAAGAGTTTTGGTAGAAGTACTTTATATGGCATGCTTAGACGATCATCGATCATCAACTACTAAATATCGCAATTCAAGGAATTCTGGAAAAACTTTGTATCACTAGCTAGGGACGTTGTTCTCGTTCCACCATTACTAGTTTTAGTTTGTCCAAAAAAAAGTATTCTTTCAAAGAGAAAGCTTGCGGATTTGCAGTTCAAGGATATCTTTTTGGCACATTGTTAGCTGAACGATTGTAGACGATTTTGGAATAGGTACCTGAAACTCTTTGGAAAGATTAAAGAAAAACCCAAATTTTTTATATTATGTTTCACGATCTCCTTTACATCATGCAAATTTTGCACACACAAAAAAAGTTGAAGAAAACTGACTTTAATACCTCTTAACCAAATGAATCCGTTTATCGAAACCACTTTTACGAAATAGTGGAGAAATCTTTAAAAACGAATTGATACATTCAATAAATATTCTTCGTTACATCACATTTAAACGAACGATTAATTGTTTTTTCCCCCTTTCAAGATGACAATTTGTTATTTATCTTTCATTTTGTAATTCTCTTGTCATTCTTCCTTTACAGTATTCCAACTTTACCTAAAATTAATGCAATAAATATTACATTACTATTTTACATCCACATTAAATAAATTTAAGTACAATTTAAACTGATCATAACATATACTTATTTTTATTCAACAAAATAATTTTTGGACAGAACAATATTTTGTTTTTATCAGGAACCAAAACGTTATTATTAAATATTTCTTTGTTCAATTTAAATATATAATTTCTATCTATATATATATTTATTTATCACTTTTTCAAATAAATATGTGCGAAGAAGCTAATTTTGTTCATTCTTTCTAATAACTTAAAACTGACATTTTAAATACAGTGGATTCAAATTCAGAGAGCCAATTTCTAAATCTAGTCAATGTTCATTTAAATTTGCCCGCAAATAAATGAACAAAAACCTTCTGTTAAATATATTTGTAAATTATTTGTAAATAATTGTTAATATTTCAAATAAAGGTTTTTTTTGGGTTTCTCTTCTCTTCCTTCTTTAAGTTAAAAACAAATAATACTATTGAGTCAGTTTTCGAATTTGATTTTTCCCGGAGAAAGAAGTGTTGATTTTTTTTTTTTTTCAGGATATTAACGTTTGGTAACATTGAGAGGAGGAAGTGAATATCTTCTGGGTGCTCCGACTTGCCGGAACTGATAAATACAGGGAAGTCGAAATAACTGACTACGGTGGAATCTTCCACCATCGTTTAGTAGTCCCCAGCCAGAGATTGCCGCTAAGGGAGCAACGTTATGCCTCCAAGATTGCATTAAAATAAAAATTGGTGGTGGAAGGAAATGGAGAAGCTCTGAAGTGGTTTGGAACTGAGTCTTCATACTGAAAAGAAAAACAGGTAGTGTGATTAGAATTTCATTAAAGGAGGTGATTCAATTCTCAGACTTGATATTACTTCAGATAAATTAATGGTGAAACATTGAAATTTTTGTGGCCATAACGATCAGGTCGCTATTCTCCAAATAAGGCTAGCCAGCCACTTACGGAATCTTAGCGTCCTCGTTGGTAACCCAACATACACTTTCAAAGACACTGCTAACCCTCTGAAAGTTGAAGTAGGACCTGCAGAGGTAGTTTATTGTGAGCTAATATTTTGGTACAGTCGACTCTCGATAATTCGAATTTTTCGATAATTCAAACTCTACAACTGCTAACTTCGGTAAATCGAAAAAATTCAGTATATTTTGATACGCTCAATAACTCGAAATCCTTTTCTTAACAACAGGGGGGAGAGAAGGCTCTATAATTCGAACGAGGCTGCTTCCCCTCTTTATAATTCGAATTTCCCCTAGTAATGTTTACTTCTCATTTTCCGCTTATTGTTCATTTCCTGCGTAATGTTTCCCTTCTTTCAGCCCAGTTTAACTTTCCAATTCTCTTTCTTAGTTTGTCACGATGGGGGAAGTACGTCTCCCTTACTGTGTCCGACAGAAAAAAATTATCGCGGCCGTGGAAAGTAGTTCGAAAAGAAAAAGATATCGCCAAAACTTTCAATATTCCACCATCAACGCTTTCCACAATTCTAAGCCACTTGACTAAGTCAAGCCACATTGAAACAAAAAACTGTTCATTTTTTTAATTAGGTACATACATACATGTTATTATTTATTGAAATGTTAATACATATGTAATTTTTTTGTTCTTTTTTGTCGTTTTCACTATTTTTACTATTTTACTTGAGGCTATATAATGTCTAAAACTTAGGTAAGCTCATACGTATTTTCAGTATATACGTATGTACATACATATATACATAATAAAAATTCTTAATAATTCGATTTTTTTCCCCATTCTTGGTAATTCAAACTTCTTGAAAATTCGAAGTCTCGATAATTCGAATTTTTCTTGTAGTCCCTTGGATTTCGATTTATCGAGAGTCGAATGTATTACTAAACCACTAGCAAACTATAGCTCACCAAAATAATAGGAAACTATTGCACCTGAGACACCAACAATCCGACACTACTGTCACGAGATAGTAGAACATAAAACATAAGTTATTTAAAGCCGAATGGTTATCACAATAAATGAATGTAAAATTAATTTAGGTTATAAAGTAAATTAGGTTATTAAAATTGCTTTTAACTTTAAATGTATTGGCAGGACATTTTCAATATCCTCATTCTGGAATAGACCTCGATACTAGATTTTTTACAAACCTTTCGATTAAGTTATACTTTAAACCTATTTTAAAAATAAATACTTTCAATCTCCTCGACAAAAATTTCCAACAAAGAATATGGCCACATAATTGTAGAATGGGGTTTAAGAATTGGCTCCCCGACAAGTGAAGTCATAAATTAAAAAACAAAAATTATTAAATAAAACTATATAACAAATCCATTTAGCAACAGTTTTTTAAGTTACATTTCATTAAAAATATATTATACAATATTATTTACAGTAAAAGAAATAATTAAACATTTTTTAAAAAAAAATTATACGGTAACGAAAAATATTGACTAAATTAAAAATCTAAAACAAAACAAAAAAATTAAAATAGAAAGTTAAATGGCAAAGTGTTATTAACAATTATTTATCTTCTTTTTTAATTTTCAAGTCCTCCTATTTTCTTTCTTCTCCTTATTTTTGTTTACTACAAAACTTTTTTTTTTCCTTACTTATATGTTCAGATTTTCTGGTCTAGTTTTAAGTAACATGGCAATAACTGCTTCATCAGCTAATGTTGATGTATCGCCAATATCATGATCGTTGACAGCGATTTTTCTTAATATTCGTCTCATAATTTTACCAGATCTAGTTTTTGGTAGACTTGGCGCATGATGGATTACATCCGGCATGGCGAATGGTCCGATTTTTTCACGAACTAAAAAGAAATAAATTATTAAACAAACAGTAAACATATATCCATCCAAATATCAGTAATTGTGATCATAACCACCAAATATTTCTGGCAACCGTACCAGTTATTTGTTTAATATTAAATCTATAAGTTTTAAGGAAAATGACAAAATGAGATTTCATTACCTTTATTTTTCAACTGTGTAGTAAGTTTATCATCAAACAAGGATCCTTGATTAGGTGTGATGAAACAGTATAAACACTGCCCTTTAACTGGATGAGGTCTGGAGACAACAGCTGCTTCCGCAACACAAGGATGTTCAGCCAATACTGATTCAACTTCCGCTGTTGACATTAGATGTCCGCTTACGTTCAACATATCGTCCACACGACCAGTCACCCAAAGGTAACCATCTTCATCACGTCGGGCGCCTGTAATACACAAGTAATTTGACGGATTTTTATTATTGGAGTAATTAAAATTTATAAAAATAATAAAAAAAAAAAATATTATAACTTTACTAACCATCACCAGTCGCATAATATCCAGGAAATTTAGAAAAATAAGTCTGCTCAAATCTTGGATGATTACCAAACAGCGTCCTCATCATACCTGGCCATGGTCGTTTGAAAACAAGATAACCTTCCCCAGGACCTTCGATCACATTACCTTCTTCAGATAGTAATACTGGTTCAACTCCGAAAAATGGGAATGTCTGAAATGAAAAAATATATTTATATATCTCCGAAAAACTGTATAAATTACAAATTCCACTACTTATTTTGAATAAAATAGGAGTTAGGAGAACATTAAATAAATAATGGTTTTAAACCATTCATCGTTTAAACTATATGGTATGGATTAAAAAATGGAGTAGGTCTTTAATTAAGAACGTCAAATAATAAGTTTTGAAGAGTTCAAAAGTGTTTATGTAATCACATATCTGGAGCTAGCTCTGTAATGGTGCAACATAGGGTAGATTTTTAAAAATAATTATTTACTAGCTAATTTAAACAATAACTACTAAAGAAGTAGCCATTTCTTCAGGGAACTGATGCCCTCATAGGTATTCCAGCTTGTCAAAACTTTGTTTATTATTCTGGTGTTTCTTATCGTACAGGTTGCCTTTAAGATGACAATTTCTTTCCTTTATAGCTCTCTAACCATTGCTCTTGGGGCATTGTTCTTCAACTGTTCATCTTTGTTTTAACTCCATTTCCCTTTTATCTTCTTTTTTTTGAAGGGCCCTCTCTACGTACTTGCGCACCATATCTTGGTGATACATTTGCAACAGATGCTTCTTCTTCTTCTATTTTAAAAAAATACTTTTGAAATCGTTTTATGCCCTGAGAAACATTCTCACTGATCCACTCACTAGTTTGCGACAAATTTCAATGGCATATCCAACTTCCTTGTCGAGCACCGTTCCTCAGTTTAAAAACATTTACCTTCGCTATCCACATACAAAAAAACACCCTGTTCATCCCGTACGTCATCTTAGTAATACATTTTTGTTTCAGCCTCCTTTTCGCTATGACAGTACAACGTACCTTTTATTGATATCACCAACAGACATACAATATACTTTCGAGAAGGGTGTTTATTGAGTTTATCGCAAATTATTTATGGAACTGTCCAATGGATTAACAACTATTGTTTACAAAAATGAGACAACACTCCGCCATCTTAGTTTTCTGCCTAAATCGTGAATGTTTAGACTCTAGTTTTTCGTACAAAGCGAAATGCAAAATGAAATTTCGAATACAGCCTTTTTTTTTTTAGAAAAAAAATGTAGAATCTAATTAAAAAAATGAATATTTCTTTCTTTTTCGAAGGACAATTTGAATGGGCTCAATCTTGGAGAGAAACAGGAAGTTATAGATTGCCAATTAAGCTGTGGCCAATAACCAAGCTACACGTTCCTTGTTTATGTTATTCTCTAACCTCTACTTCCTTGCTAATTAAACAACATTAAGGAGAGAATTCTGAAATAAATAAAGCTGTTCAAAAAAAAAATGTATATACTAACAGCTGAGCCCGGCTTCATTGGTGTACATCCCGGCAATGGTGTAAGTACATGTCCACCTGTCTCTGTTTGCCAGAATGTGTCCACAATAGAACATTTCTTGCCGCCAATAACATCATAGTACCATAACCATGCCTCTTTATTGATTGGCTCACCAACTGAGCCTAACACGCTCAGGCTACGTAAATCGTGCCTGCAAGAAGTGAGAAACAAACAATTTACAAGAGATGATGAGACAAACAAAAACGATGATGATAAAACAAACCAAAACGATGATGTCACTGTCACAACTTTCTCATAAATTATAAAAATGTACTGTACATTTTCTTAAATAAAATTTATTTCAGCATTAAAACTGTCCGGTAGGACAGTTGTATAAGGGTTGACCATCAAAAACTGCACGAAATAGCGTAACGTTAAAAAACACCCAACTTTGACAATTTTTTTCTCTTTTTCTATAAAAGATAAAATTCCCAAATTTTCTTTAAAATGTAGGGCAAACCCTCCTTTATGACTGTAATTTTTTGCAACCACCCAGATCTAATAGATTTCGAGAAAAAAGTTGCCGAAAATGAGCAAAAACGGCATTTTCAAAAATTGTTGTTGTTCTTGTTGTTGTTGTTGTTGTTGTTGTTGTTGTTGTTGTTGTTGTTGTTGTTGTTGTTGTTGTTACCTTTTTTGTAAACTGCGTAGCGCCTAAACGCGTGAACCGATTTTCATGAATGAGATGTCATTCAATTCGGAATTTTATGTAGATGTGCCTTTTGGGGGTCTCGACGCTGTACCTCGAATGGGAGAGGAGTTAGCCCCCTTAATGTAAGGCCCCCTCCAAAATTATTATTACTAATTACTCTGTAAATCTTGGCCCGATTTTGAAAAAAATTGGTAGGGTGATAGAGTTAGGGCTCCCCTACGTAACATTAAAGCGGCGATCAGCTCTTACACTTTTTTTTTTTTTTTTTTTTTTTTTTTTTTTTTTTTTTTTTTTTTTTTTTTGGGCGCATCGACTGCTGAGGTAATGATAGAATTGCTTATTCCAAATTTTTTTTTTTTTTTTTTTTTTTTTTTTTTTTTTTTTTTTTTTTGGGCTAATGATAGAATTGCTTATTCCAAATTTAAAAAAAAACAGTAAAGCAGATATGTAACTTTGCAAAATAGACAAAAATGAAAATCTATCCAAAAGGTACAAAAATCTCCTTAACAAAAACTTACAGTTTAAAAAGTTAAGTATAAGGGTTGATTGAACGCCAAAAGGTACACAAATCAGCAAGTACCCAACATTTCATTCAAGCTTAGTTGATATAATTTAAGTAATTTTGCTGCATTAACTTTTTCTTCACATTTTTTAGAATTTATTAGATGTCACAGACCCTTATGCTGGCCAGTTCGTTCATAATATTATTTGGTTATAATTATGATAAAATGTATATTATATCTTCGTTTTTAAATAGGTACTTTATTTTAACTCTAATCCAAATTATTCTTCGGATTTATCTTTAATATGCCCTTTATTCTGAGTAGTCACATCTTATACATGCATGTTAAAGTAGAAAAAGACAAAGTTAGAGTCGGCTACTGTTTAAATTTGAATCACGGAGGATTTAAAACAATATAGGATTTATAATAATATAGTTTTCTTCAATCACACTCTCAATGTAGCTGTTCTTCTCACAATGTTATATATATGTTATGTAATATAAAATAAATAAGTATTGCATACTTTTAGGACAGCTAATTATTCCAGTATTTTACTATAAGTAAAATTAAATTACAATTGAGAAATCCGTGATTCAAATTTAAACAGTAGCCGACTCTAACTTTGTCTTTTTCTACTTTAACATGCATGTATAAGATGTGACTACTCAGAATAAAGGGCATATTAAAGATAAATCCGAAGAATAATTTGGATTAGAGTTAAAATAAAGTACCTATTTAAAAACGAAGATATAATATACATTTTATCATAATTATAACCAAATAATATTATGAACGAACTGGCCAGCATAAGGGTCTGTGACATCTAATAAATTCTAAAAAATGTGAAGAAAAAGTTAATGCAGCAAAATTACTTAAATTATATCAACTAAGCTTGAATGAAATGTTGGGTACTTGCTGATTTGTGTACCTTTTGGCGTTCAATCAACCCTTATACTTAACTTTTTAAACTGTAAGTTTTTGTTAAGGAGATTCAGAAAAAAGATGTTCATATTAAAGGATTTGCACCAACTATTTCAGTTATAATCAAGGGCCGGAAATTATTTCCGGTTTATCGAAAATCTGCACGATTGTAATACTTCCACATAGGAAGGGTGAGACAAAGTAAAAAAAAAAAAAAAAATTTGAAGACGTAAGAGTAATGTAACCGACATACAGTGCTCCTGTCGGCAATCACTTGTAATTTCAAGCATTAAATATTTATTTATTAATTTAAATAATTACGGTTTGACAAATTTATCACGTTAACAACTATTACATAACTTGACTGGCCCACCAACAACACTCAATTAGGGTTCAGGTCAAAGCATTTATCAATAACATTAAGTTAAGCGAGCAGCTGAACATATCGTTCATAAAGTAAAAACAGAAAGTACAACAGCAGTTGTATCTCAAACTTAGTACAGTAATAAAAAAAGTCTACAAGAATTGTTTTGAAGTATCTTTTTCTTGAAGAAATATCAGGATAATTCAATCGTTGGAGTAAATAAAATAAATAAATAAACAAAGTTCATTCACATGTCAGACCAATGTAATTATTAGTATTATATTAAATGGTCATTGACATCAAAATTGAAATAGCCTAATTATTTAATCACTAAATAATAACGAAAGGATTCGGTAAATTAAAGTGTTTAGTAATGAGTGAAGTGAATTTAAATCTAAGTGACTAATCACTTGGCTTGTTTTTATTTCCTTGTACTAGCTAATTTACGGACATTATTATAAATAATGTCCTAAGGCACTCTTTTTTTGGGGAAAGAAGTCGAGCTACAATTCTCGCATTTATAAGGAACAGACTTCCTATGGGAGAAATGTAATCGGATAGCAAAAAAATTACAGTCATAAAGGAGGATTTGACCTATATTATAAAGAAAATTTGGAAAAGTGTTGGGTGTTCTTCAACGTTACACTTTTTCGACGATCAACCCTTAAAACAACTGTCCTACCGGAAACAGTATTAATAGTTACATTCAAATGAGAGAGGTAAGAGAAACAAGATTTTTTTTTGCACAAAAATGTTTACATTTATCTTCGACAAAGAGATATTCTGTTTATTAGAAGTATCCAGGTTAACTCCGATCTTTTCCGATTTCTTATCGATCCATTCAACGATGCAATCAATCATCAGACATCAATTAGTTTTAAGAACTTTAAAAGGGGGCTACAAGTAACAGGGGAAAAAAACAAAGACAATCGGCCTTATAGACCTAGTAGGGTTTTAGATGGGATAAGGCTTTCTTTCTCTCCAAATAATGCTCAAAATAAATAATAATTAAAAATATGCCACTACTTAAGGCTTGAAACACTTTACGACTACAATAAAAATATTTAAATTGGTCATTTCATAAATAAATAAATAAAAAAATCGATATCTTTTATCGATGTAATTGGTTAGATCGAAAGGTCTTTAAAAAAACGATATAGCCACGATATAGAGATATAAAAAACAGAATTGACACAAAAAAAATAAGATTCTTTTGTAATTTGTATTAAAAGCTTACTTTTTTACAGGTTCATCTCCGAATTTCATTAGCGCTCGTAGTGCAGTTGGTGCTGTATAAAACTGGTTCACTTTGTATTTTTCGACGATAGCCCAGAATCTATCGTTGTTCGGATAGAATGGTGTTCCCTCGAACTGTGAACAGAATAAAAAATATAATTGTTTCTCCAACAGTAGTTATTAAGTAAATAATGAAAGAAGTAGAATTTTTATTAATAAATTAAATAAATCAAAAAAATTGTGCATTATTAATTAACCAATGAAGTTCAAGGGTAAGATTTTATTGGGACATTTCTTCTAGCTACCACCCTAGATCATGAATTTTCTTGATCCCAAACATCGTAAGAGAACAGCGCAATAGCCATTTTGTGAAAAGAAAACTAATAAACTCAGGAATATACTATGTATAAGTAAGTTACAATTCCTTTGGTAACCTCAAACTTGTTATATTCCACCAATACTATAAAATACTTCGTTATTACAGGCAGTTGTTCATTAAATTGTTCGGGATATTTTAGAAAAAATAACCTAACATCAAATGAAAATGAAGATTATGAATAAGTGGGTATTCATTTGTAAACATACTAAGTTCAAATAGATAGATACATAGATGAACAACACGCCAACCAGCCTTTCTTTCTAAGAGACGACATTTGCATAATAAAATATCAATTATACAAAAAATACCAACCATAACAGAAGTTGCAGCATTTGCCAATGGACCATAAACAACGTAAGTGTGTCCCGTAATCCATCCAATATCCGCCGTACACCAATATACTTGACCAGGTTTATAGTCGAATACATATTTAAAGGTGGTCGCCGCGTAGATAAGATATCCACCACATGTATGTAGCACTCCTTTTGGCTTGCCTGTACTTCCGCTGTAACAGTGCGTAAAATAATATTTGTTGATTTCCTATGTATGATTCACATGTTCACTGCACAATCATGCAACCTGTAAGTTGCTTCATCAATTAAAATCTGTTTCTTACCCAAGTTAAAATTGATAATGCTAATTAGTTCTATGGAGTAAGAAATAAAAGAAAAAATTTAATTTAATGTTAACAGTTTATAACCTCCCATCATCGAGGCTACACAATAGAAAACAAAAAAATTAAGATGAACAAAATATTTACAAGACGAAAGATTTCACGAAATTCTATGAGAGTTCACTTTTCTTTATTCACTAAAGTTTATCCGGCCACTTAAACTTAAATCACAGACCCTCTACTCCCCCTCCAGCAACAAATTGAAAAACATGTTCATTGCGTTCTATCACGTAAAGTGACAATGTTAGAAACTTTATAAAATGAAATATTTAACTTAAGAAATTAGTCGTTTTTTTTTTTTTGGTATTTTAAATTTAATTTTTAAGCCATGCCAACATCTAAGCGCTTGGAGCCTTTTTAATGTTACTAGAACCCATTCAGAGCTCTGACGGCCGCTGTAGAGGCTCTTAAGAACAGAAAAGAAGCTTTGCCTGAAGATTATTAATATGAATGATCTAAGGATCTGATTATAAGTCATGTAGCTAAGACTCAACAATTTTTTATGGCAAATTTTAAAAGCAACTCCAACGAGACTGGCAAGTAAACCACTGTGAAGATTGAATGTGAGAATTGGACAAGAGTTATAGTAGATTTTTCTGTCTTGGATAAGTTAGCAGCCAATTAGTAGTCTAGATCAATGCCTTGGAGTACCCCCCGACAAAAATCTCTAGAAAAGCGAATAAATTTATATAGCAAAGTACTATTTTTGGTTAAGGAATTTTGAACGTTAAGTTAACTTTCTATATTCATGGGGTAATAACAATAAGGGAATGTATATTGCGGAGATCTCTGGTCCAAATCCAGCTTCTGGTCCTTACATTTTCTTTTCCTAGTAGCATTCTACAGTACACTGTCCGGTGACGGACAGTATTATCTGTAACGAGAAAACACTGAAAAAAGTTTCGATAGTTTTAAACGATGTCTGCTTCCTAGAAAAGATGCTGTAATTCCTGATTCATGCTTCTCCTCCAAACCGTACCCTCTTGGACTGGGCTGTAAATTCGTTGGAGAATTCTTACCCCCCCCCCCCCCCTAAAGACTTGTATCATCTTGGAGGTACCCGAACAAAATATAAAGTTTAGGTCCCCTGCGATTTTGCGTATTTGAGTTGAAATAATAATACTGACTCCGAGACAGGCAGCACTTTATAAAAACTATATTTTCGGATTCGAGGGACCTCAAGCAGGACAGTTCTGAGGAAAACTCTATATTAGAAAATTTGATGTGACAACAATACTCCCCTCTTATTTAGTAAATGAAAATTAGAAAATGATTAATTTTTTTTAAAAAAAAACTCTGATGATTTCTCTGAGAGAAGAGCATCTGTTTTTGTAGAAATACCTTGTGTATAACATGAACAGGGGATCTTCGGCTCCTACCCAGACTGGGTAACAGGAAGTCGATGCATCTTCCATTTCATCGTGCCACCATAAATCCCGATCATCATCCCACGGTAACTGAAAAGAAATAAAGTAATTAGCATTGAAATACCTATGTACGAGGTGTGTTCAAAAAGTAACGGGAATTTTCGTTTTTTGAAAAAAATATTTATTTATTCATCTACATTAATATTGTCGCCTTCAAAGTAGTCCCCTTCGCATACAATACACTTGTGCCAGCGCTTTTTCCAATCCTCGAAACACTTCTGAAACTCGATCTTTGTGATAGCTTTCAGCTCTTTCAGCGATTCGCTTTTAATGTCATCTATGCTTGTAAAACGACGGCCTTTTAATGTTCTCTTTATGTTTGGAAATAGAAAAAAGTCACATGGAGCCATGTCTGGCGAATATGGAGGCTGGGGCATCGTTAAAGTTTTGTTTTTGGCCAAAAATTCACGAACAAGCAATGAAGTGTGAGCAGGTGCATTATCGTGGTGCAAAATCCATGAATTGTTTTGCCACAAATCCGGGCGTTTTTTTCGGATTGCTTCACGCAAACGGCGTTGAACTTGTAGGTAGTACTCCTTATTGATTGTTTGACCTTGTGGCAAGAATTCATAATGCACTATGCCATTAAAATCGAAGAACACAGTGAGCATAACCTTCACATTCGACCGCACTTGTCGAGCCTTTTTCGGTCTTGGCGATCCAGAATGCCTCCACTGGGACGATTGAGCCTTAGTTTCGACATCATATCCGTAAACCCATGTTTCGTCACCTGTTATAACACGTTTCAGTAGATCCGCATCGTTGTCGACTTCATTGAGTGACTCTTGAGCAACTTCCATTCTCCGCTGTTTTTGTTCGAAATTCAACAATTTTGGAACAAATTTTGCTGCCACACGTTTCATACCCAAAACATCCGAAAAAATTTCATGGCATGAGCCAATTGATATGGCAACATCATCAGCGACTTCTCTGATTGTGATTCGGCGATCGTTCATAACCATTTCTTTCACTTTTTTCACGTTTTCATCGGTTGTTGATGTGCTTGGACGTCCAGGTCGTTCGTCATCTTCAACGTTTTCGCGGCCATCTTGGAAACGCTTATACCACTCGTAAATCCTTGTTTTACTCATAGCAAACTCACCATATGCCTTTATTAACATTTCACACACTTTATTTCATTTTTTACGCAAAATTTAATACAAATTCTTTGATCCATTTTTTTTAACAAACAAAAATCGCCAAGCTCGAAAAACACGTCTAACCTTAACGGCTGCCACTTAAGAAGTAAACAATGAATATTACTGAAAATTTTATCGTACTTCAGGGGCATGTGTACCAACATAATAAAAAAAAAAAAATTTACAATCAGACTCTCCAAACCCGCGAAATTTAAAAATTCCCGTTACTTTTTGAACACACCTCGTATATTTAAAAAAAAAAACTATATGAGTCTATCTGGTTAAATTTTGAAGGCCTACAAGTTATAATATTATACATTATTCTATAAATATGGGTTAATGAATCTTCCTGTAAATTTCGAAATCGTCAATTAACAAAAGGAGAGAACAGTCTGATAATAGTTCGTAAATAAAAATGATAAAAAGAAGTAGAGCTTTTTCTTGTTCACCCAGATTTAGCAACGTAGTCTTCAAGTTTTAGTACTACCTGGAATGAGAGCCAGATTTTATTCACAACTGCAGATAGCAATAGCACTCAAAGATGTTCTTCCGCAATAAGAAAATGATTTGCATTTTTATTTTTAATAGAAACATATGATTGTTAAAATATACAGCTGGCACAACATTAGTACTACGAGTACTTACAGAGAATTCTGTGAAAAACGCATCTTCATTTAAAGAACAATTTCATTGGGCGCAAACCTTTTGAATTGCCCTTTATTAACCATTAAAAATAATTTTTAACAAAACTAGTAAGTACTAAAAAAAAGTAATTTAACTATCTTTATTAATTTTATGTAAGCGCAATAAACAAAATTAGAAATACTAATTTAATAGATAAATAAAAATAAGATCACGATGAAAAGATGGACATTACTTTTTTCAGAATAACACTTCTACGATACCACTTACTGTAAACAAATTGTCTTATATTTGGCAACTCATAAAAGAATTGAATGAATTATTTATAAGCCAAAAAAATGCTTAAAGGAAAACTAGTAGCATAACTCAGGCGTTAAGTTGATTATTCTGTTTATGTAATAGAGTTTTTCCTTTTCCATGTATTTATTTATTTTATGAATGTAATTGAAGTTGGCAATTTTCATGATGACTTGAAATTGAGTTTTAAATCGCATACTTTTGAAGAAAGCTCTATTAATTACGTATTTTCTCAGTAAAAACAAAAATTAAAAAGAAAATATAATCGTACAGAACTATCTATAATACTTACATTATCTATTTTTGCTAGATCTCCATTGGTACAATGGAATTGGGCGCTCAACCTTGGCAAGTGCTTTACTACTATACACTTCTCCACCTTGTGTCCTAATTCCTGACTTTTTTTCATCGCTATAAAAAAGCAACCAATCAGATGAAAATTCTTTGATACATTTTCATTAAAAAATGAAAATTTTTTTCTTCTAGCAAACATCCCCACTATTTCAAAGATTATTACAAAAAAATTAAGTAAAAAAGCTTAGTGTTTTAACTGTTAGTCAGTAAGTACCTAAATGTTTTATACTAACCAGCTGATGCAATGCAATAAAAAATACATTTATGGGCTGCGTAACATTTACTTCACAGTTCTACCAGGATTATGGATTTCTAGATAAAGTATACGTATTTTAATTAAGATTTTAACTGAAATTATGATAAATTCTTGTGATTATTTCTTGCTAGATTTTTACGTAAAACGTCTGCCGTACAAGACATTTAGGCCTCTCGTTCTCTGGAAGTGACTAGAAATCTCACTATGGGTGCGTTCCACTAAGCGTTCACAACTTTTCACGCTCACGACCACGGTTTTGCCCGTTCCACCTTGCTTGCGAGCGTTACAATTTTGAAATCTCAAGTGGAATGGACTAAGAGGCGTTTTAACCGTTCATGTAGTAAACATTACAAATGGCGACCTCGAAAATAAGTCAGAAGCTTAAAGAGATTTTTTTTTTTTTTAATTGTAACCCAGTTTATATGCAGTTATAATAAACTTTATTAATTATTGGTAAAGTTGACTTATATTCAATTTTTATATTAAATTTTCGTGGAGTACTTATAAAATTTACGTTTAAATAAAATTAAAATGTCTTTTGTGGCAACAGTAGGATATTTATTAATGCAACGTAATAATGCTTTAGAAAGATCTTCATCTAGTTCCGATGAAGAGTGGAATGCAATTTTACAAAATCGCAATGATAAAAAGCGAAAACTTAGGCCCGTATTATTAACTATCAAATTGTAATTGGTTGTTATTCAGTGATTTAGTATGTTAAGTAATTTTTCATTTTTTCTAGACTTCCGAGAAACACATTCAATTATTTACATGAGATAATTTTTTCGGTCACCATCTTTTCTTTTAAAAATTGCGCCAACATTTCTGAACGCCCACTTCGATCCAGCTCTTAAGGTGTGGGGCGTTGTGAGCGAAAATAATGACGTCATTAGTGACGTTTTCGCCACGACCACTATAACCGCGGTCGTCTTGTGGAACGGCTGAAGATAAGTATATTTTGAACGTTGTGAGCGCTTAGTGGAACGCACTCTATAAAACGCTCTTACGTGATAAATATTCTTGTGGTAGTGCATGATTGGTGGTGGGTCATCAATTGTAGAATTCTACGCGTGATATCATCATCTGGTTCTTCGAAGTGCGTAAAGTCTATTGATTATTAACGGAATGAAGTAAGGTTCGCGATATGTATTGAGTTACTGTGTTCAAACGATTCTCGTTCTGGACATGGGATTTTATTTAATAGTTGATTAAAAAAATATAACGTATAGTAAAGTATGTTTGCTAGTTGGCAACAATATGTCACCTAATTTGGTAGATGGATGTTATGTTCGTCTGAAAAAATAGAATTAATTTTCTTTTTTACCGAATTTAAGTTTCCTTTATATATTTTGCTTGCATCATAACAACTTATCACCAACATATCGAATTTTAATGAAACAATAAGCTATAAAATCGGCCGTAATAAATTTTTTCCTAAAGTACATGTTGGGAATTGGCAAGATTGTTAAATTGGTGATAATGAAAGATAAATAGTATTTTAATGAGAGCTATTTATTGGCAGCAATCGATTAAGCTACTCTGCTAGTATCATTTCTTTTGTTTGATTACGCTACTTCTTGCATTTTAGCGTAATTTCACAGTCACTTCCAGTGAGCGAATGAAAGGTCTTATTCTTGAAGTTTCTCGCCTAATATTATAAACACAATTGTAAATTTCTATTAAGATAATAACACAAGTTTTATTTTCTACATCGATTTTATAGAAAAGTGCTAACATTGCTTTTAGTATATTTACTTTTTAAGTGGCTTTACTCTAACCGGAAAGCATCTTTCTTAAGCAGAAAGCTGGAAGTAGGTCGTGGGTCAAGAGTACACTTATTGTTTCAACTTAACTAGATAAAACACCCCTGGCGGTTATCCCAGCCGAACATAATCACCAACACTGCAACCTTAACATTCATACCATACCAAAGGGCCTGCAGTGAGTGTGCAACTATTTGGATTTTTAGGCGAACTCTAGCTATACATCATCACACAACAAACAACCCATTTAGGGCTTTGCAAACGGCTTCGTCTACCAATAATCTAATTAATAATAATAACAATAATACTAGATGAACACGCTCTGATGTTTATTGCAAGTTGTTGCAGTAAACAATCTTGAATTTATTATCTAATATCAACAGCTGATTTTAAAAAGTATCAAAATTTAAAAAACAAAAAATATATATTACCTTGATCACAGATCTCTTTTAGCCTGAGTAATTTTTCTCCTCTGTAAACGTAATCAGCCGTCAACAATATTTTACATTTACAATCGGACATTCTTTCACCTAATGAGTCAGAGGAAAAACCGGCGAACTGTGAGAAGAAAAAAAACACGAGGAAAATTATTTATTAATAAGAAAATTGAATAATTTCTGAAACAATTATTGCTAGATTCTAGACAAAATAAGGAGAATGGGGTAAATCTCTTACATCTTTCTCTTACTCTGTACTATTCTCATGATTTGTAAGTAATTTTCTTCAGTCTAAAAATAAATTATACTGAAAAATAAAAAAACACTGTAACTGATGGACAAATTCCTGCAGTGCATGCCTTGAATCACGTCAAGAACACGTCTCATTTAGTTTAAAAATACACACATCTCTTTTTACAATTCGAATTCTTAAACAATGTAATTTTAATTTACATTTTTAAAGGCACATTAAATACTAAAATATGCCATTTAAGAAATAATATTTATACTTTTCTTTTCACTGACCACAATGGAGTGCACCGCACCTATCCTAGAGCAAGCCAGCATGGCAATCACCGTCTCCAAGATCATTGGCATATATATGGCCACTCGATCTCCTTTCACAATACCATTGGATTTTAATACATTGGCAAATCTGCATACTTCTTCCAGTAGTTTTCTGTACGTTAAACGGCTATAATCATCAGGATCGTTTCCTTCCCTGTAAAGGATTAAGAATACAATAATAATTAAGATACACCAATAGTTAAATGACGAGAGCATATCAAAGACCACAACGGCTACTGTCTTAGCCGACATCAACCCGTCAGACAATTAGATCTTTATCATAAATAGTATTTACATGACTTGGCAAATAATATCTGCCTAAGTGATTTTCAGCAAATAAGTAATTAAGTTTTATATCATCATGTAGATTAGGCTTATGGCTAATTTGTTTCATTTTTATTACCTGATTGGCCAAGTAAATAATCAACCAAAATAAATTTTAGAAAGGTAATCAACAAATACAATGACAAAGTATAGAACATTAATTAAAATCAAAGATTTAAATGGTCATTACAAAAAAAAAAAAGGTAAGATCATCAAAAACCGCGGGAGCATAATAGTCCTTATAAAAAAAGGCGGGATTCATTGATTTTTTTCGATTTTAAGTTACAGTTTTTTTTTTAAAGTAAAGTAAAATTAACTGCCTATTTTTTTTGGCAGGCTTTACGATCAACTATCACAAATTAGGTGTCATATATGGAGACGACTAGCAAACATACTTTACTATAAATTTCTCATATTAACCATTAAATAAAATCCAAGGCCTAGACACTGGGAATCGAACCCACTAAACCAACAATACATCTTAGCATTGCGGTTCTAGCTCTTAACCGCCTAACATACTTTACTATAAATTTCTCATACTAACCATTAAATAAAATCTAATGAACCGGGAATCGATCCCACTAAACCAACAATACATCCTAGCACTGCGGGTCTAGTCTCTTAACCGCCTAACATACTTTACTATAAATTTCTCATACTAACCATTAAATAACATCCAAGGCCTAGACCGGGGGAATCGAACCCACTAAACCAACAATACATCTTAGCATTGCGGGTCTAGTCTCTTAACCGCACGACTATCGTGGTGGCCTAGTTTTTGTTATCATATTTACCTTACCACTGTCAAACATTTCTTCTAATGAAAAGTAAAAGCCAGAGTATAAAGTTATTTGTTCTTTACATAAATTTGAATGGAGATCTAATCGACCATCACTCTAGATCAGTTAGTAATGCCTCAAAGCCAAAAATACGTATTTTCAAAATTAATTTTTTTTACAAGTTTATACGCAGTAATAAAATTAAAAACTTCATCTTTTGAAGATATTTTTGAAAGGAAACTTATAAAAATTTTGAAAGACTATTCGCCTTTTCCGTTTACGTTTAATTATGCCCGCTTTGTTTGTTTGTTTTTTTGTAATGTCTGTAGTTCCGGTGAAAACGTCATTTCGTAATGTGAAACTTGAGTTTGTTTTTTTTTAAAGCCACAAAAACAGGGGCGCCAAATTCACACGCCCTCTGCGCACACAGAATGTAAGTTTTTCCCAGCGGAAGTTATAGTAATATTTGAACAGAATATAGAAATTTAATTATATTCAAGACATTTATGTCCTCATCGGACAGACTCATCATATTATTATGTCATATACTTTTAAAATAATAGCATATGCGTGACTAATTTTAATACGAAATATGTTATTATGCAACAAAATATAACATGCGACATGTTATAAAACATAAGATAATCTAAACTAATATACAGGTTATCTAAATATGATAACGGTCAAATGTAACTCGAATCAATTATGCACAACATCCGTAATTGTTTACCCAACTATTTGGATGAAAAACATTTATCTCGTGTGAAATCTTTCTAAGACTATCTCTTCTTATTGCATTCGTGCATTCCCATTATTATACGAGGAATGTTATCTTCTGGCTATTTAACCAGTTAAGCGCGTTTGTCGTGTATATTCGTCAAACCAAATCTCTATTACGGTGCGTTCGACGTGTATACTCGTGAAAAATATAAAATTACCATTAACTATAAAAACTCGAAATTTTAATAAAAATACAATAAGAATATTATTTGGTGGGATGTTTCCTTTATCTTACCAACAGAACTGCGGAGGTGGGAGCCAGCCAAATGATAAGTGGTTGGTACATGTTTGGTCTCCGCATTAGAGATTGGGGAATTAAGGCACACAAATAGAATCTCTCAACCCTTGTGCAATGGCCGTTTTTACCTTAGACAGAGGTTCAGATCTCAGTAGAGCATGATTTCATTTTGCACAGAATTCAAAAAGCTCTTGCGTCCCTAGTTAACTAGAGCAATGCATTCTTGAAGCGGGTCAAGATTTTGAAATCGCACAGAATGCTCTGGTAATCTCAAGCCCCGGAGAGATTGCAGAAATAGTGCTTGCAGGGACTATTACGACTTTGCAAACTTTTTAGTTGTTTTTGCCCTGCGTTCGACGCGTATACACGTTATTGTCTGATTTTAATAAGAGAATAGTTTTGGAATACTTTCACTTAAAAGTTATCCCACTACTTCCCGTTTACTTTTTCAATGAAATATTTATCCATGGCTTCCTTTTTATCCTCATTCTGCCCTTCCTTGTTCCGGGTCCCTCCAGCTAGGACCTCCTCAGCTCCACCTTTTTTTTTTTTTACTGCGTAAGCCACCAATGAGATAACTAAAACGAGAATGAAAATGGAAGGGAAGTCCAGAAAAGCTTTTGATTGGTTGAGTTCCCTCCCTACGGGAACAATAATCGTGAGTAAATAGATTATCTGCTCAGTGATTGGTCAATCTAGAACAGTGCCACCTGTATCATTGATTACCATCGTTTAAAATACCTAACTAAGAAATCTAGAACAAATTACCTTTGTTAATGACTTTAATTTCCCATTCAATAACGTAATTTCAATTTTCGAAATTACTCAAGAATAATCACCGGAAATAGTACTGGAGGGGATACGGAAAAGGTGAGGAAAAATTGTATGAATGAATGAAATAGAAGACCTATTTTTACGCACACCGATTGGCTGAGGGCAAGGGCGTAACGTGCACGTAGGTTGTGAAGGGTATTTATTGATTCTACTCATCTGGGTCATAACGCCAGTCGTCTCGTTTGATTCCAGAGTCCCAGAAATCATTACCCATATTAAAGTGACCCCTATATAGAAGAATTTGTCATATTATCCGGTATAGCATAGCATCTAATGGACCCCCATTAATCTTATTGATGGACTAAATACTCCAGGAGAATGCCGCCTTTATCGCATAGTTATGAACTACATTCTCTCTCTATCAGAAATAATCCCATTTATGGGAAATTATATCATCATTCTTCGAATTAAAGAAAATATTAAGTTTTTATACGTCATATCCTGCAAGTTTTTTTTTTTTTGTATTCCTGACCGATTTCGAACTTTCATCCATTATCAGTGGTTGATCAGTTATGGAAGAGAATTTGACTTCAGCTGTGTTTCTGGTATCATTCAACACAAAAGTCGTAGGAAGAAATAGGCAGCCAGCAATCAGGATAATCATTTCCTGTGCCAATAAACCTTGATGGCGATTGAAACCACACGAAAAACCACATTTTCAGTCCAAAGATTCTCCCTTGAACTGCTAACACACATCTACATAGAGAAAATATTTCTTTTTTCGACTTACGCAAACCACAAAACACGAATAAAGGGAATTTAGTCGCACCAGTTCATGAGGATAGGGAACCACAATAAATTCCATTAAATTAAATTTGTAAATAATTATTCTTAAACAAAACCGAAAAAATGAAATTAAATTGTGTATGACGTAAAATTTTTCCATGACGTCAGTAAATTACTTTTTGAATAAATTTTCATTACTGTGGTATGAAGGTTACTTTTTGACTAGTTTTTTTACTGTAATTTATGTTCATTAACATTTCTAATAATTAAAAAAAACTGTAAGAGCCATTCGACTAATCATTTGCTAATACATCATATTGTAAAATAAATAAAAGAAATACTAACTCAAATTACAGTCCCTGATTTTATCCATTGTAGTACGCGATTTTCTTAACTATGTATTTCTAAAAAGGTAATGTACTTTTTAACCATCATTAAACATCAATAGAGATATTAATCAGTTAAGTGATTAAAAAACTGAGTGAGCAAGTTTTAGAAACATAATTAAAAGTCGAATTCTCTCCAAACAACAGATTTAAATACCTGGGAACCGGTCACTCATACTATCAACATACAATGGCGGGTAATATCAGGGAGGTTATCAAGCACTGCCAACATAATTACATTTTCAAAAATTCTAATTTTTGACTAAATTCTAGTAAAAATTCAAATTGCAATAAATTTTCACGATTGCGTCACTTCTTCTTACAAGTGAAAGTATAAATAAAAAATTTGTTTTAAAAACTTTTTTTTTAAAAAATAGTTTGTTCAAGGTGACAAACTATTACAACACTTCAAGGTTGAAAACATAATGTTAATTTTTAATTATACCAAGAATACTTTTATAATTTCTCTAATCAGTCAGAAAGGAATCTAACAGATTCCATGTCAATACATCATAAAATCTCGCGATTTATGACTTGCTTATTTGTGGTTAGTAAAAAAGGCAAACAAAAAATGGTGTATGTATTTTTATTTTTGTTGACTAGTTTTCTTTGTGATCTGATTATTTGTTAATAAAATTCGTTAGCATTTATTTTGATCTTACTTAATTACAATTTTGATTTCGTTACCATTATCTGTTCAAACGTTGTATAAGACATCTACACCTAATAAAATTTATATATACAAAGTTGGCGGAAAAATTGAAAAAGAAATTTCCCTTATAAAAAACCTAAAAATGAATTCAGTAAAGTGTTTCTTCCGGTTAAGGAATAATTTTATCGATTAAATCGATCATAATTGCATTCTGACATTCGTAATCACATTAATATACATCGACGATTAAAATTCATTGATCGATTAAAATAAAAGTTTACTAATAATAGGTAAAAATTAATTACTATTAATCATTATTAGGCTATTATTAAATAATATAGTTTAGTAGAAGAAAAAAGCATTCTTAATCTAGGAGATCTAAGAGACGTGACAAAAAATGTGCAAACCTACAAATTTTAAACATCCATATCTCATTACCTAATATAACTAAAACAATGCCATTAATACCAGTTATAGAGAAATGTATTCTCTACAAATGAGAAAAGAAATCATTGAATTCTAATGAATGGAAAGAGAGTTATAGAGATTTGAAATTTGGACTTATTTGCAAACCCCAAAACTTTAACCTGCTATATTTCATTAACTATTAACACTAAGACAATGCCAGCAATACCAGTTATAGAGAAATGTATTCTCTACATATGAGTAAAGAAATCATTGAATTCGAATGGATAGAAAGAGAGTTATAGAGATTTGAAATTTGGACTTATTTGCAAACCCCAAAACTTTAACCTGCTATATTTCATTAACTATTAACACTAAGACAATGCCAGCAATACCAGATATAAAGAAATGTATTCTCTACAAAAGAGTAAAGAAATCATTGAATTCTAATGGATAGAAAGAGAGTTATAGAGATTTGAAATTTAGACTTATTTGCAAACCCCAAAACTTTAACCTGCTATATTTCATTAACTATTAACACTAAGACAATGCCAGCAATACCAGATATAAAGAAATGTATTCTCTACAAAAGAGTAAAGAAATCATTGAATTCTAATGGATAGAAAGAGAGTTATAGAGATTTGAAATTTGGACTTATTTGCAAACGGCAAAAATTTAACCTGCTATATCTCATTAACTAATAACACTAAAACAATGCCAGCAATACCAGTTATAAATAAATGTATTCTCTACAAATGAGAAAAGAAATCATTGAATTCTAATGAATGGAAAGAGAGTTATAGAGATTTGAAATTTGGACTTATTTGCAAACAGCAAAAATTTAACCTGCTATATTTCATTAACTATTAACACTAAGACAATGCCAGCAATACCAGATATAAAGAAATGTATTCTCTACAAAAGAGTAAAGAAATCATTGAATTCTAATGGATAGAAAGAGAGTTATAGAGATTTGAAATTTGGACTTATTTGCAAACCCCAAAACTTTAACCTGCTATATTTCATTAACTATTAACACTAAGACAATGCCAGCAATACCAGATATAAAGAAATGTATTCTCTACAAAAGAGTAAAGAAATCATTGAATTCGAATGGATAGAAAGAGAGTTATAGAGATTTGAAATTTGGACTTATTTGCAAACACCAAAACTTTAACCTGCTATATTTCATTAACTATTAACACTAAGACAATGCCAGCAATACCAGATATAAAGAAATGTATTCTCTACAAAAGAGTAAAGAAATCATTGAATTCTAATGGATAGAAAGAGAGTTATAGAGATTTGAAATTTGGACTTATTTGCAAACCCCAAAACTTTAACCTGCTATATTTCATTACCTAATATAACTAAAACAATGCCATTAATACCAGTTATAGAGAAATGTATTCTCTACATATGAGTAAAGAAATCATTGAATTCGAATGGATAGAAAGAGAGTTATAGAGATTTGAAATTTGGACTTATTTGCAAACCCCAAAACTTTAACCTGCTATATTTCATTAACTATTAACACTAAGACAATGCCAGCAATACCAGATATAAAGAAATGTATTCTCTACAAAAGAGTAAAGAAATCATTGAATTCTAATGGATAGAAAGAGAGTTATAGAGATTTGAAATTTGGACTTATTTGCAAACCCCAAAACTTTAACCTGCTATATTTCATTAACTATTAACACTAAGACAATGCCAGCAATACCAGATATAAAGAAATGTATTCTCTACAAAAGAGTAAAGAAATCATTGAATTCGAATGGATAGAAAGAGAGTTATAGAGATTTGAAATTTGGACTTATTTGCAAACCCCAAAACTTTAACCTGCTATATTTCATTACCTAATATAACTAAAACAATGCCATTAATACCAGTTATAGAGAAATGTATTCTCTACATATGAGTAAAGAAATCATTGAATTCGAATGGATAGAAAGAGAGTTATAGAGATTTGAAATTTGGACTTATTTGCAAACCCCAAAACTTTAACCTGCTATATTTCATTAACTATTAACACTAAGACAATGCCAGCAATACCAGATATAAAGAAATGTATTCTCTACAAAAGAGTAAAGAAATCATTGAATTCTAATGGATAGAAAGAGAGTTATAGAGATTTGAAATTTGGACTTATTTGCAAACCCCAAAACTTTAACCTGCTATATTTCATTAACTATTAACACTAAGACAATGCCAGCAATACCAGATATAAAGAAATGTATTCTCTACAAAAGAGTAAAGAAATCATTGAATTCGAATGGATAGAAAGAGAGTTATAGAGATTTGAAATTTGGACTTATTTGCAAACCCCAAAACTTTAACCTGCTATATTTCATTAACTATTAACACTAAGACAATGCCAGCAATACCAGATATAAAGAAATGTATTCTCTACAAAAGAGTAAAGAAATCATTGAATTCTAATGGATAGAAAGAGAGTTATAGAGATTTGAAATTTGGACTTATTTGCAAACCCCAAAATTTAACCTGCTATATTTCATTAACTATTAACACTAAGACAATGCCAGCAATACCAGATATAAAGAAATGTATTCTCTACAAAAAAGTAAAGAAATCATTGAATTCTAATGGATAGAAAGAGAGTTATAGAGATTTGAAATTTGGACTTATTTGCAAACCCCAAAACTTTAACCTGCTATATTTCATTAACTATTAACACTAAGACAATGCCAGCAATACCAGATATAAAGAAATGTATTCTCTACAAAAGAGTAAAGAAATCATTGAATTCTAATGGATAGAAAGAGAGTTATAGAGATTTGAAATTTGGACCTATTTGCAAACGGCAAAAATTTAACCTGCTATATCTCATTAACTAATAACACTAAAACAATGCCAGCAATACCAGTTATAAATAAATGTATTCTCTACAAATGAGAAAAGAAATCATTGAATTCTAATGAATGGAAAGAGAGTTATAGAGATTTGAAATTTGGACTTATTTGCAAACCCCAAAAACTTTAACCTGCTATATTTCATTAACTATTAACACTAAGACAATGCCAGCAATACCAGATATAAAGAAATGTATTCTCTACAAAAGAGTAAAGAAATCATTGAATTCTAATGGATAGAAAGAGAGTTATAGAGATTTGAAATTTGGACCTATTTGCAAACGGCAAAAATTTAACCTGCTATATCTCATTAACTAATAACACTAAAACAATGCCAGCAATACCAGTTATAAATAAATGTATTCTCTACAAATGAGAAAAGAAATCATTGAATTCTAATGGATAGAAAGAGAGTTATAGAGATTTGAAATTTGGACCTATTTGCAAACGGCAAAAATTTAACCTGCTATATCTCATTAACTAATAACACTAAGACAATGCCATTAATACCAGTTATAAATAAATGTATTCTCTACAAATGAGAAAAGAAATCATTGAATTCTAATGAATGGAAAGAGAGTTATAGAGATTTGAAATTTGGACTTATTTGCAAACCCCAAAACTTTAACCTGCTATATTTCATTAACTATTAATACAAAGACAATGCCAGCAATACCAGTTATAGAGAAATGTATTCTCTACATATGAGTAAAGAAATCATTGAATTCGAATGGATAGAAAGAGAGTTATAGAGATTTGAAATTTGGACTTATTTGCAAACCCCAAAACTTTAACCTGCTATATTTCATTAACTATTAACACTAAGACAATGCCAGCAATACCAGATATAAAGAAATTTATTCTCTACAAAAGAGTAAAGAAATCATTGAATTCTAATGGATAGAAAGAGAGTTATAGAGATTTGAAATTTGGACTTATTTGCAAACCCCAAAACTTTAACCTGCTATATTTCATTAACTATTAACACTAAGACAATGCCAGCAATACCAGTTATAGAGAAATGTATTCTCTACATATGAGTAAAGAAATCATTGAATTCGAATGGATAGAAAGAGAGTTATAGAGATTTGAAATTTGGACTTATTTGCAAACCCCAAAACTTTAACCTGCTATATTTCATTAACTATTAACACTAAGACAATGCCAGCAATACCAGATATAAAGAAATGTATTCTCTACAAAAGAGTAAAGAAATCATTGAATTCTAATGGATAGAAAGAGAGTTATAGAGATTTGAAATTTGGACCTATTTGCAAACGGCAAAAATTTAACCTGCTATATCTCATTAACTAATAACACTAAAACAATGCCAGCAATACCAGTTATAAATAAATGTATTCTCTACAAAAGAGTAAAGAAATCATTGAATTCTAATGGATAGAAAGAAAGTTATAGAGATTTGAAATTTAGACCTATTTGCAAACGGCAAAAATTTAACCTGCTATATCTCATTAACTATTAACACTACAACAATGCCAGCAATACCAGTTATAGAGTAATATATTCTCTACAAATGAGTAAAGAAATCATTGAATTCTAATGGATAGAAAGACAGTTATAGAGATTTGAAATTTGGACTTATTTGCAAACGGCAAAAATTTAACCTGCTATATCTCATTAACTATTAACACTACAACAATGCCAGCAATACCAGTTATAGAGAAATGTATTCTCTACAAAAGAGTAAAGAAATCATTGAATTCTATTGGATAGAAAGAGAGTTATAGAGATTTGAAATTTGGACTTATTTGCAAACCCCAAAACTTTAACCTGCTATATTTCATTAACTATTAACACTACAACAATGCCAGCAATACCAGTTATAGAGTAATATATTCTCTACAAATGAGTAAAGAAATCCTTGAATTCTAATGGATAGAAAGAAAGTTATAGAGATTTGAAATTTGGACCTATTTGCAAACGGCAAAAATTTAACCTGCTATATCTCATTAACTAATAACACTAAAACAATGCCAGCAATACCAGTTATAAATAAATGTATTCTCTACAAAAGAGTAAAGAAATCCTTGAATTCTAATGGATAGAAAGAAAGTTATAGAGATTTGAAATTTGGACCTATTTGCAAACGGCAAAAATTTAACCTGCTATATCTCATTAACTAATAACACTAAAACAATGCCAGCAATACCAGTTATAAATAAATGTATTCTCTACAAAAGAGTAAAGAAATCATTGAATTCTAATGGATAGAAAGAAAGTTATAGAGATTTGAAATTTGGACCTATTTGCAAACGGCAAAAATTTAACCTGCTATATCTCATTAACTATTAACACTACAACAATGCCAGCAATACCAGTTATAGAGTAATATATTCTCTACAAATGAGTAAAGAAATCATTGAATTCTAATGGATAGAAAGACAGTTATAGAGATTTGAAATTTGGACTTATTTGCAAACGGCAAAAATTTAACCTGCTATATCTCATTAACTATTAACACTACAACAATGCCAGCAATACCAGTTATAGAGAAATGTATTCTCTACAAAAGAGTAAAGAAATCATTGAATTCTATTGGATAGAAAGAGAGTTATAGAGATTTGAAATTTGGACTTATTTGCAAACCCCAAAACTTTAACCTGCTATATTTCATTAACTATTAACACTACAACAATGCCAGCAATACCAGTTATAGAGTAATATATTCTCTACAAATGAGTAAAGAAATCATTGAATTCTAATGGATAGAAAGACAGTTATAGAGATTTGCAATTTGGACATATTTGCAAACGGCAAAAATTTAACCTGCTATATCTCATTAACTATTGACACTAAAACAATGCCAGCAATACCAGTTACAAATAAATGTATTCTCTACAAAAGAGTAAAGAAACCATTGAATTCTAATGGATAGAAAGAGAGTTATAGAGATTTGAAATTTGGACTTATTTGCAAACGGCAAAAATTTAACCTGCTATATCTCATTAACTATTAACACTACAACAATGCCAGCAATACCAGTTATAGAGTAATATATTCTCTACAAATGAGTAAAGAAATCATTGAATTCTAATGAATAGAAAGAGAGTTATAGAGATTTGAAATTTGGACTTATTTGCAAACCCCAAAATTTTAACCTGCCATATCATATTAACTATTAACACTAAAACAATGCCATTAATACCAGTTATAGAGAAATGTATTCTCTACAAAAGAGTAAAGAAATCATTGAATTCTAATGGATAGAAAGAGAGTTATAGAGGTTTGAAATTTGGACCTATTTGCAAACCCAAAAAATTAACCCTGCTATATATCATTAACTATTAACACTAAGACAATGCCAGCAATACCAGTTATAGAGAAATGTATTCTCTACATATGAGTAAAGAAATCATTGAATTCGAATGGATAGAAAGAGAGTTATAGAGATTTGAAATTTGGACTTATTTGCAAACCCCAAAACTTTAACCTGCTATATTTCATTAACTATTAACACTAAGACAATGCCAGCAATACCAGATATAAAGAAATGTATTCTCTACAAAAGAGTAAAGAAATCATTGAATTCTAATGGATAGAAAGAGAGTTATAGAGATTTGAAATTTGGACCTATTTGCAAACGGCAAAAATTTAACCTGCTATATCTCATTAACTAATAACACTAAAACAATGCCAGCAATACCAGTTATAAATAAATGTATTCTCTACAAAAGAGTAAAGAAATCATTGAATTCTAATGGATAGAAAGAAAGTTATAGAGATTTGAAATTTGGACCTATTTGCAAACGGCAAAAATTTAACCTGCTATATCTCATTAACTATTAACACTACAACAATGCCAGCAATACCAGTTATAGAGTAATATATTCTCTACAAATGAGTAAAGAAATCATTGAATTCTAATGGATAGAAAGACAGTTATAGAGATTTGAAATTTGGACTTATTTGCAAACGGCAAAAATTTAACCTGCTATATCTCATTAACTATTAACACTACAACAATGCCAGCAATACCAGTTATAGAGAAATGTATTCTCTACAAAAGAGTAAAGAAATCATTGAATTCTATTGGATAGAAAGAGAGTTATAGAGATTTGAAATTTGGACTTATTTGCAAACCCCAAAACTTTAACCTGCTATATTTCATTAACTATTAACACTACAACAATGCCAGCAATACCAGTTATAGAGTAATATATTCTCTACAAATGAGTAAAGAAATCCTTGAATTCTAATGGATAGAAAGACAGTTATAGAGATTTGAAATTTGGACCTATTTGCAAACGGCAAAAATTTAACCTGCTATATCTCATTAACTAATAACACTAAAACAATGCCAGCAATACCAGTTATAAATAAATGTATTCTCTACAAAAGAGTAAAGAAATCCTTGAATTCTAATGGATAGAAAGAAAGTTATAGAGATTTGAAATTTGGACCTATTTGCAAACGGCAAAAATTTAACCTGCTATATCTCATTAACTAATAACACTAAAACAATGCCAGCAATACCAGTTATAAATAAATGTATTCTCTACAAAAGAGTAAAGAAATCATTGAATTCTAATGGATAGAAAGAAAGTTATAGAGATTTGAAATTTGGACCTATTTGCAAACGGCAAAAATTTAACCTGCTATATCTCATTAACTATTAACACTACAACAATGCCAGCAATACCAGTTATAGAGTAATATATTCTCTACAAATGAGTAAAGAAATCATTGAATTCTAATGGATAGAAAGACAGTTATAGAGATTTGAAATTTGGACTTATTTGCAAACGGCAAAAATTTAACCTGCTATATCTCATTAACTATTAACACTACAACAATGCCAGCAATACCAGTTATAGAGAAATGTATTCTCTACAAAAGAGTAAAGAAATCATTGAATTCTATTGGATAGAAAGAGAGTTATAGAGATTTGAAATTTGGACTTATTTGCAAACCCCAAAACTTTAACCTGCTATATTTCATTAACTATTAACACTACAACAATGCCAGCAATACCAGTTATAGAGTAATATATTCTCTACAAATGAGTAAAGAAATCATTGAATTCTAATGGATAGAAAGACAGTTATAGAGATTTGCAATTTGGACATATTTGCAAACGGCAAAAATTTAACCTGCTATATCTCATTAACTATTGACACTAAAACAATGCCAGCAATACCAGTTACAAATAAATGTATTCTCTACAAAAGAGTAAAGAAACCATTGAATTCTAATGGATAGAAAGAGAGTTATAGAGATTTGAAATTTGGACTTATTTGCAAACGGCAAAAATTTAACCTGCTATATCTCATTAACTATTAACACTACAACAATGCCAGCAATACCAGTTATAGAGTAATATATTCTCTACAAATGAGTAAAGAAATCATTGAATTCTAATGGATAGAAAGAGAGTTATAGAGATTTGAAATTTGGACTTATTTGCAAACGGCAAAAATTTAACCTGCTATATCTCATTAACTATTAACACTACAACAATGCCAGCAATACCAGTTATAGAGTAATATATTCTCTACAAAGGAGTAAAGAAATCATTGAATTCTAATGAATAGAAAGAGAGTTATAGAGATTTGAAATTTGGACTTATTTGCAAACCCCAAAATTTTAACCTGCCATATCATATTAACTATTAACACTAAAACAATGCCATTAATACCAGTTATAGAGAAATGTATTCTCTACAAAAGAGTAAAGAAATCATTGAATTCTAATGGATAGAAAGAGAGTTATAGAGGTTTGAAATTTGGACCTATTTGCAAACCCAAAAAATTTAACCTGCTATATATCATTAACTATTAACACTAAGACAATGCCAGCAATACCAGTTATAGAGAAATGTATTCTCTACATATGAGTAAAGAAATCATTGAATTCGAATGGATAGAAAGAGAGTTATAGAGATTTGAAATTTGGACTTATTTGCAAACCCCAAAACTTTAACCTGCTATATTTCATTAACTATTAACACTAAGACAATGCCAGCAATACCAGATATAAAGAAATGTATTCTCTACAAAAGAGTAAAGAAATCATTGAATTCTAATGGATAGAAAGAGAGTTATAGAGATTTGAAATTTGGACCTATTTGCAAACGGCAAAAATTTAACCTGCTATATCTCATTAACTAATAACACTAAAACAATGCCAGCAATACCAGTTATAAATAAATGTATTCTCTACAAAAGAGTAAAGAAATCATTGAATTCTAATGGATAGAAAGAAAGTTATAGAGATTTGAAATTTGGACCTATTTGCAAACGGCAAAAATTTAACCTGCTATATCTCATTAACTATTAACACTACAACAATGCCAGCAATACCAGTTATAGAGTAATATATTCTCTACAAATGAGTAAAGAAATCATTGAATTCTAATGGATAGAAAGACAGTTATAGAGATTTGAAATTTGGACTTATTTGCAAACGGCAAAAATTTAACCTGCTATATCTCATTAACTATTAACACTACAACAATGCCAGCAATACCAGTTATAGAGAAATGTATTCTCTACAAAAGAGTAAAGAAATCATTGAATTCTATTGGATAGAAAGAGAGTTATAGAGATTTGAAATTTGGACTTATTTGCAAACCCCAAAACTTTAACCTGCTATATTTCATTAACTATTAACACTACAACAATGCCAGCAATACCAGTTATAGAGTAATATATTCTCTACAAATGAGTAAAGAAATCCTTGAATTCTAATGGATAGAAAGACAGTTATAGAGATTTGAAATTTGGACCTATTTGCAAACGGCAAAAATTTAACCTGCTATATCTCATTAACTAATAACACTAAAACAATGCCAGCAATACCAGTTATAAATAAATGTATTCTCTACAAAAGAGTAAAGAAATCCTTGAATTCTAATGGATAGAAAGAAAGTTATAGAGATTTGAAATTTGGACCTATTTGCAAACGGCAAAAATTTAACCTGCTATATCTCATTAACTAATAACACTAAAACAATGCCAGCAATACCAGTTATAAATAAATGTATTCTCTACAAAAGAGTAAAGAAATCATTGAATTCTAATGGATAGAAAGAAAGTTATAGAGATTTGAAATTTGGACCTATTTGCAAACGGCAAAAATTTAACCTGCTATATCTCATTAACTATTAACACTACAACAATGCCAGCAATACCAGTTATAGAGTAATATATTCTCTACAAATGAGTAAAGAAATCATTGAATTCTAATGGATAGAAAGACAGTTATAGAGATTTGAAATTTGGACTTATTTGCCAACGGCAAAAATTTAACCTGCTATATCTCATTAACTATTAACACTACAACAATGCCAGCAATACCAGTTATAGAGAAATGTATTCTCTACAAAAGAGTAAAGAAATCATTGAATTCTATTGGATAGAAAGAGAGTTATAGAGATTTGAAATTTGGACTTATTTGCAAACCCCAAAACTTTAACCTGCTATATTTCATTAACTATTAACACTACAACAATGCCAGCAATACCAGTTATAGAGTAATATATTCTCTACAAATGAGTAAAGAAATCATTGAATTCTAATGGATAGAAAGACAGTTATAGAGATTTGCAATTTGGACATATTTGCAAACGGCAAAAATTTAACCTGCTATATCTCATTAACTATTGACACTAAAACAATGCCAGCAATACCAGTTACAAATAAATGTATTCTCTACAAAAGAGTAAAGAAACCATTGAATTCTAATGGATAGAAAGAGAGTTATAGAGATTTGAAATTTGGACTTATTTGCAAACGGCAAAAATTTAACCTGCTATATCTCATTAACTATTAACACTACAACAATGCCAGCAATACCATTTATAGAGTAATATATTCTCTACAAATGAGTAAAGAAATCATTGAATTCTAATGAATAGAAAGAGAGTTATAGAGATTTGAAATTTGGACTTATTTGCAAACCCCAAAATTTTAACCTGCCATATCATATTAACCATTAACACTAAAACAATGCCATTAATACCAGTTATAGAGAAATGTATTCTCTACAAAAGAGTAAAGAAATCATTGAATTCTAATGGATAGAAAGAGAGTTATAGAGATTTGAAATTTGGACTTATTTGCAAACCCCAAAATTTTAACCTGCCATATCATATTAACTATTAACACTAAAACAATGCCATTAATACCAGTTATAGAGAAATGTATTCTCTACAAATGAGAAAAGAAATCATTGAATTCTAATGAATGGAAAGAGAGTTATAGAGATTTGAAATTTGGACTTATTTGCAAACCCCAAAACTTTAACCTGCTATATTTCATTAACTATTAACACTAAGACAATGCCAGCAATACCAGTTATGGAGAAATGTATTCTCTACAAAAGAGTAAAGAAACCATTGAATTCTAATGGATAGAAAGAGAGTTATAGAGATTTGAAATTTGGACTTATTTGCAAACCCCAAAATTTTAACCTGCCATATCATATTAACTATTAACACTAAAACAATGCCATTAATACCAGTTATAGAGAAATGTATTCTCTACAAATGAGAAAAGAAATCATTGAATTCTAATGAATGGAAAGGGAGTTATAGAGATTTGAAATTTGGACCTATTTGCAAACGGCAAAAATTTAACCTGCTATATTTCATTAACTATTAACACTAAGACAATGCCAGCAATACCAGTTATGGAGAAATGTATTCTCTACAAAAGAGTAAAGAAACCATTGAATTCTAATGGATAGAAAGAGAGTTATAGAGATTTGAAATTTGGACTTATTTGCAAACCCCAAAATTTTAACCTGCCATATCATATTAACTATTAACACTAAAACAATGCCATTAATACCAGTTATAGAGAAATGTATTCTCTACAAATGAGAAAAGAAATCATTGAATTCTAATGAATGGAAAGAGAGTTATAGAGATTTGAAATTTGGACCTATTTGCAAACGGCAAAAATTTAACCTGCTATATCTCATTAACTATTAACACTAAGACAATGCCAGCAATACCAGTTATGGAGAAATGTATTCTCTACAAAAGAGTAAAGAAACCATTGAATTCTAATGGATAGAAAGAGAGTTATAGAGATTTGAAATTTGGACTTATTTGCAAACCCCAAAATTTTAACCTGCCATATCATATTAACTATTAACACTAAAACAATGCCATTAACACCAGTTATAGAGAAATGTATTCTCTACAAATGAGAAAAGAAATCATTGAATTCTAATGAATGGAAAGAGAGTTATAGAGATTTGAAATTTGGACCTATTTGCAAACGGCAAAAATTTAACCTGCTATATTTCATTAACTATTAACACTAAGACAATGCCAGCAATACCAGTTATGGAGAAATGTATTCTCTACAAAAGAGTAAAGAAACCATTGAATTCTAATGGATAGAAAGAGAGTTATAGAGATTTGAAATTTGGACTTATTTGCAAACCCCAAAATTTTAACCTGCCATATCATATTAACTATTAACACTAAAACAATGCCATTAATACCAGTTATAGAGAAATGTATTCTCTACAAATGAGAAAAGAAATCATTGAATTCTAATGAATGGAAAGAGAGTTATAGAGATTTGAAATTTGGACCTATTTGCAAACGGCAAAAATTTAACCTGCTATATTTCATTAACTATTAACACTAAGACAATGCCAGCAATACCAGTTATGGAGAAATGTATTCTCTACAAAAGAGTAAAGAAACCATTGAATTCTAATGGATAGAAAGAGAGTTATAGAGATTTGAAATTTGGACTTATTTGCAAACCCCAAAATTTTAACCTGCCATATCATATTAACTATTAACACTAAAACAATGCCATTAATACCAGTTATAGAGAAATGTATTCTCTACAAATGAGAAAAGAAATCATTGAATTCTAATGAATGGAAAGAGAGTTATAGAGATTTGAAATTTGGACCTATTTGCAAACGGCAAAAATTTAACCTGCTATATTTCATTAACTATTAACACTAAGACAATGCCAGCAATACCAGTTATGGAGAAATGTATTCTCTACAAAAGAGTAAAGAAACCATTGAATTCTAATGGATAGAAAGAGAGTTATAGAGATTTGAAATTTGGACTTATTTGCAAACCCCAAAATTTTAACCTGCCATATCATATTAACTATTAACACTAAAACAATGCCATTAATACCAGTTATAGAGAAATGTATTCTCTACAAATGAGAATAGAAATCATTGAATTCTAATGAATGGAAAGAGAGTTATAGAGATTTGAAATTTGGACCTATTTGCAAACGGCAAAATTTTAACCTGCTATATCTCATTAACTATTAACACTAAGACAATGCCAGCAATACCAGTTATGGAGAAATGTATTCTCTACAAAAGAGTAAAGAAATCATTGAATTCTAATGGATAGAAAGAGAGTTATAGAGATTTGAAATTTGGACTTATTTGCAAACCCCAAAAGTTTAACCTGCTATATTTCATTAACTATTAACACTAAGACAATGCCAGCAATACCAGTTATGGAGAAATGTATTCTCTACAAAAGAGTAAAGAAACCATTGAATTCTAATGGATAGAAAGAGAGTTATAGAGGTTTGAAATTTGGACCTATTTGCAAACCCAAAAAATTTAACCTGCTATATATCATTAACTATTAACACTAAGACAATGCCAGCAATACCAGTTATAGAGAAATGTATTCTCTACATATGAGTAAAGAAATCATTGAATTCGAATGGATAGAAAGAGAGTTATAGAGATTTGAAATTTGGACTTATTTGCAAACCCCAAAACTTTAACCTGCCATATCTCATTAACTATTGTCACTAAAATAAGAGAAAAAAAATTGTTAAAGTTGGGTGTTTTTTTAATGTTTTACGCTTTTTGTGCATTTTTTGACGATCAACCCTTGATACAACTGTCCTACCGGAAACAGTTTAAATAATCGCGAACTTAAATATTGGGTCAGACGATGGTGCACTAACGAAGTGTATAGTTTTAAGTTTCCTGTGGAGAGACCCCCCTCCAAAGAAAAATTGGGATCTCAAAACATTTATTTCCGTTAAAATAGTCAATTTTTTAATCATCTGAACAATCGAAATACTTATAAAGGAACAAGAGGAAGTTGAAAATGAATGAATTTCGTACTTCTAGTTCATGATCGTTGTTTTCGAGAAACTACAGTTTTTAAAATGACGTTCTCACGTGACCATGTTTGTGGTCAAAACCTAGCTGTTATCATGAAAGATAAGGTAACATTTGTTTTATGGGTTTTTTTGTGGCAGATTATTGATAACGTGATTGATGCCACAAAATGAAGATTATTTGTCATTGTTGTTTTTATAAACTCTTGCCAATGTAGTAACTAAAATGTAATGAATGTTGAAGAGGTTATCTAATCTTACAATTAAATGGGAATTTAATTGTTTTTGATTTCACTTTGTTTTTTTTTTACTTCCTGTTAAAACACGTAAAATTACGTGTTTCAACAAAAAAAAAAAAAGAAAAGGTTCGGCAGCTGGATTTGAACCCAGAAACTCCACTCTTGAGAAACTCATCAAAGTTTTGTTTTTTTGTGAAACTTTCCAATTAGGTACTAAACGGAAATACCAATCAACATTGATTTTGCCACACATGCTTTACAGTTAACAGCTTCCGGGAGAAGTTGACTATTTCCAAAAAAAAAAAAAAAAGATTTCAAAAATTACCTTTATTTTTTTTAAATCAGGACCAATCAGCGAGAGAGAAAAATCTTGTTGCCTAGTTACTAAGGTGAGTCATGAGTTTAGTTGAAAAAGATGAGAGTTTACGTTCACTATAGACAGCTGCCGTACTGTTTGGCCTTGGTTGAATCATCCAGGAATTCAATGAAAACTTGAAACTGTTCCTACTATCTTCCGGTGTTCTAATTCGAAGTATTCAAATTTTTACTAATAATAATAGAAATGAAAAGAAACGTCCTTAAGAAAATGAATTTAAAAAAAAAATACTTAATAAAACAAATAATTCAAGGTGCAAATGGGTTACCTAAGAGCACCTGTCAATATAACTTGACATTTAAGGCCGCAGTTTTGTCAGAAAACAGACATTTTTTATTTATTTATTTATTTTATTTTATTTTATTTATTTTTTTTGAGGAGGAAACCAAATATATATATATATATATCTTCCCTTTATCTAAAACACTTCCTTAACTACTAATTAAGTGGGCAACATTTACATGTTAAGGTTAAAATAACTCATAACTCACTCATAGAGTTCGCTAACAAAAAGAATTGTAACACGCGACTTTGAAAAAATACACATATTTCGCATATGTCACATTTTTCTATAAATGAGTCTAACTTAATTGGAATTCCAGGGACAAACGGAAATTAAGCTGAATTAAAATTTTCTGGAATTTGAAACGTTATTAAAACTGTTTCCGGTAGGACAGTTGTATCAAGGATTGATCGTCAAAAAAAAAGCATGAAAAAGCGTAACGTTGAAAAACTTTGATTATTTCTTTTTGTCTCTTTTTCTATAAAAGATAAAATTCCCGAATTTTCTTTAAAATATAGGGCAAATCCTCCTTTTGTAACTGTAATTTTCTTTGCAACAACCCAGATCTAATAGATTTCGAGAAATACGTGTCTGAAAATGGGCTAAAAATACGGCTTATAAAAATGGTCTAATCGAAACAGAGAAAATTGTTTTGTGGAAAGACGAACATTAAAACACCCTGAAAACTAATTTAGATACTAGAAACTCAATTTGGAAAATTTTAATTTAATACATCATCCAGGAAAGATTAAATTTTTTTTAAAAGTAAAATGGTTTTTCAACAATTGTAACGTGTGTTGTTCTAATACATGTAAATGAATTGAGATAAATGTGTGTTGAGAGAAATAAATAGTAATGAGCTGGAACCCAAATTGGTTGCAGAAATCGAACTATTTCTACGGGTCCAATATGTAAATCAGTGATACTCAAACTACTGTGCCGCGCGGCACTTTTGCTTGCCGCGAAAGTTTTGAATTTTGCCGCCAAATTTTAGTAAATGCATGCAATAAAAATTATATATTAAATGTAGAAGACTATATGTGTTCGGTCGAACTAATCTTTTCGCGGCGCCCCCCTCCTTTTAAATTTTCGCGCCATGCTTTTCCCGCGTTTTGGTTCCCGCCAAACTTCTGTAGCCTCGCTTCTTGTAATCTTCATTGTGTTTTCTAGTGATGGGCAGAACGAGTCCGTCTTTGGACTCGTTGGATTTGAATCAGTTCCAGGGTTGGAATCGATTCCAACAACTCGTTCACCGATTCCGGTCTCTGTACTTACCCTATGCATTAGTAAAAATGTCACGCAATTTATTAAAAAATATCATTAAATGTTAGCTTTCCCAGTTAATAACAAAACTATATTTCTTTAACACACATTGAGTACTATCCCTAATTTCCAATTGCACTGATAAATATAAAATTAACAACGTAACACAAAAATTAACATAAAAATAGACTAGTCAATTATAAAAATTAAAGCAATGCTGTTTAGTCATTATCTAGCTTGACCACTGGAAGACTGGAGTTAACGTGCTTCAAGAGGATCCAAGGTAGAGAAACGGAAATGGGTAGGAAATTATTCCCATAAAAAAAATTCTAACCCTTCAAGCAAAATGATAATTACTCATAAATAAAGAAATATTTATTTACTAGGACTTGTATATCAAGCTTTAAAAATATTATCTTATTATCTTACGAAAAGAAAAAGCTGTGTGCTTAATCTTTAACATAGCGCTGGACACTCTTATTCTTATCTTCATTGGGTAAGTTTAACCGTGTACATGACCGTGAGACAGTCAAAGTAACACTGAGCCAAAATTTAGTATTACCTAATTGGTTTACTTACTGCAGTATCCCTCCCACTCTATCACCAATTTCACAAACATTCATCGATTGGAAATAATTTTTAGTTAAATATTCGTTTTATTTGAATACAAAAAACATTATAACGCTTTCTTAAGATGATTTTAATTTTTAAAATTTGTTTTTGTCCATTACTCTTATATAATACGAAGAATTTCAAATAAAATAAAATATACAAACACAATGATCTAGTATGCAGGTGGAGTCAGTCCTCGTTACCATAGCAATGGAACCGTTAAACAACTCCGGTTCCAGCTCCAGCAATTTCTATTGGCTAGATTCAGTGAACGAAAAAATGGAACGAGTCCGGTTTCAAAAGGATTTAAATCACTCCGGATTCGACTCCACCAACTCCAGTGGATTTAACCAATGAAAATGCTAGAGCTGGGCCGGAGTCGTTTAACGGTTCCGTTGTCATGGTAACTACGACTGACTCCGCCTGCACACTAGATCATTCTGTGTTTGTATATTATATTTTATTTGAAATTCTTCGTATTTTATAAGAGTAATGGACAAAAACAAATTTTAAAAATTCAAATCATCTTAAGAAAGCGTTATAATGTTTTTTGTATTCCAATGAAACGAATATTTAACTAAAAAATATTTTCAATCGATGAATGTTTGTGAAATAGGTGATAGAGTGGGAGGGATACTACACTAAGTAAACCAGTTAGGTAATACTAAATTTTGGCCCAGTTTTACTTTGACCGTCTAGCTGACATGTACACGTTCAAGCTTACGCCAATGAAGATGAGAGTAAGAGTGTCGAGCGCTAAGTTTAAGATTAAGCACACAGCTTTTTCTTTTTGTAAAACAATAAGATAATATTTTAAAAGCTTGATATTCAATTCTTAGTTAATAAATATTATGAGTAATTATAATTTTGAAGGGTTAGAATTTTTATGGAATAATTTCCTACCCATTTCCGTTTCTCTACCTTGAATACTCTTGAAGTAAGTTAACTCCAGTCTTCTAGTGGTCAAGCTAGATAATGACAAAACTGCATTGCTTTAATTTATATTTGACTAGCCTATTTTTGTGTTAATATTTGTATTACGTTGTTAATTTTATATTTATCAGAGCAATTGGAAATTAGGGATAGTACTCAATGTGTGTTAAAGAAATATAGTTTTGTTATTAACTGGGAAAGCTAACATTTAATGATATAATAATATAATAAATTGCGTGACATTTGTTCTTATGTTTAATCGTTCCAAACTTTCTGCTGCCTCATTTTCATTTTTATTTGCCTAAATTTTTTGGGGCGGGGCGGAATCACTTTTTTTAAAAATAGGGATTTGAATCAACTCGTTCCACCATCGGACTCGTTCCAATGGAACGAGTCCGCTCAAATAGCCCATCACTAGTGTTTTCACTTCTCTTCTTTCCAGGGGCTATAGTGCATCTCGTTCAATCGGCAAGAAGAAGCAGCAACAACCGCCTTCTTGTATCCTTTATTACATTACACTTCTCTTCAGCATCAGTTTTCTCTCCATCTTCCATCTGCAGGGGTTGTCTCGGTGTCTTTTGTTTGCCCTCTTTATGTCCCTGGCCCTTCAGGCTTTGATCCCACTCGGTGTCCAACCTTGTCGAGGTGATGGGGCTTACGCACTAAGGGCAACTAGAGATTACCCTCTCTAAAACTCTCACGCTTTCCGCTTCTGGCTTCGAGCGCCTACAATATGAGAGTAGCATTATCAATTATATGACCAAATATAAATGTAATTATCAAAAAAAACATCAAGCTCAAATTTCTCATTAAAAGTATTCTTATTATTAACTTGTAATTAATCCCTTAATAAACAAATATACTGTTGTTTTTTGGAGTACATATTATTTTATTTTATATTGAACATTAACTCAAAACTATTTTACACAGTGTATTATGGGATAAGTAAAATACTTTTAAATTTATTGTTAGTGTACCGCGAAATTTTAAAATTGTTAAAAGTGTGCCGCTGCGACAAAAAAAAAAATGTTAAGAATCACTGATGTAAATGTTGCATGGTCGTTGAGGAGGTCACTGATGTTCCTGCTTCAAGACTTGGAGGACTCGCGTAGTAGAATCAACAATCCCTTGTAGAAACGCCTAAATTTATTGTCGACTGCCTAAGCCGGTCAACGATCAAAAGAAAGTATTCGCCCCAAAAAAAAACAAAAACTCAATTTGAAGGAATGCGAATTGCTCATACAAGACAACTGTCTGCAAGTGTGGTATTTTATCTGACGCGCGGGGTTCATGGCCAAGCCACGCCCCTATTCTAGCGCTCAGCTGATCGTTAGTCTACATTCAAAAAACTGGATCAGGTGATGTCCTTTAGAATTTTATCACATAATTACAGTTTTTTCGCCACTTTTATGTCATCATTCTTTTTAAGTGTTACACACACTCACACAAAAAAGAGAGAGAAGAGACAATATGAAAAGCTATTCACTAAAATGAACATTCCATTTCCAAATTATTTATTTATTTAATACAGCGATTCCCAACCTTTTTTGACTCACCGTACCACTTGGTAGTACATCGTGCTAAATTGTACCACTTCGTAAAAATGATAGTATTTCGTGCAAATTTCTTATTTCCGAGTGCGCTATTTTACTATTACTATCTTCATTTATATAGAGATACAATGTATCTGTTACAAAGGAGTTCCAAGTTCATGTTCACTTTATAAACTTTGTAAAATGTAAGATCTTAGTTTTAAAACTTGTTTAAAATTAAATTTAATGTTGCTTGGATAGAGCTTACTCATTACAATCCAGTCTCTTTAAGCAGATCATTACATAGTTATCATTTAAGTTCTGTCACATGATAATTCTATTAAATTTTCTTTATCTTTTTATCGATAATGATGTAGCTTTCCCTAAATTTTCTTTATAGAAGGGGGTTTAAAATCCAATTTTCATTTGTGTTTTCAGGTTTTGGAAAATACTCACATGAAAGACTAATTTTAATCCTGTGATATGTGCTACTATATTTTCTCGCATATCTTGAGACAGGCTAACCTTATTAGTTATTACTGTGTACATATTAACAACTTTACTGTGAAATATTATTATTATTTTTTTTAATCATTTATTTTTCTTACAATCAACGCGTTTTGCGTTATAAGCAACAATGATAACAATAAATAACAGAATATCAGAGTGGAGAAGTTACCCAGCGGTAACACTCCAAAAACATTTTACTTTCTACTGACTCTCTTCATCAGAGAGGAGATCGCGAGGCCACTGTCTTTTAAGACGTCTGGAAGTGTTGTCTGGAAATGTTCTTGAAGATAGATGTTGTACCAGTGGATTGTGATGTGTTTGAATGTTAAGATGGAAATTTCTGTAACGTGTTTTTACAACTTGTGTGACGAAAGGAATGTTCAAGTCTGTGTGAATGGTTTGATTGGTGACGTAGAAAAGAGCCTTTACTATACGAAGTATAGTAGTGCGAAGAATTTTAGATTGCAAGGACTGGATCCTTTGCAGATTTGAGCGTTTGGTTGAACCCCACAGTTTGATGCCATAAGCCCAGACTGGCTTTAGTATACTTACATATATAAGTCTTTTGTTGTCCAGAGTGATATTATTAATTAAAATAGTTTTTATGAATTACATATTTTTATTAAATTTTTTATCCCCCCCCCCCCACACTAGACTTAAAAGAACAGAACTGAACAGACGCTATCGACTACTTAAAAGACTCTTAGACGACAGATCAAAACTCTCTTTGGACCACAAAAAGACTGATTTAGACTTCTATTTTGAAACCCATCTGGGCGTATGGAATAGAGCTGTGGGGTTCAACCAAACGCTCCAACCTCCAAAGGATTCAATCTCTCCAATCTAAAATACTGCGAACTATTGTACACGCTCCTTTTTGTGTCTCCAACCTGACTATACACACTGACCTTAACATTCCTTTTGTCACCACAAGTTGCTAAAACAAGATACAGAAAACTCCGACTTCAGCCTGCAATCTCATATAAATCCTCTAGCTAAAAATCTTTCTTCTAGAACTCTTCTTGATAACCCGGACAAGGCGCCTTAAAAGACAGCGGCCTCGTTATCTCCTCTCAAGTGAAGAGAGTGAATAATAGTCTAATATTTGGGAGTGTTACCACTGCGGTAACTTCTCCACTCGTATACTTCTGTTATTCATTGTTCTGTTATCACTAGGGAACGGATTCGTATGTATTTACATATTTTTTTCTAGGCAATTTACAGACGTTTTTCAACTAGAAGTATTCATACTGACACTTTTTAAGCCGTTTGAGTCTACTTTTATTTCACATATTTCCACATATTTGAATGTTATCGCATATTTATACATATTTGATTAAAATAAATAAATATTTCTACATATTTAATCAAAATATGTACATATTTTTTCATATTTTTCATTTTGGGCATATTTTCATAATTGGGAGGTGGTTGACAGGAACTGTGAACCACAGACTGTAGGGCTGTGGATCACAGTGGGTACAATGGTTATTGTAATTTACACAGAATGCTGCTAAACAGTGACGGGCACTTGTTAGTTCTTTGAAGTTGTCTGACGTAGTCTGTTCTTTCAGCTCGTTCGTTGAAGTGTCCAATTCATTTCGTTCGGTCACTTAGTGTATACTTTTTTTGGGTGAAATGCCACGAACATCGGCCTCAAACAAACAACTGGTTGCTAAATATCTTCGCGAGTTTCCAGCAGAACTTTTTCGAAGTGATGGAGACATTTTGTACCGCACAGCTTGTGACAAGCGCGTTTCTTGCTCTCAACGTTCCCAAGTCACCCAACATATTGCCACCGGATCGCACATAGAGAATAAAAACAGAAAGAAAGAGAGGACGTCCTATCAAGCCTTCCTTACATCTCCATCATCAAGTAAGTCTACTCTGAGTACAGATCTGTGTCGGGCTTTGGTTAGAGCAGATATCCCTTTCCACAAACTTAAAAATCCTCATTTCAAAGGATTCTTAGAGACCTATATTCGGAAAAAAATGCCTGACGAGAGCACTCTGCGGAAACACTACCTGGAAGATATCTATAAAGATACACTAACCAAAATTCGAGAACATATCAAAGATGGACCGATTTGGGTGTCAATTGATGAAACCACTGACGTTGAGGGCAGGTATTTTGCCAATGCAGTTATTGGAAAACTTGACAGTGATGCTGATGTAGATTCAAAGCCATTCCTTTTGAACTGTGAGGTTCTCGAAAAATGCAATCATTCCGCCATTTCACGATTCTTCGATGCCTCAATGCATATCCTATGGCCCAGTGGAGTTTTGAACGAAAAAATTCTTTTGTTTCTCTCTGATGCTGCCCCCCAACATGGTCAAGGCTGGGCAATCTATTCAGGTATTTTATCCTAAGATAATTCATGTGACGTGTATTGCTCATGCCTTGCATCGAGTAGCAGAAACTGTCCGATCTTTGTTCAGTGACGTTGATTCCTTAATCTCCTCGGTTAAAAAAGTGTTCTTAAAAGCACCAAGTCGCATTAAAATGCTAAAAGATCTCTATCCAGACTTGTGCCTTCCACCAGAACCAATATTGACAAAATGGGGTACTTGGCTGGAAGCAGCTTGAAAATTTAACACATCGTTTTATAAATAGTAAAAATGTTCTTTGTTGTATAAATCATTATAACTTGTAAAAACAAATTATTTTGTTCCTAATAAATTATTATAAATTGTAAAAATGTTCTTTTCTTGTATAAATAATTATAACTTGCCCCCCCCAAAAAAAAAATCCATTTTCATAAAAAAAAATGTCCATTTTACTTAAATATTCCAGAAAATATTTTAAGAAAATCACATATTTTCCACATAATTGACGAAAATAAATGCATATTTTAATTAAATATTTGGCATTTTTAAATACATCAAAATCCGTTCCTTAGTTATCACTGTTACTTATAGCGCTAACGCGCTGATTGTAGCATAAATAAATGCAAAAAAAACAAAAAAAAATATGTTCGCCATTATTGATTATTTTTCGCGTACCACAGGTTGGGAATGCTGATTTAATAGATCTTTTTTCTTTTTTTTGTGAAAGTATTATACATATTTTTTTATTATTTGCATCAACATCTGAGATCATTAGTGCCCGGATCTTTTTATCAGCCAGCCTCCGGACAATGTTCTCTCGTTACAGACAGCACTGTCCATCACCGGCCATTCAGCTATAAGAAGTTCCTAGGAAGTGAAAATTTTAGGGCCAGCAGCTGGATTCGAACCCGGGATCTCCGCAATGGAATCCAGGATGCGCTAACCACTTACGAGCTGATCCCAGTTCCCTATTTGTATTAGCTTAATAATTGTTATAAATTCTTTAAACGCCTAAAGATATAATAAAGTTATAGTTAGTTTCATTTTTAATGACTATTTTGTTCTTTTACATAGTTTAAAAAAATTTAGTGTGTCGTCTTAAATTTTGAAAAATGCACTTTCACTAGAAGTTGTTTTGGTGACATCGGAAAAAAGTTTTCTTTTTTTGCTTTCAATCTATGAAAATGATTTTCTGGGAAAGTTATAACAAGAACTTCTATTGAAAAAAAAACTTTTCCGCTAGGAAAAACTTAGCATTCTGATTACTACTGTCGCCAGACAGTAAATTTACAGACAAAGTTAATTCGATCTTTTTTCCTTAACAATTTAAATTCTTTCTCAAAGAAAGCCGCCCCTGGTTCCAAAATACAGTTGGGCAAATTTTTATAATACAGTTAACAAATATATAATAAAGGTTTATGACCTCAATTAGATTTTTAAACTACTACAGTAGTTCGCCAGCAGTCTTACTACATTTGCATAATGCAATTCATTGCTCTACAACCTTACTGTAATAAATTGGATTAATTTAGACCATTGCGCCTTTATAAATCTCTAATTATTTATTATCTGGAGGCTGTACTTTTGGTAAATAGAATTCTAATTTTTGGTTTTTTATCTTGAAGTTTTTAATAGTATTTTGTTTTAACTTTACTGCAAAGCGGAAGTAGATTGTACAATCGTTACGTAGTTTTAAAATGGTTCCGCCAAACGGAAATGTAAAAAAATTGAGTTCAGTCTTTTGTGGTTGAATAATTAGAAACATGGTTTGTACGTACATATGTTATTGAACGTTCAAATTTTATAATTCATTCAAGTGCAATGAGGAAGAGGCGTCAATGATTCCATATTTGAAGGAAGTCAGTTGAATGAGCGTACGACTTAACAGAATTGGGATGTGAATTTTTTTTTTTTTTTAATTTTTCTTACTCTTTCCGGACTTAAGAGGAAATAAGGCAGATAACCTCGTAATTTTTTTTTACCGGAAATAAACGTCTTGAGTTCTTCTCAGTACGAACAAGAGATTTTCACAAATTAGCCTGAATGTGTGCGTAGAGTAATGATGATGAGTGTAGTCTAGCATAGCTCTAAAACGGAAAATCACTCTATTCAAGTATGAAATTTGGTTTCAGAAATCTCGATCAGATATGGGCAGTATACTTTAAGATTTTTATAAATAAGACTTTATCCAAATTCGAAATTTTAGTCAGCAGATTTGATACTCAAGTAATAACAAACAATGGTGGCTTGCCACCAGTGGGCTGAGACAGGCGAAGGAGTTCATTAGAGGCTATTCGCCGAGGCTGACCGCAGAATTAATCCGTCAAGGCCGTGGGGCTATAAGGATAATTATAGGCCTATAGGTAGGAGGGCGAGCTCTAAAGTCGGGGAGCCACAATAGATCCATAGGGGGTCACAGTAGCGTAGGCCTTGAGGCCGCCCTAATTTAATCTAATCTAATCTAACAACAAACAAATAAATGAATTTATACTTTAGAGATAACCTTTACTGGGAGTAGAAAAAACGTCATCTACTACAAGAGGTACCTTGGTTTGTAGTTTTGCAATTTTATTTCCCCCGAGCATTTGACTAAATATCCCTCACTGAGAGTGTGTGTGTGGGGGTGTTAGAGAGAATCTGTGCCCCCCTCACCGAAAGTAAGGCGGGAAAATGAATGCCAGGGATAAGTAACGAGCGGCTGTCAGGGGCTTTAATTTATGATTTATTACTCCGCACTGAGATCGATGTCGTGGTCCAGCTTTTGTCGTTTGATATTAAACAGTGATGTAGTTTTATATTGATATTTAGAGAGAGAGAGCGACTGATTTCTAACCTTCCAAACGACAGAGGGACCTTATAACCTTCCCAATATCTCCTAACCTCTACTTATAAATTAAACTTTGTGATTAATGTTAAAAGCGATAACCCTTTGCTGCCCAATTAGTGACCAAACAAATTTTGTCCGACAGTTTTTCTCTTTTATCTCTTTTCGTAAGATGAAATTCTACTTTAAGGATTATACAAGTATTAAGTAAGTTCATTTAAATTAGAATGGTGCTTTAGACTATTCTAGGGTAACACTATTGTACCTAGGGTTGCCCAACTCTATAAAGTTCCAAAAGAGGACACCCTAAAAAAATTAGGTACATTCAGGGCCGGCGACAGGATTTTGGGGCCCGGGAATATATGTATATATACCCCGGGAAAAAGTCCCCTCTCCCCTGTACATTCATATCTTATACACATATTCATGAAAAGTTCATCGTTACATCTGTTAACATATTCAGTTCAGTTAGAACAGAAAAACAACACGCCAAATGAATAAGTCTCAGAAGTCAGAACTTAAATCAAAAATACAATAAATTACGATTTGTGTGAACAATATCTGAAAAAAGAACAAAAGGCGCCTAATTTAAGAAAGGACAAGGACAACCAGGTGTTAAAAAAGGATTTGTCCTTTCCAAAAAAAAGGGCAGTTGGCAACCCTGGCACAACTTTTTTCCTCCCACGGTATCTCAAATTCTTTTTCTTTTTTTTGGAATTCTATCCTGTTTCACTAAAGCAGAAATGCTCTATGCGCGCTTTGGAAGTCGATGTGTACAAGTACTACGACCAAAATAGATCTTTTGAGCCCCATACTCATGTAACTACTTATTCTATTCGTAAGTTTTTGGGAAAAACGGCGAGAATCGACAGTATGGAATCCCACTTTGTGACAACAAACCTTTCCGTTCCAAATACTATCTGAAGATAAATGCTCCAAAATTAAAAGATACTGGGTTACTCATTGAAATCCATTTCGTTCTTTAACAAAACCTTTAGGAAGACGGTAGGGCTTACCTGGGCAGGATAACCCACTCCTTGATGCTATCACTCCCCTTGGTCTCAGGAGTGGTGGTCTGCCACCACTGGGCAGAGACAGGCAAAGGAGTTTATTAAAGGCTATTCGCCGAGGCTGACTGCAGAATTAATCCGCCAAGGCCGTGGGGCTATAAGGATGATTGTAGGTCTATTAACTGGCCACTGCAGACTCAGAAAACACATGCATCGCATGGGCCTGGCAGATGATAGCCTCTGTAGGTTCTGTCAGGAAGAGGAGGAAACAGCATTGCACGTATTGTGCCAGTGTGAGGGGCTTGTTTGGCTAAGGATGTTACTTCTCGGGGAGGAAAAACCAAGGCCTGTGAGCTTTACCCAAGAGTCGCTCTCCAGCATTAAGAGTCTAATTAAAAGGACAGGTCTGGAGGGTGAGCTTTAAAGTTAGGGGAGCCACAATAGACCCAAAGGGGTCGCAGTGGCGTAGGCCCTGAGGCCGCCCTAGTCCAATCTAATCTAATCACTCCCCTTTCATATGTATACAGAGACGATCTATCAACGGGCAACATTGAAAAGTGACAAAGAATGAAAATAAATCATGCCGAAATCTACTATTTCATTACTTCGAACAAGAAATCTATTTTTCCCGTTTGTTTCAATCAGCTGCTTTCAAAAATTACGTCACCACAATTCACCAAAAAAAAAATGAGACGCCTGAATGCCCGTGGCCCATAACTTCCGGAACTTGGCTTCCAACAGAAAGCTTTAACCATTCTATTTCCCTACTTAATTGAATTTTCGTAGTGAATTTTTCAAAAAAAACAAAAACAAAAATACGAAAGAATTTTAATAGATAATTAACAAGTAAACTCTCTCAGTGACCCACATAATATTTCAAGACCCACACTGTAACAAGTTAACACGGCCACCTTGACCTTATCAGCAAAAAAAAAAAGACCTTAAGTTCTCTTAATTATTCTCTTGATATTTGCATTAATTTTTATTTACTGCATTAAAATTAAATTTAAAAAAAAAATCTTGCGCGACAAACGCATCTAATTAATACTTCCGGTAAATTTACAGTGCTAATATTTTACGATAACTAAAAGAATGCTATTATGTAATAAAAATGCATTAATCTTAAGATAAAACATTTTTATTTAAAAAAAAAATATTTGTTTAATCGAGAGGTATTAGATTAGATACGATCTTTAATTACACGATCTTTAATTACTTTCAATTAGAAATCCTTTAATAACGGTCCTCCAATTCGAACAATGTTTGAATTATTACTGAGAATATTTACTTTATGATTTATTTTATTTTTTTAATTTTATCTTAACAAAATATTGCAATAATGCAGTTTTTCGAATTGATCATCTATCAGAAATACCAAAAAATATTTAGACCTTACCCCGAGAAATTTCCGCCAGATTTGAAAAAAAAAATTCCTCGTACAAAATGGTTACCACCGACTACGGAAGTAATACAAATGAAGAACTAAACGTCACAGAAATCTCCACTTGGTATTCCGTTTTCGTCATATATTCGATTTCTATCTAAGGTTTGTATCGAAAATACGTCAACCTGAAGATATAAATAAATATATAATATACCCATCGATCTTGAAAAGGAAACGAGAAATATATATATATATCTAAAAAAGCAACTCTATGAACTTGAGCTGTGATAAAAAAAAATAAATCAAGGTTGTCAAGAATATTACACCGGATATAGTCTACACGATCGATAACTATGTCAATGTTAAAGGAAAATATACGCATGTTCATTCAAGGAGGCACTGGCTAAGATTATACTTTCCATTTAAGTAAATTGGATAATTTTACTTTTTATAATATTTTTAATTTAATGAAGTCGTTGTTATGGTCAACTTGGAATAGTTGTTTGCTGATCCTCTTTTCTTTTCAGATGCTTTGACGTGATTGCGGTGTCTGCAAAAGTCAGCCTTCTCGTTCACTGTCTTCTCTGCTGTGATATCTACGGAAGAAGGAAGTCTAAGGGCAGTCAGCTGAACTTGAGTTAGGAACATCAGAACCTTGGACTCTAGTAATGCTAAGTACAGTTCAAGAGGAATCTTCCATCGGGAACTAGCTCGAAACCTACCATTCCGTCAAAGTTCCACCAAAGCAGTGCTTTATAAATCGAAAATCACTTGGATTTTCCTAAAAGTCTTTTATAAACCCTACAGTGCCTTTTACTGAAGTGGGAATTTTTAAGGACTAGTCCCTACACCAGGGGTCGCCAAACGTTTTTGATCATGGATCCCCCCCCCATATAAATTTCCGAAATCTCCATCGACCCCCATAAAAGTAATTTTCAGTTAATTAAAAATAAAACTATCTATTAGGTATACTGTTTGTACATTTATTTTATGATTTTAAACATTCATTAAAGTAATTTTACGTTGTGTAACAAATAGTTTTTATGAAAAATATCTTAATGTTGAAATTTAAATACCTTAATATTAATTTATTAAATAATAAGTAATTATAAATAAGTGAAGTAACTACAGTATTACTTCTTAATTAATGAGATGGGTGTGCTCCTGGTATTTCTTTGCAAGGTTCCGCTATATTGGGTTCGAAATTTGCCCCCCCCCAATCGACCCCCTGGCTCAGATCGACCCCTAAATTTGTTAAATACACCCCTGGGGGGGTCTATATAGACCAGTTTGGTGACCTCTGCCCTACACCTTCCAATGTCAGGCAAGTGCCTATTTATGGTAGAGTAACTGGAAACCACTTCCAGTGCTTGTTCAAAGAACAGATTCTCTTAAAGAAAGAGAAGCCAAGGAGGACACCCTGACATTGTCTCATTTACAAGGCTAACATGTCCTTACCTGAATACTTATAAAACCAACACTTTGCCGCAAGTATTGACGATAGCATTAGGGCTATTTAAAATAATGCTTCAATGTAACCCAAATTTCCGATTTTAATTCCTCAAATTATAACCTTTTCAAAGTTCGACGAAATACTCTTAAATGCTGAAAAAGTGAAGGTCAATTAATCCGTATTGTCAGTGAAGTATAATTAAACGCTTGGTTTATTGAAATCAAAAGAAAATAAAAAAACAGTCTACTAACACTATATTATTTTGCAATTAGAGTATCCGTTTAAAAAAAAAGCTCCATCTGTATTTAAAAAAAAAAAAATCGTATTAAAATGATTCAGTAAAATGAAACTTAAGGCAGACTAATTTCTCATTTTGGAGTTAAGCTGATCAAACAAAGTAACGTACAAACAGACTGACTCTCAAAGAAGAGTTCGTGTCACAAAACATTTTTCAAAAGCAGGAGCCTCCAAAGTATATTTCCGGCGGAAATTCAAAAATCTACGTTTTAGTAACCGTTGATAAATAAATATTTTTCAGACAGTCGCAAGTGAGAGAGAGAAATCTAATACTGAGGTTGAGAGAGCCTTTTAGTGGTGAGGTCAGTGAAGCCTCCTCCCTTCGCAGTCCAATCAGAAGAAGTCAGCCCTATTGGAGTGCCCTTAGCCCAACTCCACCCTTAGATAACCTACTTTCCTCGCATTGATCTTCTGCTGCACATATCCTGACTTTTAACTAAACTGCAACGATGTAATCTTTTTTTCTTCACTCAGTTTATTTTTACTGGCTGCAGCTTCTTACACTTATCCTATCCAAAATATTATTCGAAAAAGAGTGCTAGAGGTAAGTAAGAGAGGATATTATTTCGATCAAAGTTGATTTCCCATTTCTAGTTTCCAATGGAATTATTTCTTTTGAGATCCTCTTGGCCCATTGAAGGTTTTTTTTTTACAAATTGGTCAGCGTCAGCATTGGTGTGTGGGGTTTAAAAAATCTCAAAAGAGGTTTTGAAGAAAATTTAGGTAAAAACAAATTAAAAGTATAATTTAGGTTAAAGCCCATGAATATTTCTTAGTATACGCTGCTTCGGTGAGGGTTTGTTGAAGTATGCCTACAATGTAGGTAAAATGCTTATGGGTTAGAATAAGGATGAGGAAGTGTTTGCCTGTGGGTTCGCTAAACCCAAATTGTAGCTAAAATATCAACTACCTCTGCAGTCCCTATGTGGATTATTTTTAAATGTAAATAAATGTTGTTCGTGTTGTTAGACTGGGATACCCGCAGTGACGGCCAAGATACCTGAAGAAGTGGCTAGTCCACTTCCTCCCTACGGGGTCTATTGTCTCGGTTAAAAATATTCGCAAAGCCAAAGTGTGGCTTTAATAAATAAATAAAAGCTCCCACTATATTCTTTATCAAAGCTTCAAGACCTTTCCCCTTAAATTCGCCTAAAAACTATCAACAATAGTTCAACTAAGTCATAGATTTTGTGAGCATAACTTGGTAAAACAACTTACATATATTAATGTTCATCAATAGCTGATGATGGCCTATTTAAGTTGAAAAACTAAAATTTAATGGTAAAAATAAATTCAAAAAAAATTGCTTGAAAAATAATTAATTGATTTGTATGAATTTAATAATATAAACATTCAGAAATAAGTTTCATTTCCCTACTAGATATATATATCATTTTTCACATAACCTTGTAACACCTTAGAGGTTGCCACAGTTTTTTTTGAGAATTGAAATTTATCAAAGTAATTCCGGTTTTATATATTATTTTAAATAATTATAAATTTCTATGTGAACTTTCACACGATTTTTACCTTAGCAATGTAAGTAATCAAATTTTCTGCTAAAGTAGAATTGGCATAAAAAGGTGACTTGAATATTTTACATGTTCAATGTACTTGAAAGTTCAAGCACTGAAGAAAGCGTGAACGTCAAAGCTTTCTCCGGAAGAAGAAGAACGACTTCTGCACGAAGCATTGGATTGTAGTAGTCTGTGACCTGCAAATCACACAAGTTGTTACTACCTTTAACAGTAGTAATTCCCAGAAAATTACCTTCCTTTAATAGCACTGCAATCAGCTGACCTTGTGTTGTCCAGAGTATCGTGGATAAGAGTTAAACAATGAGCTTAATTTGAGCTTCGAGTTAAATTTCAACTTTATCTCAAATCTTTATAACAAATCCTAGTTAACTGTACTGATTTTTCAAATTTTCAATAGCAAGATAAAGTATAACTAACTGCGCATATTTATTTTTATAGAAAGAAAGGAATTAATTTTTTTTTTAAAAACAATAAAATTCCAGGCTTAGAACTGGGAACCGTGTACTGCTATATTTCCAAGTACTCATATTGCGAGATTCTAACCACTCAGCTATGTATACTAGTGCCTAGATTTACAATCGTTAATTAAAACAAGAAAAATCGATTGGATCTATAATCGAGAAAGTAGCAAAACAAAATGTTAAATAGTACTGCTGGTGAGCTTGATTCCTAACCTCTAGGAAATTTTCCACCTCTAGTTATCGTTTAGGGAAAATCGTGTATGTGATCATTTATTTATGAAATTCTTACGAGCAAGATATATACATAAAATTTTTGTTTTATTTTTAGATCCACTACTTATACCTTGCTAACATATAAGTCGGGAACTTCAACCAAATCTGGTCGTTTCTAATGAAAAACTTAAAATGAAAAATCTGCATAACTTAAGCTGATAAGTTTCCTATGGAGTAAGAGTCATCAGACAAGGAAATTAGCTGACATCTACTTCCGGAGTGAAGCCGGCAGTGTTTTATTCAGTAAATTCAGGTAATAAATTTTCTAACCTACATAATTTGAGGGCCACTCGAATATAGCTGATGGAGATGATTTACAAATTAATTATTTTCCAATTTTTAACTGAATATGCTCTTTCTCATCGCCGTTATACTTATTGAGCGAACACAAAAGAAGAATTTACGAATCTTTATAATATGTGAAAAAACCTTGACTTATTTTATTGTTTAGTTCAGAATTGTTTTCTAAAATTAATTTTTTACAGACATTGTTTACGTTGATTGCTTAAATCGTGTGCTTTTATTTTTTTTTTTTTTTAGAAAAATGATCTTTAATAATAAACATGTTATCCAAGTGAATGTTTTGGCTTTAAATTGATTAATGAAGTTCAGAACTTATTTTCAAAAGTATAGTAAAAATTATTTTCGGATCACGCAATGAAGTAGTTGTAAGAGTCAGTAAGAGACGGAAACATAAGTCGAATTCTTTACACAAAAACTTATTAATCTACCTCTAATAATGCATGAATGTTCGAAACTAATCAGGTATTCAGAAAATATGCATGCTTACCACGGATAAAATCAGGATAGAAAATAGTTTCTTTAAAGTTATGAAAACTGGATAAAGAAAGTAAAAGAATACTTTACATAAGAAAATACAATGAAGCCGGGTGTTACTTGTAGTTGTTCAGAAACGTGGTTTTAAAAGTGGGAGATTCCCATTTGAATCCCGGGTGTTGCCACGTTTGTTGGGAAAAAACAAAAATGTAGCTGTCACTTGTGTAATAATCAACTAGTAAAATAAATTTTTATGAAATGATTTATATCTTCATTTGCATAAATCAAAAACTGCAATAATGGGAATGTTTTTTTTTTCTTTAAATATTTTATGAATATGCAGTAAGAAAAGAAAATTTATTCTACTCGTGCGCATTGAAGATTTATAACTTTGAAAGAGAACTATCAGAGTAGTAGTTCTAAACAACTAATACCTAAAATAGAAACAAAACAGCTTTGGGAAAAGACCTTAATTACTTCCTCTGGATTTAGTAAGAGGATATATTGCAATCGGCAAATAGATTTTCGGAATTCAGTTTATACAAAAAAGAAAAAACATACATTATATGAGATCCCCAATAAAAAAAAGAATATTTTAAACAGAAAATTTCAAAATATGAGGGGAAATACAGCTAGATACAGCATTCCTTGAAAATGCTAATTTACGAGTTCAGAAACTTTGTTTCTAATATTCAATAGACAGATTTTAATAAACATACATTTAAGAAAATCGGTTCTCTGGAAGAATAGATCAAGATTTGATGACCCTAAATTTGAGACGCTAACTACAAATACTTAGACAAGAAGTCTAGTTAAAGACTGATTCCATTGTGTGAAGATATACAGTGGAGTCTCGGTTATCCGTCATGACCGGGACCGGACACGTGACGGATAGTCGAATAGACGGATAATGGGAAAAAACAGGAAAATTTCCAGATTCTTTTGTTTAACATGTATAAAACTTGTATTAACTGGTATACATATTTTATACGTTTATACGCTTAAGCCTTAAAGGTCAGCTATCTTTCATTATTCAATTCATTCTATTGTGTATTAAAATTAATGAATACAATGTCTGCGACGACATCTAATCGGGTTTTGTGGGCGGTTTTAGTTTGTGGTTGATCTTTTTTAGGAAAAAACCCAAAAAACTGTCGAATGATGGCCAATTTTTTTTATTTTTTTTTTATTTTAATTTTTTAAATACTGAGGACAGTGACGGTTAATTGGAACAGACGGATAACCGATACTCCACTGTATAAAGAAAGGGGAAAAAAAACATTGAAATTAATTATCTTGGAACAATTTAACAAGTCTACATATAAAACGACTGGCCACAATTTAAGGAAAATTTATATATAGTCTTCAGAAAAATTGGGTGAAAAAAAAAGAAACCTATTCGGTAAAGTGGCACTTTCAATAATTCATTCAAGATAACAAGTTGCCGATTACATATCGCGAACTTTCGAGGTAGTATTTCTTTGTAATAGTTCAAGATTTAAAAGGTTACATTTATTTCCATTGTAAAACTCAAAATGGGCAATCTTCCTGAAAATCAATACTACTATCTCACACTGTTTAAGAGAAATTAAAAAATAATAATAATATAATATGTCATTAAAAAAACGTTCTATAATTTTTAAACTTATCTCATTGCACATTAATTTTTATAAACCGTTACAACTTCATTGTTTGATAAAGTTATAACAAAAATTATCGTTATTGATAAGTTATCAGATAAAAACCGTCAACAACAAAAAAAGAAGTCATTTTTTTGTATTTAACAACCAAAAACTTAACATTTTCATCTTAATTTTGTTTACAACTTTAATAGTCACCTTTTGAAATTTTATTTATTAGACAAAAAAAGATCAGATAATACGAGGTGGTGAATGTCCAAAGGCAGTGAAAATTTAATGACAAGACTATGTAACTGATAATTTAAAAACAATTTCCTTTGTTTTGTATTTAAATTTTAAATGAACATTAAATTGATTTGCAATAGCAAAAGTTTAGAATTAAAATTTTCTTTAATATAGTAATATCTTAATTTCAAAAGTAGGTCATTGTAACATGGTGGGACTTACGTGTCTTTGAATTGAAAATCAGAATTTTTTCATAAAATGGTTAAATAAAATGCTTAAATATTTAAGAATTAATAACTTGGAAGAAAGAAAATAAAGTTGAAAGAAAAATTAAGTAGGGAATATTTAAAAATAAAATTATGTTCAAATGAGCAATGAATCCCGGGTATCACCATGGTAACGAGCGAAGCGATAGCAATGGACAAGGACTTAATGCAAAAAAATCCTCATTAAATTCAATCTTTTTGCACTTATAAAAGTATTATAATATTGAAAGAATTTATTATTTTTTTGATTACTCACCAATAGAAAGCAATTTTATCACCATGTCCCAGTTTTACGTTTCTATCGAGTATATTATAACAAATATTTGTGGTAGCACCTTCCAGCCATTTAATAAATATCGGACCTTCATTGATGTCGAAATTGTAAGAGAAAAATTTTGTAAACGGTGTTTCCCAATGAAATTGTGATACTATTTCGCCCCAAAATTTTTCCGGTTGTTCTAAAGATTTTGCATACATTGACCTATAAAGGCCTAACGATGGTATATATGAATTTGAGGAACGTTCCTCACTGGGACGGTACACTTGACACTCTCGTGACATGTCGGAAAAACGACTACTTGTCGTGCCGGCGGCGCTTTGAATGGCGGCTATTCCAATAGGGATGACTAGAGTGGGAAAAAAACGTAAAAACCACAAAGAAAGGTGTACACTGGCCTTACTAGTCAATAGTTAAAACAGAGGTGTAGTTCATGTTTAAGCCACAAGGTTTTAGAGCTCAGTCTTCGTAAGAGTTTATATTATGTCCGGTAGACTACACTACCGTACAGATGTTCAGATCTTAAAACATCTTCCCTCTATTTATTTGAATAAGGTCGTAACATTTTTAACGGGATTGTAAGAATTGAAGCCGCACTGCCTGCACGATCATAAATACCATCTTTCCGATTAGTAGTAAGCGAGAGTAAGAATAAATTTGATATAATTAAAATTTTATTCCTTCTTTTAATTTTATAACAATTTGGGAACACGAACACCGGTACAAGTGCAACTTACCCACGACTAGCCACGTCTCATCTATTCGTTACTATTAGTGTCGGCATGTGATTTAACACGCAACTACTGAACTTCGACATTCCACTCCACATTGCATCAAATAAACTTCAAACTTTAGTTATTTATAAGAAAGAAAATTCGTGTGTTCTTAGATACTGTCAAGCGTTATTTTTTTTCCACCATCATGTATTTTAAAATATTAAATAATATTTTAAGAATCAATGTTAAGACTGCAAAACTCCAGAGGACGGCTCAGCTCCGGGTTGATCTGACGTGAGTTCATGAACTTCCTTTTTTGACGCATGATGTTATTATACTTGTCAATTAACGTAGGGAATCCTTTAATGAATCCTCTTCTCCTTATTTTTACGATTCTTTCGTTGAATGATAGTACCTATTAAAAAAGTTAATTAATGCCTATTTTTTTAAAGTGAGCTATCAAATTAGGTATTCTGGCCGAAGGCGATTAGCAAACGAACTTTATTGTGAATTTCCCGTATTATTAACTATTAAATAATATAAGGTCTTAATCTTGTAAGATCTGGACCGTAAATCGATCCCAGTATCACAACATTAGCTTAGCAGGCCTCACCTTGAACTGCTATCATGACGCCTTGCAGTGGAAGCATTATATGTTTCTTCTTGCGGTAAAGATTTGGAAGCAATACGTATTACGTTAAGACACTTAATTAAAAAAAAAAAAAAGGCATTTTTTGGTCATCTTCAATCTGGTAATATCCAGAAACAGTTAGTCCTTTACCATCCTGAAGAAACGAAACTATAGAAAAGATGTTATTAGAATCCTAAGGAAAGAAGTTGTTACTTTTAGTTAAATGGTTTGCTAGTAGCTTTTGTTATTAAAACCATCCAGTACGATAATTGTATGAGGATTGATCTACAACAATTATGAGCTCCAACTTTGATTATTTTTTATCCTTTAAAATTAAATTTCCCTAATTTTCATTATATTGTAATAAAGAGCATATCCTCATTTATAAGTATAATTTTTTTTAACTAAAATTTTAAACTTTGTGAAATAACATTTCAGATACAAAAACTTAGCTGTTCACAACTCTTTCTTTTACACTAGTTATTAGTTATTTAAAAAATATTAAAATGAAAATAACATTGAACAAATTGTATTCTTTACAATAATAAAATAGAAATTGCAAGAAAACGAAACAATATATAATCATTATTAACAATAAACCAATATCTCAACAAGAATAACTACAAGCTTGTTTCAAATTAAAGACTAGACATGCAGATCATGTAAATGTTCAATGTTCACATGATTTTAAATATTCTTGATATTTTTCTTCTGACATCAATTGATTCAATTCAGTATCTCCTTTGGTCATGGCAATCTTGAAAAGCCAACCTATTAACAAAAAGGAAAAAATGAAAAAGTAGTAATAAAGTAATTTATAGTTCAAATTATTATAATAAAATAAAGCGCAAAGCGATCTAGTAGAGTAATCGAAAACTGAGTTTTCTCTATGGACACACATTCTGAGACTCTTGTTTACAAAATACGTAAATAAATAAATAAAACTTTGATTGACTTCTTGTTTCATTACGACAGAAACCTATACCATTTTTCAAATTTTATTGGTCTTTTTCTTCTTTCATTTACCTTAATAATGTTTTTATATATGAATATTTGGAAATCTTTTGCATCATCTTCAGCTTTTATATTATATATTGGTACATATAAACCTGCTTCTCAGTTCTGGCTCTTAGTTTCTGTACCTCAACCAACCCGCATAGCCACGTAAGTTTCAATAATCATAAAGAATTTATTGTATTTTACTGTTAATTTTTGTATTACTGATTTTTACTGATTTTCTATGTTACTGACTCTGTAAATTGTTTTGTATTTGTAATATCCATGCCCTGAAGAAGACAATATATATTTGTCGAAACGTTGGCAAAAAAAGACGAGTTTGTTTTTTATTTGACCGATTCCTCGCCAATCTTGAATCCTAAGCTAATATCAACTATCTCTGCAGGCCCTATGTGGATTACTTAAATGTTAAAGAGTGTCAATAAATGTTCACTTTGTTAGGCTGGGATACCCGCAGGGACGCCATGATCCCTGAGTCCACTTCCCCCTACGAGTTAAAAAACCAAAACAAAAACGTGACCGCAAAGCGCAATATACAAGCTAGAGATTATCTCATAAAATTGTGTGATGGTAACTTGGCAAATAAAATATAAATAAATTCAATAGTAAAAATTTTTAATAAAGTACGATAATTCATTAATTTAATAAAAAAAAAAACGATTCAGAAGAAAAGATTCATTTACAAACTAGATATGTATCATTTTTCTCATAACCTATTAACATGATACTTTTTTTTTTTTTTTTGGAGTACAGAGGCTCCTGTCTTGATTTTGATAAATTAACTTTTCCAAGGTAATTGCAGTTTTATACATTTGAAATAATAACATTCGATGTGAACTATCACACGATTTTGCATAAACCAATTATGTTAAATTTTCTTCAAAATTAGAAGCAGCTAAAAAAGGTGACTTGAATAATACTTTACATGTTCACTGCAATTAAATTTCAAGCTCTGAAGAAAGCATGAACGTCTAAGTTTCCCCTGAACCCAACTAAGGATTAGATACGTACTTGTCTAAAACGACGGATGCATGCCTATATCTGCAGGAAACATGGTAAACTAGAATCACTACAATCTCATTTCAGTAATTTTGTAGTGTATAGTATAGTGAATATCGAATGATAATGTAAGTAATGTTGGTTAGGTAATTACCCTAATCGATTCAACAGTATCACCTCAAACTTCTATAACCAATAGGGCTTTCATTGACTTCGACTGCAAAGAAATAAGGAAGACATAGTTCGCCAATAGTTACAACACACTTAGTTGGAATATAAATTAAAAACACTGTCTTTGGGCAATAAAAAAAAAAAAGGCAGATCGTCTTGCATAATCGGACAGTATTTTGCAACCATACACCACTGTTCACGTATATATTAAAAAAACAATGATGAGAAATTGAAAATCTCAAAAAGTTATCAAAAAAAATTGTGGGGGACATCTCCTGTAGATCAACCGTTGCCAATAACTCTTCCACAATAAACGATTTTCACGAACATAAATCCATACCCTACTCTATAACTTTGTGACTGCACAAACAGGAAAATCGCAGTCCAATTGGAAATGAGTAAAACATATAATAGGTTTTACATTACTAACATGACAAAAATTTGGAGATCCAGAAAACTAATAATAAGAAGCCTTAGATGGATGAATCTACGCTTTCAACAGCCAGGAGTAATAATGTTTTAACCATTCATTTAATCCTTATCTTAATTTTTGAGTTCATACAAATAAAATAAACAAAAGAAAAAAACGTTAAAAAATTCTTAGTCTCAATCAAGGATACCCGAGAAACTGTTACTTCAAAAATCAGCCAGGATGATAATACTCTCTTAAGAAGAAGTTAATTTTAAAATGGAAATGTTCAAAACTTTGCCCATTATATTAAGTGTCATAATACCATCAGTATAGCAAGCTTTATTAATCAGTCCAGGAGTTTCTTCTACGGCAGCATTCTTTTCTACAACTTTTCCAGATACAGGGCAAAACAGTTCACTAGCCGCTTTTACACTTTCCAAAGCACCAACTTCATCTACACAGACATGACATTTGTTTTTTATTGCATATGAAAGTACAAATATCTCACGTGAATAATTTTGCTTAAAAGTAATTGTTATTGTTACCATTTTGGCAAACTTCTGTACCAACTTCTGGAAGTTGTGCAAACACTACATCTCCAAGAGCTTCCTGAAAATGAATACTTCTTTACTATTTTCATTTTTATTATATTTTATCAAATCACGAAAGCGAATATAGATATAAACAGCTACAAGTGCGCTCCTTAAATTTGCAGATGGCCTTGAAACACAGTAAACGCAAATTTAATTTTTGCGAATTAGTGAATTTTTCAGATGTGAGAGGCGTGCCCCACTTATTTTATTTGTGTTCATAGTAATTTTTGCTTTATATATTTTTAAAAGACCTAAGTTATAATTTACTCTCATTGCGAGTTGCTTACGAGTTTTTGTAGAGACAGAGATTCCAATCTAACTACTGTATCAATCACGTATTCATTTTTAAAGCGAGGAAAAAAATGCTTGTACAGGCTTTATTACACATTCAATGAATTTTCAAAAAAAAAAAGTAGCGCACAAAATCAAGTTATTTGAATGAAATGCTTCTATTTAAATCAATAACTTATCAAGGCAAAATGTTTAAAACAGTGAAAATCTAGTCGTATGCTTATTAATCATTTGTAATAGAACCTTCAATGTTACAGATTTTTGGTTAACCTAGGACAACAATGTTCTAATTTTCTTTTATTTTAAGTTTACGCAAATTTCTATACTTAATTATTTACCTGGGCATAGTCAGAAATTCCAACAGTTCCTACATTTCCATCAACTTCTACCCATTCATGCTTATCGCTGTACAGCCGACCTGAGCACATGGAAAACATATGTAGGACTTATTTTAATAACTTATTTTTTGCGTGTTTAATTATTTAATTGTATGATAAAAAATGACAATGTTACTTACATTTTACTGACGTATAATTCCTGTACTGAGACCAATTATTTAATCTAATAGATCTTACAGTACGACATGATAGAACAGATATGTGTGACCCTAAAGGTTGTGCCAGTAGCCTAGCACAGTGTACGAACTGTGATGTTGCCATGTCTTCCAAATTAACTGTGAGATACTATTGAATCGTACTGATCCTTTACGATAATGGGAATCTTTTTTTATTATTATTATTTGCGTAATGGGGGCTGTTATTTATCTTGACAGGGGAGCTACCACTTATTGTTCTATTTGGGTCGATCTTTAGTGCGTATTTTTGTTATAGCTTCGTACCGAACTATTAATACACATTCAACGGTTTTTATTCTAGTTTAGTTATTAGCATATAATGAAAAATATAATTTTAATTTTACGAAAAATAACTTCTTGATTAATGAAAAAATTATTATTGGTGCAAATATTTGAATTAGGAAGGTTAGCTTCTTTCATTAAGGCGCAAGTCTCTACTTCTGGAAGAATAGTGTAACTTGTTTCAAATTCAAATACAGTACGGTTTTTGAATCCATTATAACGTTTAAAACTCATTATTTCTGATATATAAAATCAAACGTGAAGTAGTTTATAATTAATGGATGACGAATAAAACTAGATCAAATCACGAAAGATTTTTAGTTTTTGTATTTATTTTTTGTTTAATAAACGAATAAACAAAGAATTCACTTTTGAGCCCCGGCATTGCTTTCTCTTACTACAGTTTACTGAATTAAATTATTCTGAAACTACAAAAATGTAATGAAAAGGTAGATAGGTTCGTATTTATACACAAATTTAAATGAATCTGTTGAAGAAGCATGATTTTATAGCTTCCCCTGGATCCTTCTAAAAACACTGCTCTCAGATAGTAGTCTAAAATCAAACTGATGGTCCAAACATGTTTTACGTCAAAGTTCAAATGAAATCGTTTGGCGAATGAGAAAATTACTGAAATCTCAAATAAGCAGTACAGGATTGAAGCAAATTTTCTACTCGGAATTTAGCAAAACATTTGATACCATAGCTAGAGGTAGAATCTTGCATTAAAAGTCAATTTGTAAGAGATCTTATTGTTCTTTTGGGAGCCTGGCCTAATAAAGATTCAGAAGAAATATTTCGCTAATCATGCTTGTTTTTAGAGCGTACACGATGTTTACACTTTTTATAAATTTAGAAATAATACCATAGAGAAATTGACACTATAATGCAATTTAACAGGAAACATTCACTCCTATCCCAAAATTACTCATAGAGCTACTTCTGAAAAATTATTTTTATTAAATAAGAAGAAGATTATTCGGCAATGACCTGACAAGTTTTAAATAAAAGATTTAAGTAGATTATGTTAAAAAATCTAAAAACTGGTTCAGTTAAGTTTGCTTTGGTTAACAGATTTCTGTCAGGTCCCCCACCTCACCTAAATCAAATATCGCATTTGAACTTTCTTTTCCTGTTAAAATACTCAACATCGAAAAATTTACAACTGTCTCCTAATCTATAGGCAAAATAAAGTAAAATATTGGTGTAAATCTGCTAATTGATATATCTAAATTATCTTATTTGCTCTATTTTAGTGAAGAAATGATAAAATGTTGCTTTTGATAGCATTAATAACGTTTGTAAAACTCGATTTTTATTATCTAAGGTCAAAGTGTTATCCCCCCTGCGGATAGAATTGCGTAACAACTTTTAAATGTTCTTCAGAAAAATTATGAAACACTGATTTTTTATTTGTGGTATTTTTCCAATTCGATAATTAAAAACTTTGATCATTTTATATCGTAAAGGAAAGATATATTAAATACATATTGGATAAATAGGTTTCATAAAAAAAGTCTGCTTTAAGATAAACCTCCTACATTCCTAAAATAGAAGATAGACAATGAATTAGAATCCAAAAATATATATTCGCTTAAAAAGAACTTTTCTTTTTAATTTGTGGTGGTCACAATTTCAGAGCAGTACAAAAATATTTTATAGTGTTCTTTTCAAAAGAATGATATCTTATTTTTCTTACACTCTGCCTCAGTTGTCATCCAGCCTCTTCAGGTTTTTCGTAGCAAACTATAAAACATTTCTAAAATTCAGAGCGCTTATAAATTGAATGTTATGGATGTGCACAAACAACTTTACTGCATTAAAATTGAACCAACATACTGCGCTTTCTGGAAATGTAAATAACAGATACGTCATTTTGGTTCATTTATGTCGCAGAAGAGTGAGGAAAGAAAAGAAAAATACAAATCTTTTTGCATATGAATAAGAGTTAAGAATGTGGTATATTCTTGCAGTGATTCATCTATAAAGAACGTGGGCTGAGAAATTAGTAAATTAAAGCAGATTTACGATTCGCTTCCATCATGCTAATCATCAGCTGTTCAACTAAAAAAAACACAAATATACTATACAGATCTTCTCTCTGGAACCTTCCTATAATCAATTTGGAGAAAGTAAAAGCTTGCTAACTCCTATTGAGAAAAATTATTGCAGGTCTAACGGAGCATTCACCGCAGAATCATGATTTGAATTTACATATATAGCCTCTGCATACTAACGGCTTTATCACCATTATTTGATACATTTATTTGGGTGTATATATACAGGGTGAACCAGTAAGTATTGTCAATAGGCTTACTGCGTGTAGTACATCTAAAGTGGAGTTCAATGACGTATTGGCGAACTTCATATTTTCCTCTGTTCTTGAGTGACGTCACTTTTAAGTTTTTTTCTAAAATCATTACTTTTTTTCCAATAAAAATGTTTATTACTCAGAAAGTTTTAGTCCGAATTCGATTCTGATGAAACGATTAGAAAGACAGATAAATTTCCTAAAAATTGACACCATTTTGAAGCATAAATTATTCTCCAAACTGCCTTAATCTTCCACCGGAACCTAGAAAAATAAAAGTAATCGAAATTTTTAAGAAAACTCATTAGGCCCTTACGTGATCATTATTCAGACCTAGGTGCTGGCACTTTTTATAAAAGTTTCCTTGTCTATTGGGCTTTCAAACGGTATATCATTTTCCAGGATTCCTTTTATCTTCGTATGAGAAATTGCGTTTGTTTTTACAAGAAAACGTGTTCACGAGCATAAGCAGTGATATTGTATTGTGTTGTTTAATTCATTAAACTCTTGTGGATGGAGCTGTAGTCAATTTTTAAAGTAGATTGTCTTAAAATAAGGTAGTCTAAGGTTACTTATTGCATAAAAAAAACAAATACAAAAAAAAATCTAAACTGAAATATTTGACAAAATGTTAGAAAATATTTTAAACAAGTGCTATTTTTATTATCGAAGAATAATTAATTTAATTAATTGAAAACTCTTTTAGATGGAGCTGTAGTCAATTTTTAAAGTAGATTGTCTTAAAATAAGGTAGTCTAAGGTTACTTATTGCACATTAAAAAAAAAAAATCTAAACTGAAATATTTGACAAAATGTTAGATTTTGAAACTGAGAAATATTCATAGTAGACAGAATAAAAATTGACGAGAACTGATAAGAAATTAAAAAAAAAAAAAAGAAAAGGAATCTGTATCAGCAAAATTAGAAAATTAAGCTAGTGTAACCACGTTCCACAATATCAATCAATCTGTTTCCAAGATTAGTGAAATTATGCTGACCTGCCTAGGTCAGTAGCAACTTTTCAAATTAGTTTTGGTTGACTTTTTAAATAGGTCAGCCTCCGGAGTGTTACATGTTAAAAACAATACTTTTTTCCATTACCTGGTTAGGTAAGCGGAAAAGGCTCTTGAAAAGATAACAAAATCTAGGGGGCAGCCCATCTGGACTTGTATCCGGGACTACCGGGGTCCAGATTGGTATCCGTTCAGCTAAATCTTAAACATTTATTTAGCTATCAGCCATTATTTATTGGGTAAACACGAATATTTGTTATAAATAGTTAAAATATAAAAAATAAATAAAAATAGAGATAATAAAACATTTATATGATAGCATCGAATTCATAGAAATAAAAATTCTTTCTTTAACTTTTTTTTGTGCCTAATTACGATTGAGATGTAGGTAGATGTGAACGGATTCTGCAAATTCTGGTTTGGTACGATATTACGCTCTGTTTTATAATTCCCTGAGAATGGTAAAAAAAAAAAAAAAAATGAATGGGAAAGCATTAAAAGAAAATGGAAAAGACATTATTAGTGTTTTTCACTAACTCTTACTACAACTTAGAAACGGAAAGTATCGCGATCTTATCGAATTTCCAATATCGATTTTTTTCTTACCTGGAAATATTATTGTTTTAAGACTCCTGAGAACAAATATTTAGTTTTTTTTTTTTTTTTTTTTTTACAAAACAATGAAATTTGGGCCACCTTCAAGAGAAAATACAACACCTTCTAAAGCATAAGTTCTTCACTAAAGAACTAAATTTAACTGCTTATAAAGGAAATTCACATATTTAAGAACAATGAAATTTATCTGCTTATACCACAAACAGAAGTGTTTTAAGAAAAAGTTTTTTTTAAAAATATTTCTTTACTTTAGGAGTTAAATAAATAAAGGAAATAAAAGCAGATTTCGGGATATTATTTCTATTTAAACGCATTGAGTGAATAAAAACATCAAAATACATTTTGGAAGGAATGTCACAGCCAGAGTACAATAATGTAATGTACACATATCTCACAAAATGTACAAAAAAAAAAAAAAATTAAACGAAACAGAGACAAAAGTATAAAAACACTGTTTGTGTAAAACTTGTTTTTTTTTTTTTTAATTAAAAACATATTCTTATTATTAATAAATACTCTGTACATGTTGAAAAGTGACAATTACAGCAGCTAATGAAGTGCTGTAATTCTGTTATGTACCAAAAAAGTTTTGTTTCTTTACTTAGTACATCATTCCACACTAAATTCGGTACTTTTCCGTTAGCCGGGCGCAAGCGAAAAACAGTATTGGGTAAAACTGTTTTCTTTACAATTCATTAATATTTGTTTATAGTTGAACTTGTTTTGCTTACTATTAATTAATATTTGTTTATAGTTGAACGTTTTCGACTTTTTTCCGTTGACTTGGCTCGCTATTGGTTCACAATTGGCGACATTTGCGCCCGACTAACGGAAAAGTACCCTAAATTCTTGTGCATGTCTTTTTTACCCTACTTTTATCTTTTTCTTTTCGTACTTTCTTTACACAATATTTTTTGATTTTTTGTTAATTAAATCTCTTTTTTGCGTTTTTTTTTTTTTATCAAAAGTTTTAAATTTTAAGTTTATATGTTTTCACTTTTAAAACAATCCTATGTTATGTGACCGTCCATTTGAATTATGAATGGGCACAATAACAGGTTTTGAAACACTCCATTCATACCACACTATCTTTTTGTTAATCAATCTCCAAAAGTTAACTTCCAGTTCATCACCTTTTTTTAAAGAAATGGGATGCTGTAAAAATAAAAAGAAAATAAAATAGAATAAAGAAAAAAAATTCTTTAACTTTGTTCTAGTTTTAAGAAAAAAAAATTAGAATCCTAATTTCGTTAGGTCGATTTTCTCCAAGAAAGTTAGCAGGAGAACTCTCTCCCATCTCCACTAATAAACACATGTATAATTTATAATAATGATTTACCTGAATTGGAAAATATATAGGAAACCAGCTGAACATTCCAGTAGAATAGGTTTTAGGCACAATACTCAGTCGTATATCTTTGTATAGGACAGTATCGAAATAACCAGAAAAACCATGCAACACTGAATCTTGTTCAATTTTAAATGTTAGTTTTTTAAATCTTCTATTATCCTTAACTGGATCTAAAAAAAAAAAGAAGAAAAAGGATACAAACTGTTGAATTACACATAGGATCTGTCAGGAAGTTCTAGGCAGAGTAGTGAAAGTGAGTACTTGGTATAGTGATATAACTTGGGGTGCGTTCCACTTGGCGACCACAACGACCACGACCACGACCGCGATTTTGGCCGTTCCACTTGCTTGTGAGCGTTGCGATCGAAAACCCAAGTGGAACGGACTGTGGGCGTTTTAACCGTTCATGTAAACATTACATATGGCGGCCTCGAAAATAAGTTAGAAGCTTGAAGAGGTTATTTTTTAATTTAAACCCCATTTATAAGCAGTTATAATAAACTTTATTAATTATTGATAAAGTTGACTTATATTAAAAGAATATATATAATTCAATTTTTTATATTACATTTTAGTGGAGTATTTATAAAATTTACGTTTAAATAAAATTAAAATGTCTTTTGTGGCAACAGTTGGATATTTATTAATAATGCTTTAGAAAGTTCTTTATCTAGTTCCGATTAGAGTGGAATGTAATTTTACAAAATCGCAATGATAAAAAGCGAAAACTTAGGCCACGTATTATTAGCTATCAGAGTAATTGATCTTTATTCAAATGAAGAATTTAAAAGTTATTTCAGGTAAATTATTTTGTGTTATTCAGTGATTTAGTATGTAAAGGGATAAGTAATTATTTATTTATTTTTTTTTTTTTTTGTAGACTTTCGAGAAACACATTCTATTATTTACATGAAATAATACTTTCATTTACAAGAGATAATTTTTTCGGTCGCCATATTTTGTTTTAAAAATTGCGCCAACTCTGAACGCCCACTTCGACCCAGCTATTAAGGTGGGGCGTTGTGGTCGTTGTGTGAGCGAAAATAGTGACGTCATTAGTGACGTTTTCGCCACGACCACAACGACCGCGGTCGCCAAGTGGAACGCCTGAAAGTATGTTTTGGTCGTTGTGGTCGCCAAGTGGAACGCACCCTTGGTATACTGATGTCAACTAACCCACCCTCACCAATATTCTTCTTAATTATTCTGTACAAAGCATCTACAAATTAAAGAAGAGAATTCCACGTAGATTATATTTCCCTCTAAAACCTGGTAACTACTCAAGCTTTCCAGGCAACAACAGGTAGAATGAGAAGCTGGCGTTAGAGATTAACACTCTAGGTGCAATTTACAGCACCTAACCCAATGCTACCCAGATATTTTGTGGTACCAAAATCGGGACAATTTCGAGAAATTTTTTCCAAAAGCATCTACACCTGTTATTAAATAAAAACAGTTTCTGATATTCATCGAAACGAATGTCAAAACTAGACATATGGCAAGCCTTACGGATTCTTTCTTCTTCTCGTGGTAACAACAAAGGCATTCTAAGGGAAAGTCAATGTTAGTCAGGAAAGGTTTCTAACTGCGAGGAAAGCTTCTGATGCCTCAAATGCTTCGTTATGACTTGTACTACACCTTAAATTTGGATTTTTAAAGACAGTGAAATTTTAAAATGTAAAATTACTCAGAGCTTACAAGAATTATATCTCTTAAAACTTTTTTGTAATAAAATTTATTAGTCCCATTTGATGAGCAACCTTTTCCATTTTGTTTTTATTCAAATGTAAGAGCAGTCTGTAACAATTCGCCTACATAAAATTTAAAGATTTTAGTACATACATGACCAAACACTAACCTTTATTTGGATGGACAAAAGTGAAGAGTGGTTGGACAGGTGCTATGCTGAACGTATTCAACTGGTGAACAACATAAGGCATCTCGAATCTTGTATAATGAGCTCTATGCTCTTGATTTGTATGTTTTGCTTCGTTGTATAATTTATGAGACTGTAAGGGGCACAGATGAGACGTATACTCGCATGGGATACTTATACCATCATCTGTAACATAAAATCAATGTCAATTCTATATGTTAAGATACTTTATATGAACATGATTTATGAATACATATTTTATAAATATATTTTTTAGTTTAACAAGATCAATACAATTTTAGCCTTGTAAGAAACCAATATGCAAAAAAAAAAAAATTGATCAAGTAAAATCGATACCGTGAAAACTACATACCTTTTAGAAACATTTGAGCACCATCCAGGCATTCTGGTGAAAGTTCATTATCACCAAATGAACCGAGTAATTCAGAAACTAAGATGTCACACTTTTCCGGTGGATTCCAGAGTCGCATATCACACGCTACTACTTCCACTTTGTCACCCCATTCTTCCGCTTTGAGGCTATACAAACTGTAGACAGCAATAATAGAGTTAATGATAGACTTATAAAGAATGAAGATACAGGCAATTTTGTGCTAAAAACAACAAATAAAATGCTTACGTTACAATAGCGTTAGGATTTTTCTCAACTGCGTAGCATTTAATTTTTCTATTAGCAGAATTGGCAGCGTATAAAGCTGCATTTACCAAAGGTCCTCTACCGGCACCTACAACCATGACAACCCTAAAAATTGAAAAAAATTAACGTGAACAACTATCTAAAAATGATATGATGAAATAAAATTTTCATCAAATTTGGATTATTTTACAGTAAAACACAGAAAATCTGTTTCTTTGTACCTTTCAGGAAAACCAAACGGCACCTTATTTTACCTTTGCTTTGTGATCGGAGTGAAAAAAAGTTAAAGGAATAAAGAAAGAAGAAAATGTCAAAAACGGGTGTTGGAAGGAATTACCGTTCCCAGATCAAAGATGAAAAGAGAAAAAGGCTAACCCCACATGATGTTGACATACTAGCTACAAATGTAAATAAACAGTCGCTGACACCTGAGAAGATCAGAAATAGTCAAACAAACAATTTCCTCCCCACTGTCAGGATATGGGTAATTTGCCAATTTCTATCTATCAACAGGTATGGATTACTTGCAGAAACATCAAAATGGACAAACAATTTCCACTACGGTAACATTTACATCTATTTGCCTGTAAATAAACGAACAAAAAACGTTTCAGGAACCTACTATGCTCTGTTAAAAAGGTATAAGGCAAGATTAGCCAATGGCACTCAGGCGGTCCGAATCAATATTGCAACCAGTTTTACTAGTCTCAAAGAAATATTCCTCAAAAGACAATTCCATATTTTTTTAATACAAATTTTTTTTTTAATTTATTTTGTAATTGACAATCTGTACACAATCAGTAAATATGGAGAGAGTGATGAACTGGTGCGGGAGGAGAGAAACTACCCAGCGGTAGCACTCTCTATAGGAGAGAGGAGAATATGAGGAGGAGATTAATATTTACATATTTTAAATACCTTCTTGTCACGAACTTATAAATGCAACTTACGTTTGCTACCAAATTAAACTCATTCAAATACCAATAACTTAAAGAAAAAGAAACAATAACTAACTGAACATTTTTATCAGCTTCATCTTCAGGTACTCGATCCACAAGTGCTTGATATATAGCATGTCTATATTCTGTATATTTTACTGGATCTTTTTCAAACACTTCATACGTATTGGATTCAAGATTGTCCATAAGCGGTTGTAATGGTATTTGTAGATGATCTTCAAATCCTTTTGAATATGACGATACATCATCGCCTGAGGCTGCCAACTGGACAAAGATTTTTTTTTTTGCATTTATGTACAATTATAGGCATAATATTGAAAAATGTAAAACTTACTTCTATGCCTACCTGGTAAACATGTTCTAAATATTGTACATAATGTTTGTAAGAACTGTGTCTATTCGCCCCGGTAAGTAATAATTGTATTTTTTGTAAAGCACACAGTTTTAGAAAAGCTTGATGCGCATGTGAAAGTACAGGAAATCCTTTTCTATTTGTTAAAAACAGTGAAGTCGGTATCATGAGATTTTTAATTGGTTCGCCTAGCCATCGATTTAGTATATCTTGGCTAGGCAGATCGGCGGACAATTCTAAACATAAACCAATCTTTCTATCACTTGCACAAGTTAATCGCATATTATTCCACCTATTACAATAAAAAATTTTTGTTTTAATGCATAAACTTTTAACAATCATATAATTAAAAAAGTAATAATAATCAAGTACTTACCAATGCCAAGTATCATTTTCGTCGGATTTACTTTCTGGTACATCGGATCTATAATAATCAGCCTGAACCTTAGGGCTAATCATGGGTACTATAAACCAGAACTAAAGAAAAACATACATTAATAATAATATCTTTTTCTAACAGATTATTATTATTTTTTCTATAAGTACAAATAGCTAAATTAAACATTTACATCAGCTTGGTATCCAATATTTTCCATAGAAACTTTTCCACAAACAAACCTTGCAAGATTGGTTTGTTCAGGGCCATGCAATCTGATCAAAGCAGCCGGCAATCCAAGATGTGTGGCAAACATGATCTCCTGATTGAGTACTTCCTCGCTATGACTTCTTATTTTCTCGTCACAACTATCAAGATCAATCCATTCGGAAGTTTTACCCAATACTAAATTATTCCAATCTTAAAAAAAAAGAAAACAGAACAATGTATAAAAAAAGACTACAGTGGGTAATCTCAGCAAGAGCTATGAGGCAGCAGGCATTTAGGAAGAGTGGCATAAGGACTTTTTGTAAGGAAACCAGAAACATCATTCCGCTAATAATAGTGAGGAAAGTTATGATATTAAGAATCGGCTGGCCAAAGCAATCTAGGTTGAAAATTAAAAGAAAAAAGAAGAAGACGCTGACCTAAGCTGGATGGCCAGGGAAAGCCTCGTACAAGAGGAACTAGCCTTGAATCCAGAGAAATAAAAGTAAAACTACAAGGAATTTAATACTTGTTTAAATAGAGAATATCTATTTAAAATGGGCAAATGAAATTAAAAAAATACCTTGGCATGAGAGCAGCAAATCCGATCTTGTAAAAGCTAAAGCTTGAAAATCAACTTTTCCCAAATGATCCTCAACGGTAATAACTCTTTTATATCTTGGATGGGCAATCGGAACACAAATAAAAGCATATCTGAAAACAAAAATTAATAAATAAATAAAATGAACGTTTTCTTACCAACAACAGCACGTTGTTACCGTTAGAATTACCCGGCGTCTACAGCTTCAGCCAAAGCTTTTTTTAAATTCGGCGCTGTAGGAAAATCCAGACCACAGGATGTAATTTTCACCATTGCGATGTCAATTCATACGCAGTTAGTAGAGGTAGCTTCTTTAAAAAAGTAGTCACTGATCTTGGAGCGTGCACAAACGAACGCACGTTAGTTTTAACAAGGATTCATAACCGCAACGTAACCTAAACTCTTCAATGACAACATCCACTGTACCAAACTGAAGAATCTGAATTCCCTTTACACTTATAAAACATAATAGAAAATAACTTGCTTATAAGTAAATTTTAAAACATAAGGATGTGGCAACAATAAACACAATTGCTAAAAAAAGTAAAGAGAAAATATATAAAAAATATTTTCACAATTTTTCATGTAACAATAATTCGTGATTATTTTTGTACTTGTTTTATAAGTACATACGTAGAATTTAAACAGCAACATAAGCCAAAAGCATTACGTTTTTGAAATCCAGGAACCAAACTTGAATTATAATAGGGCCTTTACAAAATTGCACATCGTAAAGCACAGTACAAAATTTGGACTTTTTATTGTAAAGATGTGTTAATTTCATCTACAATCAACATTTTAAGATTGAGACTAGTATTACAAATTCTCCATAGAAATAAGTACAAACTTTTAGGTGCAAAAACTTGAATAGAAATGTATGGTCACAAAATCTTGGTCTATTGTAAAGCTAAGTAAAGTCTCTATCAGATTTATTTCGGCTGAGTGACACGTACAAATGAGGAGCTGTAAGAGCCTGGAGGAAACAGAGAGCAATGGCAGGAACAAGGAGTTTTAAAAATTGATAGGTCACCTTATGCTAACAGGCAGCAACCGTGACAGGGTGAGAATGGTCTTACGAATAAACGGTCACCTAATAATAGGTGGTTGTTTCAGGTCGTGAAAGATCTTCAGGAATATGGCTGACAGTTCGCTGGTGGTGGATGAAAGCCCAGGGATGAGGAAGGATGTATAGAATCGTATTCATTCACATATGTATTATGTATGTATGTTGTAGATTAGCATGGAAAGAAGCCTCAAAACCAAATTACAGCAGCCTCAAAATAGTCATTGTGACTCCCTTAAATATCAAGCGTAAATTATGTAATAGGAGGATTGAAGATTAAAGAATGAATGGTATATCTTTAAAAAAAAAAAAAAAAAACACAGTTCTTATAACCTATGTATTTATACTCTTGCTCTTTTGCTTCTTGAAAATTTCATTTTATTTATAAATATTTTAAAGCAACTTTATATTCTGTTTTTACATAGTTCAGTCTTACTCGAGATTTAGATGATTTAAACAACATTTTTTAAAAAATTCATTGTGATAATGGATTCAGACTGTAACAATGCTGTACAATTTTTTTTTTTTTTGTTATTCATCTTAATGCAAAGTAATTTAGTTCTATCCCACACCTCCATAAAATATTAAGAAATATTTAATTGATATGTTTTTATGCAAACGTTTCAGAATTGGACTAATATTGTGATAATAAAAATCCCTGACTGTACACCTTTTATCACTACTCTGCTGTCATATGTTTATAATTCACCGTATCTATGGTAACCAGAGTGTCCTAGCATTACTTCTAGAACATGTATTGTAAGTAGAAACGTTTTTTTTAAGAAATGTAAAAGCACCTTTACGCCTGAAAAAATCTCGTGCTTCTGTGCTTGACGAGCAATGAGTTCAAAAGGAAAAATACCAAAACTTGTAGTTTTTGACTTAGGTATGTTTATATGGTTTATTAGGTTGTTTATTTAGCTTAAAATTGTTGTTATTGGACTATTTGTTCTCTCTTATAAAATTAAATCTCGATTTATTGTTCTTTTTCGGCAGACTATACTCTTTGGCCTTTTTGGGTAGATACCCATGTAAATCCTCCGTTTCGTAAAACCAAGTAAGGAATCTGCTCTCTCAGGATTTTGATTAAAATTTTAAATAGTAGTTTCTATTTTTAGTGCTTTGTTTCTAGTGGTAAAATAGTTGATACAAGTGGTACAACAATAAAGTTCTATCCTGAAGTACCACAAGTGCTTCAAAAGTTGACAGAAATGAATGTCCCTATCGGTGTAGCTTCACGTACTTCAGAAATTCAAGGAGCTGAACAACTCTGTGAACTTTTTGATTGGAATAAGTATTTTAAATATAAAGAAATTTATCCCGGCTCCAAAGTTGCACATTTCAATCAGTACGTTTTTTTTTTTCAGTACGTTTGTGTTGAGTGCTGTTGTTTTTTAATTAAAAAAAAATTAAAAGTGAATTTAAAAAAAAAACTTCTTACAGATTTAAAAAATATACAGACTTTGAATTTGAAGACATGCTGTTTTTCGATGATGAACATAGAAACATCAAAGATTTGACGAAACTCAATGTCACTAGTATTCTTGTAAAAAATGGAATGACCATGAAAGCGCTGGAAGAAGGATTACAAGTTTTTGCTAATAAGAAGTAATTAAGCAATTTTATCTGTAAAGTATATTTGAATTAAATTATTTCAATTTTTGAACTTTTCTTAGTACCTTGCCTCATTCCTGTTGCTTATTACCTTGATATTCTTGAAGATATTGGTTTCAACTGTAATTGAATACCAATACAATCAGCAATCTGCTTTTTAAATTCTAATTATAATCAAGAATGAAATGTTAGTAATGCATAAACATCTCTGGCTGGCATCTTTGATGACTTACCTTCTTGAAAGACATTGATTTGAGGTTCCAATTGGACTCGCTTAATATTACTGATTTTCTTACAAGGATCTGTGCATCTTACTGAAGGAATTTGCTACACCTTACTCTCAGTAGTGATGATTAAAAAAAAAAAAAAATTGTTTCAAATTACCAAAGTGAACTTATTTTTTGTAGAACTGTATTTTTGTTTTATATTTGTTCTGTTACTCACCTCTGTTTAGATTTAATAATAATCTGATTGTAATTAGCTTCTTTTTACAAATTTAACGCAAGTATAATTGAGAATTAATGTGCAAACTAGTTAAACATTGAACATTAGTTGAATTACACATTGGCATTAAGAATGACTTACAGTTTTAGGTCCATTCAGAAAATTTTTAAACATTTGAATCTTGAAGTTCATTTAATAATTTGATTTCTTTTAAATGCGATTAGAAAGTTTAATGAAAAGGGCTCTGTACGATCTTAATCATAAGGTATTCATTTTTATTTTATTTTTTTAAGGACTATTTCATTTATTTATTTCACAGATTTAACTCTTTGGCCATTTCACGTGGATGATTATCAGTTTCCATTTACTAAAGATCGGTAAGTACAATTATTTTATTAGTCAGTAATTTAAACTCTTAAAAACTTAATATTTTTATTTGTTCAATTTTCTAGATTAGGAATTGTAAGGGATGCTTGCGATTGCGAGTTAGCGCTATATTCTGAAACAAAAGAAGTACTGGAAAATTTACGTATAAATAACATAAAAATGGCTGTTGCATCTCGTATTACAGATGTAGCTTCAGCGTATCAGTTACTTTATTTATTTGAACTGAGAAAATATTTCGTTTGTACAGAAATTTATCCAACACGGAAATCATTGCATTTTGCTCAGTAAGTTTTTTTTTTTCATTTGAATAGACTGTATGCCAGAAAATATTGCATCTCCCAGAAAGAGTGAAGTTACAGGCTTGAAATTTATAATTTAATTACTTAAAATCAAAGTAGTAAGTGATTTCTTGTTGATAGCATCAGGATATCAGAACTGTTTTTAAGATAACGTCGAAGCATCTATGAGCATTGTATCAATTTAACTAAATACCATAGGTGAACATAACCCAATACCTACAGCACCCAGTATCACAACACGTGCTGAAAAGCCACTAAGACCTCGAATCAGCAAACCCAAAATAGCCACCCCTGGAAATTTCTCACGATCAGTCAGAAAAAAACCGGACTCGTGCACTGACTTGGGTCAGGGAAGTGTAGAGACGGATTTATAAGTTCAAGTCAATGTCATGTCTTCGACCATAAGTGCCAAAAGACACTGTGCATGTGACCTTACAGTAACTTAAGTACAAAACCTCCCTCAAAAAATTAAATTTTCCGGAGACTACGATCATCTACGAATTAATTATTTGCTCTGAGACTCCCGCTTTCATACCTGGTTGGCAATACTCGAAGGGCTTGGATGCAATGACGATATATCTAGGAAGAAGGCATGCCCAGCAGACAATTCTACCCCTTTCTAATTCGGTTAACCAAGTATTTTCAGGCAATTCTTGGCATAGTGGAAGTTTAATATTTTACTTTTTTATAAAATTTTGACCGACATTATCTTATTGGTAAAAATATTGAGAAACTCATTGTTTCATTTCAGATAATATGATTTTTATATCATTAACTTCTGTAATCGTTATTCCTCCATTTAAATAATTTACTCCTTAGATTATGTACATTACTATGTAAATAAACTATAAAAGTTTCAAGCTTGTAGTTTTACTTTTTCGGAGTATTACAATTTTTTTTACAGTAGTTATATTTTTTTAATTTTAACAGTTGTGTTTACAAGTATAATAATATAGAAATTTTTCACTTGAATTTTAGGCTTAAAAAGAAGACCAATATTGATTACCATGATATGATCTTCTTTGATGATGATGTTAGAAATTTGAAATGTGTTGAGAAATTAGGAGTAGAAGTACATCAAGTAGTTGATGGAATCAGCGCAAATCACGTTCGGTTTGGATAATTTTTTATTACTTTCGAGATTCTTTATTAAGCTGCAGAGAATTAAAAAAAGTTTGAATAATGTTTGAAAATATCCATATTTTCCTGTACTATTTTCTGTGTAATCTGCCTGTGAACTTGTTGGAATTTATCGTGAACAAACAGCTGTTGAAAATTACGCTATTTGTGTTAAATGTTATTTTGTTTTCCTGTTTTTAAGGATAGTTATGTCATAAACGTAATCGTAATTTTTGCACTTCTTTGCTACTCAATGGATTCGTGCTAAGTTTTCTTTTAATGCAAAAGAAATTTTTATAGTAATCATTCTAAAACAATTATTTCATTTCGATATTCTTCTCTTTTTTTGCTATCTCTAATTTCTACTCTTAAACCAAAAAAAAGAAAAAGAAAAGTCATTTGTGTAATTAGTTTGGAAATTTACCATTTAGTAAAAAACAATTTTCTGCTCGACTTTATTAAAAATTTATTATCCTCTATTTTGAAATCAAATAAAATATACTTGCTAAAGTTTATTGTGTAATGAGTTGAATTATCGGAGGAGGATTATGAAAAATGCTTTATTTTTTATCCTTCTTAAGAGGCGTCTAGATTTCGTATTTGAAGTGCAGGTTTGAGGCCCTCAGTTTTTTTTTAAAAAATGTTTGTTTGAATATGTATTCTACCATAACTTAAAATTGTAACAGTTTAAATATTTTACTTGATTTGATACCACTAATTATAAGGAAGAGAGATTATTGCCAATTTCAGTTCGTAAATTTATCGATTTATTTTTAGCTTTTGGACACTACCTTTTTAGATAAATACCTACCTTTTTTTTTAAAAAATCCATTACTTGAAAATTTATTTTAAGCAGTTTTTCTGGAACGACAGGTTTATGTCTGGTCATACGAGATTTTATTTTCAATCTTTGTGCTCAATAATGTCTCTAAACTCAAACTCTCAAGAAAAAAGTGATACAATGACAATGTCATCGACTTATATCGACTTTTTAAAAGTCGATAGCTTTTAGTAAAAAAATGTAAATTAAAAAATAAATCAACACTAAAATCAGAATTTATTTTAACAAATATAAAATATTTATTTTATCCATTAGATTGTAATATATAACAAAAAAATAAGATAGAAATAAGCAAATATAGTATACATTTCAATTTTCTTATTGTTAACTAAATTTTCCTTCAGTTTTCTTTTTTTAATTGATACTACTGGAAGCGCTGTAATTTTCGTAATAGGGCCCCCCTACATTCTTTCTTTATATTGATGGAACATAAGATATGTAAATATTTTGAATTGTCCAATGTTAGTTTATGGATGTTACAATTTTATTGCTTTTAATCTGACTGTGTCAAAATATTTTTTTGAGCCTCAATAAAGATTTTATTATAAATAAAACGTTCAGGAATATTTTTTATTTATATCCTCTTTAGCAGAATCTCAAAATTTAAATGATAACTATGTTTTATCATAGATTCGAAATAACTATCAGCGGTGAAACTGATTCAGTGCTTACTAAATTTTGTTGGCTACCCTGAAAATAGTTCGGTTCATTCCAAATTTTTGACATTCATTTCCAGAAAAAAGATATGAACAACAGAAAAATTAAAAACCGTGCCACCATTTTTTGAAAATTGGAAATTTTAATTGCGTCTAATTATTATTATTTTTTTTTAAACTAGTTAATTGCATATTTAATTGAAGGAAGTTAAAAAATATCTTCACGAATATTGTAAACATTTATTAAAAGCTGTTGTTAAAAATTTTCGCCAGCCTGTGTATACGTGCTTGCTGATGCGAATAAATGAATGCAAAATACTTACATATTAAGAGCAAAATTCTACCATTCTACGGGCTTGAAACATTGATCTTGCCAGATTTTGGTTAACTTGGCGCCACTGCCATGCAATTGTCATTGTTACTAAATTGAAAGGCCTCCTAAATAAGACACTTACGTTTCAAAATACGTAATTATGTATAATAAAAATTGGTTCATAACTTTACAAAATTAAACCATTGCTTACTTAAATAATTACTAATGTTAAAATAAGATTGACATAAAATTCAACCATTAAAAAAAAAAGCACTGGAAAATCTACATCAAAAATTATAAGTAGTTTCACTGCTAATCTTTTAATATATTATTCTAAAAAATAAATTATTGAATACAGACTTTAATTTACTCGAATAAATCTAATGATTCTCTACTTGAATTTTATTTTTTTAGATTCCGTTTTTACGATTTGGAATCTACTAATCTTTTTCCTTATTATTGCTGAAAAAAACCATTTCCTTGTACGATCTATTTTTCAATAACTCAATTTCTTCTTTTCTTTTTATTATTAGTAGTGACATTTATTAAAACATTTTTATTAATTAATTTAAAAATATAAATAATTATTAATAAAGAATTAGTTGAAGGTGGAATTATTAGAAACTAAGAGATTTTTTATTTAGCTAGATCTAGCTCAGCACATTACATACTTTAGCTTTTAGACTACTTCTTTTTTTAAAAGAAACTTGAGGTGGCATTAGTAAACAGTGGAGGATTTGTGCTTTTCTTGTACTCCTTAACATAGGGTGTACACCTAAAACTGATTAAGAAGTATTAAAATTAAGCGGACTATCATTATGCATAAAAATCTTTGTTATAACTCACACAGTTGTGAGAAAGGATGCTTGAAAACACACGGATGGTCAAGATATGGAACGAATGAGGTGAACAGAAAGTTAGGAAGAGATGATGAGAGGATTTTATACTAGCTTGTAGAGGTGTTAGAAGGGTATCCAGTGAAAAGGAATAGTAAAAAGGGGAAATGTACAACGAGAGGCTTGGAGAGGTGTTTTTTTTTTTTTTTTTTAGGTTCAGCAGGAGGACGATTTGCAGAATGAAAAAGCCTAAAAGCTTTTCAATACGGCTTTCTGGAGAAAGAGCCTTCAATGGACGCGTTTCTTGAAGAAGAGAAGAAAACGTAAAATTAATTAAAAAGAAAAAGAAATCAAAGGCTTACGATTCTTGGCGCTAGGTGATAGAAGAAGTTCAAGTATGTTCACCGAAAAGCTCAGAAAATGCACTGGGAGAAATTTTTAGTATACTTCTAAGTATACTTTAAAAACCAAAAAACAAAGCCCTTGATGACATAACAGATTCACTGGGTTTGCCCTTGGGTGTTGGGCTGATCCTATGTAAAGTGTTAATTCTATAAAATCTTTAATACAATAAAATGCTATTTGTAATAAGTAAAAAAATAGAATTTTCAGTAAAAATGGTCTAAAAATATCTGAACAGTTTTCTTACATCACAGATCATTTTTTTTTTTTTTTTTAATTGTTTTAATGATTTTTTTGAAAAGCAAGATGTCAGAACTTTTTTTAAATTTTGATAATTAAAAAAAATCTATACACACAATATACAAAAACAAATATTCAGAAACAACCACTGTACAGAATAATACTGAATCAACATAAAACAAAAATTCAATTACTTAATTCTTAACATAATTATTTTTTTTTTAAAAAAAAAAGTAAATTATTCACGTATATACAAATAATATTATTTAAATTAAAATTAAGTAAACAGACTTATAAGTTTAGGTTATAATTCAATAAAGTGCAATCAGTCAAAAGTAAAAGAAAAAAAAAGTAATAATGTTATTTTTAAATTACAAGTTAGCAGTTCAAGCACTTGTGAAATCGCCATTCGATTCTAATCGATATTAGGTTATCCACGGAAATATCGAGAATTTTGAATTCTTAAAAAAATTCCTGCTCGTTAACGTTCATTAATCAGAAAACGATTTTTTTTTTTTAATTGGTGTTCGTATTATATTTATTTAAGATTACAGAAAGGGTCATAGAAAAATGGCAAATTTAAGCAATTTTTGTTGTTTTTTTCGTTTCTTTTTTTAAATGAGCGAAGGTAACTTTGTGAATGTACGAAGCGGAGATTTGGTTCAACAAGTTAACACATTTTCAGATAACAGCATTGACAATTATCAGTGAACTGACTAAGGGCAGATGAACAATTAAACTGAGAGCCGGCATCTCTGCAGGTATCTCCTCTTAAAAACAAAACGAGAAGCTGCCAAAGAATTTTAACCTCAGCAAATCCGCGATATGATTCCACTTAAAGGAAGTGAATTGATCGATCAGTGAAGGCCTAATGAATGAAAGCAAAAAAATTAAAAGTTATCGTTTTGATGTATTGTCCTTTCCTCTTATTTAAACAGCAAAAAATCTCGATCATATTATGTCATGCGATGAAAAGTGAATTCCAGACGAGAATTGACTTCTAAAATTACAGTGCCTAGACCAATTTAAGAATACTCCCTTTCAAGTCTATCAAGTAGTGAAGTGGTATTGACAGTGCAAGTACAGGAGGCTTGGAAAAGCCTTCAGTATAATTTTGGACGTACAGACTTCGTATTTATGTTCAGTACCCGTATTTCAATATATATATATATATTAAATCAAAACTGCTATTTGATGCTGAAATATAGGTAGTAATTAATAAGAGATATGCACTCTTTTTCAAAAAAGATTTTTGAATATTTAGCCTACCTAATATTTAGATACACCTAAATGGATGTAGATAATATTACCCACATCTCCACTTCTATCAGAGCACCGCGTAGAATTGTCTGCCCAGTTTAGGAAAAAAATAACTCTTCTTCAATGCCTAAAAATTTATCAAAACCACAATTCAAAATAAACATTAAAAAAAACCGCAATAAACTCCTGTGGAAAACCTGATATTTAAAGTGTTGTGCTTACTGGATCTTATTTTAATTTTTATTTTGTGCATTAGACTCCATTTTATTAGACACTACTACACTATATAAGTATATTTTCAACTAGTTTACTACTAGTTTTCATAAAACTTAACTATAATTTATAGAACTATCATCATTAACACATACAGGTACATTTAAAAGTATTAAAAATAAAGTTTTAAGTATTTTAAAACTATTCTTAATGGCCACTTTTTTAAAAAAATAATTGTAACAGTGAAACAAATTTCAAATAGATCCATTTTTTTGTTACTTATTTAATAATCAAAACAAATTATAATAAAAACAGATCCAACAATTGAAGGACGGAAAAATCCGCATGAATTATGTTTTTCACCAGGTTATTTGGATCAATTAACCATTAAAGAGTTTCCAATTTGCATCATAGTCAATGTAAAAATGAGAAAATAATTCTTTTAAAAGAAACTGTAGATAATTGAATTAATATTTTCCTTTCTATCTTTTAATAAATAAAGATTAATTAATTAATGCTTGTATTTCTTTGTTTGGTTCTTTTTTTTTACTTCGCCACGTAGTATTTAAACAACCGATGTTGCGACAATTAGCAAAATGACTAGACAATGTTGGTGGAATTTTAATATTTTCAACTAATTACTAGAGTTTATTCTTCTTTCAAGAATTGATCACCTTAAAAAAAAAAAAAAAAAAAAGAAACCATAAATAAATGAATAAAAAATAATTGAATTATTGTTATAAACTAAGTTCCAGTCTGGACTGGGCATAATTAAGTCTGGATAATGCACCTCTTAAATCTTTAACAAATCTACAAAGCACTAGTAACAATATTCTGCTATAAACTAGATGTGACCCCGAATGCTGGAAATGGAAGATAAGATGCTGTAGCATATAGGATTATAGGTTGGATAAGAACCTTGAGTTCGAGTGTTCGAGCCAAGGCTAAGGATATCCAACACATTATCCCAAAGAATTAACTGATATCTAACATGATAGGTTCGGCTGAGAATGCTTTTTGTGTAAAGCCGATGTTAGGGTGTATTTTCAGCATTCCAAGCTGGTCTGCATATTCTATACTGACCCTTTCATTTCTGACATTCCTCGATGAATTTACGCGTCATATAGGGCCACACAAATATATTCAGCTGTCACCATTATTACTATATTTTCATATTTAATTTTCCCATTATGCTAAAAGCTTTCTCTACATACGTTTATGAACAGAAATGGTACAATCGTTTATTCATTTCTTCCGGGAGTTGCCCTCTTTTTTAAGGTTTTGGGGGGGAAAAAAAAGAAGATGAAATTCATGATTTTTAAAAGCCTCAGCATTTTGAATTGAACGGCACAGGCTCCATGCAACAGTATTTTCTAATGCGAGCTTAGGTTAAAATAAAATGAATGATAATAATAATAAAGAGTATGAGGGAAGGGATTAGCTGTGAGGTTAGCATACCGGGTTCGAATCCAGCTGCTGACCCTTAGATTTTCTCTTCCTAGGAGCTTCTTACAGCTCACTGTCCGGTGATGGACAGTGTTGACTGTAACCTTGAGAACACTGTCCGGAGGCCGGCAATGCACTGAAAAAAGCTCCGGGCGCCAATAACCTTAGATGTTGACGCGCCTTAAATCATTAAAAAAAATAATAATAATAAAGAGTATGACCCCCCGAATGTGATTTCAGAACAAACACCTCCTCCACAAGAGGCAGTAGACACCTAAGCAGAATTTCGAACCACTTCAACGCACTTCCGACACCGCAGAATGTGAAAAACGGTCTTAGAAAAACAAACAAAAAGAAGAAGAATTTGCCTAAAACAAATTGCGTGAAGACATTGGACAAATAAAAAAAAGGTACTTTTCCGTTAGCCGGGCGCAAATGTCGCCAATTGTGAACCAAACGCGAGCCAAGTCAACGGAAAAAAGTCGAAAACGTTCAACTATAAACAAATATTAATGAATTGTAAAGAAAACAGTTTTACCCAATACTGTTTTTCGCTTGCGCCCGGCTAACGGAAAGTACCAAAAAAAATATTATAACAGAAAAACTAACCTAAAATTTTCACCGTCCTGTTTAGTGTTATAGTTTTAAGTAATCCAGAAGGTTTCCTGACTTCTTCCGCAATAAATTCTACACAACTTTTTTCAAAAAGACCTGTTCAAGTAAAAAAAAAAAAAGAAAAAAAGGAATTACTTATAATATTTATAAAATGTAAGTTACCTTTTTATGATTCTTACCCATTTTAAAGTCTAAATTATCCAGACGTTCTCTAATGAAAGCCTCAAACATCGCCGTATCTACGAATAATCTGAGAAAGTGTTCAGTACTTTTTGATGATAGTGCGCTAACAAAACTATTTCTCTGAGATATTGGAATAAAGAAAAAAAAAGAAGCATTAATAATACATTTTATACATATCTGTACATCGTATTGAAATTTAACAAGAGGTTATAAGTGTGAATTTAAAATAACAAACAAACAAACAACAGCGAAAAATCGATATAGAAATTTTTACGAATTCGCAATTCTTCCTCTAATAAAATGTTTTAAAAAATCAGACATGTTACGATAAGAACAAATTTTAAGCAAAAAATATAGTAAAACTAGATAATTTAAATTTACTTACAAGAAAGACACGAAACCCTGGTTTATCCAATTCACTAGATGGACCGTTGATTATGACCAATGGATAGTGTCCAACCAATTCTACAAACAGTCTTAGAAGTGTGGCTGACGCACAAGTATCCGGTCCTTTTACAGGGCAAAGGTACAATGATGACTTTAAACTTTTTGTCAATCTTTTCGGCAGGATGTTCATCTCATCGCCCATACAGTTTAATATGGTGCCACAGTCTACATCTACTATGAATGACTGAAAAAAAGATGATGATGATGATGATGATAGAAGATAGAAAAGTTACAGTTTCTGGCTAGGATGTTGTAGAAGTCCATGTACTTAAAAAAAGTTTTGTTTAAAAAATAAATAAAAAATTGAAATATTGATTATTTAGTTACGAGTACAAGTTTAAAAAGTGTTTGTAGTATTATTATTGGGCTAACTTACATTTTCAATTCCAGCAAATATGTTCTCTAAATATGTAAGAGGATGATTTCTCCCTTTAAGCAGACCAACCAAATAAGGAGTTGGACATTGTAATAATTCAGACATGTCAGACGGAAGTACCGACACCACGGTATGTTGCCATGAAAATGGAAATAAACATCTACATAAAGCTTCCACACTATCACAGACTTTACTGTAAAATCATTGGAAATTATACAAAATTCATTGACAAGTAACTTATATTCTTTATTTTTTTGTTTCCATACCTCACTTGAGTACTAACAACAATTATTTTCCTTTCCAATAAGATCGCAGAAAATAACTTAAGGAAGACAGGCACCGATAAATCATTTAATAAATTCGATATTACATATTCATATGGCCTATTATCTTCATGCCTCGTAATGTGAACATCATCTAATCTACAACGGAAAGAAAACAATTAAAAAAAAAAAATTATTAAAATTAAAATCCCTAGTCTTCTTCTTCAGAAAATGCAGTTGCAATTTTTAAAAAACTTAAACTAAATCAAGATGTAATTCAATAAAAATTATTTTTACTGAAATATGATTCACGGAGTACAGAGATGTAATAAAAGATGGGAGGTTACCGAAGGTTATGTTAGTCTACCATATTTAATTTTGACTATTATAACCGCAATGTAATTTAATTAAAAAAAGAAAAGAAAAAGCAATTGCAGTTCCTGAAGAAGAACATCCAGAAGTTCATTTTTTTTAATCGAACCAATAAAGCTTTAAATAAACAAGTGTTTCTTGGCTCAAATAATTGTAACATCGATTAAACATTCAATTACTTCTTCAAATAAATTAAAATAGGCAGTAACTAGAAATGAAATTATCCTTTTTGTCCAAACTTACATCAAATTTTCTCCCAGTTTTGGAAGATAAGAATCCAGAAGGCTTTGAACAAATTTTTGATATTCATTTTCTGGTAGGCCATGATTTACTTCTATTTGATCTAAAACCTAAAAAAAAATGTAACAATCAGAAATACTCAATTGAGGTTAAAATGTGTTAAAGTAAGCAAGTTCTATAAAAGTTAAGAAACAAATTTTAGTTGTAAACAAGTATGTTAAATGCTTCATTTAAATTTTTGATAATATATTTTTCGGAGTAATCCATCAATTTTATTCATGAACTTGCCCTATTTCTTAATTAGTCACTTTCTTCTATTAGTAAAAGCAAGTATTAAAACTGTCCGGTAGGACATTAAAACTGTCCGGTAGGACAGTTGTATAAGGATTGATCGTCAAAAAGTGCACGAAAAAGCGTAACGTTAAAAAACACCCAACTTTGACAATTTTTTTCTCTTTTTCTATAAAAGATAAAATTCCCAAATTTTCTTTAAAATATAGGGCAAACCCTCCTTTATAACTGTAATTTTTTTGCAACCCCCCAGACCTAATAGATTTCGAGAAAAAAGTTGCCGAAAATGAGCAAAAACGGCATTTTCAGAAATTGTTGTTGTTCTTCTTCTTCTTCTTCTTCTTCTTGTTGTTGTTGTTACCTTTTTTGTAAACTACGTAGCGCCTAAACGCGAGAACCGATTTTCATGAATGAGGTGACATTCGATTCGGAATTTTATGTAGATGTGCCTTTTGGGGGTCTCGACGCTGTACACCGAATTAGAGAGGAGTTGGCCCCCTTTATGTAAGACCCCCTTCAAAATTATTATTACTAATTACTCTGTAAATCTTAGCCCGATTTTGATAAAATTTGGTAGGATGATAGAGTTAGGGCTCCCCTACGTAACATTAAAGCGGCGATCTGCTCTTACACTAGTTAAGGGGAAGTATAGCAATCGTTTCAAATTATCGACAAGTGAACTGATTTTCATGAATGAAGTGTCATTCGAATCGAAATTTTGTACAGATTTGCACTTTAAAAGTCTCGTCGCTACGCCTCATATGGAGGGGAGTTTGCCCCACCCAAGTATGGCCGTTTCTAAAACTATTATTACCAATATTTCTATAACGCTTTGTCCGATTTTGATAAAATTTAGCACGAAGAAGTGATTAAAGCTCCTCTACATGGCTGTGAAGTGCCATCATGCTCTTACACCTACTAAGAGGAAGTACTGAAATCGTTAAAATTATCAATGGGTGAACCTATTTACATTAATGAATTGTCGTTCGATTCAAAATCTTTGCCTCTTTGCCTTTTAGGGAGAAGTACTGTAATCGCCCGTTTATTTTTCTTACTCCTCTTAAAAGGAAGGTCTGAAATCGCAGTTTAAATTTGCTTTTTACGTACAAATACCTTCCTATTTTATATAAAAAGGCTTTCTCAAAAAAATTGTTATTGAGGATGGTTTGGGGACCGCAACTATAATCATTCTTTAAAAAGATCTCTCCAGTGGTAGTTACGGTTCCTACTTAACACCTTATCAGGTTATAATGATAGAATTGCTTATTCCTAATTTAAAAAAAGCAGTAAAGCAGATATGTAACTTAGCAAAATAGACAAAAATGAAAATCTATCCAAAAGGTACAAAAATCTCCTTAACAAAAACTTACAGTTTAAAAAGTTAAGTATAAGGGTTGATTAAGCGCCAAAAGGTACACAAATCAGCTAGTACCCAACATTTCATTCAAGCTTAGTTGATATAATTTAAGTAATTTTGCTGCATTAACTTTTCCTTCACATTTTTTAGAATTTATTAGATGTCACAGACCCTTATGCTGGCCATTTTCATCTACAAAATATTTGTTCAAGTAGCACTGTAGATTGACTTTAATATCTATTAATCTATAATAATCAAACTATTAATTACAGGTTAAAAAGAAAACGGTATAAAAAATTAAAAAAATTACGAGGCTACAAAATTTAAAAACTTTTTTAAAAAAATGCTTATACACCAACATACATCAATGATTTCGATTATTTTATTTTTAATAAAAATCGTCGGTTTAAGTTCATTCTTCGATTAAAGTAATTGTTATTTTATGAAGTAGTCAAACGTTTATAATAATAGGTAATAATTATCTGGCTCTATCGCAAATAATATAGTTTTCTTCAATCACACTCTCAATGTAGCTGTTCTTCTCACAATGTTATATATATGTTATGTAATATAAAATAAATAAGTATTGCATACTTTTAGGACAGCTAATTATTCCAGTATTTTACTATAAGTAAAATTAAATTACAATTGAGAAATGAATAATTGTTGTTGAATAATCTACTTGTTATTAACTGTGTGTTATTTGTGCTCACGAATATTTCGGTAAGACGAATTCAAGTCTGAAATATTGTTTTAAATCCTCCGTGATTCAAATTTAAACAGTAGCCGACTCTAACTTTGTCTTTTTCTACTTTAACATGCATGTATAAGATGTGACAACTTCAGAATAAAGGGCATATTAAAGATAAATCAGAAGAATAATTTGGAATAGAGTTAAAATAAAGTACCTATTTAAAAACGAAGATATAATATACATTTTATCATAATTATAACCAAATAATATTATGAACGAACTGGCCAGCATAAGGGTCTGTGACATCTAATAAATTCTAAAAAATGTGAAGGAAAAGTTAATGCAGCAAAATTACTTAAATTATATCAACTAATTATGAACTGACATTTCATCCTAATCAATTCTTCAAATTTAACAATGTATATTAGATAAATTGTTAACACTTGTAAGGTGTAATTAAAAACAGAGAAGTTGAAGAATAATTTAGTTGTCTTCTCAAAGTTAAAAGAAAGTAATAACACGACTCTTAATCTTACACATATAACAACAGATTTCCGCCTACCTTATGATAGAATACTGTATCATCGTTTCCAGTCAGTATTACATAAGTTAATGGAAGACAAAATGATGATCCTTCGGGCAGTAACCGCCGACAATATGCATAACTTCTGTCGCCACTGTTTCTAGTTAATACTATAGTAAAATAATTTGACTGTCTAGTAGATCTATGTGAAGTTGATATTGGTGGCCAGTTGTCAGCGTCAGGAAATACTAGCCTTTCAATATTGTTAGGTATCTCTACATGTGGTTGGGTATATCGGGCTTTCACATAAGGCACTTTGGTCGCATCGTCTAATTGGGTATCTATTCCAATCAATAATAAGGCATCTAATAGTTTCTCTGAAGGAACTGATTTCTTTCTAACAATTCTGCATCTTTCTGTAAAAAAAAATAAATAAAACTGATTTAAGAAAAGAAAAAAATGACAGTATTTACGTTTAAATAGATTTCTGACCGGTTTTTGATGGTGGAAGTTATATTCTCTTCAACAAAGTGATAAACCAACCTCCGATATTCATTCATGCTACCACGGATATAATTAATGATCCAATGGTTAACTATGTTTAAAAACTATAGGCAGGGTTGGATTAGGATCTTCTTAAAAATTAACCAAAAAAAAGCAGCATCCAAAAAGATGCTACAGTAGAAAGAAGGTCTTGTAAAAAAATCATCACAAGGAGTTGAAAATCTGCTTAACTGCTAAATCTTCTAATATTGTGATTGAAGTTTCGATAATCTTGAGTCAACTGGCTTGAATCTTCAGGTGTTCAACATGAAAATGCTGGGCTAGCTCGCGATTAGATCTGCACTTTTGTAGTTTCTATGAGAAGGCGGAGAATACTGCTTCTTGTCTATGAGCTTGGTAAAAATTACGTGAAATCAATATCAACAAAGCACATACGTTCGTTTTTTTTTTTTTTTTTAAGTTTCTCAGTCATGGAATTCTTTATATTTATTATTCCTGGCGATAACACGATAAATTGGAATGTGATCAACAAAGTATTCAGGACGATAGACATGGTTCAGCTTTTTACCCTTAAGATTTTCACTTCCTAGGAGCGTGTTCTTCAATTGACTGTCAGTGCACTCGAATCTCAGACTGCCAACGACGTAAGAGACTAGACGCTGTATAAATTTTAAAACATAAAAGCAACAAATAAAAGTTATTACAGATAACAACATAGAAGTGGGCTATTTTCGTTGCTCTCCACTAGAGTGTCAATAGAATACCTGGATGATGTGTAAATTACTTCGATTTAGGCTTCTATACAGGTATAACACGCAGGTGTTAATCCTAATCCTAAATTCCTTGACGAGAATTCCAGAAAAAAAAAAAATGCTTGATACATGGACGGAAAAATTATCTACTGTGTTCATGCTAATCAAAAAGGGTAAAATTTAGAGAGTGAGAGGGAGGAGGGAGAGACTCGTTTCTATTCGAAACGAGTATAACTGATTACAGCGTATAAAAGTATAAAATAGTTAAAACTTGAATTACCTCTAAATCTGCAGTCGCTATCATTTATCATTTGGGAAAACATTTCCGTCAGCTGTTTACTGCTTGCTTCTCCTCTCAACGCTGCAAACACAAAGTTTTCATAAAATTAAACATTTCTAATACTTGTAATAAAAGATGTGTGTTTTTGTTTGTTGAAGCGTCCACTTAATGGATACTTTGCATCCCTTTTGTATTTCACTATGATAAATCATAGTAAAATAATATTTTGTTAGTATTACTAATACACATTTTATCAAATATTATTTTAATATTTTATTTATGCCTGAATGGTAATGAAAGTTTTTCCTAAAGTCTAAGCATTATTTTCTTATCTCCAGAAGATACGATCGAGTCAGTGAATGATATAGAAGCATCCGGTGAAGAATTCAAATTCATAAAAAGCAACATTACTGCATTTTAAATTGTTTAACGGTGGCACGCTGTAAACACAATTAAAGTTTGTTAAAATTGGTAGATGAGCTGCTGTAACTTTTAAGTAATTGTAACGCACCCTAATCGTTCATCTATGTCAGCGTTTCCCAACCTGTGGTACGCGAAAAATAATCAATAATGGCGGACATAAAATTAAAAAAAAAATAAATCCTAAAAACTATGTAAAAATCTGCTTAAAGAGGCTGATAAGTTCCTACCCAAGCAAAATTAAATTTAATTGGTACTTACAGGTAGTTGAATGCTTAAAAGAAATTAATTTAGATGATCTGGGCACAAATATAATAATCCTAAAGAAGAACTTTGTAAATTAATTAATAATTTTGTAGAGAAAAATATGAACACAATTTTTAATTATTTAGAAAAAAGTTTTAAAACTAAGATCTTACACTTTACAAAGTTTATAAAGTGAACATGAACTTGGAACTCCTTTGTAACAGATACATTGGTATCTCTATACAAATAAAGATAATAATGATTCTCGGAATAACAAATTTCACGAAATAGTCATTTTTACGAAGTGGTACAATTTAGCATGATGTACCACCAAGTGGTACGCGGGCCAAAAATGATTGGGAAACGCTGATCTATGTGATTCAATACCCCATAATCAATAATTCTGTTCAATGATTCAGCAATTAGCTAGTATACTAAAATAAATGAAAAAGGTACATCATAAACTTTAAGAAAAAACAAAGTGAACATTGGGCCGAACTATCCCACTTTACGGAACCCTGATTTAAATGGATAACTATATTTACTTATCCAAATAACCTGTGCATTACTGATTAACTCAAATTCAACACTTTTACTTTGACAGGACAGTATTGATGATGACCACTAACCATTCAGACATTTCATTGGCAAAAATAAAAATTTCAAGTTGCCTGTATTCTATTTTCGTCAAGAATTGAATTAACTCCTGTCAATTATTATCCAATCCGTGTTACTCATAAGTATGAGAGTGAATATGCAATAGTCTGATGGGAATAACTCACTTATTCAATGTTACCGCAGATAAATCTTCTTGGAGGTGGAAGACCAAATACTGTTATTACCTTCATAACCTGAGCTAAAAAAAACCTTTCACTATGATACAAACATGAATATAGCATGATCACTCTTATACTCATGAGTAAGATCTACCACGGATTAGACAATAAACATTTTATTACGTCTTCCTGCCGAAAAGGAAAGGTCTAAATACTGCTAGAAAGTATTGACCATTTCCTTTCACTAGTTTGGCGTGAGCATGTCACTATTATAAGTTTGAGACTTCTTCAAATACACTCTGTACATGAAGTTAAAGATCTCTTATTGTTTCTGTCTACATGTGATACAAAAACTGCCTGTTTAATACATAGTGAATTATACCTGAAGAAGTGTTTTCTATCAACAAAAAAAAAAAGTCGAGATTTTTATCGATTTTTTCTCAGACATTTGACTAGAAAGAATAGTAAACATTTTTACCTCTTAATTGTGCCTGTTCACCCTCTTCGTTAAAATGCACGCATCCATTATTGTAAGCTTCAATCATTAAAGATTTTATCTACAATTTAAAAATAAGGATTAATAACTAAGAGAAAATCAAATCAAATCTCATAAAGTAATTTTTATGCGAATTAAAAAAAAAAAAACTGTAGCTGTGTCTTGGACACGGCCGTGTGTTGTACGTGAATACGTTTGCGTTTAGGGTTATATTTTTTATAGAAAATATTTGTATTTATGTATTTAGGATGAAATCAAGGAAACAAATAATTACTGTGTTACAATATAACTTTTTTAATTATAGGTCTGTGATACGAAAAGTACGACACAAATGGCATACAAGATACATCGAGATTTCTGGTAAACGTTAAATCAATATAGGTATTACCTAACGTTGTTGGAGAAGTTTCAATATAAGACAAATTGAACTCGCTGAACATGAAGTCGGGCAATGAGCGGTTTTGTGAGACATCAACTTTAAAGTCTCCAACTATCATAATTGGTGTAGTAAGATCAGGCTCGTAATCGGGTATAATTTTAGCGATGTTTTTGGGATATTTTAACAACGATCGTAAAATAACAGCTGGATATACACACACTCGAGTACGAATTTGAAGATGCCATTGGCCTTTACGTTTACTAGACAGACATCACCAGCTTTTGCGTCTTTCATTTCCAAATAAATTTCCGAAATGTCAGTGTTAACTCTATTACAATCAGTGAACCTATTAATGTTGCGATATATGGCGACTCCACCGGCTTTACGACTTGATGATGATGATACCGCTACCGATGATGTAGTTGCAATTTTTTCTGTTCTTAGCGGTATTACAATATGATCTCAGATCAAAGCCAGGCACATTATGTCCGAATGGATTGTTGACAAACGTCGTAGTGAAACGTGCACTAGCTGCTGCCCAATGTGTCTTCATAACCGATGATCGAATACAATCTATGGCTGTACAGTCCGTTGTCGATGTAGAAGCGATTTCATCATCCACTTGCATAATTTCAACAGCCCCAGCTGCAGTTGTACTGACACCGTCGTTGATCCGCTCGGCTGCATTCATTCTTTTACGTTCCCGGCACAGCTTGACTCGGTCATATGGTATTTTATTATTACCATTCGATTGTACTTGAGAAGCCCTTTCCAACCGTATACGATCTCTGTATTTGGTTTTGGCTTTTCGACGCGTATAGGCCGATATTATATATTTTTGATAATATTTTTTTTATTCTATCAACTTCAGTAACTGGAACAGTGAACATCTTAAAAAATAGCTCTTCAGTTTTTTAATCAATTGTGCAGTTGTTATTGTGAGTTGAAACGTAAAAATTTTCGCAATTGTTTCTTACAATTTAGTAGTTCAATTGTACGAAGTTTTACGAAAATTCACCGAACTGTTTTCGTGAAAATCGTGATTTAAGATTGAATAATTTATTAAAAATTAATAGAGATTTTCTAGATCAGTGTGCAGAACTGTAGAATCGTGGGGATAGCAAGTCTGTGTTTATAGTTTAAAGTCACCACTGCTGATTTTATTGTTCTTATTTCTTTATCTATCTTTCTATTGTCTAATATTTATAGCATGTTCCATAAAGAAATCAGCGAAGAGGTAGGCGGAGACAAACTTAGCGGTGCGGACACCCCTACAAGTATTTCTATAATGCTTAATAAATTAGATTCTATTTCAAAAGAAATTCAGAGCATCAGAGCAGATAATAGCAATATATTAAAACTGTCCGGTAGGACAGTTGTATAAGGGTTGATTAATAACAGTTTTATAGTTATAAAGAAGACTTAAATAATTAATTTTGAACATCGAAAATAAAGTAAAAATACAGGAAGCAGAGATCATAAGAATTAAAAAGGTGAATACTTTATTAAAGAAATAAATAGATGATTTAAAATCAAATTATACTCCGCGATCTCCTGATATTATTAAAATTTTGAATATCCCTAAAATGCAAGCTGAAAACCTTTCAACAGTGCTATCAAAAATTGGCGAGACCATTGATTTCCAAATACATACAGAAAAGTTAGACTTCCTCTACAGAGGTAAAGCTTTAAATCCATCTTGTCCGCCAGTCTACGTCAAATTTATTTCTCGCATTGACAAAGAAAAGTTTTTGAAACAAAAGAACTTGAATAAAAATAAACTTAACACAGAAATATTTGACTATTCTCCTGTCTCACCTGTCTATATTAACGTTAAGTTATGCCAACCTACATTAGTAAGCTCTAATATTACATGGAAACTGCACAATAAATACCGGTAAAAACAAAGTATCAACAAGCAGTAACTAAAGAACAGTTTAAAACTCCACTAGCACAGGCCCTGATACATCTATTCCATATATTAAAAATTCACTCAGAAACTATCAACAAATGTCATTAACAGCAATGACTGAACATATTCTGGACAGGCTTGGCAGCTTTTGGAAAAAAAGTTTCGACAATTTGAAAAATGACGCTTTATAAATGGAACACAAATTTCTATTCACAATCTTGAAGTGGAAATCAAACTTTGAAGATGGATGAAAATCCGGATCTGGCTGCCCGGCCTAGTTAAAATAGAAAAATTCAGTGTGAATAGCTAGATATGATCGCTTGTCTGTGGTTTTCCTCACCATTTCTGTCGCATTTTGCTAGCTGCTCTAAAAAAAAAACAACACTTTTTACCAATGATTGTTGTCACTGACTCCAGCTGTTGTTTTATTATTATAGTCTGCCAATCACAATTATTATTTTCTAGCTGTATCTATTTAGTTTTAACAGGTTGTTAAACCGAAATCTACGACTGAATTTAAGGCAACATTAATGTCATCGAGTAGCATTGCAAAATCGAAGCAGTAATCTAACTAAAGATCAGTTTAAAAACTCCACTAGCTCAGGCCTGATATATCTATTCCATATATTAAAAAATTACTCAGAAACTATCAACAAATGTTTTAGAAACTACAAGATTAACAGCAATGACCAAACGTATTCTGCACAGGCTTCGTAGCCTTTGGAAAATGACGAATGAATGAAATATACTTTCAAAATAAATAATAATTTGTTTCAATACTGTATTAAAATAACTGACCTCATCAAAAACATCATGACTCTTGGAATTCAACTCTTTTGGTCTTGGAGGTAACATGGCATAGTAATCAGCCAATGGTGATTCTGCGTTGTTTTCATCATACAACTACACAATAAAAACAATTAATTATTAATAAAGATATTTTTTGTTTAAATGTTAACCTTAATATTAATGTACAACAATAAGATGGCGTTTACAAGAAAAAGGTAGGCATTTCTTCAAACGTTGTTTGAAAACAAACTTAAAAATACCTGATTTGAAACAAAAAAAAAGTAACTTCTTTTTCCTACAATCGAGCAGAAAACTTTCTTTAAAGCAAGATTAGAAATTTACTTTTTTTGCATTCTCACGTGTACAGAAAGTAATTAATAAATTTTGTGATTAAGGTTTAGGAAAATCTACTACTGATTGTGGAACTCAAGTTTTTTTTTAAATTAAAAATGTAAGATTTTTAAAGCCACCCCATAGATAAGATTGGTCACGAGATTAGATTAAGTAATAGCAACTAAATATCACCAAAGAGCAGATCACCAAAGAGATCATGTTGGAACATGCTTGCTACCAGAATTTCATCACCACAAGTTACAGAACTTTTTTTAACTTTTAACTTTTACACATAAGAAGGTAATTTGTGACATGCGCACCATCGTAAATAACAACCTATTCAAATAAGCCTAAAACAGATGATGCCCAAGACACAAATAAAAAAGAAAAAGGCGTATGGATAGAGTTATAAGATAATTTACAAAATAAATAAAGCTATTCATTTCCAAGACGGTATTCTTAAAATTTCTACCCAAACTGTTTTATAATAATATTCATAAATATTTGAATATTTAACCATATTAGCAACAACATTGTTAAAAAAAAAAATTAAATAAATAATTAAAAGAAATTAAAATTAATATATGAGTAGATGGTTAGTCAACACAGTTCAAAGTAGGGAAGGGATTAGCTATGTGCGGTTATGGGATTCCCATGCGCCCGGGTTCGAATTCAGCTGCTGGCTCTTAGATTTTTCTCTTCCTCGGAGCTTCTTACAGCTCACTGTCCGGTGGATGGACAGTGTTGTCTGTAACGACAGAACACTGTCCGGAGGCCGGCAGTGCACTTAAAAAAAGCTCCTCCGGGGCACCGATAACCTTAGATGTTGATGCGCCTTAAATCATTTTTTAAAGAAAAACAACAGTACAAAGTATATAAAACGAATTACTACTCCCGCACAATATTTACCTCTTCAAATTCATCATTTTCATTTGGTGAAATCAACATTTTCCTAGTTTTTCTTAGAACTGTATCAAATTCCTTTCTACCTTCCACACTTTCCTAAAAACATATTTGGAAAATAGGAGGAATTTTAAAGAATTTTTGCAAAACAAAAAAAAAATAAAATGAATGAAACCTACTAACTAAAAATTATTCAATAAACAAATGAAAAACACAGAAAAAAATAAAATAAAATAAAACAAAAATCAAACCTTATTAAGGGGAACAATAAGATATTCCAATTTTGGAGATTCTTCATTGTCTGCTTTAATATTTTCAATGGCGGTTGACTAAAACATAAAAATTATAAAATAAATAAATAAATAACAAGTAAAAAACTTTTAAATGAAATAGAAAAGATAAAAATTAAATATGAAGCCACAAAACAAAAAATAAACATAAAAGAACACCATGGCCTATAAAAAGAATCTCTTTAAGGACCCATGTCCTGTGTTGGCTGAAGTTGTAAATGAATTACGGTTTGATTTTTGGTCATCTACTTTGGTGTCCCACAGGAAATTTCTAAAATTACTTTAGAAAAACATTTCAAATAAATTGGTAGATTAAGAAATATTTGGCTTTTAGTGTATATGTTATGATTTGACTTGATTTTATCCAGTTCTTTTGGACAAATTGATAAATTAGATGAACAGACAATTGTACCACAAAATCACTGTTCATTTCTAATTTTAAATTTTTGCTCTTTTCCAATTTTGATGTAAGTTAATCTTATTCACACATAGAAATAAAAAAAAAAAAAAAAAAAAATGGGAAAATCAATGTTTTGTAACATTACCCAGTGAAAACTAAAAAAAGTTGTCTAACTGGAATGTTAAAATTTCTCTCAATTGTAGAGATAGTTGTAGTCTACATTTGAACCGAATTACACAGTTTTCCTATGGATAGAAATCGAGATATAACGAATCGAAAGTTTTGGGTTTAGGGTAAAAAAAGAGATATTATCTGCATTATTACAATGAATTCTCGTCAAGAGATAAAAAGACGTAAAGAGCAAAAGAAAATTTAACTTACGTCCAAAACCACATAAGACCACAGATCATCCATAATTTAACTCAAAGTAAGAAAAACAACGTCCAATGGGCAAAAAATATTACTTTTCTGAACTGAGCAATTTTTTAAATCAAGAACATCTGCACACCTAAATTACATTACATATTCCTAGTGTGTACTTCACTCTGAACACTTAGTGTAAGTATTGCATACATACTAGTGAAGAGGATTATGACTCAATTTAATAATAAAAGAGGAAAATACTTTCTTTCTGTATATCCCCACTCGCATTTTTTTATTTATTTAAGTGGGGAATATTCTTAAACTAGAAGAGGAAATAACAGTAAAAGAAGGAGATACAGCTGGAAAACTTGGACGCTTTGTTATTAACTAGAAATGCAACTGGGGGAAATTTTTTTTCTTTATCAGGAAGTTTCCTGATTGGCTGATTATGATTTAAAAATACATAATATACGAGCGGATAAAATCTGATGTTAACACATATGCGACTTTTGCTTACTGTTTAAATGTTCAAAAGTTGTATAAAACATTTCTTAACTTAGGTTAGGAAGGTGCCACTTCTTAAGCAAACAACATCCACCACAAGTTGTCCAATTAACCAATGATAACGGATTTTTTTTCCTAGTTTATTTTGAGATGTATAACTTAGCGAGTAAATAATGAGGGGAAAAGCCAATACTTGAGCGGTAATTTTGTCAGCTGATAGTGAAGAAGTTTTAAGTTAAAAAAATATGAAGAGATATAAAACTTTTGTGCATCCAATGTCAATTTATTTGGGAGAGCCACATCATTTTAAATTTTATTTATTTGAACCGTTTAATAATAGTATTAGTTATTAATTTATAATTATGATTAATAAATCAACGTTCTTAAAAGTCAAATGCTAAAATTGTAACTGTAGTCACTAGTTGAAAACATTACAATATTTTCTTCAATTTCAAGTTTTAAATTAATATTGAATTATAACTTATAATGTTTTTTCAATGTTACGCTTTTTCGCGCAGTTTTCTTAACCAGTTAAGCGCGAAATTTAGTTTAAAAAAAAAACCCAGAGTGTGAGGAATTAAAATCAAACAATGACGTGTATACACGTCGAACGCAGGGCAAAACAACCAAAAAAGTTTACAACGTCATAATAGTTACTGCAAGCGACTTTTTCTGCAATCTCTCTGGGGCTTGAGATTACCAGAGCATTCTCTGTGCTCATTCAAAATCTTGCAACGCTTCACGTATGCATTGCTCTAGTTAACTAGAGACGCAAGAGCTTTTACAAAGATGAAAAGAGAGCTTTGAATTCTGTGCAAAATGAAATCATGCTCGCACTGAGAGGTCTGAACCTCTATCTAAGGTAAAAAAAACGGCATTGCACAAGGGTTGAGAGCTTCTATTTGTGTGCGTAATTCCCCAATCTCTAAAGAGGAGACCAAACATGTACTAACCACTTATCATTTGGCTGACTCCCTCCACCCCGCTTCGTATAAAAATACTTGGAGGTTCTATTGGTAAGATACAAGGAAACATCCCACCAAATAATATTCTTATTTCTTTATTAAAATTTCGAGTTTTTATAGTTAATGGCAATCATAACGAGTATACACGTCGAACGCACCGTAACAGAGATTTGGTTTGACGTGTATTCACGTCAAACGCGCCTAACTGGTTAATAGGTTTTTAAACCTTAAAATTCATTAAAATAACACTATAGTTAAAATAATAAATAACACTTCCTTTGGAACCTTCATTACATGAATTTCTAACGAAGCAAGTTTTAAAAAAGAATATTATGAGAAGCGACTTTTATACAATTAGTTAGTACAAACAAATTAATAGTAAACAGAAAAAGTGAAATAACTTCTGGTAATGTCTAAAAGGTTTTTTTTTTTGTTATTGTCTGGTCTCAAATACGACACCTAAACGAGATATGAAATGAGAATTTTTTATTTCACTTCTTAAAAAAAACAAAACAAAAAAATCAAATAAAATAAGTATTAAAAACATACTTTTACTTAAATGTAAACAATCCTACGTCCTTGGCTACACAGGATGTATGCACAAATAAATATGGAATTCATGCAGGTTTTTTTACAAGGTAACTGACTTGACAGTTTAGACACAATTATAAAATGACAAAATTTTACACACAAAATTATTTAAAAAATCAACAATTTATAAAAAAAAAAAAAAACACACAAAATTAATAATATTCAAAAAATTAAAAAAATGTAATGTACAAATTATAAATAATTTGTAAAAAAACAAAAAAGCAATACACGTTTAGAGTAGAACGTGTATACTGATAATGTTTATGGGCGCAGTTCTTGGTGCGTTGAATCAGATAAGATGATACAATGTTTTAATTTACGAACAATCCCCCTACTCTAGCGCCAAAAATGGAATATAAAATTGTACCTTTTTTAATTTCAGAGAAACAATTAACCAATTAAAAGAAAGTTTTTCTGCGAGACTAATTATGTACTTAAAAACAAAAAAAAAGCAAGCGATGTAAATCTATTTACTGTCTGGTTTTTTAAATAATAGTTACATCATTTTTAGCTTGAAAAGAATAATTACAATAGTCTGGCTATTCAGTGAATTCTAAATAATATTTTTTTTTCCATTTTATTATTTTAAAACATCTTAATATGAAAACTGTAGATTTTCTTAAAGCACTTGATTTTGTAAAGAAATTCATGTCAACAGCTAGACAACCCACACCCAATCATTTTATTGTTCCCCCTCTCAAGACCTCAAAACTTTGTATACAATAACTAATAGCATAAGAAGATTGATTATTATTATTATTATTATTTCTTTATTTTTAGTAAACCTTGACTGGGTATTAGGATATAATAGTGCATTAGTCTCTTGAATACAACTTGTACCTCCGTCAATGTACTTTTAAATTAAGAATTTGCGCTTTACGTATTACCTACTCACACAATTCACCAGGGCTTGCATATGTGGTAGTTAATAAGTGCAACAATTTGAGTTTATCGATACCAGAAGCCAACTCTAGCTAAATCTCTCTTACACACTAACTCACACACTACCACAGAATAAAATTCATGGCCATTTAAGAACTTTTAACAGCTACAACAATTTCTATGAAGAAATTGATTTTACAGGATCATATGCTCTAGAAATGGAGTCCATTTCACCTAAATCTAAAAAAGAGGTTTAGAAATACTAGCTGGCGTCCATTTCGGCTCTAAGACTTTAGGCTATCTTATTTCAATTCCCGACTAAATAGGCTAAGAGGTATATTGAGTTTACTAACTACCAAGGGTAGATGAGTTAGTCTCCTGCGGTGTGTGGAACAGCTTTAGGAAGAGAGCAGTGTTACTTATCTATTGGCTATAAGTTGGTGTGAGACTGCTTGGACATTCAGGAGTATTCGGTAAACTAAACAAGATCTTCCCTGTATGAAGGCCCAGATATTCAGGAAAACCCGGGGAGGTGGATTCCTAAGACAAGCATTCGAAACACTTTATCCTTGTTTAAAAAAAAAATCTGTTAAATATTTGCTTCTTAAGAACCATATTACATAATAAAGAAGCTTCCGAAAAATAGGTGAAATTCAGGATGAAACAAGCAAAGAATGCAACATTCGGCCATTTGAAATAGAAATCGTTATTGAAATAAAGATAGGAATCTTTCGAACAATTACAAAAAAGCTATTCGTAGGAAAGATGCTTGCAGAACAGGTTACAGGAACAAAGGGTTTGCAAAATAAGATTTAAGTAGTGGAGATTACGTTCTTTGAATAGATATTTTGGAAAACAAGAAGAAAGCAGAAAGAGGAATTGAAAAGATGAAGAAAATAATAGAAGTTGAGGAGAGAAAATTTTGAGGAAAAAATGCTATCGTAAGAACATCTCTGAGAGGAATGAGGTCTTTGAGAAAAGGAACATTGTGTCTTAGTCCTAGACGAATGAGGTGAGAAAATGTTCATTAAAAAAGAAATGGCACAAGAGGCTCAACAGGCGTTGATTAGGGTATCAAAAAGAAATGGAAAGGAGTCTTCGGATTGGACTGCAACCTTTGAAATAGGAAAGGCATTGCCAAGTCCTACAGAAAGGCTTCAACAAAACTTCTTTGAATCACTCAGCGGGTAAAGCTTTACTAGCTATTTGTCTAGGAATCTTCCTTTTACATTCCTCAACAGGAATACTTGCCCTGATAAATCATAGAACGTGCAGAAGTGCACAACTCTTGGGTTTACTGAATCCACAGACAAATTCTTCCTTATCACACTTTTACACATAACAGAACAACATTGACATGAAAGACATGGACATCTGAAGGTGTTATTTTTTAGTCACTCTCTGTTCATCTACAACTGATATAACTGAAAAATATTGTTACTAAAAAGAAGTGCTTAAAAATTCAAGACCGTATCAAATCTTAATTAGAATTTTCTGAACAGTAATTCCTCAAACTTAATGAGGAAATTATTTGAAAGCAAATTATTGTGGAAATATAAAAATGTATGTAGAGCAAGTAAAAGGAAATTGATAGTTATATCAGTAAGAGAGAGATAAAAGAGACAATGTAAAAACCTTCGGGTAGTAATATAATTGTTTTTTCAGATTACATGGTAAAGTTAATTCTTAATGTATAAGAGATTAAAATCGTTAAAAAAAAAATAGTGCAGACGGTATCAAAAGTGCCCAAAATTCGAAGAGAGATAATTAATTGTTTAGTGAACTAAAGGAAAAGAAAAATACTAAATTTAGTTAACAATTTAATTAAAATTCTTTATTTGAAACAAAATTGTCTTACCATATAATGCAAACTGTTAATTTTCTTGGATTGATCATCTTTATTAAGGCGAGGAACATATGGCTCTGAGTAAATGTGGGCACTGTTAGAATTTTCACTACGAACTGGTGATTCATTTAGTCTGTCGTAAATCGGTCCATTATTGCTGGGTACTTTTTTCTTTTCAAAAGCATTCTCAAAATTCTTTATAAATGCTAATAATCTCTCTTTTGGCATTCTATCAGTTTCTAATGGTTGTTTAGACTGATCGTTTTCGTTATTGTTGACAAGATCGTTATTCGAGTGAGTATTTTGCTTTTTATTATCAGATCTGCTCTCTAAATTTTTGAGATTTCCTCCTAATTCCATTTTGGGTGGTGTTTCTTTTTTTATGCCATTAACGTTATGAGCAAAAGTCCTAGGTGGTTTTCTTGGGGCAGGTCCGCTTGGTAATGGTGCTTTCAAAGCTTTCTTAAGGGTGTCTGTTAATGGTGATGATAAAACCAAATTTTTCTGAGATGTAACACTATTTATGGGTGGAAGTTTATCCTCGTTTCTCAATTGTTTCTTGCCTGCAACTGATTCTTTAGCTGCCAAATTAAATTTAACCTTAGATTTATCTGATCTGAATGCATGCGATCTCTTAATAACGCATTTTGTCGATGGTTCGCAATTATTTAACAAATGATGTGGTTTGACAGCTAAAGGTGGTTTAATTGGTTGTTTACTTACATTAGTATTACGCGTTAGTGCTGTTACTCCTTCAAATCGCTGTCTAATTTCTTGCACTCTGGACCTGTTCTCCATGTCATTGTTACTGCTGTAGTGTATTTTCCTCCCTTTACTTTAAGCAAATAAATAAATTAATCAATACACTTTTCCTGCAACTTTTACTACCAAAATTTGAAACCTTTACTATAACCTTGTTTCTGTTTGTGAATCACCTCAGAGCAGGTGAAACATCTACTACAGTGGTTGTGAATCACTGGAATCAAATAAACTCTCAATTTTACAATTGAATAAAGATTGATTACTAAATTTTTTTAGTGTAACGGTTCCTTTGTGGATCTAATAAATACTTTGGTTCGGTAAAAGCTTTCTGATTACACAGATTTTAGAAAATATGTTGGTTTAGTTAAAAATGAAATTTTTTTTAAATATATTTTCTTACATTAAAAAAATTAATTGCGGATTTTACGAAAAAATAATAAAATAGACTTATTTTTTTATTATTTGCATCGGGTTCATATTTAGGCAATTCGATAACTAGCTTTGCAATATTTTCAATTCTATCGATTCATTCCCAACTTTCTTGTTGAGTAGTTATAGAGTGAAGTAACCTAGCCTCCGTATGAATAGGTACAGGTAGCCACCAGCCAACATTCTATTATTTGAGGCCTCATTGAGGAAGTTTCGTGTTTAAATTTGATTTATTTAGATTCAAAATTTCCGAAGAAGAAATGGATCCTGCCATTGAAGAAGGAGGCACTAGAAAACGAAAATATGTTGCTGAAAAAGGAAAAGCGAAAAAGAAAAAACATTTGTCAACAATGGTGAACGCAGAGAAGGAAAGGTAGATTTTATTTTAACGTTAATATTTGGTGTTTTAAACTTATTTAAAAAAACATAAGTTCAATTAATTGATGTCAATTATAAATAGGTTGGAAAAATTAGTATTTGGTGATCCTTCATATATGTTACGAAACATGGGATTTGGAGATCCGGATTCTGGTGTGGAAGACGATGGAGCACAAGATTCTGATACATACTCTGATACTCTTGCATCTCCGCCCAGAGTACCTGCTTGGGTGGATGAAGATGATATGCTAAGTGTTACGTAAATACTGTTGTTTATCTGTTTTTGTTTTACTTTTTATGAATTATTAGTTCTAATAGTCAAAGACGACTAATCTAGTTTTTTTTTTTTAATTTACTTAAAGTTGTTCAAAAGTGAACAATTGTTAAATAAGTACTTTTTGTGGAAGTACATTAACTTATGCTTTTGTTTTTTTCTTTGATCACGACGACAAGAACTGCTTTTATTTAAAGAAGTATTACTCCATAACGACTTTTGTAACTAAATGTAGGTTCTTATTCCAATTTTTTATTGAAGGCCGTGATCTATATAATAACTAAAAACTATTTATAAGCTTAAAAAGTGCCCAGACTAAAGTAGATAACATTTTTTAGTCGATTAATGGCGAGCATTTTTCTCTTTCTAAATTTAAAAATACCATTTTCTTGTCCCCTGGTATAATGTGTCCTCCTCCTTCTGGTGGTGATGCGTGTTATGTTTGTCTATTTAAATTTAACACATTATCATTTTTAACAGTGGTGATAGTGTACGAAGTGGTCAGGATATTAACAATTCTGCAGAATATGGAAAATTTCTAAGGAGAAAGTTTCAATCAGTTTACGGAGAACCATCGTGGGCCAAATTAAACAAAGCAGACGAGGAACATCGTGATGAAGAAGATCAGGAACTTCTTAGGGTTAATATTTCTTTTATAAGATTTTATTAATTTTTTTTTTTTTTTCATTTGGAAACGCTCATTTATTTTTCTTTGAGCTGAGGCGTACTTTAACTATTTCTACAGGCCAATAAAAATCATTTTCAACTCCTAATTAATAAACCTCTGGCTGATGAAAATCCGAAACCGGTCAGAAACAGTCAGAAAACGTACGTGCTAAGATAGATAAAATTTACAACAATGTTCAGCTCTGAAATCACCGTCTCTTTTTTTGGTGACGTTTAAAAAGTCTATTGTGCGACTACTGATTAAAATCATCTTAGAAAGATGATTGGAGGAAGAAAAAATAAGGTTCCTCTGTTGTTTTTACTTAAGTCGATTGAGAGGTCTAAAGTTCGAGTACATCAGACTTGAAAGTAATATACATGACGGATGAAATAATTGTTTTTGTTCTGATTCGTGGTATCAACACACTGCCCAACTGCAAAGCTTCCTATACTGCTTCTGTCTCTTAGCCTGTCTAAAAAAATATATATAAGTAATTACATTACATTAATTTTATTTATTGTTACTTATTTCTACAGACTTGCGGAAATATGTTGAACAAATCTAGCTATTTGGCAAAATCATTTTTAAGAATTAAAAGATTAGCATCATTGAATTGTGAAACTAGAAATGAAGGACCGATTATAAAAGCCGTACGATTTCATCCAACATCAACTGTAGCACTTGTTGCAGGTGTTTCTGGCTGTGCTTCAATAATTCAGGTAGTATTTTATTCTTTTATTTAAGTAATTCATTTGGAACCTAGTATTTAAATTTCTTCTCCCCCTCTGCCCCAAATACAGGAGTTCAACAGTGTATCAAAACTTGTCTTAAGATCTCAAGGCGGTGTACTTGGAGTATGGTCTGTACCTTAGATATCCTTGGCAACCCCATACCGTGAACCAGTTAGATATAGCGCCACTGAGACTTCCCGCAGCAATAACATCATCGCGGAACTTGCCGTCATTTCGCTACTGTCAAAAACGGGTGTTATCAATAAAGATATTGTGGTTCCATCTTTTGACCCACTGATTTCTTTCTTGGCAATACTGAGAAGTATAGCTTACTTGTGGGGCCATGCGAAGGTTAACCTTAGGCTTAAAAAATGTACACCGTTTTTTTTTACAACAGTGCGAATGCTTGGCAGTGCCACAGGGAGCCTTCACTTTGTCGGTAGACTATAATAGATAGTCTATATAGGACGTGGCTGTGAAGCTAAAACCATTGCGACTGGAGAGATCTTTATGACACCCCGCAGTACCAAATTACTGTAGGCTCTATGCGTATTGTGTAGTGTTGAGGTTGTCAATGTAATTGTTGACTGTCGTGATGTTAGACTGGGATACCCGCAGGGACGCCAAGATCCCTGAAGAAATGGCTAGCCCACTTCCCCCCCCCTTTTTGAACCAGTAAGAACCAGACAACCTGTGATGTTACACGAAAGTAAACTTTTGAGTATGTACACCAGTTGATTTAAGTCGTTTATACAACGTATTTCTCCAGCTAAAATGCGATTCTTCCCTCTTCTAAGCTATATAGTGTGAGGCAACGATCTTCAACGGAGCTCTTGATAACTTCTATTCTGGATATCCTTTTTCAGATCGACGATTCTGAATGTCTTTTCTGAGATCAATAACTCCATACTCTGAATGGTTTTGATCCACAAGTATCATTCATAGTCTTACGAAGTTCAATATTCGACTTTTACGTTAAATTGATTGCATAACCTAATTATTTCATTGAAAACATGATTAAAATTAATCTTAATTAATTTATCTGTTTTGTCCACACATCCATGTATGACAAACTTCTTCTAGATGTTTTATTCTATTATGTTTATTTCGTTCAGTATATTTAAAACAAAAAATCTATTCTGTTTTTATAGGTTGATGGAAAAACTAATCCTAAATTAGCATCAGTTCGTTTTGATAGATTTCCAATACGTTGTGCAAGATTTTCAGCTGATGGTTCTGAATTTATTGTAGGATCACATCGACATTCACATTTTTATGTCTACGATATGATACAAGGGAGTACCTTAACGATTTACACACATCACAATGTTGGACAAACCAATATGAAGGTAAATTCATTAAATACTAACATTGTATTACATTTAAGTTGTTTCGTAAAATGGATTTCTCTTACTGCATTCACGAAGTTCGATCTGCCACCTTTTCTCCAAATATGCGCTGCTGACTTCCAGCTATGAAGAATTTCACGTTTAAAGAAATGCAATTAGAAAATTTAAAATAGATAAAAATATTTGTTCCTCTATTTATTTGTAATGCACTATTAACCTTATGTTTTTCTTTGCAAATAACAGAAATTTGAAGTATCGCCCGATAGTAAGCTGATAGCAATTGCTGGAAGATTTGGTCAAATACATTTACTGTCAGCTAAATCTAAAGAATGGATTGGCAATCTAGCAATGAATGGAAATGTTGAGGCAATTACATTTGATTCGGATGGAACCAGTCTCTATTCCCACGGAGGTTGGGCACATCAGTTTATTTATTTTTTTTTTAAATTATTTTTATTAAACTCTTAGCTCTGCTCTACAATTCAGGTGGCCCCTTAAAGGCTTTCAAGTGCTGTGAATATTGCTAGGCTGGTATAATAATGGTTAAATATCTGTCAAGAATTGAATGTCTTGCGATCGAGGATGATGAGGCGGTTTTTCCCTTTGTTTGGAAGGGGGGGGGGCTAAGGAGCTTAAAGTGAACCATTTTTTTTTTTTTGGAGTGTTGCAAAATTACTGACAAGTGGAGCCACTAAAGCAAAAGTATAAAACAAATTTCCGGAATGGTGGGTGAAAACCCGAGACTAAGAACAGGCGAAATAGTCACTCGCATAGGTTCACCAAAAGTATTGTTCCAACAATGTTGGGCGGCCATTCGGATGATTTTGAGAGATCGTAAGGTTTCACTTTTTTTTTTTTTTTTTTAAGAAGAAACTACCTCTGCTTTTATTGGATCTTATTGGATTCCATGGCTCCAGAGTTCGACTTTCTGAAGGATATGCCTTCATGCTACATCCAGGAGCACTTCACCTTACTTTACTCTAATTAATCAGAAGAAACGCAAGAGATGCACTAACTAGAGGATAATTTTTTTTTTTGTTCATTAGGATTCTTGGCAAAACAATACACTCTAGTCTATCTTCGATTAAATTCTCTCTAAACATAAACTAAAATCTGATTGCTTAGTCTCTTTATCTGTTTTTCGTGCAATATGACTCGGAATATAAATTTTTAGCGATTCTAAGAAATTAATATTAGAAAAAAATAGTTATTCCACAGCTAAAGTAACCAGGAAAATTGTAAAGTCTAAGGGAAAGAAGTGCTCTTAAAAACTGTAATTTGCATTCAAACATTTAAGAGCTTGGAACATTAACTTTAAAGAAAGAAAAAATTAAGCTAGATTCTTCCAATGTCTACTACAAACTGGCATTCCATTATCGCAACAAAGGTATGACGAAAAAAAGAAGTATAATGTCAGTATGGAATACAATAGCTCGTCGAGGGATGGATACCTTATCTGAACAAAACCGGCAACATTTTGATTATTAGTATATAATTTATTATTTTTTTATTTTTATAAATCAGTTTAATCAGTTAAGATAAATAAATATTAATTCCCCCTTCTAATTGGTTTAAGAATTATATCGGTCATGAGCATCCATCCATCTGTCAATCAATCCGTTCTTTTGTTTAATAATGTGTCGTAAGAATATTATCTTGGAAACGACTTGTTTCGCTTCGATGTGGGGCAGTTACAAAATTCCTCTTTCAATTTGCTTTGCCGACTAATAGTTTCGTAGTCATCTAGTTTATTTTGATTGCCAAATATAGAAAAACAGAGGTTAATAGAAGTTTTCTAGTTTTATGTATTTTGTTCAATGTAATGTACTTTTAACTATACCAACTAATTTATACTGAAGCAGTGTTTTAAAAAATGTTATTACTATCATCAATAAGTTAATCTTTATTTTACTGAACCTGAATTTTGACAAATATGTAAATTAAAGGTCATATTTTTGCCTTCTTATAGAGCTAGGTGAAGTTCATATATGGGACGTTAACAGACGATGTCTGACTGGAAGATTTTTGGACGATGGATGCCTTGTTGGTACCAGCATTGCCATTTCGCCGTGTGGCTCGTATTTAGCGGCCGGGTCATCTTCCGGAGTTGTTAATATCTACGACAAGAGAGCTCTGCTGGCCAGAGCCGAACGATCACCCACACCACTGAAAGCTATCATGAATCTGGTCACACCTGTGAAACAAGTTACATTCAACCATTCCTCACAGTTGCTGGGTATTGCTTCGGATGAAAAAGATAATGCAGTGAAAATGGTAAGTAGTTTTTACAATGGTGTTTAAATGTCTTTTGTCAGTTTCCTCTGAACTCTTGTTTGGGAAAGTTTGGCAATCTTGCAGATTTTTTTTTTTCTGAGAAAAAAAAACAGAGACAGACCATTTTATGTTTCTTTGCACTCAGGTTCATTTACCTTCCATGACTGTGTATCAGAATTTTCCTGCACTAAATGAACCAATCGGCAGAGTACAAAACTTTGCGTTTTCCCCATCAAGTGGTTACTTCTCTTGTGGAAATAACAAGAATACGGCGTATCTGTACAGGTAGTATAACATTCAATGTACAAATAAAAAAATCAACTATATTATCCTGCAATGTTGGATATCAAACATTGTGATTAAATTAAATTAAATTGATTAAATGTTTAAATATTGACAAATTTACAGATTAATGCAGTTCGATTTCTTGTTTATATATATTTTTTTTCTTTTGTATCTATTTTATATGTTTTGTTCAAGGCTTTTAGATGGATTTTTAGATTATTATGGTGGATTATTAAGCGAATTACTTTAAGCTAAATCCACTCCCTCCTATAAAAAAAAAAAAAAAATGTGATTTTCTGTATCAGTATCTGGAAATGAAGTACAGTCGAACCTCTCAATAACGGACACTGGCGGGGGAAAGCAAAGTGGCCGCTATTTGGAGGTGGTCGTTAGAAGGAGGTTGGCAAGTTTCATATTGAAAAAATATGTTGTTTTTGTTCCAAACATCTATTTAAAAATAGTTTATTATTAATTTGATTTAAAAACTTACATAATTGCATAATTATTTAGTTATAATGATATGCATCAAGTTTTTCTAAATTATCCAAAAACTATATATTATTGACTTAATTAATAATTTTTATAATAATCATCACATTTATTCATAACATTAATAATTTATGGTAAAATTATCATCATACTATCATCTATTATTAGAAAAAGGACAAACCTTTTGGCAAGTTGACGATGGCTCGATTTGGTTTTAGCAAAATCTTCCAACACATTTATTTTCTCTTCTAGAGTTAACCACTTTCGTTTGAGAGACATATCGGAAAAAATAATACTGTTCGTCCAAAGTAATATTGAAAAATGAGATTAAAATGGTACAAAATGAATGGAGTTTATATAGGAAACTTTAGGAAAAATCAGGAAAAAAAGAAGAAAAACTTGAGGGGGGAAAATTCTTTTTATCACCGCATCAAAAACGAACTTTTAATAATAAGGTGGTCATTGGTGGGAGGTGAAACATAATAATCCGTTCCCCAAAATCTCGAATGTCCGCGGTCGCTATGTAGAGTGTGTCCGTTAGACGGTGGTTCTTTTATATAGGGGTGGTAAAAACGGGGAAATCCAAAAACTGGACCGTAAATGGAGGTGGTCGCTAGTGAGAGTGTCTCTTTATAGGAGGTTCGACTGTATAAGTCTCTTTAAACTGTTAAATAAGTGCATTCTGCTTGAGTTTATCTGAGGCTTCGCAAAAAACCTAAAGTAGATGCACACATCAACTATCTCTAAAAAAAAGTCCTGTGTGTATACAGTGAGCGTTAATACAGTCAAGTGTAAGTGTTGTTAATAGTCTGGAATGCGAGAGCATTCCCTGAGAAGGAATGCCAAAAGCCTGTAGAAGTGGATAATCTTCGAAGGAAGTGGTACTTCGTTCTGTGAGGCTTAAGAAATTTAATAGATAAAACAAAATTTAAAATATTTTATATTTGAAGAAGGCATTTCTATCTTGTCGCTCAGTGCTATTTTATTGTTGTTTTTTTAATTATGTTTTTATTTTGTTTTCAGATTAAAACATTTTGGAGATTATTGAGTGATAAAATACGATCAAAGAAAACATCGCTTTTTGTGATTAAATATTTCTCTTATGTACTAACTTTATATTTAAATAATATTGGAACATATAAGCTAAGAAGAGAATTATACAATGAATTTTTACTGCCATCTGAGGGAATCAAAGCAAAATAATTTTTAATTTTTGTCACCTATCATACTAATTGGAAATGAACTTAATTATTTATCATTTATTTTCTTTTAGTCTCACTTTGTCTACCTTGACTTGACACAAAGATTGAAAACTACGTCTTATCCTTAATTCGAAAAAAATGTTAAAGAAAGGAGAATATGTACCATTATAAAAAAAAAAAGCAATAATACTAGTGGAAAATAGTAAGATACCCGTATATCTAAGAAAAACTATTTCTGAGATTGAATACCAGAATATAGTTTCTTTTTTCATACTCAAATTTTATGTTAGAAATACGACTTAAAATGACTTTTTTTTTATTTGTTACTTTCCATGTATTTATTTACCTGTGTAAAAAAAAAACCAATAAATTAGCCCTCGCAACTTAACTCATGATGTAGCTTTGTTACCTGTATTATGGGCATTTTACTTTACCTTAATTGTTTCTACATTTACATTAAACTATTTAAAAAAATTAAATATTTTTATTTATTGAGTTCCTGTTCAGTTTTTATTTTATAGTTCATATGGAGCGATTTTTAGAGGCTCCTTTTTTAATTTTCTGATGGAAGAAAATTAATTTTCTTTTAAACGAGGCAAAGTTAAAAAAAAGAGCACTTTCATGCTATCTAGCGGCAGTAGCTTGAACTAAACTTGAAGTACTAAAAATATGCATTGACTCTTTTTTTAATTAAAAATAATACATCTTGAAGCGACAATAACTGCTGAAAATAGATTTATGTTCGCTCTGAAACATTAAAAACTTCCGATTCCAAAAGGAAAAGTCAAAGTAGTTCCATTATAAACCTATCGTTGGCTAAGGTAACGATGCAAGAGTCTTAACAATGAATAGTATGAATCTATTGAGATTATAGAAAAAAGATAGTTTTCGTGCAAACTTATTTAGATGAACAGAATCATTTTGGTAATCTACATTAAAAATGGAAGTGAGTTAGTTAGGTCTTGTGGAGAGGATAAGCGCTAAAAGAATTCCATGTGGCAGGCAGGCAAGATGATAGGTAGATGAGATCAGCTACAACCGGAATTGACTTCCGCCAAGTTGGAACATGAAAATAGAGATTTGATTTTATCAGGTTAGAGTTGAGTGGTGAAAGATTACCAGGAGGCCTTATTACTTGTACTGCGATTCAGTCATGGTAATAATTAAATAATATCTCGTAATTATTCACATATTTGATTGACTAATATTTTTGTAATCTCTTGTATTTGTTATATTTGTGTTTTAATTATGTATGAGGTAAAAACCTAACGTAGACACCAAACTTTCCTATGAAAATGAAAAGTTTAAAAACTGGCATATAAAAAAATAAATAAGTAACTCTAACACTTCTTAAAAAAGTGAAAGAATACGTTTCTGTCTGCATTCCGCTTGAAAGTTATACATAAGAATAGCAAAGCTAATTTGGGGGGGGAATAAGATGATGTATGAGAGACTGAGATAAATAAGCATCGATGACACGATAACCTCTGAGCGTACAAAACTTTGTGTTATGATGATGTTTTGTGGAACTTGGTGACGTCCTTGTAAGCTTGTATAAGTTATATTTAGAATGTTCGAAGGATTTACTGAAGCTGAAATTAAAAACATTACTTCCAAAGAGTTAGCAGGTAATCACAATAGATTTATCTTTTCTATCCTTTTTTTTTAGTTTTGTTTTTATTGAATTCATATTTATTTTAATTTTTAAGAAGAAAATTACCAGTTTGTAACTAAAACGAATAACAAATATAAGCAGGGCAGTTTTGGCAGTAAAAGTAGAGATCTATTGAGGGCTAAAAGAAAGAATGAAATACAAAGGAAAATGCCCTCCAAAGACTCGAACTTACCCACAACAAAGGTAAATTATCAAGAAAAGATCCTACTTGATATGTTGAATAATATTAGTTTCTTCCTGTGCAAAATTTTGCTTATCTAGGGCTCTCTGTTTACACAGAGAATTGCTCGTATTACTTTAACTTATAAAGAATTACCAACTAGAATTTATACGCTATTTTCTTCAATAGTATTAGATAGATTGACCTCCTTTTAATTATTTCCTAACTCAGCTTATCTGGTGGTTACGTTACCACTTGTATTATGACAAATTAGTAACCAAACAAAGTCATACCAGCTTTTCAGGCCTTCAATCATTAAGTGGCGAATACTTCATTATCGATTGTGAAAATGTTCTGAGGAAGCTATGTCTTTAGAATATTATATCTTACTTCTTTGAGCTATTCTTTCTATGTTACCAGTTTCTGGACTTCTTTTAAACCTACTGTCATTAAGGACAGTTTTTATGGGTTGCGTATCACCAAATATTTTTGTAACAAATTACGAACAAGTTTATCGAGTCTTTTATCAAATAATTTAAAGAAAGTCACACTATTTGATTTTACACGTAGACGTAATTGTGAACCGACAGTAAAAACAGTGTATACTTTTCAAGGGAAGAAATGTTTTCAAGAGAGTTGGAGATAAAGATCCTTCAATTTCGTTAATTATATGTCTTATTTTCAATTTCATTAATTTTAAAAATCTTACTTATTGCCTTGATAAACGAGGTTTATGATTCTAAAATCACAATAAGTAGAGTTATACTTATAACAAAGTTCACTATGAATATTTATCAAGCAGTGTTGTGACTTTCTTCGAATTATTGTTGAAGTTAATTGAAAAAGAAACTTTACATTTTATATTGAAATAAATAAAGTAAAAATTATCGTAGGAAGAAGAGGAATATGAAGAGGAGGAGAAGAAGGAGGTCAAAGTAAATGAAAATAAGGAATCATCTACACAGCAACCTAAAGAGGCTAACCTAGTAGATGTAGCATATGTACTTACTTCTCAATCTGTGGTACAGGTACCACCAACAACTAGACCTGATGTTGATGCAATCAAATATGCTAATGTGGATTTTCAAGATTCTCCTTCATATCAGACATTGAATGAATTTGAAGAAACACAAAGAAAATTAGAGGCTTTCAATTTAGAAAGAAAGGAACAGTTGAGAAAGGCCTTGTTTGATAGGTAACTTTTATTTATTTTTTATATTTTATCTATTTTGTGCTTCAAGCGTAGAAATAAGTGAAGTAGTTTAAAGATTGTATCAAAAAATGCTATTCCTTTTTGGTAGAATTGGTTAGGCCAATCTGAAGTTAATTTATGACAAACCTAACCATTCTCCTTTCATGGCGATAACTAAAAAGTGTTTAGTAAAATTCATTGTAAATAGAAAATCTGTTATCAGAATTATACTAATTACAGTTTAACTATAGAATTTAACTAACTACAGAGAAAGTAGTGTAACTGTTCTTACCCGTTCTCCACTTGCGATAAGAATGATCTTTGTAAATTTTTCTTAGTAGATTATGTGTTGTTTTCTTTTTAGCTTATTCAAATTTTTATTAAATTTAGTTTGTGAATAATAGATTAAATATTGTTATAACTAAAGACAAAAAAAAATTATAGTCCCATAATAAACGAGATTTGTTTGCCTTAGATAAGGTATGTTAAATACAGAAGTTGTGATAGAGTTTTAGATTAAGGATATAATATGCTCCTACGAGCTACAGTATTTAGCAGGTAATTCAAACATTTTTCAAAAGTGGGGTCTGCAACAAAAATTTGAAATGTTTTACTTAATTTGGAACATTCTAATTCCACAGTTCGCTGAAGTTCTAAAATTGAAAAGGTTTTTTTGTTTTTAAAAAGATTTATCCAATTTCAAAGCTTTAATAGATTTTGTGAAGTATATAAAACTAGAATTGATGTTTTTTATATCGTGTAAAATTTACATCTTTATCTTTATTTCTTATTATATTTTCAGAGCCAAGAAAACACACGAAGAAGTGAAGAAATTGAATCAAATCGAAGAAGAATTAAAACAATTAGATTCTACTCTCAGCAATGATGTTTGTATATTGAGAAATCAAATTGAATCTGCCAGCCATGATTTTATGGAAGCTCAGTAAGTAGTTTATTATTATTTTACCTTTTTTTTTTTTTTGTATTAAATGCTCAAAAGAGGAATCCATCGTCCAGTATTTCTCTGGAAAAATTTATGTCTTGAGGTGTAACAAGATGAGAATATTTTCCGGTTAGTTGGCGAAACAAGAAGACTCACAATCTTTGCTCTGAAGAGTATGCAGAAAAGAACATCTGGGTGCCCTCTTTTGGACATACCAGTAATAGGAGGCATCAAAAGGGTGAAAGAATTGGCTAAAGACGAATTCTTTAAATACTTTTTGGATCTGGCGAGCGTCCTGAATGTATTTGTGACAAAGAAATTAAAAATTTAAGGATGATGGAAACGCACTTAAGGGAATGAAGTCACGAGTCTAAAAAAGTATATATTAAACGATTGCAAAGGGTGTTCGTAAAGGGCTTGCATGGAAAATTCTTTCAAAAAATAAAAGTAAAATTATTTCTTAATGTCCAATTGTAAAGTGGAAGTTGGGTAAATGGTAAATCACTTCCTAGAACAGTGTCCCCTTTCATAACTATTAGGTCATCAGCCATTTTGTATGGAATAGACGCGACTAGCAAACATATTTTATTACAAAGTGCTCAAAATAAAAACATTAAATAAAATCCAAGTCCTAGACTGGAAATCGTACCCAGTACCACATTACATATTAATTTTGCAGGTCTCGTCACTAACCGCTCAACCATCGAGGCGCCTCTCACGGCCACTTTTTATTTTATTTAAAAAATATAAAATTTTTGTGCAATAAAACCTTTTTTATTTTGCAGAAAACGTTTCAATAGAGCGGAAAAAGAATATGTTGAAGCTAAAATGGAATTGTTTACTAAAAAAGAGCGTAAAGAACTTTTGACATCTCATTTATGTTCAATTATTGAACAGAATGAATTGAGAAAAGCTAAAAAAATATCAGATCTCATGGAGAAATTAGAAGTACCCACCAAACCTTTGCCACTTGTGAGTAGGTCTTTAAATTTTCTGTTTTTTAAAAAATTAAATTATTTAAAAAACAATACAGTTTGACATGTTCAGTGCATTCAATCCAATCCATTTATTGAATTACATAATACCAAAATCGTAGAACTATTTATGTAAACAATATTTTTAGCTTCTATAGCTCACTGCCCATCTCCAGATATCGTTGATTTTAGTGTGAGATCACGCACAGTGTTGCGAGAAGACTCCGGGTGCCAATGACTATAGATGTTGGGCGCACTGTAATATATAATATGTTCAAAGTAGGGTGTGGATTCAGCCCCACTCTCCCCCCCCCCCCTCGAAAAATTTACTTACATCAAAGTTCTCTAAGATTCATCCCTAAGTGGAGGGGCATTATATACGTTATCTCCAAGCTCAACATCATGAACACCTTTGGCGATTTCTAGTAAAATCTATAAGAAATTTGAAAAAGCCGTGTTCTGTAATCAAAACCTCCTATGAATGTACTTCCATAACGGAAGTGGTCAACACATTTAATACAAAAAAAAATCTTATTGAGGTATTAAAACAGTTGGACCACATTCTGAAACGGCATTTTTATCTAAGAATAGGTTAACATTATCTTCAGTAACTACTCTTAAATGAAGATTGTATATAAAAAAAAAAAGATTTCAAAGGAAAGTAATTTACCTCAATAATTTCCCAAAGAAATCAAAAAACTGAAAAATCTATTCAGAAGCATTTCCAGGATTCCTTAAAATTTGGTAGCACAGTTCTTACTTCTTTTAGAACAGACAAAAGCTATACATTACAGCGAAATTGGATAATAATTAAGGAGTAGCCTGATAAAAATCTCCCCCGCCCCCCAAAGTGCCCTTAAATGTATTTTTGCTGGATATCTATTTCAAATAAATAAATACTGTAATTGTAAGAAATCATTGAAAACATTTTTTTATATGTGTATAACGTTTATTCAGTGCAATGGCATTTCTATAGTTAGGTGATTTGGTTGGGAAGGATTATAGTTAAGTGATTAGCTAATACAGGATTTAACCAGTTAACTGCTTATGACGAAGATATTCGTCATGAAAAAAGTGTAAAATTTTGTGTTATGACAAATATATTCGTCATGTGTTTTCAATAGTGACCATCGGCAGTTAATTTTGCAATTTTAGTTAAAACTAAAAAAGAGAAAAACAAATTGTCAAAGTTGGGTGTTTTTTGAACGTTACACTTTTTCGTGCACTTTTTGACGATCAACCCTTATACAACTGTCCTGCCGGACAGTTTTAATACGTTCATAAACTGCAAGAAGTGTAGAATATTTTGAGGCCATGTCGTAATAAAAAGAACTAATAGAAGATATAGTATGAATTAGTCTTCGTAAATGTATCCTTGTCTTTTATTAGATTCATCACTGAATCCTGGGTTTGGCGAATATAATCGTCATCGCTTAATATGTACGACGTGTTTGGGGGACACAGTTAACTGGTTAAACGTGGAGATCACAAAATTTGGATCCAGCTGCTGGCTCATTGGTTTTTGCTCTTCCTAGAAGCTTCTTACAGCTCACAGACCGGTGATGGGAAAGTGTTTTCTGTAAAGAGAGAAACAGTGACATCAGCTGTCGGCATTTCACTAAAAAAAAAAAAGCACTGGACGTCGATAACCTTAAACGTTCATGCGTTTTAAAAATAAAAAAAAGTATTCATTTTTTTCTTTTTGGTTGATTTCAGGACTTACCAACTAAAGTGGATCTTACAAATAAAGTGGCGAATTTACAGAATAGTAATAATAGTTGATTATGAACTGAAGCAAAATTGATAATTCCAGCTGATTTCCTTAATAAAGGGACCAATGACTTTTATATGTGATAGTGTTTTTATATTAAATATTCAAAACAAGATGCGTGTCAGTCTTTTATTCTGACTGGTTTCGAATTTTCATCCTACTTCAAAGATAGAATTTTTAGGTTAGCTCGAGAAATTAGATTTTCATTTTACAGTGTTTTTACAGTTGTAATGTTCAACTTGTTGGAGAAGAAGTTTTATAAGTTGGTAGGTTGTCAAGTTAGCTCTACATGTAAAACTTGATGATTAAGAAGGATTAAAGATACAAAATGGTCCAGAATAAAAGAAAACTGGCGCATCATCAAAATATTGTTTAACTAATCATGTGTTCAGCAAATATTTTCAAAGAAGCAATTTTGGCCAATTGTAGCTGGTGCAATCTAAAACAATGTTTTAGTTTTTACGTTATATTGTTCTATAATCTAAGTGATAATTATCTCAATATTTAGGTACTAAAAATAAAAGAAAATTATATATTTATGTACTAATTTTATTATAAAGAACATAGTATAAAATAAAACCAACTTAAAAGTACCTTTTTTTTTTTAATGTTTTAAGTGTTTTTTAAGAAAACCTAAGTTTTTAGTAAGAATATTTTTTTTGGTCAGTAACTTCATCTACTGTTTAATAACTGATTAAGAGAGTACAGATATAAAGATGATATATATTAAGAGTTCATACTAGCAAGACTCCGCTAAGCGACAAAGTTGAAGAATTCAGCATTCAAGCGTCAAATAGAAATCTCATTTTTGGAACGTATTTATGTAGGAAGAGTAATCTTTCTCACTTACACATCTCATCCACTGTATATAGTTCTTCTATAACTCCTCGTAGTGAGAATATTGTTGCTGTTCCTTTGGTCAAATACCTGGATAAGCGCTGCCGATTAAAGTTTTATTATTTTGTATAAAACTATATGTTTGTACAAAAAAAGATTTATTACCAACAGCCAAATTACAACGATCATTTGGTCTGGCTAAAAAGCAAACCGTATATAAGGCCATTTCGAATTCAGGACTTGTCCCAACAAACATTGTTCCCGCAGGTTTGGGATTATTTTTCCAAGAATATTTCACTTTTAATATAGTCCCTTTGCCATTAGGAAGATCAAATTTTTTAGTCCAACCAAAGTAATTTATACGCCCGGTTTTCTCTTCTTGATCAAAGAAAATCCAATTATGTAAACCAGAAACATCACCTTTTTTAAGTTCGCCCAGAAATATATGTTCAAAAGCTGAAGAGCCCATTTTACGTCCACCTCTTGAAAAAATTGTAAACCATATATCTGAAATAAATTTTCTAAACTCTTTGTCACCTTGTGGAGCTAATTCCTTAGATTGTAATAAACTTTTTGCCTGTTTCATAACTTCTGTGGATAATAGCGCGTCTAATAAAGCTGACTCTTCTTGTTTTTCTACAGCGGTTACATCTTCATTGTGTGTAGTATCTGGATCATAATTGTCAAAAAGTGGTAAAATTTTGGCTATTGTCACTGGTTCATATGCAGCTTTTGCTACGTTTAATAATTTTTCAGAAGATAAATCTTTTTCTACTCCATATTTATTTTTTCCTTGTAGATTCAGAGTAATATGTTTAGCCACATTATTACGATCGGATGCTAGTAATGTTTCACAGAATAATTTTAATTCGTTGTCAGATACATATCTTACAGCCAAGTTAATCTTGAGTACCAACATAAATAATAGTAATTTAGTAAACATTTTGTGGCAACGAAATCAATAAAGGATTTATCAATCTAAATAATTAAACACGTAAAGGTACAACTGAATTCACTTTTATTTCCACTTACTCTCAATACTCACACTGTTAGAATCTATATCTACCATAAAATGGGAATTCCAATTGAATAAAGCGAAAGATACATCTATTAACTGAACAAAATTACACAATGACCCCCAATTAAATTAACCAATTCATCTCACTCTCACAATAAGAATAAGAAAATTATCTCAAGGTTATAATAACGATGGGTTTCCTTCAAAGGTAAATAATATTGAGAAAAATTGCTTATATCTGTAATATTCAGATTTTTTATTAATTATCCGAAATGTTAATATTAATTGTCATCTTAATTTGATTCTTAGAAAAATAGAAAATTAAGTGATTGATTTTCTCATACATTTAAATAGGGTTGATAATCCCGCCAATTACACTTAACAACAAGCTTGTCTGTTTGGTTTGCCGACCAAATGTTTATTAATAAGATCTCTAATAAAAACTACGTATTATTATTTATATATATAAATAAGTTTTGAAAAAATACAATTTAGTTCGAAAAAAAAAGTTTCTGCTGGGTAATTTCTCAACTTTCAGTCTCTTAAAAAGTTCACTTCTGGTATTACTAGCGGGGGGGGGGCTTAGAGCAAAACTAAAATACTAAAAAAGAACGAATTGGCTTCCAGTTCGTCGTCTACATTTTTACTTTTTCTGTCTCAGACATCTACTTTCATTGCAAGGGCAAGAGTAATCATAAACGGTAGCCTTCAATTGGAAAATAGTTAATAAAATTAAAGGGATGGCGAACCTTTTTGAGACGTGGGTCAAATTTTGTTCATTTTTTTTTTTTAGTACTAGCTCTTGGGTCATTAATGCCCATTTACACAAGAGTTAAGTTTACAAATTTTAGACTGAATATTTTCAAAACTAAACATCTTTAAAATTCAATTGGCTTAACGGGTAAAACGGGACGAAACAAGTGCTATGGAAGTCTCCATTTTACAAACATAACTGAACAAAACCTTACAAAAGTGTGTTTTATCTGAAGAAAAATCTAAATATGGTTATTTGCTTTGGGTTGTCGATTTTTTTTTTTTTTAACAAACAAAATATGAGTAAAATTATACATTTTATTTGATATTTTGTAAACACTTTTGCTTTATTTCAAATACTACAAAAGCATTTGTCGTCATTTGCGTTTTAGGACTGTAATGATCAAACTAAAAGTTATAGATAGCATTTAAATTGCTATTGTGTCAATGCGTGATTGAAAAAAAATACAGATAGAATATAAATTATCCCCTCAATTAGAAAATCTAAATCAACCCGCTTAAACAAACAAACGGTTGCCTGGCAATAGTGGGTCAGTGTCTGACCCGCAGGTCATAGATTCGCTATCACTGGTCTAGATTAACCCTATTTCTGTCACTGTTAACAACATTTATTACCAGGGCAAAATTAAACATAAAGATTACGTAAAAGACGTTTAAAATAAAAGGGAAAACTACCGAATCGGCTTCCAGTACGACTAGATTTCTACCTTTTCAGTCTCATTCAATTTCTATTGTAGCCAGGGCTAGAATAATCATCAGAGTAGCAAACATATGGAAATCTAAATGTAAAATAATAGAAAAAAAAGAAGAGAATTAGCCTCCACATCGACTAAATTAGAACTATATGATATCTGTTACCTACTTTCATAGTCAGGGCTAAAAATATCATAAAGGGTATTATAAAATAAGGCCAGGGCTACGGTATACAAGAAGGGTTGCCTTTATTTGAGAAGTGAAATGTAAAATGCTATGGAAAAATACTGAATTAGCTTTCAGTTCGACCAGATTTCTACTATTTCTTACACTATCACCAACTTTAAAGGCCAAGGCTACGGTATACAAGAAGGGTTGCCTTTATTTGAAAAATGAAATGTAAAATGCAATTAAAGAATACTGAATTACCTTTCAGTTCGTCTAGATTTCTACCATTTCATACAATATCACCTACTTTAAAGGCCAAGGCTACAGTGTACAAGAAGGGTTGCCTTTATTTGAGAAATGAAATGTAAAATGCACTGGAAGAATACTGAATTAGCTTTCAGTTCGTCCAGATTTCTACTATTTCTTACATTATCACCTACTTTAAAGGCCAAGGCTACAGTGTACAAGAAGGGTTGCCTTTATTTGAGAAATGAAATGTAAAATGCGATAGAAAAATACTGAATTATCTTTCAGTTCGTCCAGATTTCTACTATTTCTTACATTATCACCTACTTTAAAGGCCAAGGCTACGGTATACAAGAAGAGTAGGATAAACAATTAAAAAGGTCGGCAAAGTAAGCATTAGTTATTATTCTTTCATTACCAATTTTCTTGCCTATTGTGACTTGGTTACGAATAAATCCGCTAGATGGCATAGGCAGTACTGTTTTAATGTAATGAAAACCTCTAATGGAGAGATGCCTCTGATCGTTGGAGTGTATTGCTCTTTAAATCTTTCTATTATTAACGGTTAAATTCTATTAATAATCCATCATTAATCAATATTAATTATCGTTGTATTGTTAACGTTGAATTATATCAATTGTGCAATTCTACGGTCAGTTTAGTTAGCAATAGACAATTTTAACTGCAATTACAATAAGTGCAGAAAATAAAGAGAGAGAAAGTTGAAAAATTGCTTGACATGACTTCCATATTGGACAGTCGATTGGAAATTCGATTTATGTATTAAAACTCGATGATTTTTTATTTAATTGATAAAGACTTGATATTCTGTAAAACTGCATTCTAATATAGGAAACATAATATAAATTGAATTTTCGCAAATGATCATATTAACAAAAGGAAATAGTTTACATTCGAAGGAAATAATATCTCTTATTTAAGTTGGTTGGTTTTCATGTAGTAAATGACTCCCCTGGCGGTATTTTCTTCAATAAAATCCAAGGTACATAAATCCGAAATTCTATAGCACCCTTGGGCACTATTTTACTAGGCTATGGGATAGCCTCTTACTAGAGAAAATATGTGCACCGATTTATTTACATCTGTATACTCAGTGTAAAAACAATACTCGTAAATAACTGGAGTAGAAGTGGCTCACAGTATTGGGTTAAGTTGAATTATAAAAAACAACTTACTGAATTCTTGCTGTTTGATGAACTACTTCTTTCAAAAAAATTAAAAAAACTCGTGGTTATTAATATTGGTCCAGGAGTAAGTAAAAGTAAAGTAATTGCCTATTTTTTTTAGGCGGGGCTTAACGTCCAACTACCAAATTAGATGTCGTGGACGGAGGCGACTAGCTAACATACTTTACTATAAATTTATCATATTAACCACTAAATAAAATCCAAGACCTAGACACTGGGAATCGAACCACTAAACCAACAATACATCTTAGCTTTGCGGGTCTAGTCTCTTAACCGCCTAACATACTTTACTATAAATTTCTAATATTAACTATTAAATAAAATCCAAGACCTAGACACTGGGAATCGAACCACTAAACCAACAATACATCATAGCATTGCGGGTCTAGTCTCCTAACCGCCTAACATACTTCACTATAAATTTCTCATATTAACTATTAAATAAAATCCAAGGCCTAGACCGGGGGAATCGAACCCACTAAACCAACAATACATCTTAGCTTTGCGGGTCTAGTCTCTTAACCGCCTAACATACTTCACTATAAATTTCTCATATTAACTATTAAATAAAATCCAAGGCCTAGACCGGGGGAATCGAACCCACTAAACCAACAATACATCTTAGCTTTGCGGGTCTAGTCTCTTAACCGCCTAACATACTTCACTATAAATTTCTCATATTAACTATTAAATAAAATCCAAGGCCTAGACCGGGGGAATCGAACCCACTAAACCAACAATACATCTTAGCATTGCGGGTCTAGTCTCTTAACCGCTCGGCCACCGTGGCGCCTACATTGGTCCAGGAAATTAGCTCTAAAAAGCAGGTTTTTTTTTTACACATTAACCGAACCTGGGTCGTAACATTTTTACCTCATCGACTCCTTTTTTTTCAGAAAGTCTTTCCAAGTACTGTTTTCTCTTCTAAATCCGATTGTTCTTGCTTCTAATACATGCTTCGGATTGTAACTAGGTGACAATATTTGAACTTGTCCACGCCTACTTAATTGTTTCTTTTCACAATTGTAGATCCTCGATTCCATAATCTTGTTACACTTTTAAATTAATTTTCTTATGAAAGATTGGCAAGGATCACTTAGATCCTCCTTAATGGATGATAAAAAATCGACTTTTTCCTAACTATTCGCTATCTTTTTTGCCCTATTTAAATACTTATTGTAATCGACTTATTATCAACTCCAAATGAATTGCATCTTCCCTGCAATTTAACCCCTCTGAATATAGAGTCTTCCTTATCCACAGATCTAATGCATATTACAGCAACTTCTGGGTTGTGTCCGTTATCTACATAGTGTCATTTTTTTGAGCAACCAACGACTAGATGCATTCCTTAATTATAAACTCTCTTTTATGGTAACAACTTGACGAGATGTGCTTTACATCGCCAGGTAGTTCTTGTAAATACTGCTTTACTTCGTGCTAAGTCCTTCATACTTTATTTCCATCAAAACGCAAAACTTCTACAGTTTAGGGGGAGGACTTTATCCCTGTAGTCTTTGGCAATAAGGATAAACCATTAAGACTCCTGTATTCCTCCAGGAAAACTCACGGGATGAGGAGGAGGAGGAGGGTCCATGCTTACCCACCCCAACACTCAGACCAAATCTGTAAATTATAAATTTTCCAGGTTAATGAAATAAATAAACATAAAAATTGTATCAACAATTTATTTATTTATTAATTTTTTAATTTTTCTTTTATTGCTCACTTAATAATTTTTTTTATATTTAAAAGAAAAATTGTAATGTGCAATAATTTACAATGGGGGGAGGAATTAAAAACTAAAAATTTAAATTTAATATAAATATAAATTGACTAAAGAATTTTGTTTTGTTTTTGTGCAATTCTTACAAGAAAAAAATGAATTAAAAAATTAAATTAAAAAAAAAAAATATATATATATGCATAATACATTTAATTACAAATACATAAATTAAATTAATTAAAAAATAAATCTTAAAAATAATTTATAAAATAAATGGATGGAATGATTATTTAATTAAGGATTAATTACAAATTAAATAATAAGAATCCTTAAAATGTTGATTTTTCCTCAGTCACAACATTATATTAATTTTTATAATTGTTATTTTTATGTTCAATCATTTTTATATTATACAAAATATATTCTATTACAAATATACACAGCTAGTCGAATGCTATATGATTTTTTTTGTATTTTTTTTTTCTTTTTTGTATTTTTATTGATTTCTTTGAAACTAGAAACTTATTTACCTACAATTTTTTTTCAGTTCCCTATTTATCTTTTTTTTCCCCCACTTTATAATTATGTTATTATTATTAAAAATTCACAGCCACATAAAAATAATAAGTATTAAATAAAACATTTAAAAAAAAAAAATAACGGTAAGGTAACCCGGGCACCTTTTATTATTATTATTAAATTAATATTCTTATTTTTCGAAAAAGATAGACCCTGACTAGATAGGATATCGCCCGCCCCTATCAGCTGGTTTTAAAAACATATGATATTCTTTATTTATTTATTTAATTGAAACAGCTGATTTAATTTTTTATTTTTTTTTTTTTTTTTTTTTTTTTTTTTTTTTTTTTGGCGCATCAACAGCTGAGGTCATTAGCGCCCGGAGCTTTTTCCAGTGCACTGCCGGCCTCCGGACAGTGTTCTCTCGTTACAGACAACACTGTCCATCACCGGACAGTGAGCTGTAAGAAGCTCCTAGGAAGAGAACTGATTTAATATTGTTTGCTATTTGAATTATTAAATTAATTAATTATTAATAAATGGGCTTATTTTTTTAATTTTTTTTTCCAGTATAGAAAATAAGTTTCAGAAAATGGTTTTGCATTAACTTACAAGAGCTCAAGTATAATTACAGGAAGTGTTCTCAGAGAACAAGGGGAATTGTTTGATCTAAGAACGGGGGACACTCTCGCGTACCTCTTTTTTTTGGACTAGCCCCGGCTTGCATTTAGCTGGAAATGTTCACCCACATTGATAAGCTAAGTGATTCAGTAAGATGGATAAGAGGTAAGATTTAAGCTTTAAAAATCATATTTTTAGAGATTAAAACTAATGTGGAAGCCGAATAGATAAAGATAAATATTTTGGAAGACACGAAAAATAAATATATTCTATTTTTTTTTTTTAAATGCCAAGAAATGGTGGCATTTTTAGGAAATGAGTTGGCCCTTAATTCAGTCCAGAACAAGAAATAGAACTTTTTTTTATTGTTTTTAAGGGCAACTGTTACGTACCTATGGGCAACTATGGGCAGTAAAAAAAAAGGTTTCATCGTGAAGCTTGACACACACAAAAAAAGGGCACCTGAAGAAGTTATGAAACTATAAAGCGATTTCTTCTGGTTCTGTAATAGATCCCAACAGAACACATGGCTTTGCCAGCAATTTTTTTTTTTTTTAAGAAACAAAATACATCTTAGATCCAGAGAAAAGTTCAACAAAAGGGGTGAACTGAATGTCGGGATGCTTTTGGGCCAGTAATACTATACTACCACCGAACTAGTAAAGTTTACTCCCAATTCTCGGAGCTTCTATCAACGATTTAAAAACAGCTGATACAATTTGCCACAGAATACGCCAATTTTTGTGATCATTTAGCCCTACTGCGTTGTTACCTTCATATTGTAGCGTTATTTCAACCCTTCTGTGCCAAATTAAAAAGGCACACCATTTTGCCTGTATCTATAGAGATTTTTTTTTTTTTTTTAAATTATTTCTACTAAAGCAAATGGTATTTTTTGATGATTAATTACAAAGATATTTCCAATTTTTTGTATTTGTTTTATTTATAAATCACCGGATGGGTCAACGCCGGTTAAAATTACGATTTTGGCGATTTGATTTTCTCTCCCATTATTCTGAAAAAAATAGGGCTAGAACAATATTATTATTGTTCCTTCTTCTTTCTATTTGGCAGAATTAATTAAAATTATAATTACTAGCCTAGTGATTTTGTAAATAATTAAATTTTTAAATTAATAGATTCATAGTGCTATAAAGTGTTTCTTTTCAAACTGGAAAAAAGCATACATATACACGCACTTAATATATTTTTATACAAAAACGTTTTATGTACATTAAAAAAAAAAAAAAAAAAATGTATTCAGTTATTTAATCGAAATATTAAATTACCACTTCCTCTTACTGCAAATTTACAGGAAGTATTGTCATTTTGTTTTCAAAAAAGGGTATCCTGCATAAAACACTTGGGGACTGGTAAGGATATGATTTGTGACCAAGAGAAATGCTTGGAATATACTAATCCTTGCAGCACAACGATTTGAAGATCAACTGAAGAAGAAGAAGAAGAATTAAAACTGCATATGGTATGCAAATGCAACTCAGTCAAACTCATCAATAGCCAATAGTATTAGAGCACTGATGAGGAGAAGGATTTCTGGTGCACAGCTGTTGCATAAGAGTCAGTCGATTCTAAGCCCCCTAGGAGAACATCCGTTTCTACCACCAAGATCAGTACTAGCGCGACTACTCTCGCCAGACACCATCTACGCTCAGGCACCGCAGCCCTCTTACTCATCAAGAACATCATGATGATGCAAAATAAACTATGCAATTAAACAGCGCTGTAGTCTTACTTAAAATTCATTCATTAACGCACAACTCAATAATCAACTTTGTCATTGAAGGCAGAATGTAGGCTACAGGTGGTAGAATGTAGGTCCCCCATTGGAGGGGGGAACAAAAATTATGTTGTAAATATACTGTAAATAATAATGACAGTTTAATGTAAATAATTGCAGTAAGAGAAAGCTGTAAACTGATTGAAATATTTTTTTCTTCACTTTTTATATATTGTGTACACACATTTAATTTTCAATTTAAATGTTTCAATTTAAAAAACAAAAACAAAGACAATAAATAATTAATCTTCTTATTTTAATTTTTGTTTATTAATTAGTAACTTCCTAATTGTATTTAATGACTAACCATTTCTTATAAATTTAGAACAAATAAGATTATTTACAAAGGTTTGATTATATTAATTGATTTACAAAATGATACGATTTTATAATTATTTTCAATTATTTAAACAGGGCACTTTACTAAAAAAGTAATTAAGAATAACAGTGATAATTTTTTTTTTAATTTTTGTTTAAATAGAAAACTCGATGGGTTAAATTTTAAAATTGCGTGTTGGTTTTTCAAAAAAAGAAAAGATTTTTCAATTAATTATCATGAATGATTGATTAAAATCAAGTCGTTAATAAAATTGGACTCTTGATGATTTTTTTAAAAATAATTTTTTCATCAAACAAAATTAAAGAGGGGCTCTTAAGATTTAGGAGGTAATACTTATTGTTTATTTTGCTCATTGATGTTATACTGTGAACACTACAGTAGAGTTAAACTTATATTTACTGCAAAACTTAATTAATTAATTTTTTTTTTTTGTATTTTTTAAATAATTTTTGTTTCTTAATTACAAAGTTACAAAAAAAATTCGACTAGTAAGTCCAATATAAAAAAAAAAGTTATTAAAGGGACTTTGTTTTCATTTCATTAATCATTACCAAGCCTTATTTACATTTTATTTTTTAATTTAATTTAATTTTATTAAATCTATTGTCATTTAATGTCCTTTATTAATTAATGACAGTAGAGTTTTTGTATTTATTTTTTTTAATTTTATGATTTTTTTTTTAAATTTATAGATTTCTTTTATAAACTCCTAATTTTTGGAAGCTTCATACTTTTTTTTGTGTTAAACACAACGAATTATTTATTCTTTTTTGGTTTCTATCTCATTTTATTTACAAAATTTTAATTTTGTAACCTGTGTCCAATGAACTTCCAACTTGGCCGAGAAAAAAATTGGGAAGTAAGTAGTTCTTTCTAGTCTATGGTATGATCTAAGAATGTTGACAATTAGATTTGTTTGATGTCTTTTTTCGCCCTTAAATGATAAATGAATAATAATGGTAAAAGGAAAATCCTCGATACGAGGAAAATTCACGTGTTTTGTCACGTTTTTTTTTTTTTGTTTGAGCTAAAGGCATCTGGTAGTTTTTTTTTTTTACTATATTTTTTGGCCAAGTAGGAGAACCGAGCATGGAAATGTGATTTTTCCAATGGGAAATCTAAAATTTGCCCTTTTTCTTTAAATGACTAAGATACAGAGATTACTGTTCTCTCTCTCTCTCTCCCTTTCAATGGGTCCACAATTTCATCGTCGATTCAGCCACAGCAATCCATTCATTTTTCGACGCATGAAACCATGTCAAACCGAGATTGTATCTACCGTTAAGATTCGCATGTTGACAATGTGAAAACCACCAACCACCTTCATAATTGGCCGCACAATGTGTGTTCGAGATATCACGATCAGAATCTCGAGCGCTGAACTGCATACCATTCTGATAGTCTAGTGCGTCGCTAGCGTTGCCACTATAACCAGACACTTCTAACTTGAAACCGTTTGAACGGTCACCAACACGGAAGTTTTGATATTCAGCTATCCATAGACGGCCGTAAATGTCGATCATGTCCACACGTAGACGGCTTGCGTTGGCGTTGGTCAAACTGTGCAAAGCTTCATTGCCTAGCCAGAATTCACCTGTGAACAAAAAAAAAGGGGGAAAAAAATTAAATAAATGAATAACAAAAAAAATAATGAAGTGAAAAAAACTACATCAAAAGCGCCATGAAACATTGCTGATTCAGCAATGTTCACCTTTGATGGTAAATTGGATAAAACTTCACAGGAAGAAAGAAGGAAACAGATTTCTCCTTTCTCTTATATTCGTATATCCTGTGAGTATACAGGAAGTGTTACGATCTGCTCAAATTTTTGTTTCCGATTTTTCACCTGACCGTTTTGAGAGGTCTATGTCCAAAAAAACAACTGGTTCCTAAGTGAGTGTATTTTCGTGTCTAATGTGTGGTCAGGATAACATAAAAGCGGCAGGAACATCGCAAGAAACATCAAATTTGATATTTCAACTCAGTGCCACTAGGAGGCGCAAAATAAGGTTTTTCAGATAAAAATCAGCCAATCAGGAAGATGCACTTTATTACTCTTATTATTATTATTTTTTAATGGATTTAAGGCGTATCAACATCTAAGGTTATTGGCGCCCGGAGCTTTTTTCAGTGCACTGCCAGCCTCCAGACAGTGTTCTCTCATTACAGACAACACTGTCCATCACCGGATAGTGAGCTGTAAGAAGCTCCTAGGAAGAGAAAATCTAAGGATTAGCAGCTGGATTCGAACCCGGGACCTCCGCGTGGGAATCTAGTACAGCTAATCGCATAGCTAATCAAGGTGGTGCCTCACAATAGCTCATATGAGCTCCTACCAGCCCTTTTTAGACTCTCTATTACGTCAGGAGCAGACGGAAATCCAGTTCCTGCTTCTTTCTTATCAATATTGCCTGCACAAAAGTCGCCACCCCATCCCAGCCGACTCTATGGGAGAGCATAATCCCTACTATGTTCTCGGGCGTGATTCGTCCGAGCACTTTCTCCAAGCTCTCCCTCTCCGGCACCCATCCATCACACAGAAAAAGAATCCCTTCCCTTATTATTATTAAGTTTGGGCCGACGCTCTTAAAAAGGAAAAGTACCGGAAGCAGATGGCTTCGGTACAAAGAAGGGGAGCGTTCAGAATCGTCTCTTCCTAACGAACGGTCTCGGAGCCTGAGGGCACTGGTGGTGACTTACGATCTAAGGGAAGTCCTCGGAAGATCGGAGGCGAAAGTGGTGGCCAGGGATCACTCAATTCGGTCCTGGCATGAAAGTTGGCGGACGGACACCCGAGGCAGATGGACTGCCCGGCTCATTGGCAACCCTTCTGTGTGGACCGGAAGAAAGCATGGCGAGGTAGACTACTACCTCACCCAGTTTCTTACGGTCACCTCGTACCTATACAGGATGGGGAAAGTTGAAGACCCGTCATGTATTTTCGGAGACTCTGACCTCGTTGACGCCCGTCATACATTCTTTTTCTGTGTGATGGATGGGTGCCGGAGAGGGAGAGCTTGGAGAAAGTGCTCGGACGAATCACGCCCGAGAACATAGTAGGGATTATGCTCTCCCATAGAGTCGGCTGGGATGGGGTGGCGACTTTTGTGCAGGCAATATTGATAAGAAAGAAGCAGGAACTGGATTTCCGTCTGCTCCTGACGTAATAGAGAGTCTAAAAAGGGCTGGTAGGAGCTCATATGAGCTATTGTGAGGCACCACCTTGATGTAATGCCATAAGTGATTCCAAGGTAGGTTTCTGTGCCTCTAGGGGAGGTGGGTTTTTTAGTGGGTGAGGGTCACACATACCGTGGGCATTTCTCTCACGATGATGCATAATGCAGTTTTCCCCCTCCATAAAAAAAAAAAAAAAAATACTGAACGATTTAAAGAAATAAAAACAATTATGTTTTCAGCGTAAATGACATGTTTCCAGAGAATTTAATTACGATAAGAGAGAGAGAGGGAAAAAGGATATGAGTTCAAACTTTTGTTTTGACAAAACAAAACCAAACACGACGTTTAAAATTTAATTTTAATTAAATAAAGTAATCAAAGAAATAAAAACATAAAATATTTAATTATGAATTATAAATCTAATGTGTGCTGTTTGGGAACTTTATTATTTAATGTAAAGATAGCCCCTGTATGGGAGTATGGAAGGTGGGTGGGGCGTGAAGGAGGAGGAGGAGGAATAGGGGAGGGGCGCGTTTATTTTTATTAAATTAAATGTAAATGGGGCCCTCGTCTGTTGGCGCGTTAGTGTGTGTGAGAATCAACTGTTTATATTGCATTTACACAATTTATACGTACCAACCTACAAAATATTTTGTATACACAATATCAAAGCACCAGCAGTTACCAACCTAATTTTAATTAATACCATATTATATCCTTCCTTTTAAAGTAAATTAATTTACCAACAATTTCTTCTATTTTTTTTACTATTTCTTTCTTTAACGTAGCGTATTTATTTTATCTAGGTAAACTGTATAACCGGAAGTAGCACTTTTTTTGAGAGAGAGATACCGCCCAAAAATGGCCCCATCGATTTTCTTAAAAAATCCGAAGGATAATTGCACACTTGTAGATCTGTAAGATTCTAGAAGGATCTCTTTTAAGGCAATTCTGGGTAGAGTGGCTGAGAATGTTTTAGATTGTCCACTGTACTTGTTTTAAAAAATATTAAAGATTAAATATGAAACTAAAATTCTCAATCTGATGATGGCCAAAATTTTGGTTCTATTCCCGTGACTATATTATCCGATCCCTGGAGTCTCCTGAGTTTCTCCCATCATGACAGTCACTGGCCCAGTCCAGGCTAAATAAATATTTCTTTATAAAAGTCACTTCCACATCTTGAGGAACTTTTCCAGTGCCCTGCCGGGTATATGGACAGTTTTTCTCTCCTTCAACAAAGACAACACTGTCCATCACCAGAGACAGAGAGCTGTTTAGAAGCACCTCTTACAGAATAGAAAATCTAAGGATCAACAGCTGAATTCGAGTGCACTGTAAAAGTAAAGTAATTGCCTATTTTTTTCAGGCAGGCTTTACGTCCAACTACCAATTAGGTGTAGTGGACGTAAGCGACTAGCAAACATACTTTACTGTAAATTTCTCATATTAACCATTAAATAAAATCCAAGGCCTAGACACCGGGGAATCGAACCTACTAAACCAACAATACATCTTAGCATTGCGGGTCTAATCTCTTAACCGCCTAACATACTTTACTATAAATTTCTCATATTAACCATTAAATAAAATGCAAGACCTAGACAGCAGGGGAATCGAACCCACTAAACCAACAATACATCTAAGCATTGCGGGTCCTAGTTTCTTAACCGCCTAACATACTTTACTATAAATTTCTCATATTAAACATTAAATAAAATCCAAGGCCTAGACAGCAGGGGAATCGAACCCACTAAACCAACAATACATCTAAGCATTGCGGGTCCTAGTTTCTTAACCGCCTAACATACTTTACTATAAATTTCTCATATTAACCATTAAATAAAATCCAAGGCCTAGACAGCAGGGGAATCGAACCCACTAAACCAACAATACATCTAAGCATTGCGGGTCCTAGTTTCTTAACCGCCTAACATACTTTACTATAAATTTCTCATATTAACCATTAAATAAAATCCAAGGCCTAGACAGCAGGGGAATCGAACCCACTAAACCAACAATACATCTAAGCATTGCGGGTCCTAGTTTCTTAACCGCCTAACATACTTTACTATAAATTTCTCATATTAACCATTAAATAAAATCCAAGGCCTAGACAGCAGGGGAATCGAACCCACTAAACCAACAATACATCTAAGCATTGCGGGTCCTAGTTTCTTAACCGCCTAACATACTTTACTATAAATTTCTCATATTAAACATTAAATAAAATCCAAGGCCTAGACCAGGGGGAATCGAACCCACTAAACCAACAATACATCTAAGCATTGCAGGTCCTAGTTTCTTAACCGCCTAACATACTTTACTATAAATTTCTCATATTAACCATTAAATAAAATCCAAGGCCTAGACAGCAGGGGAATCGAACCCACTAAACCAACAATACATCTAAGCATTGCGGGTCCTAGTTTCTTAACCGCCTAACATACTTTACTATAAATTTCTCATATTAAACATTAAATAAAATCCAAGGCCTAGACAGCAGGGGAATCGAACCCACTAAACCAACAATACATCTAAGCATTGCAGGTCCTAGTTTCTTAACCGCCTAACATACTTTACTATAAATTTCTCATATTAACCATTAAATAAAATCCAAGGCCTAGACTTGGGGAATCGAACCCACTAAACCAGCAATACATCTTAGCATTGCGTGTCTAATCTCTTAACCGCCTAACATACTTTACTATAAATTTCTCATATTAAACATTAAATAAAATCCAAGGCCTAGACCGGGGGAATCTAACCCACTAAACCAACAATACATCTTAGCATTGCGGGTCTAGTCTCTTAACCGCTCGGCTAACGTGGCGCCTACAAGTGCGCTGTAACCTTCTCTTACTTCTACCAAGAGAAAGCATTGGTAATCACGCAGATTTTTGACTTTTTATCACCTATTGAGGTCTCCTGAATCCAAAACAGGGGGTTTTTTACGTACAAATATTTACTAAGTGTGTACCCTTACTGTTAACTCAAATACAAAGAAAATGTATAAAAATCAAATTTGAAATTTGAATAATTAGATGGCCAACAGAGGATGCTACAATAAAGATTTGGTCGAAGTTGGGCAACCGGAAGTGCTTCTTTTTCAGAAGACATTTTTCTCTTTTATTCAAGATTTTCTCAAAATCGGATCCACAAATTCTATCTAAACTTTTTACAGTGATTATAAATCGATAAATTTACAACTTTTACTGGAAATATTTTTTCCCTGGATATTCGATTAAGGGTGCAAAATAACAAGAAGGGAATCAAATATTATTATTTGTGAGCCGAAACTTTGAGAATAGTAGTAAAGTAATTTTTTTTTTTTACTTTCAGCAATTTTAAATAAAACCCCATAAAACCTACATTGAGAATCGAATTCAGAACCTAAACCCAGCATCACTATTGCCAACCAATTTTCACTTTTTTTTAAAAAAAAGGATAAAAAACAGTAATACCAACCTTGTGGTGTACCAAAGCCTACAGCGTAATCTTCCCAGTCTTTGTTGAACTGTACGGTACCATCTTTTCTCCTCTGGACTAACGTCCACCCTTTATCGCACGCAGCCATTCGTGGTTTACCAGCTAGGTTTAACATCTCGATAGTCTCACTTTGGCCATTAACTGGGCAAGCTGTAAAATAAAAGATGAATAGAAAATTGGCATCATTTAAAAATACAATTTTATGGCTTCATTCATTTTTTACTTATTAAGAATTTATTTATTTTTCTATTTCCCTTCATCGTTGGAGTCTGTTTCTTACAGCCCTTTTTAGAAAAAGGGCCGTTTATAAGGTTTCTGGTCATCGATAAGGACTCAGATAAAAAAAGGGCCCTAGTAATAAAGAAATGTTAAATAGAAACCCTTGGTAATATATTCTTGAAAGTATTAACCCTTTAACCCGTTGCCGCAAATGACGGCTATAGCCGTCCAATCTTTGTTGATATGTAGGCAAACGACGTCTATAGCCGTCGTGCACATTTTAATTAATAAAAAAAAGTACAGCGTTAGTACGAAGTGTACTAACGCATACACTTGTTAATTATTGAATTAGTAAAGCAAATGCTGTATAGTCGTCACGACGGCCATAGCCGTCATTTGCTCTGGAAAGAGAAAAAATGACATGATGAGCAAATGAAGGTTATAGCCGTCGAGAGTTTTTTTGGAAAAACCGTGGCCAAATGTGATAATTTTTACTTCCAAACATACAACTTACACTTGATTCCATCTGGCAGTCATGAACAAATGAGAAAAAAAAAGTGTGTTTCTGAGCACGATCATCAAATTAAAAGTGTGCGGCAACGGGTTAAAGAGCTATTCCAGAGTTTTTAACTCAGAATAAGTTCACAGACAGTTGCATAAAGTCGTGTGTGTGTGTGAGTGTGTGCGACACAATATTTCCTGTTTTTTCATGTTTCGACAGAACACAATTATACTAACAAGACTTAACTTCTTTTTTAAGCACATTAACGTTTATTATTAATTGACTCGTTCGACTGTATAGCAACATTTCTATTTTATTGAAATAATAAGTTAACCGGAAATACAAAAATGAGGGGCGAGAGAGCAGAGAACACAGGAAACGGAAGTACACAAAGGTGCGTTTTGTAACATATGTCTGTCTAGTAAGGAAGCTATTTCCCCTCTCCGAGTAATAACATAATTACTGATTATTTCCTGTTATTGTCGTTTATTTATTTTGTGTAATTTGTTTCTAAATTGAAGACTAAAAGAGGGGTTGCGATTATTATTATTTTTTTTTTCCAGAAATATCTGTTTTGTGATTTTCTCTGAATCCAATATATTGGATTTTAAAAATTGTGGCTAGTGTGCTTACAACACAATCCCCCCCACTCTCCAAAAAATGACGACAAAAAGCGGAAACTTCAATTATATTATTACTTTGGCTGTGCCATCAATGAACACCAATCATACCATTTCTGTATGTACATTTGGTCATTTTACCCCCACTTTACTTTCATCCCCTCTCCCACAAAATATTATCAAAATACCCTAATCATATTTACCTGTCGGCAGTGACGTAACTATACTATCATATTGTTGAATCACTGTTTTCAATTGATTGACGACATCATTTGCACTGCACAGTTCCTGTAAAAGAAAAAGAAAAATTCATTTATTGATTATTAGTCATGTAAAAAAAAGAAAATTGCCTATTTTTTCAGGCGGGCTTTACGTCCAACTACCTAATTAGGTGCCGTGGACGGAGGCGACTAGCAAATGTACTTTACTATAAAGTTCCCATATTAGCCATTAAATAAAATCCAAGACCTACACACTGGGAATCGAACCCCACTAACCAACAATACATCTTAGCATTGCGGGTCTAGTCTCTTAACCGCCTAACATACTTTACTATAAATTTCTCATATTAACCATTAAATAAAATCCAAGGCCTAGACAGCGGGAATCGAACCCACTAAACCAACAATACATCTTAGCATTGCGGGTCTTAACCGCTCGGCTACCGTAGCGCCTTACTGATTAATAATAAAAGCGGCCTTTAATTTTTTTAGAAGAAATGTCTTCCATAGTTTATACGGTGGAACAAGAAAATAAGATTAATTATTGATTATTTTAATTGCACCATAGTACTCGTACGAGTTATAAAATGATAAAAAAAATCATTTAAAATTACTGATAACATGTTTAAACTGGCCTTTCATCTAAGTATGAGCATAAATGATGCCGCGTATAAAGAGCATGCCATTACCTGCTCACAGCCCTACATCAAAGTGTGCATAAATATGATGCAGTGCATTAGTAGACCCTTTTACTGAAGATCGTTAAAAAAAAAAGTATGGCGAGGGAAAGGTGAAAGGCTGAGAATGAAGGGCTATTATGTTCTGGCAATAATGACCCATCATCAAAGAGGAACGGCTTTAAATACACAACGACTACGATGAGAGAGAGGCCATGCGCGATTGTGTATGCTCGCAGCCATTTTGGTCCAAACAATCAATCGGGATTTGCAACATTATAACGCTAGATAGCTCTGGGGGTGGGGGAAATGATGCAGAAATGAACACGGATCAGCCAATTCTTCAGGAATGTTGGAATCCCTGAGGGTATCCCAGGTCTGGTTACACTATCAACGAACTTACACCTCACCCAATAAAGCTTGCAGCGGTAGTTATTGTCAACGGTTACTTGTTTAGCATAAAACCGCCAACATTACAGTGCAGTTGATTGGCTCTTAAGAGCTTTTGGATTGCGTTCGGTAAGCGTTCCTTACATGACAAACTTGGATATGGTAAAATAGTTGACGAAGGTTCAGGATTACCGTTACTCAAAATGTTTTGGGTGCGTACAAAAACACTCGAACCGAATTAGGAGACCAAAATAAAAGAAAAACAATATAACGTACCTTTTTCTGATTATGTCCAGACGTAATGTTGTAGAAACTACTCGCCGGGTTACCATGGTTTCCTGAAATTTTCTGCTGCAATGCGGATATTCCTTCGCCTAAAGCTTTTACAGATAATTTTTGATTTTCCTGCAACAGTTATTATTATAATATTAGGAAATGATACTTAATTATAGTTATTTTGCAAACATGGGAAATATATTTCCACGGAAGCCCTTCCCAGACTTTCTCATGTCATTTCCTCCTTGATATTGATTTTATCCAAGAAGGAAACTCACGGGATTTTATTTTATTTTATTTTTACGGGAAGAACAGGCTTTTCCATTTTCCTTTGGCATAATATGTTAGTGGTGTTGCAATGGTGAGCCAAAAAATATACAAAAACGAAATCTGTCGATTTTATCCATCGAGGAAGCATGTTTATTGTATCACTGATCGATGTCGGACTTTCATCCATCATTAGAGGGTAGATTCATCTAGTTTGATGTAAAGATTACGACTTGCTACGAAGGAAAAATCAAAGATATTTGATCCCAGCACACTATAACAAGATATATGTTGCTAACTCTAGGAATCTAGAAGCAAACTTCCGGTGATGGGCAGGATTAACTGTAACACTGTCCGGAATCAGCAATGTAAGTGAAAATGGCTTCGAGCGCCAATGACCAAAGACATTGTTTCGATCTAAATTTAAATAAAATCAATAAAATAGAAAATCAGCTTCCTTAAAGAAGATTATGTTTTGAACTTTTTTTTTGCAATTTTTCGGAAAAACTTTACCAAGAGAGTTGTGGAAGATCAACATCCCACTCAAGATTTATTAAAATAATTGGGGTCACATAATTATCGTCAAGGATTTCTTCTATTGCAGAGATATTTTGATGAGCAGAGTAAGTTTTTCATAGTTCCCCATTGTTAAAGCAAAAATGTTGGGTAGGGGTATTTTCCTTATCGTGCAAGGCAAAGCTGGAAGTAGGGAAAAGCTCCTTCCAAAACTGCTGGCTCCACAAAGCCCTCCACCCAAATCAAAATCATTCAATTAAAAATTCATGCTTTATTGAATTCTCCACTTTAACCTTGTCATGTTTTTCTTCAATTCCGCCTTTCTCATTTTCCCTCTGCCTTATTTCAGCCAATCAATTCACGTTTCACAACTCTTTTTTTATTTTTTTTATTTCCATAATGCAGCCCCCTTACATCAACCAATGGAATTCTTATTTATTAATGGTACATTGAAATATCTCATTTTCTCTTTCTGATTGGCAGAAAAGAAAAGGAAAAACATGCTTTTCTTAATATTCTGAGTACTTTCTTGAAACTCACTTTCACTTCGGCATAAGAAGAAAATTCAATTTTTAACAATCTGCTCTTAAGATTGTGACGTTAAAAAAAAAACAAAGTCATATCACAGTAAACTGTAGCGGAATAGTCACCAGATGTATGCGGATTGAATGCTGAAATGCAACATCACAATAGTGACAATATTTTCACAATTAGTTTACAAACTCTAAGCTACTTTGATGGTAGTAAGAAAGCTAGAGGTTATCTCAGCAGGAAATCTATCACAATAGTGACTATATTTTTCACAATTAGTTTACAAACTCTAAGCTACTTTGATGGTAGTAAGAAAGCTAGAGGTTATCTCAGCAGGAAATCTATCACAATAGTGACAATATTTTCACAATTAGTTTACAAACTCTAAGCTACTTTGATGGTAGTAAGAAAGCTAGAGGTTATCTCAGCAGGAAATCTATCACAATAGTGACTATATTTTTCACAATTAGTTTACAAACTCTAAGCTACTTTGATGGTAGTAAGAAAGCTAGAGGTTATCTCAGCAGGAAATCTATCACAATAGTGACAATATTTTCACAATTAGTTTACAAACTCTAAGCTACTTTGATGGTAGTAAGAAAGCTAGAGGTTATCTCAGCAGGAAATCTATCACAATAGTGACTATATTTTTCACAATTAGTTTACAAACTCTAAGCTACTTTGATGGTAGTAAGAAAGCTAGAGGTTATCTCAGCAGGAAATCTATCACAATAGTGACTATATTACAAACTCTTAAGCTACTTTGATGGTAGCAAGAAAGCTAGAGGTTATCTCAGCAGGAAATCTATCACAACAGTGACTATATTTTTCACAATTAGTTTACAAACTCTAAGCTTCTTTGATGGTAGCAAGAAAGCTAGAGGTTATCTCAGCATGAAAGCTATCACAATAGTGACTATATTTTTCACAATTAGTTTACAAACTCTAAGCTACTTTGATGGTAGCAAGAAAGCTAGAGGTTATCTCAGCAGGAAATCATATCCATACTGACTATTTTCACAATTAGTTTACAAACTCTTAAGCTACTTTGATGGTAGCAAGAAAGCTAGAGGTTATCTCAGCAGGAAATCTATCACAATAGTCACTATATTTTTCACAATTAGTTTACAAACTCTAAGCTACTTTGATGGTAGCAAGAAAGCTAGAGGTTATCTCAGCAGGAAATTACCAGTGCTACTAACAGATCAATGGGCGCTAATGACCTGTCAGATGTTGACGCGTCCTAAATTAAAAAAAAACAAAACAAAAGTAGAACATTGGTTAATACATCAGTATTTTAATAAAATGTGTCTGTATTGATTTAATATCCGCCAGTACTACTTGGATCAAAATGAAGCTACTTTGAAATAAACTTTTAGGTTAACATGTTTCCAAAATAAACAGAGTAAACCCATCCCCAGCCTAAAAGTTAAACGTATCAGAATTTGTTCCCAAAACTGCCTTATTTGACTTAACTTTAAAGCTTGCTAGTATACCACAAATTTTGGCTATAAATCAAGCTATATCTATTAAATAAAAGTTTATACATTAATATATAGATTATTCCAAGTATGTTCGATAACAATTTTTTTTTTTTTTTTTATTACTATACCGGAAGGAATCAGTTCATTATTCTTTTTCAACCACTTTTTTTTTGGTCGGTTAATAACTCAAGATATTATTAGTGGAGGCGGTGACTAACTGTTGCTCATGTCCGGTGCCGCCTCCGGACTAACCAGCTACATCACGCCATGTGATACTACCATGATACATCTTCACTATTACGAACACTTTAATGATGATCTACAGGCCCTATAAATTAATTTTGGAACTAAGTTAATAAAATTTCTCTTCTTTAGCCTTTATCTGCTGGGTTTTGGTAGATGAGAGGAAATGTTGTAACCATCTTGACTAATTCTTGGAAAATCAGTTTTGTTTTTGTTTTTCCATCGGAAAATACAATTTTTTTGGACGTCATCACCGCCCCATTCCCAAAGTATATTTCACCGAATAACACGCATAATTAACTAACGTTTTGCCGGGCAAAGTTGTGATTCTTATAAATTTTAACTTCTGGAATTCTTCTAGTCTAAAAGAACTTCCCATGATCTTTGGTCATGCTAAGAACGGAGAATCAGAACAAAGTTCCAATAGAATTTATGTAGATGCATTGTTTTGTAGTTGTACAGATCTCTTGTCAGGTCTGTCGTCGTATGCTATGGTGCTCTTTCGTGGACACTTAGAGACTTGCTGCTAAGCAACTGCGAAAGGAAGATATTGAGACGTATCTTCGGCCTCGCGTACGCTCAAGGAGTATGGCGCTCTAGGGACAACCAAGAATCAGAAGACCTTATACACAGCATGAAGATATAGTTAGGTTTATTAGGTCCAGAAGATTATCAGCTGGTTAGGGACATCTAGAAAGGTTGCCAGACATAAGAATGGCCCCCACAACAAAAAGCTTTCCAGGAGACCTGCCCTGGAAAGACAGAAAAAGAGGACATCCTCGTAAAAACTGGATCGCTGACCTGTAAGAGGACCTGGTAAAAATGGGAACAGCCAACTTTGGAGAAGAAGAGCTTTAGACCGAGATGGCTGGAAATTAATTGTTAGGGAGGCCAAATTTCACCAAGGACTGCCGAGCCGGAAGAAGAAGAAGAAGAAGAAGATTAAGAGAAGAATCGTGGACGAATTGGAAAAGGTTGAACCAAACTTGAAATTTTAGGTGCCTCAAAGATTTGAAAGATCCAAGAAAATTCTAATGTTTATTGATTCGCTTTTCTTTGCTGTTTCACAACAACAAAACGGCTCATTTTGGGATCGGATCTGTGGCTTTAAATTGATAGATAGATTTTGGGATTAGATGAGTACGACAAAAGGAAACATTGTGAACTTGTAGACAAACTAGACCTGTGCCTTCCAAACATTTCTCAAAAAATTATTCATAATCTCCAGAGAGAGAGAGAGAGAGATTAACAAGAAATCGGCGAAATTTAATGGAAATCAAGCGTACCTTCAACAGAAACGGGACAACAGATTTGGTACTAAACCGGAAACTGACTCAACTCAGAATGGACATCAAAAGAGGGCCCTTAAATTCAACAACTTTTTCCATTTCCCCTGCTGTTCCCACCCATTCAACTACTATTAAAAATACAAACTGCTTTTAGTTCCCAAAACTAACACATGTGGCGCTAGTGCGGTACCGCAGCCTCTGTGTATATAATACGCTACATATAACCTGTTCATTCATTGGTCCTGCACTAATTAATCTCAACTAATGAGCTGGAGGTTTTAAAAGCGCTTTACCTGAAATATTTACTTTCAAGTCTGCTAGTTAAATTTTTGTCTGTAATACCTGTGGGATTATTTGTAAATGGGAATTTTGGATTTACTCGTATATTTTTTGTTGGTTATTTGAAACGAATAAATCGAAGTATTCAAAACGCTTTCTTGTTTTTTCTCTATTGAGTAGAAAATGTTTACTATTACTTTGATAAATGTTTAAAAAAAATCAATTTCAGATCTTTTACGTCCTCACATTACTGTAACGTGGAATTTCCAGTTCATTGGATTTATCTAAAAGCAAAAATGTCTAATCATGGAAATTCATAAATCAAATTTGAGTTTGCTACCTATAACCTAATACCTCTACCAGTAGTGAACGCTGTTCTCTACCTTGGGCTTTACTTAGACCGAAGACTTTCTTGGAACTCCCCACACTAGACTAAAAAGAACAGAACTAAACAGACGCTATCTACTACTTAAAAGACTTTTAGACGAAAGATCAAAACTCTCTCTGGATAACAAAAGACTAATTTATACTTCTATTTTGAAACCCATCTGGGCGTGTGGAATAGAGCTGTGGGGTTCAACCAAACGCTCCAAATCTCCAAAGGATTCAAGTCCCTTCAATCTAAAATACTTCTAACTATAAGTAAACGCTCCATTTTATGTCTCCCAACCTGGACTATACACACCGTGACCTTAATATTCCTTTTATGGCACCAATTGCTGAAAACACGACACAGAAAAACTCCACTTCAACCTGTACATCTTCTAGCTCCAAAATCTTTCTTCCAAGAACTCTTCCTGATAACCCGCGGACAAGACGTCTTTAAGAGACAGTGTGGCCTTCGTGATCTTGCGGTGAATTGATAAGGTGGCGCAACTATTCCCGAAGGGTAAACGACCATCCTCCCCTCCCACCACACAATAAACCAAGGGGACTCTACCATTGTCCCTGCTTCACCACAACCACCACAAAACCTTTCCTCAACTCCTGGAGCCTGGAGACACAGAACTCCAGCGGACTGATTCACGATCCCGTGGTACCATTTCATAGAGACTCTTGTCTCCTACTTTTAAGGCCTAGAATGGTCACACTGGCCCAGACATGCCCAGCTCATTGTTTACAGGTTTCTCTACACCCTCCTGGTGTCAGCTTGGGCTTACTACATCATTCCAGGTGTGACGGTTTTCCGTACACGTCCCCTCCTATTAGTCGCCTCTTACGGCAGGCAGGAGATACTGTGGGACTATTCTCACCCGGTCCCACACGGAGATGAGTGGACTAACAGTCTAATGTTTTGGAGTGTTCCCACTGCGGTAATTTCTCCACTAGTTTGTACCTACCATTCACTTGTATCATTGTTACTTATAGCGCTGACCGCAATGATTGCAGCACAAGTAATTACAATTTTTCTAAATCTTTCAAGTTCGGATTAATAAACTTGAAAATGTGGTTACGTCCGCATTGCTGGATAAATATCTTTCGTCGCTTGTTTATCGCATCCCTGAACGGTTTTGGATTTTCATCCATCATCAGGGGTTAATTAATTAGTTTGTCGTAAAGAATTTGAGTTAAATTTATGTTCCCATCTCAAACTTCATCTACTCTTAAATGTTACAATAAACATGGCTGTTGCTGCGATGGATAAAATCAACAGGAAGTAATTGTGAAGGATTACTTAGCTGTCTCTGAGGACTATGCATTGGAATGTTTAGTGGGAGCTCCACAGATGAGAGCCGGAAGATCCAAATTGGTTAATATTAGTGTACAAGTTGGGGTTATATGTTTTGATTTCAGTAGGCGGCACAGATTCCTCCATCAGGGGTAGAAGCCTAAGGTTGGATTTTGGGGAGGATTCGATTGCCTAATTTACAAGATTAATTTACAAGACCCACCTGCTCCTCCTTCATGACAGCGCTCTGCTGCATCAACTGGCCCAGATTTAGTTCAGTTCGAGAGATTTCCTTCTGTACAGTCGGCAGATTTGTATCAACTTTAGTTTCCAAAGCTTCAACGGATTCCAACAGTTCCAGCATTGAAGCATGCACTTTGTCCACACTGGTGGTGTTGATGCCCTCCAACAGGCCAAGTTTATCATTCATATCGGTTAATCTGGTACCAACGGATCTTCCTTCTTCTTCCAACAGTATAACTCTGGTTTCCAGACTATCCAGTCGTTTCCTGAGATAACGTTGATGACGAGTTCTTTTCTCTGTTGGCTCAACTTCATTTTCATACAGCGCCTGCAACAAAATTAGTAAAGCTTGTATTACACACACATACTAGGTAATCAATCATAGTGATTGCCAAAGACAATACTAAAAAATCTGTTGCGCAGACTCACACGACTTTGTTTTACTACTATACTCAAAAGTTCTAACTCACTAGCTCAAAATTACTCCAAACGTCGAACGTTTTTGAGTTATATTTAATGCTTATCACTTTAAAAGAAATCTATCTACCTCCCTCTCTCTCATTTAATCTAATTTCCGGATTGTTTCCCAGTATAAGTAATAGATATGTGTGTGTCAGTGTAATCACTGTACGAAGTTTCAATAAAATCTCAAAATACGGAAAATTCGGTTCAGTAAAGTGGGCACTTCCGGTGGGTAGATTTTCACGATATTTGGGAAATTCAGTCTCACATTTGATTCTTATTAATACTATACAGGTGGTAAGCCAGTACAATGTACAGTAATGGCACATTAGACGTAAGTGTAACCACCTCCCCCTCGCCCAGAAGTGCCCTTAATTGATTGTTTCCGGGAAAATGTTCCAAATAAAAGTTGTAGAGCTACATAAGAGCAATTAGCTCTCCAAGTGTAAAGGAAATCGTAGGGGTTGTTTTGGAGAAAATCCTTGAAAAACTGGAAAATCTATTCAGTAAAGTGGCACTTCCGGTGGGTAGATTTTCACAAAATTTAGAAATTCAGTCGCACATTTGATTCTTATTAATACTATACAGGTGGTAAGCCTGAACAATGTACAGTAATGGCACATTAGAGGTAAGCCTAACTACCTCTCACTCCACTCTTAATTGAATTTTCCGAGCATCTACATAATATGCAATTTGCACACTAAGTTTGAAGGAAATCGTCGGAGCGGTTAAAAAAAAAAAAATTGTAAATCCTCAAACTGGAGAATTGATTCAATAAGAAATGGTATTTCTGTTTATAAAATTTCAACCAAAATCTTAATTAATATAGGAGCTCTCGTAATTTCTCTGGTTTCGCGCGATTTTGTTGACATACTTACAGGAAGCCAACTTCTCTTATAATAATTACTCTTACTGAAAGTAAGAGTAATTTATTGAAAAACATCTAGCAACGTGAGTTAAAATTTGTGAATGCATAAAATGAAAAAATTGGGAGGTAAAAAAAAAAAAATTAGGATAACCGCTTAACGAATTAACTAAGGAGTCCTAACCGGAATTGTGAGTGTGTGTGTCTGTGTGGAGGGGAGGGAGGGAAGAGTAGATATTTGAGGGCCAACTAGTTTTTATTTGCAACAAGTTTTTGGTAGGTCATAACGGTAAGATGAGAGAGAGGATGGATGAGCTCCTGGTATTAGAGTGTTTTACATTATACCCAGAAGGCGAGTTTTATAGGAGAAGATTTCTGTAGAAAGAAAATAGGAAATGTCGCGTGGGTAGCAGTAGTGGCGTGGTACTCTTTGCTAGTGGACATTACATTACATTGGCTGTATATCTAGGAGCTAGCTAGAGGAGCTTGGTGAAAAAGCTACGAGAACTCTTTGCTAGTGGACATTACATTACATTGGCTGGGTATATATATCTAGGAGCTAGCTAGAGGAGCTTGGTGAAAAAGCTACTATCTAAATTTTGTAGCTTACTATATTGTATAGCTCTATAGTAGGAGAATAGAGCTCAGAATTCTACTACTCTCTACAACCAGGAACCCATGTTTTTTTTTTTTTTCTTACAGAAACCTCGTATTCACACATACGCGAACACCATTAACAAACCCTCTTATCTTTGTATCTTCGTTTCAGTAGTTACCCTATTCCCCGTCAGAGCGCATTATAGTTCCTTGTTTTTTTTTTTTTTGGTTGCCTCTGCACAACACTATAAAGTTACGCACATATAAACGTATCTGTAAATATATATATACCAGTGTTATCTAAATTACTGGGGAGGGAGAAGAAAAGCCGTGGAGGGAAGGTAATGTTTTCTTCTGTTCTCTTGTTTAACAGAGGCTTCTCTCTTCTTATCTGATTGTAGATCATGAAGGCGTTGATTGAATAGGCGTGTCTATATCTTTTGTTTTCCTTTTACTTTTTTCTTTCTTTTTTTTAAATTTATTTTCATCACCTTCTTGAAGAGAAAAGTAGAGAATTCTTTTGTTTTTCACTCACAAGTGAGCTTTTTCTCACTTTTATTGCATTCTTTTATTTTACTCCACCTAGAAAGAAAATTAAGCAATCGATTTATCGATTGCTGAGAGTTTTTCACCTGAAATGTTTGTGGTGCTCCGAATCAGAGAGAGAGAGAGAGAGAAACGGTGGGAAATTCAAATTTAAATTTATTAGTTCAGGGGTACGCGACTATAAGAATTTGGTCAAAATAGGTCTTCCTCAAGAAAGCTCTTTAGTAAATAGTATTTTAGGTTGCAAAAAACCTAACCTGGAATCCTTGGATTTTATTTAATGGTTAATAAAATAAATTTATAGTAAAGTATGTTAGGCGGTTAAGAGACAAGACCCGCAATGCTAAGATGTATTGTTGGTTTAGTGGGTTCGATTCCTAGTATCTAGGCCTTGGATTTTATTTAATGATTAATATGAGAAATTTATAGTAAAGTATGTTAGACGGTTAAGGGGCTAGACCCGCAAAGCTAAGATGTATTGTTGGTTTAGTGGGTTCGATTCCCAGGGTCTAGGCCTTGGATTTTATTTAATGGTTAATTTGAGAAATTTATAGTAAAGTATGTTAGGCGGTTAAGAGCCAAGACCCGCAATGCTAAGATGTATTGTTGGTTTAGTGGGTTCAATTCTCGGTGTCTAGGCCTTGGATTTTATTTAATGGTTAATAAATGAAATTTAAGGTAAAGTATGTTTGCTAGTCGCCTCCGTCCACGACACCTAATTGGTAATTGGACGTTAAGCCCCGCCTGAAAAAATAGGCGATTACTTTACTTTTTTTACACCATGATATTGAAACCTGTCTGGACTTACGGAAATGGAACTTTGGGGCTCAGCCAAAGCTTCCTATATCTACAAGAATCCAATCCTTCCAGCCAAAAAACATTCCATCAAATCGCTACTGCTCCTAACTTTCTATCAAACTCCACATTGCACCAAGATTCCCTTGTTCCTTATGTTTCAGAAGCAGCAAGATGTTCTTACATTAAATTCCGTACTACAATTACCTTACATCCTAATCCTCTAGTAACTCAACTTACTAATCTATCAGGAAATCCTCCCAGGTGGTTGTAGCGCAGTTGGGGGCCACGCGATCTTCTAAATGAAGTAAGTGCCAGTCGTCAATAGTGGGGAACTGTACCTCTTTGGGAGTTTCCACCAATGGGTGAATACTCCCCTCATGCTATTCATGTATTTATCTATTATCATGTTATACGTATCAGCTTCACTTGTTGCAGAAATATAGTGCAGTTATGAAAATTAAAAAAAAGAAAGAAAGAAGAACGCCTGTTTTTTCAGGCGATCTTTAAGCTCCTAAGCTACCTAAGTTAAGTGTCATGGACGAAGACGATTAGCAAACGTACTTCCCATTGGATTTTTTTTTTGTTTGAGACTTGGTGGGCCTAGCCTGTAACCGCTGGGTGAGTGTTGATAAGAAGGCTTTATAAGTCGTAGAACAACTACCGGTACAACCTACCGGAAACTAAATCAAAACTAAACCCTATAGAACGAAAAAAACTGGCTTAACTTCCGGCTCTGAACTGTGCGGTTCATCCAATAAACAGAAAAGCAAAACAAACGCTACCGCGCATTTCCAATCTAAAGTCCTTCATCGAATTATAAATGAAGGCTCACTTCTTGGTCACGAACGCAACTGACTTTAAAGCACTTGATTCGGGGGGTATAGAGGAATCGCAGCAGCAAGTTCTAGTTTGATATTTGATCCAGATGCAACCCCAGAACCGGGACAAGATCAATCCAAGTGGAAGGTATCATTTAAATGAAACAATATTTTTTTTTAGTTTCTTAAAAAAAAAAACGATCCCCACGATTCGTAACAATTTGTTGCAAGAGAATTAATAAACAAAACTTGCACTTCCATACATTTACGGGTACAACAAGTGGAGTTTACTAAAGTTCAAATACTTTACAACAATTTCTTGGGGCATCATTAAGGAATTGGTGGTAGTAGACTTAGTATAACAGGTAGACTGTGGTCATGGTATGTAGTAGATGATGGTACTTTGTGAGCGTGCACAACTTGTAAGCTTCAAACAGTCTCCGACTCCAAAGCTCAAATGGATATGAAACTTGAAGAGCCCGGCTATTGGGGAGACACTCCACACACACACACACACACACACACATATATATATATATATATATATATATATATATATATATATATAACTACTAAATGTTCTCTGTCCCTTTACGTATTGATTTAATACTAAAGCTCAGTAACGGTTCAGAGTTAGTAGTCTAGACACTAACCACTCCATTCCTAGAGCTGGTTGCAATCATCAGCTGTTATACTTTGTGCTGCAGAACTGATTAGAAAGAGGAAATATTCAATATGGATTATTTTTTGGTGTTTACTTTCCCTAATTTCCTGTTTTAATAATAATAATAAAAAAAAGGAATTTTCCAAAATTATGGATTTTCATTAAAATATCTAAAAATAAGGACCGACAATAGTAGTAGGAAGTTGTACGTTCTGGGCCACTTTTCAAAAGAAAATGTGTCCCAAGTCGAACGGGAGAGCGAATGCAAAGAACAGGGAAGTAGATTTAACGCAAGGAAGAACCACTTTAGAAAGAGAAAGAGTGAGAGAGAAAAGGGAAGAAAAAATGAAATATGTTGCGCACTTTATTTGAATAAAGGTACTTTACTTTAGCCTTCTAGCCCTTCTACTAACACCACGGTAACCACAAAGCGCGCCGGATCTGCTGTAAATGTGAAGGGAAAAAAAAAGAAAAAAAAAAGGGAAATATTACGCTGCAATTGGCAGCAATGAATTTAAAAGTGAGTTCATTCATGAATTTAAGAATTTATGAATGTGATATTGGCGAGAATTTTTGTTTTTTTTCACGATATTAACCACATTCTTTTTTATTCATTCATAATAATAATGATAAAAAATCAGGTAAGGAATTAAAGTGTTTTTTGCGAATTACTTGATTCCAACGTGGAGATCACTGGATCGAATCCAGTTGCTGTCCCCTTAAATTTTTTTTTTCCTTTCTACGAGCTACTTTACAGCTCACTGTTCGGTGATAAGATAGTTTAGCCAGATACGAGAGAACACAGTCCAGTAATGGATGATGCGTCTGTCAGTGGGTCTGCAGAGAGTTTTTTATTTTATTTTAATTTCAAATTCTCATCATTTGCATACTTGTTACTCGTATATCAATGAAATAATCAAATATGCACATCTTAATGAAGAAGAAATCAAAATAAATAATAAACCCATTATTTACAGTCCATTATTTAACATTCCCATATTTATGTTTTTAATTAATTTATTTATATTTTTAATTTAATATATGGGAACACCGAAAAATGGAAGAATATATATTTTAATTTAGATAATGTAGTGTTTTGTAGATATATGATCAGATAAGCATGAAATAACGAGCTGCGGGAGCTTATCACGTTGTTACATGTAACTGACATGTTATGACGTGTTCAGAATAGATTACATACCCAGATATATTTAAGTAAATAAAAAATAAATAAATAAAAGCAATTGTAGAGAATAGTTTACTCTATAACTGATATAAATGACATTGTATTAATGATATTAGTTAATGAGATATAGATAGATCAAATTTGGAGTTTTATAAACTGTTCGAATTTTAAACCTTTATAACTCTCTATTTATCAGAATTCAACGATTTCTTTACCCAATTGTAGAGAATAGTTTACTCTATAACTAATATAAATGGAATTGTATTAGTGATATTAGTTTATGAGATATAGAGGGTTAAAATTTGGAGTTTTCTAAACTGTTCAAATTTCAATCCTCTATAACTCTCTTTCTATTCATCAGATTTCAACGATTTCTTTACCCAATTGTAGAGAATAGTTTACTCTATAACTGATATAAATGGCATTATATTAGTGATATTAGTTTGTAAGAAATAGAGAGTTCAAATTTGGAGTTTTCTAAACTGTTCAAATTTCAAACCTCTATAACTCTCTTTCTATTCATCAGAATTCAATGATTTCTTTACCCAATTGTAGAGAATAGTTTTCGCTGTAGCTGATATAAATGGCATTATATTAGTGACATTAGTTTGTAAGAAATAGAGAGTTCAAATTTGGAGTTTTCTAAACTGTTCAAATTTCAAACCTCTCTTTCTATTCATCAGAATTCATTGATATCTTTACCCAATTGTAGAGAATAGTTTACTCTATTACTAATATAAATGGCATTGTATTAGTGATATTAGTTTATGAGTTATAGAGAGTTAAAATTTGGAGTTTTCTAAACTGTTCAAATTTCAATCCTCTATAACTCTCTATTCATCAGATTTCAACGATTTCTTTACCCAATTGTACAGAATAGTTTAATCTATAACTTGCCTAAATGGCGATGTTTCAGCGATAATTGTAATTGAGATATAGATGGTTAAAATTTGGTGGTCTGCGAATACCTTAAGTTTTAATGAATACTAGTAATAAACTTCTTTTGTAAGTGAAAATGCTGTAAACAAAGCATTACTGGGAGCAAGTTGCTTGCTAAGTATCTACTACTTTTTATTTTTTTTTTGGGGGGGGGGAGGTAAAGCGCTTAGTTTTTTGTTTTAAGCAGGCCCTAAATTCAGGATATGAAAGCAGCCAAGTATTTTTACTTTATTATTATTTTTGGAACATAAAAACTCTTATTTATACTGTAGCATTTTACTTTTAACAGCATTGGTTAAAGTGCTCGAGCAAAAGATTTGTCCAAAAGATTATTTAGAAAATTTCTTTTCCGCAGGATGTAAAGTAAAGCGTGTGTCTGCAGAAAAGATGGGAGGGAAATGTCTTAGTAAAAAATAAATATAAATATACATAAAATACTTTTTTAAAGACGGATATTTTTCGTCACATTTAATAAAATGAGGTGTCCATGAGAGAGAGAGAGTGAGTGAGCGAGATAAAAAGTGAAGATGTAAAATGAAGAAAATGCGAAGTAAGGTAAATTTAGGAAAATAAAGAAAAATAAAAACGAAAGCTATTATGTGACAGGTGCTGGAGAAGCATGAGCTAGGCGGAAGTTTCTGAGCGTTAGTATGAGCCTCAATCCAATCTGGTTTAATAAGTAAATTGTTAAAGCGGAAACCGAGGCGTCATAACTTATCAGGAGATTTTTTTTTTTTTTTTTTTTATATCTAGAACATCTACTTTTATCATTATTAAAAACTTTCATCTTCGTAAGGAGTAAATTCCAAACTAAAAAGATGATATTTTCTTCTCTACCAAATATTATGGTAAGATTCATTTAGAAATTGAAACTAGAAAAAATTAAATTTATGTAAAAAAAAAAAACAATTCCGGTGTGCAGACTCACACGACTCTCTCTTACTACTTACGTCCACCCGTAAGTTGTAACTCTAAAAATTACGAACGTATGAATCACAATTAAGGAGTCTACCCCCCCCCCCCCCGCACAGTCATTTACAGAAGTATCTTTAATCAAAGATTTTGTAGATTTATATGTTTGTAAATCTGTCTATTTAAAATATAATGTGGCACTTCCGGTTAATCGATCTTTTTATACAATTACGAGTGAAATTTAGTCTCACGTTTATTACTTAATATCCATACAGTTGGTACGCCTGTAAAGTAAAGTAATTGCCTATTTTTTCAGGCAGGTTTTACGTCCAACTAACAATTAGGTGTCGTGGACAGAGGCGACAAGCAAACATACTTTACTGTAAATTTCTCATATTAACCATTAAATAAAATCCAAGCCCTAGAAATGAGGAATCGAATCCACTAAACCAACAATACATCTTAGCATTGCGGGTCTAGTCTCTTAACCGCCTAACATACTTTACTTTAAATTTCTCATATTAACTATTAAATAAAATCCAAGCCCTAGAAATGAGGAATCGAATCCACTAAACCAACAATACATCTTAGCATTGCGGGTCTAGTCTCTTAACCGCCTTACATACTTTCACTATAAATTTCTCATATTAACCATTAAATAAAATCCAAGCCCTAGAAATGAGGAATCAAACCCACTAAACCAACAATACATCTTAGCATTGCGGGTCTAGTCTCTTAACCGCCTAACATACTTTACTTTAAATTTCTCATATTAACTATTAAATAAAATCCAAGCCCTAGAAATGAGGAATCGAATCCACTAAACCAACAATACATCTTAGCATTGCGGGTTTAGTCTTTTAACCGCCTAACATACTTAACTGTAAATTTCTCATATTAACCATTAAATAAAATCCAAGCCCTAGAAATGAGGAATCGAATCCACTAAACCAACAATACATCTTAGCATTGCGGGTCTAGTCTCTTAACCGCCTAACATACTTTACTATAAATTTCTCATATTAACCATTAAATAAAATCCAAGCCCTAGAAATGAGGAATCGAATCCACTAAACCAACAATACATCTTAGCATTGCGGGTCTAGTCTCTTAACCGCCTTACATACTTTCACTATAAATTTCTCATATTAACCATTAAATAAAATCCAAGCCCTAGAAATGAGGAATCAAACCCACTAAACCAACAATACATCTTAGCATTGCGGGTCTAGTCTCTTAACCGCCTAACATACTTTACTTTAAATTTCTCATATTAACTATTAAATAAAATCCAAGCCCTAGAAATGAGGAATCGAATCCACTAAACCAACAATACATCTTAGCATTGCGGGTTTAGTCTTTTAACCGCCTAACATACTTAACTGTAAATTTCTCATATTAACCATTAAATAAAATCCAAAGCCTAGACCGGGGGAATTGAACCCACTAAACCAACAATACATCTTAGCAATGCGGGTCTAGTCTCTTAACCGCTCGGCTATTGTGGCGCCTAAGTGGCAAGCCTGTATAAAAGATATTCTTAATACACTTAAGAAGAAAACATAGCCTTCCTACAATTGAAAGAATAATAGAATTTTCATGGAAAATGTTACAATAAAACTTTATAGAGTTCCTAATATATTTATAGACTTAGGACACTACACCAAACCGGACATTGTGTTTCAAAACAATTACTGCAACAGAACTCACCTAGACGCGTACTAATCAATGACTCACACACCACGGAGACTGCATCCATTATCCCCCGTTACACTCCTATATCCAAAATCGTATCTGCATGAAACTTCTTTCCATCCTAGACGGTCATCCTAATCCACTCTGCCGTGACATCTCCTATGATTTTCCCTGCAGACACAAAAGACTAAAACACATTCTTCCCGAACTATCTACACTAGCTGCAGGTTTTTCCTTTCATTTCCGCTGCATTCTGTATCCTTCACATCTGAAGCTTTCTCCCATACCATTGTTATGAAGGTTATTATGTATTGTTCATTGGTACCTCATCTTTATATTTATTATAAAGATTATTTACTTATCTATCAAAACAATTTCACGAACGCTCGAGAGGGGGGAAAGAAATACGGCTTTGGTCAGATTAGAACAGGTGTTCGCTCGCTTAGTGTGAATGCATCATAAACTGATGTAGATCTTTTTCTTTTCTTTTTACGATGAATACTCAGACTGCATTACTTCCTGTAAAAACCACGCATCCTTTTAGTCAACATCGTGATATCTGGACGGAAATATGATTTCCCAGGAAGTTTTTTTTTTTTTTCTGTTTGTTTAATTTTCAAAAACTCAAGAGACCACAAAACAAATAAACCAAACTACAGGAAATCAACTATTTCCCGGAGGTATTTTTTGTTTTGTTTTAATATCCAAATAAAGGGAAAAGGTTTTCATTAAGGTTGGTACGCTTGTTGGTATGTTTGGGCTAAAAAAAGAACCTCTTTGTTTACAAAACTCATGAAACAAACTACAATGCAATGGGTTTATTGCTAACAAACCTCTAAAGGCTTTTGTACTGGTTGTTAGTTTATTTGGTGAAGGTTTACTTCTAATTAATTTCTAGTTTTATTATTGTTTTGGCCATGAATCCATATTGGTGGTTATTTATTATTATTTTTTATTTAAAGCAGGAGGGGGCAGGTGTTTGGTTTAGTGGTCAAGAGCGTGGTTTTGTAAGTGGGAGGATCCCCAGTTCGAATCCCGCGTAAAACTACTTTTTAATAGTTAAAAAAAAATTGTTCACCGTAAAGTATGAGCTTCCGACCCCCCCCCCTGTCCTCAACACCTAATTTGGTAGTTGGACGTTAAGCCCTGCCTGAAAAAAAAAAATAGGCGATTTACTTTGCTTTAAGGCCGGCCAACATCTTGAGGTTATTGTTGCCCGCCTGGTGCTTTTCCCAGTACAGCGCCGGCCACATGACAGTACATCAACGGAGAGTCAGCTGTAGTAAGCTTCAAGAATAAAAAAAAAACTAAGGCCCAAGCAGCTGGATTCGAACCGGTGATCTTCGCATTGGAGGTCCAATATTCGCTAACCATTTAACTGGTTAGTTACAAATTTTTGTTGTACTAAATTATCTTTTAATAGCTTTCTACAGTTATTTGTTTTAGTTTTATTTCTTATATAACATAATTATTATTCTTAGCCTATTCTCGGTTAAATTGTTTACCTATTAATGAGCATTTTTACTAAAATATTGATGAAAACACGTGGTTTTAGACTTTGTCCTTCCGCTTCTAGATTTTTTAAGATTATAGAAAGTATTGAGCTTATCAACTTTTTCAAATTTAATTTTCTCAGAGTGGAAAAAAAGCTCTGTAATCATCATCATTTTTAGTTAGTGCCCATGATCAGCATCCAGTAGGATAGGCCTTCCAGTAGTTCTTATAAAAGAGAAGTTCAGGTCTTCCGGAGATCTGATTTTTTTGTACTTATTTCTTATTTGTTTTGTGATGGATGTTGCCGATTACTGAAACATAACCTTCCTTAACTGTCTTACAAGACTTGAAAGCTTTTTACAAGATCTTATTGTGCTCCAAAGAGAGCAGCTTGTGCCCCACCCCCACCCACCCACAGAAAATATTTGCCCTTTTTTTTTCCGCAACATGAAGATAAATAAGTAGATTTTTTTTTAAAAAAAAGGGATTCGCCCTGCGAACAGACATCCCTTCCCACCAATAAAAGAAAGGCCTAAGCAAATGTCCTCAGCATGAAATGATCACTCACTTTGACAATCAAGTAGAAAGTACCACATTTCAGAGGACATCGCGTATCTGACATTGCCTTCGGTCTACGTAATTTCATTTCTACTTGTTCCTCTCGGATGTTCTTTTACCTTTTTCTACTATTCCGCATGATTTTTTTTTTAACCATTTCTTTTCCTTTAACTTCATCTCTTTATTCAAAAAGAGTAGAGAGAGTAAAGAAAGAGAATGGTTAGAGATATCTTTAAATCTGGTGCTACATTTGGTCGTATTCCTTTTATTCGGCAATTTCTTTCTCATGTAATATGATAAATATAGAAAAGGAAATTCTCCTTGGCAACATTATGTTACTCACAAAGTAACTTCCTTTAACTAAACGATATATAAAACTTTTTTTATGCACAATAAATTCTTTCGAACGGAAGTATGTACATTATTTATATACCTTTTTCTTTTTTTTTTATCATTACATCAAATAGGCAGTGGTTGGTAAAAAAGAGAGAATATTATGTACCAATAATACCATTTTCTGAATTTAATAAAAGAATGTAATAGGTAGGTGAAAACCACGATGTACCGGAAACGCCTCTTTTTCTTTTGAGGAAAATCTAGTAATGATTCCATACCCCCGCCCTAAAACCTGAAAACCTTTAATCGATTTGTCAAAAGGCAGAAAACTGTAAAAAAAAAAAAAAAAAAAACCAATAAAAAGAAAAACAGGGAAAATTCCCTTGCATTTTCCGAATTTTTAGGAAATTGCATTTTCTTCAAACTGAAAATTTTTGGGGTGCCTTAAATATTTCCTTAATATTATATAAGTTTTTAAAGCCATAAATTTTACCAATTTGGCCCGGAAAAATTGGCTTGATAGAATTTTCTCGGAAAAATTTTCAAGGTGTGATTTCAGGAGATCTGACTGAAGGATTTTTGATTCGTTAATTTTCTGTCAGATCCTACGGGATTTCTAAAATGAAATTTTTATAAAATCTGAGTTACCTTTACGATCTTTTGAAAACCACTTTTTCATAATCAATACAGATTCTTCCGGTTAAAAGTTGTTAGCTCTTTGTCGGGTATGTTTCCGGAATAGCGCACAAAGAAATGAACTATCAAATGTGAACTGTGTGCGCATTTTCGGGTTCCAGTGATAACGCATCCTACAGGGCATACATTCACTGAGTCTAATTTCTAAATCGCTTAAACCAAACCATGCAATTACAGTACAATTAACCGGGATTCGCGGATTAACCGGGATCATGTTCAGTCATCATTAAGAACACCTCAGATCGGCGCTGAAACAAAAGTTAATTTTCAGTGGCGACAGGAAAATTTTTTTGTCTTCCGATGTAACATAATTGGTAGGCGTGGCAACAACTCTTTTATACCTGATTTTCTTGAAGGGTCATTATTTATGTATGTATGTAAAAACTTTAAATATGGTGCAATTAGTACTGAATTTCTTGGGATTTACCACGGTCTTACAAAAGATCTTAAAGACCATGGGACAAAACGGCTTTTTAATTTACATATTTTCACATAGGCATCTTACTGATGAGTCTAACTATGCACCCGTATAATACATACATACTTATATACATATATACATTCATAGTTACAAATGTACTATGTAATACTGTGTATTCGGTTTAACCGGGATTTCAGTTTTCCGGGGTGGGCATAGCCGCAGGTCAGCCCCGGTTAATCGAGGTTGTACTGTACAATGAAATAAATCGATAAATATGCAATTACAACGAAACTTCCTCTTTAGACAGGAAAGGAGAGTAATTAATTAAATCCTGGTACTCCCCCTTGATTCTTAAAAGCGATTTCGATCGAAACCTTCTAGTAAGTTCAGAATGCGATGGTGATACTAAGATTAGATTAGACTCTGGTTGGAGGTTGGCTAATCAGTCTACGTCACCACCATGACCCAGTGGGAATATTGTGGTGTTCCCTCCAATTAGAGAGCACTTTGTCCAAAGTCTCCTGTCTGTTTGATTAGTCCAGGAGTCTGGAAAGAGGCTGAGAGTTTGAAGATTTTCTCTGCCATGTCTACCCTTTCGAATGGGTTAAAATTGTTAAATTCAGATTCCTGACCAAATCTACAACATCCATCTGTTGTCAGGCTTACGCGATTATATATACTAACCTAGTTTTTTTCTCAGCAGCTGAAAGAGATGGGGGATTTTATACTTAGAAAAGTTTCTCACGAAGTTAAGCTACAACGACACCAAACTGAACAAAGAACCAAGAACAAAGAACAGGAACATGTTCGGTGTAAGCGATAATACCCAAGTAGTTCTTAGAACGGTCTTTCTACTCACGGCCTTCGAACACGCCGTTAACATAAAATCCCTTAAAAACAATCTTCATCGGAAAAAATATTTAAATTAAAAGCTATCGATTAACCAAACGATAATAAACTTTTTTAATTTAAATCAACCAATCGGAAATGACAATTTACTCGATTGAATTTTTTTTTTCTGATTTTATTCGATCTTCTAAATAATCAGATCTATTTTATATTCAATCTAGATATGGTTTTAAAATTTGCTTTAGAGTACACAGTGTGTTTCTAGGATATGATGTGACGTAACCTTTCCTTTCACATTTAATATTGTATGCCCTTGAAAATGTTTAATATTGATGTTAAACCTAGTTTTAGGATAATTATTCACGTAAATTGTACAAAAGTAAGTGAATGTCACGTAAATGAAACTGAACCTAGGTGAATCCTCCGTGTACGTATGTATGTATGTTTGTACAAAGTCTGGTATTTTATGCAATTCTCTTTAATTATACAAACGAAATATAATTAGTATTCTAATTAAGCACAGCTTTTCTGTAAAACTGAATATAATTGACTTTGTAAGCTTTCCATTGATGATAATTTCGAGTAGGTATATCAAACACTGTCTTAATGATATGCTTGAGCTTTGGAGGAGCTTTAATAGCAAATTTTGTTTGAATATTTTAAAAGAAACTATGAACTATTTTACGTAGACTGAGTGAATTCTTATTTTCAAAATCTTCAACACTTTTTCATATTATTTCCTATCTAAGACATTCTTAATATTGACTTTTATTGAATGCATATGTTTTACTATGGATGTGTCTCCGCCGTTTCATAAAGTGCCTTAAAATGTGGACGAAGCGCATTTAAATATTGCACTTCTGTCACATTTAAATAAAAAAATAAATAAATAATTTACAGCTTTGTAATTTTCTATCAAGATTACCACTCCTTAAGATTTGTTAAAAATTACACCAATTAATTACACCCTAATTCTGTTTTATGTAATAATTACACGTATCGAAATTATTAATAAAATCATTGCTTCAATTTTATCTGGTATGTTATCTACCTGTCCTTTACAATATATTAATTAAATATAATAAAAGCCCAATAACATCCATAACCATGGTAATAAACTTTATTCTCATGTTACAAATCCACTCATCCGTGTGCAATTACTAATTCAATTACATACAAGCTCCTCGTATATTCCTGTTATTGAACTGGAATACAATGGTATTGCCCACACGTATTGAACCTAAATCGTCAATAAATGTTAACTGGATGATTTTGGCACTTTTTATTCAATTTTGTTGTTGTTTTTTTAAAAATATATTTATCGGTGTTATCAATGGCGGCCCGTTGCATTAAGTTTTGTGCTGAATTTCATTTATCTAATAAATGAGGGTTATAGGATAATTAACTAGTCCGACATGACTGTAACTTTAAGGTAAAGCCTATTTCTTTTAGGCGAGACTAGTAAACATACTTTACTATAAATTTCTCATATTACCCACATTAAATAAAATCCAAGGCCTAGACACTGGGGAATCGAATCCACTAAACCAACAATACACCTTAGCATTGCGGGTCTAGTCTCTTAACCGCCTAACATACTTTACTATAAATTTCTCACATTAACCATTAAATAAAATCCAAAGCCTAGACCTGGGGAATTGAACCCACTAAACCAACAATACATCTTAGCATTCCGGGTCTAGTCTCTTAACCGCCTAACATACTTTACTACAAATTTCTCATATTAACCACATTAAATAAAATCCAAAGCCTAGACACTGGGGAATCGAACCCACTAAACCAACAATACATCTTAGCATTGCAGGTCTAGCATCTTAACCGCCTAACATACTTTACTACAAATTTCTCATACTAACCATTAAATAAATTCCAAGGCCTAGACCGGGGAATCGAACCCACTAAACCAACAATACATCTTAGCATTGCGGGTCTAGTCTCTTAACCGCCTAACATACTTTACTACAAATTTCTCATATTAACCACATTAAATAAAATCCAAAGCCTAGACACTGAGGAATCGAACCCACTAAACCAACAATACATCTTAGCATTGCAGGTCTAGCATCTTAACCGCTCGGCTATCACGCGCCTGACTGTCTAATAATTTTTAGTATTCCTTTAGTATTCCGATTATTTTCTTTAATGATAAGAAAAATCTATGAATGACAGCTGATTAATGTCCTTTACTGCGTATGTAAATTGCATGCGTGGGAAATTTACTACTCAGATCCAGTCTACGCCCAATATGACCGAAGTTCAAAGCATAAAAGAAGACAAATAAAGAAAGGAGCATTTAAAAAAACTTATATTACTGGATTAGATGTTAAATAAAAATCCATAAATTCATATCTGGCTAAAAGCAATGGCGGAATTCAGTTGTGATTTAAAGTACAACTTTAGCCTCTACTTTTAATTGAATACTTTTTCACATTACCAAACAATTGTGTGTGTATTATATATATTTTGCATACAATTACTCACACTTTTTAATTAAGTAATGAATTGTATAAAATAATATTTTTACACCATCTATTTACTACAAAATTTAATCTTACTTTATTAAAAAACTTTCCAAGCACCCCTTGGAGACAGCTTAATGTAAAATCTAGGTCAGCTGGTTAATTCTCTGGCTTCTATGAAGAACCTTCCATTTTAGCCAAAATAAAGGAGAATGTTCTTCATTTTGGAGAGAGAAAAACTGGAGTATATTGAAGAATCGGATGGATAGTGTTCCTGAGGGGACTATTTACTCCTGGCTTTTAAGGGACATCCAGGACGGAGTACCATCATTATTCTCAGGTAACAATCTCATTCAAAGGTAAAGAACTGGAAGCTAAGAAGTTAACAACTTTTCTTATTCGCTGGTTTAAAAACAGAAAAAAAAAAAAACCACTTCCTCCAGGGTATCTGAATCATGATCCTGTTCCCTGAAGAAGTCTGCGTTCAATATCCTGGACTTCGTCTCGACAAGAATCTACACAATAGACTCAAATGACTTGAATTGAACCAGATGTACAGCTACATGACAAAGATTTTCTTGACAAAGTTACAAAGAAGCAAAGACTTCTACGTAGTCTTTCTAGCACCTATCTGGACTTCCTGGGATTGAACTACAAGAAACAGGAAAAGCCGCCTGAAAATTTTTTTTCGACCAATCACTGATGGCACCGCCTAGACCATGCACAGCGACCTGCTGAATCTGCAAATCCCGTTAGTTTTGGTTCTCTAGTCCTATTCCTAGCTAAATCAAATTCCAGTCCAAACTTTTCCTAAATCCTCCCTCACACTTTAGCTTGTCCCACCAATATCCTTCTGTTAAATCTTCCAATAAGGTTGAAGGGACGGACAATGGCCTCACGAGTATCTGGTCGAACATCTTGTCGAATAGGGCATCTTTTAAATTTAATTCATTCGATATTTTGCATTAACTGACTTATGGTCTTTGTAGAAAGCCTTGTTTTATTTTATTGTATTATCATTATTATTTTTTAATGATTTAAGGCGCGTCAACATCTTAGGTTATTGGCGCCCGGAGCTTTTTTCAGTGCTCTGCCGGCCTCCGTTACAGACAACTCTGTCCATCACCGGACAGTGAGCTGTAAGAAGCTTCTAGGAAGAGAAAATCTAAAGGTCAGCAGCTGGATTCGAACCCGGGACCTTCGCGTGGGAGTCCAGTACGCTAACCGCAAAGCTAATCCCTTCCCTTCCTAGGAGCTTCTAGGGCTTATTACTATTATTATTATTTACTTTTATCAAATTGTAGCGTACATAATTGCAATTCGCAATTTCAAATAAATAATTAAAAATTGCTTTCTCGTCACATCTCAAGTACATATGAGTTTAAATTCTACAATGATTAGATTTTACAGGAAATAATTATTTATATCCGAAAATGGTTTTGGGGGAAAAAACGTAAACACAAACCATGGTATTCCATCTGGTGCTACTGTTGTTTCCGGTACAAAAAAGTTTTGATTTAAAAATCCGTTAGACCGTAAAGGGCGATTTTACAGGTTCGAGGACTGTGGTATGATTACAAGAAACTATGGACGGCTCTAAAAAAAGAAACCAAAAAGCAAAGAGCAATACGCAGGATACAAACCTAAGGAGTATTAGATCTTAGTAATATTAAATGACCCTTCCGGTGTAGCAGTCCCAAAAAAAAAGAGTCAATAATCGAAGCAGAAATGACAGAAATAAATAAATAAATAGACGTTTCCAAGTGAACACCTCTACTTTATATAAATAAAGCACTTAATGCATTTATTTATTTTGAGCGGAAGGAGCTCCATTCAATAGCTAGTACGTCAATACACTTGGCACTTCCTGAACTCCCGAGGCTTTCTAAATGTTTGGAGTTCTTCCATTTTTTTGTATTCTTCACTTCCTGTTTTTGTTGCGTGTTCTTCTTTTTTTCTTTCTCCAGCTGACTTTTTAATTGAAGTATTTTATTTCTTCCTTTCTTTTTCTTTTTAAAGTCATCTTCCTTTTAAGTAACTTAACGTCTATTATTGTAGACTTTTATTCATATAGTCTACTTATTTCATTATGTTCTAACTAATTAACTTGAGAAATGGAATAGTGGTTACAAAAGGGGAAAAAACATCTGCTAAAACACAATCAATATAGCGTGCATCCACCATCTCCTGGTGCCTAGAATCTAGGCCCTAGATCCGCCATAAACAGGATCTTCATAGAAAAGTCGTTAATTTGATCTATCGTAATCATACAAGTTTTTTTTTTTTACAATTTGTAACCGATTTCGGATTTTCATCCATCATCAGAAGTTGATTCATCAGTATGATAAAAGTCTATGCAAATATTTGTGTAAAACATGAATTAACTTGCAAAACATTCTTGTAATGGCGCTTCTTGGCAAACATTTTTTGTTTTTAATTTATTTTGTTTTTTACAATCTGTATAAATATATACAATAAGTAAACAGGATGTAAATAAGATGAACTGGTGTGGGAGGAGTGCAGGAGGAGAGAAGCTACCCAGCGGTAGCACTCTCGTTAGGAGAGAGGGGAATGTGAAGAGGAGAATATGAGTAGAAGAGAGGAGACATTTAGTTCTTCAGACCTCAAGGAAGTCGCGGGGGCCACTGGCGATTCAGTCGGCGAGGAGTATTAGGGATGTCAGAGAAGGCAAGGAGACTGTACAAGAGGATTTGAGCAAGTAGAGAGAGCAGTATGGAATTTTTGGTATTTAGTCTTGGCTTGTTGGTCTATGAAGGGAATGTTGAGGTCGGTGTGAGGTTGGTCACCGTAGAAAGGTTGCGTCAACTATCTGTCGGCAGTAGTTTTGACTGAAATGTTTTGTACTGTCCATATGTTTGTAGTTTTGGCTGAACCCCAGACAGCTCTAGTCCGTAAGTCCACATAGGTTTGAGGATAGTACTGTATAGTAATCGTTTCGAGTTCAATGGGTAATTTGGAGCGTCGTCCAAGTAGTATGTTGAGCAGTTTAGCATGTTTCTTCATTGCTTGTCTTTTAAGTCTAGTGTGTGGGTTCCATGTGAGACCTTTGTCCTATAAAGAGCCCAAAAGGTAGAGCACCCAGATCTGTGTACAAGGAAGAGGATTGCTGTTGAAGAGGAGGACAGGTGGACAGAGGGGCCCCGCTGGAGAGTAAACGTTGCATGCTGGCAGCATTTCTGTGGGTTCCATTTTAATCTGCCACTTCTTCTTTGCCCAGGATTCTATTTTATGTAAGTGTGTCCTGTAACTTGTATGAAGCTGATGTACTTGTGGCTAATATGGGCTGTGTCGTCTGCATATGTACAGAGTAGTGTAGAGGGTTGTACAGGTATGTCAGATGTTCTTGGTAAAATAAAATGAATTTGTACGGACTTGAAAATTAGAATGGGAGGTGGTGGGGATGCCCCTCCAGGGAGGGGCTAGAATAATTCTCGATGGGAACAATGTTGAAGAGTGGGAGGTAAAGAATTGTTACCAGCGAACAAAGGAGAGTACCAATTGTGTTCTCCATAGTGTTGCCCTCTTCTATTTTTCATTATCCCACAGTATCGTTTTGTTCTGCTCACTTCATTAATCCTTCATTCGCTCCATTTGCCACCCCCAAGGGAGGTGTTTGCATGCTTAATTATTTTTCTATTTTCTCTCCTCTACAGAGAATTTTTGAGAAAATTATAAATCTACATTGGTAAAAAATGAACAAAAAAAAAATCCGATATGAAAAACTCACCGTGAATTTCCCAACAGAAAAACCCTAAAACTAATTTTCCAGGAAAGTAGTTAAGGAACCAGTGAACAATGGAGCGGAGAAATTCATCTCCATGGAGTTTTATAGCGTCTCAAAAAACTCTTACCCGGGCTCCGCCACTCGATTCAACTTGTTTTGAGGGACCCACCTCGCGGACAGTTTCCGAGATCTCCGAGAGTTTCTGTGATGGTTTCGTGTAGCACAGAGATCTGAGATTTGCGGAAACATTGTAGAAAGTTCATCCACAGTCAATCTCCAGATCGTCACGGAGCGAATTTTCGATTTTTTTTTTTTTTCCACAATTTCGTCTGTCACAATTGAAGGTCTTCCTTCCGCTCCTCTCATCATCATGCACAGACTTACCGACCGTTTTTAAACTCGCGACACCACTTGAACACATTCGTACGATTCATAGCTTTAAACCTCAACCGGAGTTTTTTTTTTTTTTTCCTTCCTAACGAGATAACGGATGTCGCCCACGTATTTCCCGCACTTACCGGGAAATTGGATTGACATTTTTCACGTCGAAACCTATCTGTAGCGTCGGACAGTTCTCAACGTACTGACCTCGAACCGGTCTCCTCGTTGCGGAGGGGAGGAATCAGGCTACACGGCAGTGTAGCCAACATGTAGAAAAAAAAATCCCGTGAAAGCCTCAGTACACTTACTTTCTGGACATGCCTCGTACTTCTTACACACCACCTCACACCGCACATACGGAACTTAAGAGAAAATTCTACTGATCCTAAAAATCCTACCTAAGTAGGAAGCTTCTATCTATCTTATTTTGGCCCCTCTATCTCTGAAAAAAAAAATTTTCCATTTTGCCAAATAAAAGTTGTAGACAAAGCTAAGCTTAATTTAAAAAAATTAAGTGGTTAGGTCCCCGCTAACATGAGTTAGAAAGGTCCTAGAATTTAACCGCTGATAATGGATGAAAATCTAGAAGCAATGCTACAAGGAATAAAATCAGCAAATCTTTTAATCTATTTATAAAATTGGTGGAACCATTTTTTTTTTTTTTTTTTGAAAAATCTTTAAAAAAATTTACAGTGGCACTTCCGGTGCCAAGATCGATTTTGATCGCTAAGTCTCTGTCAAGACCCCCCACCACCACACCTGTATGGAACTCATCAGAAATATATATTTATAACTCAGCATACTGCAATTATTCCGAGCTACTTTAGATCGTTGTAAAGAAAAATGTAATTACATATAAAAGAAAAGCCTACCTGTTTGTAATGACGCTGTTCTTCAAGTCTCTGAGCGCCAGACTGAAAGCAAAAATAAAAAGGAAAATTAAAATTAAAAACTTGAAAATGAAAAAGAAAAATTCATTTCAGCGCTACCAATGTAAAAAAGAAAAAAAAAGAAAATCTTTTAAAAGCACTTTCCACGGTTTTAATTACTCTAAATAATTTATTTCCCTCTTTTTCCCCTCCTCACTTCCTGTTTGATGTAATTTATAGCAAAATAACATTTTCTGCTTTTAACACCTTCCTGTTTATTTTATATAATATATTTTTGCTTTTTATTTATCATATTACATGGTATATTAATAAATTTAATTTTAATATTTTAATTAATAAATAAATTTCATGTAAAGATTGAATTTGATTAGTGTTGAAAAAAAAAATTAAAATTGCTTAATTGTAATCAAAACTACAATGATTATTGTTTGCAGAAATGGAGAATCACTTAAAATCAACAAATTTTGAATAAACTAGGTTAGGCTAATAAGGATAAATGACCCGAAAAACCAAAAATGATTTGTTAGTTTATTCTGTAATTAAAATGCACCCCCGTTATTACTACTAACAAATTATTTGCATATTCATAAAGCACAAAGAATTATTACCATTCCAAAACAAAAGCCGTGGCAATATTTAAAATACGCTCTTCTAGCGAAGTATGGAGAGGAGAAGCTTGCAAAATATAATTTTAAATTTATTCCAAAATGAAAAACTGTATGGTTGACATTTGGGGGGGGGGGGAAACGACTGGAATAGACAAAATCCTGATATTTCACTGGCGCTGTGTTTATACTAACATGCAGTACATATGCGTATTGCTGGTCTAGTATGACCAGATTATATATTGTGTACATTTAGGCGCCACTTATAGCCGAGCGGTTAAGAGACTAGACCCGCAATGCTTAGATGTATTGTTGGTATAGTGGGTTCGATTCCCCAATCTAGACCTTGCATTTTATTTAATGGTTTAATATAAGAAATTTATAGTAAAGTATGTTTGCTAGTCGCCACCGTTCACGGCACCAATTTGGACGTAAAGCCCACCTTTAAACCACTACAATTACTTCATTGTGTATATTTTTATTTAATAAAAGAAAAATCTGGTACACGTAACTTTCAAATCAAACTGGACATTTAAAGTGAACGCCAAAAATGGATTATTGGTGAGGGAATGTTGTTAACATCTGTTGGTTAAGATTTATGACTGAATCTATTAGTACAAGGATCCCTCCTCCTTACAAAAGCATATTCCAGCCTTTTAAAACATTAAACTTATTTTTTTATTCTAAAATTTTAATTTATTTAGTGCCGTTTCTTAATAAGTCAATTAATACTTCAAATAAAAATTACGTTTTATCGAAAGCAGCACTTAAAATTTTTCAATAAATAAATACATAGATAGATAAAATAAATAAATTAATAATAATAATAACTCGTTCAATTTATCAATATGTTTATTCTAGCAAGTTCTGAATAAGGTTCAAAACTCACTTATTTGTGAGAAAACAGTACGTGTTTTGTGCCAATAATATGGTAGATGTTTTCGTTGAGAATTTGTGTATAAAATTGGCCAATCCCAATTCTAGACTGGTGCTCTAGTTTTGTCTAGTAGAAGAAAATCTAATTTCAGTAAATCCTATATCAGTCCCATCACGCTTCTCTCTCTCACTGTGTATGTATGTGTGTGTGTTGGGGTAGGGGAGAAATGTGGTTACGAGCTGGTGAGTTCGTAGTACTTCCAAAATAGCAGCACTAACATCGAATCCTATCAGTAGAGTAGTCCATCATTGTCTCCTGTAGTTTAGTCTAGTAGCATGCACACAACACTTTCAAATGCATTAATAGGATTTATTCAGAGGAAAATTAAGCCATGTTGCTAGTGAAATTTCCCAGAGCCCTTTTCACTAGGCTAAAACTAAATTTTACTGACCCTAAATTCAACTCAATAATGCTAGAAGCTTTAAGAAAATATTTTTATAAAATAGTTTTCCTGTATTAGTTTTTTCAGCAAAATATAAATGAAATGCTAGTTTGATAAAACTACACGAAAAATAAATTATTCCTCTTTGTAATTCTCAGTTTATACGGAAATGATAATTGGCATCAATAATATTTATTATTCCTCTTTGTAATTCAGAGTTTATACTGAAATGATAATTGGCATCAATAATATTAATTTATCCTCTTTGTAATTCAGAGTTTATACTGAAATGATAATTGGCATCAATAATATTAATTTATCCTCTTTGTAATTCAGAGTTTATACTGAAATGATAATTGGTATCAATAATATTTATTATTCCTCTTTGTAATTCAGAGTTTATACTGAAATGATAATTGGCATCAATAATATTTATTATTCCTCTTTGTAATTCAGAGTTTATACTGAAATGATAAATGGCATCAATAATATTTATTATTCCTCTTTGTAATTGAAAGTAGGAGGAGAATATTAATATTAGAGACAAAATAGTTCAGTACAGTGCCGCCCTTATTCGCTTTACAGGTACCTACTCGTAACGATGATATAAAAAACCATAAATCCACCCTTAAACCACAAATTCACCCATACATCCCTCTTAATAATAATTTTTGTAAAAATTTTCAAAATGAGAGAAAACATTATTCTTGGGCTGATTATACTTTTCTGCTCCAGGCTCCAGGATATATATATTTTAAATTAATTAGGAATGCGTGAGCAAAAAATTAATTAATGTAACGTCAAGCAGAGGGCTGGATGTTTTTATAAATTGGTAGTTTAAATTATTAAACATAGCCCAGAGATGGAGCGGTTAAGCAAGTATGAAAGTTGGGCTTCGCACTTTAATTGCAAAATTAACTCAATTTTTCTTTTCTTTTCTTTTTTTTTTTTTTTTTTTTTTAAATAAAAAGCTCAACTTTATTATAACAAGAACTTTACATTAAAATGCCCTTTTTGAAGCTGTGATAGCGGAAGTAAAAAGAAAAAAAATAAATAAAAAGATATCGACTGGAAGGGATAGGGATAAAGAAATCCATCCTGTTACAGTCTTTGAAGGGCTTTGGGCATGCCGCTTCAGCACTAGTACATTTCTAACTGCAACAATCAGCTTTTGGACCAAATCGCCCCCTGAAGAGAAATTTCACTTTACAGAATCAGATTTTCTAAATTTTCTTGAAAAACTACAAAGATTTTTCCTTAAAATTAATATACTTAAGTTTTCTCAGAAAATTTAATAAGAAAATAAATAGGTAACCAAAATTAAAAATTTGGGAAAAAAAAGATTACGAGAAAAAGTTCGTTACACAATAAATTTGTATTATATTTTTCCGGAAATTTGAAATTAAAAATTATAAAATTGAAGAAAAATGAGAAATTGAAGTAAGTAAACACTCCAGATTTCCATTTAAGCACAAAATATTAAAAATGAAAGAAAATAAAGTATCTAATTCCATAAGTAGAGTTAACAACAAAGAAGTTACTATTTGTAGTAATTATACGTCGACGGAAAAGTTTTCTAAAGCAGCTTACAGTTGGTGAAGCTCTAGGCTAAGTAAAGCACAGCAGCCAATGGAGAAGAACTTAATCCCTTCTGTGAAAGTTAGCAGCCAATGCGATTCTAAAAGTATCTGTCTATTTTCTATCCTTTCCTTTATTTATTTAAAGCTTTTGATTTTCAAAGAAAAGTCTGGGCGAAAAGCGGAATACTAAATTCAATAACTCAACTCCGCAACTTAAATTTTATTGAGCTCACACTAAATTTATAATTGACAAGTTCTTGAAGGATTATTTAAAGCTTAACTTCATCAACAATAGAAATATGAACTTGTGGGATTGATGTATATATATATATACATATACTTATATTTCTGAGCGTCAAGACGCAACTACATTCAAATCTTGGAAATTTTTAATGATCTCTTAAAGTAAATCCTCTGGTCCTGAATTTTCTAGAGTTAACATCCTTTTCTTACAAAGATTTTCTTACATAAATTTAAAATTCAATCAATACTTTTACTGTTGCTTAATCTATTTTCAGATGGATATTCTAGCAGGGTCAGATGCTGTAAGCTCCTTACAGCTTATCGTCGAGCTACCTAATTAGGTGTCGTGGACGGAGGCGACTAGCAAAACTACTTTACCTATTATAAATTTCTCATATTAACCATTAAATAAAATCCAAGGCCTAGACACTGGGGAATCGAACCCACTAACCAACAATACATCTTAGCATTGCGGGTCTAGTCTCTTAACCGCTAAACATACTTCACTATAAATTTCTCATATTAATCATTAAATAAAATCCAAGGCCTAGACCAGGGGAATCGAACCCACTAAACCAACAATACATCTTAGCATTGCGGGTCTAGTCTCATAACTGCCTAACATACTTGAGGATAACAAGAATTTGGTTAAAACATTTGATAATTTACACATGTAATTATTGTAGTAAAAGAGAAAGAATCGAGTGTTTTACATTACATTTTGTAGGGCATGAACTGTTTTTTTTTTTTTAAAGCACGCAATAAACGTAAATGTTCGCTAATTAAAAAAAGGAAATTAAAGATAATAAAAATCAGGAATTCCTGAACATTTCTTTCTTGACTAGTACATTAACCGAAGTTCAAATTAATAACATACAGACATATGTATGTACTTTTTTTTCTTTCTTTTTTTTTAGATTACAACACTGTAATAAAATGTAAATTAGTATACAAACAGGTGGAACACACAAAAATAACGTACTTGCAAGACTACCACCAAAACAATCCGTTATCCTCAATATGAAAACATGGAAGAGCAGTCAAAAAATAATAAAAACGTTGCATACATAATTTTGAGGTTAATTAAACGCAATTTTTTTTTTTTATTAGGTTTTTATTAGTTTATTAATAATAACTGCATCGTAGTTACTATTAATTACAATTAGATGAATCTTTCCGCTATAATTAATAATAAAAAAAACAAAATGGAGTGAAATCATTTATCATTTTTCTTTCCGGAACGGAAGGGGGCCACATTTTTTCCTTTATTTCAAATTTTTTTGTATTATTATTTTCCATTACTGTAACTGTAATTTATAACAGTTCAGAATATTAATTTTTTATATTTAACCTTTTAATTAATGATTATTGTATTTTGTTCTTTTATTATTCGTTTAATTTTTATCAAAAAAATGAAAAATATAATATCGTTTAATTTTCTCGGAGAAACGGGGCAACAAAATTTTTGTTGGGGTAATGTTGGTCACACAACCAAGTGGGCTTATAATTTATAGATTTCGTAACTGCTTACGTATACGCAGGAAAAACTGGACTATTATTCAATTGGTTGCTGAATCTTCTAGGGTCTAGAACGCAAAGTACGGGGGGTGGAACCTACTATAATGCACTTGGCTAACTTATCATAATGCCCTTAACCAGTTTAGCGTGAAATTTAATTTTAAAAAACCCCACGCCCACAGTGTGCGGAATTAAAATCAAACAATGACGTGTATACATGTCGAACGTAGGGCAAAACAACTAAAAAGTTTACAACGTCGTGTTTAGTCACTGCAAGCGACTTTTTCTGCAATCTCTCTGGGGCTTGAGTTTTACAGAGCATTCTGTGCTCATTTCAAAAATCTTGCACCGCTTCACGTTATGCATTGCTTTAATTATCTAGGGACGAAAGAGCTTTTTTCACAAGGAAGAAAAGAGCTTTTTGAATTCTGTGCAAAATGAAATCATGCTCGTACTGTGAGTACGTCTGAATCTCTATCAAAGAGGTAAAAAAACGGCATTGCACAAGGGTTGAGAGCTTCCATTTGTGTGCGTAACTCCCCAATCTCTAATGCGGAGACCAAACATGTAACATACCAACAACCACTTATCATTTGGTTGACTCCCACCAAAAAGAAAAGTAAGTAATCGCCTAGATTTTTAAGGCGGGGCTTTACGTCCAATCACCAATTAGGTATCGTGGACGGAGACGACTAGCAAACATACTTTATTGTAAATTCCTCATATTACGCATTAAATAAAATTCAAGGCCTAGACCGGAGGAATCGAACCCACTAAACCAGCAATACTCCTTAGCATTGCGGGTCTAGTCTCTTAACCGCCTAACATACTTCACTATAAATTTCTCATATTAACCATTAAATAAAATCCAAGGCTTAGACCGGGGTAAGCGAACCTACTAAACCAACAATACAGCTTAGCATTGCGGGTCTAGTATCTTAACCGCCTAACATACTTCACTATAAATTCCTCATATTAACCATTAAATAAAATCCAAGGCTTAGACCGGGGTAAGCGAACCTACTAAACCAACAATACAGCTTAGCATTGCGGGTCTAGTATCTTAACCGCTCTGCTACCGTGGTGCCTGATTCCCACCAACCCCCTCCGTATAAAATACTTCGCAGTTTTATTGGTAAGATATAGGTAACATCACACTAAATTAAATTCTTATTGTATTTTATTAAAATTTCGAGTTTTTTTTCTAGAGTTAATGGAAATTTTATATTTTTTACAAAGAGTATACACATCAAACACACTTAACAGGTTAACAGAATTTTGACTAAGAAATATTATTTGTCTATTGGTTATTTAGAGACTATCTAGGAGGCACTTCCGGAGGGGGGATTCAGATTTAAATAAAATACTTTCAGTAAAGAGGGTACATCCTACCTGATAGGGGAATTTCAATTAAACTTTAAACTTTGTTTTTCATTCTTAACTCTTCTTCTTTATATTGTCGTACAGGATGGTGCACCTTACATTATATTGAAAAGGGGTACCTTAAAGGGAAGGCTGGACCCTTTTCACCCACAAGTGCTCTTAATTGAATTTTCCACGGGGGGGGAACCTTTTTCAAATAAACATTTTAGAACAACAAGAATGCACAAAGTTAATGAAAATCTAAAAAATAAAAAAGAAAAGAAAAAAGCAGCTGGATTCGAACCTATGATCTTAGCGTACTGGATCGCTAACCCATTCCCTTAAAAATTTATTATTTATAAAAAATAAAAATAAATGAATAAACAAAAAAACTGTGTTGATTTATATCACAAAAATTTGCAATGTGATCCATTATAATTCATTTAACTCTAAAATATAGGTTATAAAATTACCATTTAACGGAAACTTAACGTAATAAAGAGTAGGTAGGTCTTGACTCTATGAGGTCGGAAATAATTTTTTTGTTACATTTCCATAAATACAATATAAAATGCAAAATACTTCCTTTTTTTTTTTCTTTTGATGGATGAGACCATTAATAAGAAAGTAAATTCCCATCTCTACGTTAAAAAAAGAGCACAATAATAATAAATAAATAAAAAGGTGTGAAGAGATGATTAAGTTATGAATACGAAAATAAATTAAGGAAGTTATGAATAAAAAAAAAGAAGAAAAAACCAAAGGAAGTTGTAAAAAAAAAAAAATGGAGTAATGGTAAATTATTCATGTAGCCGTGGATTGTGTTGTGACGTGTGGCAATGGAATTAACCGGAAAATTGTGAGATTTTTCTTTTGTTTTGGTTTTTAATAGTGCGAAATTGTTCTCTGTCTTGATGGTACTTCTTAATAATAATAATTATTTTATTTTAGTTTTTACAATAAATATTTTTACATACTTTACTATAAATTTCTCATATTAACCATTAAATAAAATCCTGTGCTACCGAGATTAAAGGGCGAAGAATTATTAACTCTAAGGTCGTAATTTTCTCGGATAGTCAGGCTGCTCTACGGGCAATTAGTTCCTACCAGGTCAATTCAAGGCTGGTTTGGGACTGTCTGGGTGCCCTGAAGGAAATTAGTGACCAGAATATGGTCTTTCTAGTTTGGGTACCTGGACATTCAGGACACAAGGGGAACGAAGTGGCAGATTTATTGGCCCGGGAAGGCTCTGCGGGACACTTCGTTGGCCCGGAGCCCTGCTTTGGGGTTTCGAAGTGTGTTAAGTCTGCGGCCATCAATGCATGGGTGCAGAGTAAGGCTCAGGAGTGGTGGCTTGCTACCACTGGGCTGCGACAGGCGAAGGAGTTCATCAGAGGCTACTCGCCGAGGCTGACCGCAGAATTAATCCGTCAAGGCCGTGGGGCTATAAGGATAATTGTAGGCCTATTAACGGGCCACTGCAGGCTCAGAAAGCACATGCATCGCATGGGCCTGGCAGATGATAGCCTTTGTAGGTTCTGTCAGGAAGAGGAAGAAACTGCACTACACGTGTTGTGTCAGTGTGAGGGGCTCGTATGGCTAAGGATGTTACTTCTCGGGGAGGAAAAACCAAGGCCTGAGAGCTTTACCCAGGAGCCACTCTCCAGAATTAAGAGTCTGATTAAACGGACGGGTCTGGAGGGTGAGCTCTAAAGTCGGGGAGCCACAATAGATCCATAGGGGTCGCGGTGGCGCAGGCCTTGAGGCCACCCAAATTTAATCTAATCTAATCTAATCTAAGGCCTAGACCGGGGGAATCGAACCCACTAAACCAACAATACATCTTAGCATTGCGGGTCTAGTCTCTTAACCGCCTAACATACTTTACTATAAATTTCTCATATTAACCATTAAATAAAATCCAAGGCTTAGTAACGGGGGGAATCGAACCCACTAAACCAGCAATACTCCTTAGCATTGCGGGTCTAGTCTCTTAACCGCCTAACATACTTTACTATAAATTTCTCATATTAACCATTAAATAAAATCCAAGGCTTAGTAACGGGGGGAATCGAACCCACTAAACCAGCAATACACCTTAGCATTGCGGGTCTAGTCTCTTAACCGCTCGGCGCCTTCCAGAAAATACTCGTATATTAAGACCTAAATATACATATATTTCTGGAATATTCTTATCCATGATCTTAGATTAACCGAAATGTTATCTAAGTTACTGGAAGTATAATATAATAGTCAATTGTGAAACGTAAGATCAACATTTAAGAAGATAAATTGTATGAGATTTGTTCTTGTATTAGTCCAACAATTTTCACTTGCTTTACTCAGATTACAGGAAAGCGTTCAACGCAAAACCAAGCTTTACAGCTTTAGTTTAAGTGACGGAGAGAGCTTTTTCTCCTTTATACTCTCCACTAAGGCAACACTATACCAATAATTAACGTAGTAAATACCTTTTCTTGTGTGCTTGTATCACGCAAGTGTGTGTAAATTGTTAAGAGATTTTGTGTTAGTTAGCAGTCAGTTACAGCTCTCCCAACAGTCTTTTAATTTGTAACTGCTAATTTGACTTGCAGAAAATGTTACATTCAAAGTTGTAAATTGTATGTCTTATAAAAAACACCTTCAATATAATGTTATTTAAAATTAAATGCAATTGTTGAAAGATTTTTTTTAAAAAAAGTTATGAATCACTCACACGACTTTGGTATAATGTAATTATTTATTTTATTTATTTGTATTATATATTTCTATAACAAGAGTTTGGCCTGCGCTAGCAATAACAATTATGAGAAGAAATATGCATTACCCCCCATCAAGAACTTCAGGACCACGCAGAACAAATTTCTGGAGACACGCAACAGCGTCTCCTCGACGCACTAGAATTGACTCACTCCACGGAGACTGTTTCCATTACACACTCCTACATCCAAAATCATCCGCTCAAAACTCCTTTCCATTTTAGACTATCAATCCTAATACATTCTGCCGCGACATAGCCTCCTGTAGGAGGATCTGTAGATCCTGCTATCTCCCTACAGACACAAAAGACTAAAACACATCTTTCTCTAACTTTCTACACTAGCTGCAGGTTTTTCCTCTCCTTTTTTTTCTGCATTCCCATACTGCTCATCTTAACCTTTCTAAATAGCACTGTTATGAAGGTTACAATGTTTTGTACATTATATTTCATTTATTTATTTTTTGTATATACTTTTCATTGAATTATTTATTCTATTCTATTCGGAAATATGTGCGAATATTGTAAAAAAGGGACCAGATAAGTTTACAAAGTCAAAAGAACAGTGAGATAGGCCCCTTATATTGGAAGTTAACCCAACAAACAGGAAACACAACAAACTTGATGGAATTGAGGGATAACCTTATAACATATAAGTAGCCTCGAACCTACGCCCTAGCAAATTACCCACAATTCAACAATTTAAAGAATTCAGCGGATGTAGATCAAGGAACATTTTAAAGTTTAAATTATGGTTTAATAAATGTGGAATTCAATAAAGCAACGCCGAAAGTTACAGGAAATACTTACAGGAACATGTTGGGGGCTTATATTTTGTAACTTATTAACTGGTTATTTCTTTTAGGAAAACAATAAAGTGTGTATAACCTTCCACCGTAGTATAACCTCTCGCTAGCACTGACAGAAGAACAAGTTATAACCTCCTCAGAAGGCAATCATCACATTTAGGTTTCTAAGAAAATTAAACCCTCAATGCCGGGGCGGGAGGGCTTTTTCTGGAAGGTCATCAGGAGATTTCTCAGAGCATCGGAAATTGCCGGAGCTAACTCGTATTATCTTGAAATTCTACATCCTCTATTTTAAACAAGTTTTAAACTTGGGTGGGGGGCGAGCGGAAGGAGGGGAAAAAGGGAAACATGTGAATCATTCACAACAACGCTTTCTTGATGCAATTATTCTGATTGAACAGAAAACTTGATCACTGTTTCGTCATTATGAATGTAAGCTGACAGGAAATAAATAATCTATGAATGATTCTACGAATGAGCGAGCAAGCAATCCTTTGACAGCAGTTTAGAGAGAAGTCTAAAAATGTAGATTCCACTTCTTCTTTTTTTTAAGAAAAACTACTTGCACAATTTTCTCTCACACTTTAAAGAGAAAGAGTATTTTTCTCAAGGAACAACAAACAAGTCTGGATTCTCAATATTACTTCACAATACCAAATAAAATATCTATATATATTTTTTTTTTTAATTTCACGAAATCCTCCCTTCCTGTGAAGTGATTTCCTTTCAAATGCAGATTTTTTAGTTACTAATTTTGTGATTGGGACTATTAAATAAGGAAAATAACTCTTGAAGAAAATCCAAGGCCTAGACTTGGGGAATCGAACACACTAAACCAACAATACATCTTAGCATTGCGGGTCCTAGTTTCTTAACCGCCTAACATACTTTACTATAAATTTCTCATATTAACCATTAAATAAAATCCGAGGCCTAGAAGTGGGGAATCGAACCCACTAAACCAACAATACATCTTAGCATTGTGGGTCTAGCCTCTTAACCGCCTAACATACTTTACTATAAATTTCTCATATTAACCATTAAATAAAATCCGAGGCCTAGAAGTGGGGAATCGAACCCACTAAACCAACAATACAGCTTAGCATTGCGGGTCTAGTCTCTTAACCGCTCGGCTACCATGGCGCCCACAAGAATAACAATATTTCCCATAGAAAGCTGGTGAATCCAAACATTTTGTGTGTTGATCTTCTCTGGTGTCCGGAAATGAAAATATAGATTTTGAACTTCCTGTGATTTGAACAGTCTCTCTTTTCTTCTCTTTACGACACCTCAAAAAGATATACTTCCGTTGGGGTAAACACATTTTCAGAAATTCATCACCTTCGCCGCAATAATTTCATTTAAAGCAATAAAAAAAATGGGTTCCAGTCTATGGGGAAAAAAAGTAGACAAAACATTATTTGGTGGGCAGAAATATAACTTGAGAGAAAACAGAGAAAGACCAGGAGAAAATGTAATATTTTTTGTCAAGGATGAAAATGTGGAAAAGAAAGAAAAGAAAATGAGTCGTAAACAATGTAGGGTGTGAACTGTCCTTTCTAGTAAACTTTGTAAGGGAAGATGGCCTTCTTCCATCCCTACAACCAACTGGGTTGTAGCGTAAACCTTTGCTGGGAAAACTACAAGAGAAAACGCAGGTGGTAAAACAGAAAGGTGTAAATATATTTTTTATTTTTTTAAGGGCTTAATAAATTTAATTGAGATGATAAAATTGAGGAGAATCGGAAATTGAATTAGTATGGGGAGGGACAGCCATTTTTAACCCTACAATGCCAATTAGCGCCATTTTTTTTTTTTTTAAAGTTCCTTCCTATGACGTTTAAAACAGTAATTCCAACTTCGAACTTCCGAAGTTAGTTTCATGCACTGATGTACCATCTACAGGTTAATGATGTCATTAACTGCGTAGCTAGAATTTTCGAAAACTCCTTAGTTTTTTTTTTTTTTTAATTTCCCTCACTATATAAGGAAAGTATTGGGATCGAATCAAATTATCGATTTATTATTATCACCGGAAATCTTCGTGGTTTCGAGGTCCATTGGCTCCAAAAAGAAAAGAAAAGCGGTTTTCAATAGTGAGTGAGTGAGGATAAAACATCTCCAAAATGATGAATCGCCGGAAGCTGTAACATTATACTCATCAGAGGTCTCCGATTGTAACTATCAAAATCCCTCAAAGGGAAATCATCACCCCACTTCATGCAATGCATTATCCTATTTTTATTATATTTAATTTTCCCAAAAACGGCTTTAACGACTTTCTATAAAATTCGTGTACACCTAGTACTCATGAAAATTAGAAAAATTCGTTTATGGGCCCCTCGGGAGGATGGTAGGCTTCCCTCTATTACACCATTCAGCCACAACCGGAAGCACTATTTTAATGAATGGATTTTTCCACTTTTCTTAGAATTTCCTCCTCTAAAACTGTCATTTCGTAGTTAACGTTTAATTTTTTTTATAATCTAGAATATTAGTAATCGCCTGTTGAATGATTTCTCCAAGTTTGGAAAAATATAGACACTTTCTTGTGAATCAGGATTTGGATAGACTACATAGCTCCACTTGTAGTATTTTTTACCCTCAAGTATTCAACCATAGCTCGATCCCACAACAATATCTCCTTACTCAATTACCCATTTCATACACACGTTTATTTGCTCAACTTAGGACAATTAATAAATACAAATTTTCATTAAAATTAAAAAATAGCGCTTACAGGATAGATTCAAACAGTAATTGCCTTTTATGTGGTTATGTTCTAAAAGAGGATTTGTACCACACATTCATGGTTTGTCCAGCATATTTTAGTATCCGTGAAAAGTAGAAGGACAGAGCTTCTTTCAGTTTACCTTTTGTGTTAACTCAGTGCAGTAGAGCTGTAATGAAAACTGTATTTTGTTATCTGTGTGAATGTTTCTCTTTAAGAGAGGAGTTAATAAGTTGAAAACTTGATTTATGTTTTTTACTTTATTTCTTTTTTAATTATTTTGGCGCTTTATTTATCTTTTTACTTATTTTCAAGGTCTTAAAAAATACCATGAAATACCACAAAGGAGCTATTCCTTAGACCTATTTCAATGACATATTCAAAGTGTTTCTTTCATTTTTTATTGTGCTTATGTTTGTATATATTTATATTAATTTATGCTGTACCCAACTGTTTTTGAGACAGGACGTGAGTCCTATAAATCAAATAAATAAATAAATAAATAAATATTGAGTTTAAATTCAATTAATTGTGAAACTATCCATGGTAAGCAAGCTCTAAAGAAAGTAATCAACTGTTTTTTTATAGCTTGAAGTTTATATCTTCTTGAGTGTAATAAATCTTCTTCTAATATTAGTAATCGCCTATTTTTTTTGTTTTGTTTTTCAGACGGGGCTTAACTTTCAACTACCAAATAGGTGTTGTGGATGTCGTTGACAGGGGGGGGGAGAAGCTCATATTTTATATAAAATAATTTTTTCTAACGAATAAAAAAACTAGCTGAAACACGGGATTCGATCCGGGGACCTCCAAATTACAAAGCCAATATCTTGACCACTAGACCAACACTCGCCCCTGAATAATATTAGTTATAATTAAAAGACGTGCGAGTATTCACACAAGATTTTCTTTCCTTTTGTGGTTAGCGCAGTATTTATTATTTTTTTTTATTGCTATTTATAATTCTTGGAATAATTATCACTGTTCATTATCATGTTTATTATTAGTTAAGATAATATGGAGAAGACTTAATAGTTCAGCCGAGTGTGTCATGGATTTTTTTTAATTTTAATTAGGAAAAAAAAAAAAAAATCGTATGCTGGAATTGAGCCTCCAACCCTTTTGTATCCTATTTTACCACCAAAGGAAATAGGGTGGATATGCAGCGCTAGATTAGACCTAAGATAGATAAGCTAAATTACCAATTATTCTATCCCTCACTAATTAACGAAGTTTTCAGTTATCCGGTCGAAACAAATAGAAGTTGTGGTGGAATGGGAAGGGTATTTTTCCTTTGTTAGTTCCGTTTTTAAAATCTCCATATCCTTTTGCAAATATTAGACTAAGAGATCTTGAGTGTGTAAAACACCATTTTTTTTCTTTAATAGGGATACGAATCAATTAGCTCCCGCCAGCGGATTCACTCCAGTGAACTGAATCCCTCCGTATAGTCCTATCTCATTCTAGAGTCTAGACTCCTAGTCCATGACGTCGGCGTTGTCTAGTATTCAGCTCTTTTGTGCTTGTGTGTGATAGAGAGAGAGCAGGAGAAAGAGAGGGGGGATTCTTGCGATCATAAAAGGCTACTTACACCGCTTTCTGTGAGCAGAATTACGGACCAAAAAAACAATTGTGATATTTGAATAAATGATTTTCTAATATAAATTAATTAAGACTTTTTTAAAGCGGTCCAACTAACTTTTAAATAAAAAGGTTTCGAAGTACTTTTATAGAAAACTTTTTAAAGCAAAAAGCTGAAGAATAATAGTTGATAGTAGAGACAGACGCATTCAAGTTTTCTCGCCGGAACTTGTTTTTTGTTTTCCGGTTTTCTTTGGTTTTTTTTTTTCACCGAAAGTTACTAAAATCTTTAGAATGAACTTTAAGCTCATCTCTTAATTTGAATAGTTTTAGAGCTACTCACACACTATTGGACGGAATCAATACCCAATAGATCCCTCAGGTAAAGCTTTGACTCCCCCGCCCGCCTGCCTGGTGCAGTAATTAAACAAATAGCTCCTTACGAGAGATTGATCACCCTAATTCGTTATTGTAAACTAGTGCTGGACCAAAAAACATTTACTATAACCACTGACAATTTATTTTGGCTATTTCCGGCGGCCACTCCCCCCCCCACTGTGAAGTAATCAACCGGAACAAAGGAACCAGAATCATGAATGAGTAATAACTAGCCATTAAATATGGTGGTGGGCGGAGGGGGTGTCACCCTTTGACCACGGCCACTGTAATCGAGAGTAGGTTAATTAATTAAAGTACGGTTAACTGGATAATCAATTATCGAGGTAGCATTAATATTCAAAGTTTTTATTCGTTGCCTTGGGTAACAGAAGAAGTTCTGGGCGGGTAATTTTGGCGGTTCTACTAAAATAGCATTTTGTAGAGAGAGAGAGAGAGAGAGAGAGAGAGAGACAGACAGACAGAGTGTATGATTATATGATTCGCCAGCCAGTTTGGCTATAAAATATCGATTAGCCAACTTGGGCATCCCTTTGGGGGCATTCGGGGGCTGGCCATTTCTTTTAGGAGAGGGTGTTCCTACTGGAACTCTCCTAGACTACAAATTCTCCTTCTCCTCAAACTAATGCGGGATAATTTGACATTAATTTTGTGGCAGGATCTAAGCTAACTAGACTTCCCTAATTTTCCATTCCTCTTTTCCAATATTAAGTAGATATCGTAACTTTAAAAAAGAGATGATGCATGCTGTAGTTTTCCTTAGACTATCTGGGGAAAATTTGATGCCACTTCCATGGCATTGGAAATTACCAGCAACCAAAATATATTTTCTGAGTAGTTCCAAGATCTTACCCCCAATAATATCACCCTGCAAAGAAAACGAGTAAAGTGAAGTAATTGCCTATTTTTACAGGCGGGTTTTACGTCCAGCTACCGAATTAGGTGTCTTGGACGGAGGCGACTAGCAAACATACTTTACTGTAAATTTCTCATATTAACCATTAAATAAAATCCAAGGGCCTAAGACCGGGAATCGAACCCACTAAACCAACAATACATCTTAGCATTGCGGGTCTAGTCTCTTAACCGCCTAACATACTTTACTATAAATTTCTCATATTAACCTTTAAAAATAAAATCCAAGGCCTATAGACCGGGCATCGAACCTAGTACCACAATGCACATAGAAAACGAGTAAGTAACCCTGCACTGAAAGAAGAAGAAGAAGAAGAAGAACTTGGTAAGTCACCATGAAAGTAGTAAGCCTATTTTTAGATGGTGAGAATCAAGGAAGGTGTCAGAAATTGACAGGGACTTGGGAAAGATTTAAAGGCCGATGATGGCCTAGAGAACAGGATCTCGTTGATGTTTATAGGATGTGCAGGACGATCTGCGACACTTTGATGTAAGCTGCAGGAAGGAAGGAGTGAAAAATTGGGAAACAATTTTTTTTTTTGGTCAGAGTTTGAAAATGCCTAGTTTTTGGGACTTTAAGGCTTATATTTTTAATTCAACTTAGGCTTTTTTTAATCTAAAAAGAAAATAAAGGGGGAAAAAAAGGAGAGTAAACAGAAAACGAAGCACCTGCTCGTTGATAAACGACGCCATACTGCATGCTAATAAAGCTCCCTTATCTTGAATTTCACACAGCTTTTTTTTTAAGATAACCTTACCTGGGAACAAGAGGAGGGAGTGTTAAAAAAAAAGCTTATCATATATACATGAGGTTACATAAGATAATGTAAATTATGTTAAAGGTAAAGGGTGTTAAAGCAAGACAGAGAGAGAGAAGCAGCGCTACCTGTCAAGCACTGCTGAAACTAAAACGGGTGGAAAATTGAATTTTTCAAGAAGTAGGGTGTGTAGAAGGGAAAGAGGAGGAAGGAAAAAAAAAATTTCTTGTATGGTTAAGGTGGGAAAATATATTCTAGAAAGAACTGTTTACCTTATAGGTTAGGGTAACACTGTAAATACTTGTCCCGAGGAGAAGACTACCTGCGCAGTCTGTCGGCCAGAAACTGAATGTATGGAAGGGCGCCAAATAGAATTGAGAGCGCTTTTTTTTTTTTTAGCGGGAAAACATTGAGTCGGCAAAGGTTTGGAAAACTTACACAACACTACCACACTAAACTTTTATACAAGAAATTACACAGGACAGGCCGCCCGCTCAAGAGCCATCTGGTCCCTATCCCGCCAATTTAGTTTTTAGGTTATAAAAACCTTATTTTCTTTTTTTTTTATATATATAACCCTTGATATAACCTCAACACAGTACTTTTACACAAATACACAGTACTGTTTTATGTATATATATAGTGCCACTGTCTAAGTAAAATAAGAAGGCAGGTTGTGACAGGGCAGGTTATTATAAACATTTTTTTAGTATATTTTATGCCTAACCTGGCTTATGTATTATTATCACAGCTGTTGACAAGAATTTATTTGGACTTTTATTTTTATTTTTAGATATAATTTAATCCTTTAAAGATGGCCCAATTTTTTTTTTTTAAATAAAAAAGATTTCGCTTTTCCTAAATGCTTTTCAAAAGTTTCCTGTGTACAGTGGAAAAGAAATGCCTACACAGATCTGTATGAGAAAAACTTACAGCTGTAAAGAAGCCCTTTGACCGGGGCACGGGGAAAACAGGAAATGCGGAGTAATGGAAAAGCCCCCCCCCCCCAAAAAAAGCAGTCAAACGGAAAAGGTCAGAAATCAGAGAGCAAATGAAATGACCCCTTAAAGCCCCTTTGCTTTAGGCCAATAGGAGAGGTGGGGCGACAGACTGTAATCGCGCTTTTATTAGAGTCTGATATAGCGTCGTAACGTCAACGAGGGACAACATACAACTTAAAATCTCAAGCATTCGATGTCTAGTGCTGCTCCAAATCATTTACATCAAGTTTAAACGATTCTAACCAGCTAGATATCTGTAAATCTTGTAACTCATAAGTATTACAACTTAAGTCCTCTCATTCTCGCTTGACTTCAACGTCCTTCACACTGTAATTCTCAAGACAGAACAGAACTTAAGAGGGGCAAACTCCCTTTCTAAGACTTGCCGGTAAGACATCAAGATCCACATAGAATTACGAATCGAATGACACACTTTTCATTCATGAAAATCAATTTAAGCGTCGATAATTTGAATCGATTGCAATACTTCCCTTTTAGTACGTGTAAACAGCTGGAGGGAGGATCACGCTTTAACACATTACTCAGGTAAGCCCTAAAGCCTTCATCGTGCCCAAACATTTTGTCAAAATCAGGCTAAGATTTGCAGAGATATTATTAACAAATAAAATTATTTTTGTAAGGAGGGGGCCTTACATAAATGGGGCTAACTCCTTATCCATTTAACTGTACAGTATCGGGAGCTTCAATAGGCACATCTACAGGAAATTTCGAATCAAATGACCTTTATTCATAGAAATCAGTCCGCACGTTGTTCACAAAAAAAGGTGACAAGAACAAAGAACAAGAACAATTTTTGAAAATACCTTTTCGCTCATCTTTGGCATCGTTTTTTCACGAAATCTATTAGATCTGGATCGCTGCTAAAAATTACAGTTATAAAGGAGGATATGCCTGATATTATAAAGAAAATTTGGGAATTGTATCTTTTATAGAAAAGAGAAAAAAAAATTGTCAAAGTTGGGTGTTTTTCAATGTTACGCTTTTTCGTGCACCATTTGGACGATCATCCCATATTCCAACTGCCCTACCGAAAACAGTTTTAAATCAGGGCCATTATTTTGCTCTTGGTATAAACGTTAAAGCTCCAGAATAATAACTTTAATAATGATATCATTTAATGTCATTTTATTATTATTGTGAACATATAAATTGAAAAACCCATATCTTTTATTAGTGCGATTCTGGGTTCAGGAACTCTTCACGATGATAAACAAACACCATGGGTTCTTTAGAAGCTGCTGAAGTATTTCACATCAACTCAATTGATGGATAGATCAATTTGATGGCAAAATTTACAAGCCCAATGATAGGAAAAAATTCCAAACGTCCTAAAAGTCGAATGCCTTTAGTAAATCAATCAATCAATAAAATTGCATTTCCAATATTTAAATTTTGACCTTAGTGTAAATGGAAATTGGTTAACCTCAAAAAATATTTCCTTTGTGAAAATTCGATCACTTTGCAGAACTTCTGAACTTTTTTAGGTCAGTGTGGAAATCTATGAAAAATGTACAGAGATACACCCTTCCCCAATTTTCATGAAATATTAATAAACCTGTGGAAAAACCTTTTTCAAGTTCAGCGATATGTACTGCACTGTCAGTTTTTCACCCCTTTTTACCAAATATACGTCATTCAGCATATATTTTAATGGTTGGAATGTTATATATTCCGGCAGTCACATTTCTTTCTTTTCTTATATATCAACGGAATGTATTCTTACTATTGTTATTTTTTTAAAGAAATATAAATATATATAGGGGAGAGAATTTTTTTTTTGCATACATCGATATATTTTGGAACGTGATCGATTAAAAAATTCACTTCTCCTTGTACCTTTTGCGCAATTTTTTGATGACATCGATGTTGCATAGTTTCTAAAGCTAAGCGATAACTTGCGCGCGACACTATTACGGTTACTTCCGCCTGAAGAGTTTAGGTAAACAAGTTGGTATAGTTTAAACAACGAATCAATGTCGCTCGGAGAAGAGATTACAGCTAGCTAAGCTCCAAAGAGAGAGAGAGAAACAGAGAGAGAGAGAGTGCTACAGTCGAAGCGCTTAGAGTGAGTGATACGTGCTTAGAGTTGCCAAGGACCAAACCACCTTGATCCTGGTACTGATTGAATTGCACAGATTTACGTGTTATTATCCAATGTTTATTTATGTATTACAATATAGGTAACGTTAAAGTGTGTCTAAATGGAATTAAGGATTAAATAGGTATTATAAGAAAATTTATTCCAAGGAATGTAAGGAATTCCTTCCTTCAAAATAATAAGGACACTTTCTCCTTCATTTTATCCTATCACTAGTTTTGAATATTATTAAATTAAAAACAGGTTTTTATTACTATTATTTTCATTTATTTAAGGAACCATCAGCGCGATGTCGCCATAGTAACAGTGATAATGAATATATTTATTAATCTTAAAGATTTTATGAAACGACAAAAATTGGAATACTTTTATCTTTAATTTTTTTTATTGGACTCATAGCGACGCGATGTTCGATCGATAAAACACAACAATTCAACGTTTCGATAAATTTATCGCTTTTACCTTCAGGGCGCTTATTTTGCGCGTCTTGGATATCAGTTAATATACTTTTTTAATCAATTACCGACATTTACAGCGCAACGGATAAGCCTCTAATTACCAATTGTAACACAATAATCTGATATCTTAAGTTTTGAGGTTATTTAAATCGTTCAAGTAGTTAACTCTGCAACTCTCTTGTCACTCCAGTTCCTGTAGAAGATCATCTATGAGATCAACCAATCAACTATTTAAACCAGGGGTCCCCCAAACTACGGCCCGCGGGCCACATGCGGCCCCCTGTGGACATTTATCCGGCCCTCGCCGCACTTCCGGAAGGGGCGTCTCTTTCACTAGGTGGTCAGTGAGAGGAGCACTGTATGTGGCGGTGCCGCAAAGCGCTGCGTCGCTCATGAACAGTACTACTTCCGGTGACGCACGGCTCCGGAAAAATAACAGCAGAAGTAGGAAGAAAGGCAAAGCACTATAACTAGACCGGACATTGGACCATCTCATTAGCGAAAAGCAGGTGGTCCACAGTTCCCACAGAAATACTGGGCAGTTTGGTGATTTAAATTTACTTGTTCTTTATTTGAAATATTCTATTTGTTCCCGTTTTGTTCTTTTAACATTAAAATAGTTTTTTTTTTTTTTTTTAAATATATTCTGGCCCTTCAACGGTCTGAGAGACAGTGAACTGGCCCCCATTGTAAAAAGTTTAGGGGTCTCCTGATTTAAACGAACACTTTTTTTTTTAACAAGGGCGCCACGGTAGCCGAGCGGTTAAGAGACTAGACCCGCAATGCTAAGCTGTATTGTTGGTTTAGTGGGTTCGATTCACTGTGTCTAGGCCTTGGATTTTATTTAATGGTTAACATGAGAAATTAATAGTAAAGTATGTTTGTTAGTCGCCTCCGTCCACGACACATAATTGGTAGTTGGACGTAAAGCCGGCCAGAAAAAAATAGGCGATTACTTTACTACTTTACTGACTACTTTTTAACAAGGGTCTAAAAAAAATCAGCTGATTGAAAAAGTGGTTAGGTTGGCAATTCTGGTTAGTATCTTTGACTTTATACCGTCATAGTACGGATGCTTATTGTAACCCTGACCTGATTTCGGACTTGCAGCCATCATCAGTAGAAGAAGAAGTAGATTAAACAGTTCAGTGTAGAGATTTCCGACTTCACTTACGTTACCATCTCCCACCACTACTCTCAGCTGACTCTGCTAGCCAATAGAATAGCAGAGAGAGAATAACTTTACATTAATATAGCCACACTTTTTGAGAGTTTTCGCGACCAGCACAGAATTTTTCCTTTTTAATATGGTTAGTTTAACAGGAACTAAAGAAAACTCTGGTCCAGGAAGTCAACTTTTTCTTCCTTCCAAAAAAAAAAGGTAATTCCTGCAAATATTGCTGATTTTTCTTAAGCAAAAAATCCTTGTGGCCTCGTTAAGGAAAATTATTATTGACTCTTACAATACTGCCCTCAATCTTCGCTGAACAGCAAAGCGTTAAAGTCTTCCAAACTAAGATTCTTTTTTATTCCCTTATAAAATCAGTTGAGAAAATTATTAAAAACTTTTTCCTGAAGAAAAAAAAAAGGAAGAAAACTTCATCCCACGTTCCTGTTTAAGCTAATTTTAAAGTTTAAGCGAGTAAACAAAGTACCTTTCTCTTTCTGTCAGTAACTTTGTTGGTGAGTCAAAAAGGGGTGTGTACTTCAGGGCTTTATTATTATTATTATATCTGAAGGTGCTGGAAGAAGTAGGATATTGGGGGAAGATGGAAGGGAATGAGGATTTTTTTTTTTAAGGCGGGAGATGTGTTGGGGTGGGGTGGAAACAAAGAACAGGAAGTTAAGATCTGTGTGTGGGTGTGTACTTTAAGCAAGTAAGCAGCGTAGTGGGGCAGCAGGGATTAACACGCTGTGAGATATGTACTCTGCACGGAGAAGAGGAGCAGAACAGGATACGCTCTGGAAGAAAGTTCCAGCGTAGACTAACTCTGAGCATAGGCCTCAGCGAAAAAAAAAACCCTAACTTTAATACCATATTTTCTCTTGAGCGGTTTCTCGGGTAGCAGTTTAATTAAAGCTGAGCGTAATGAGGCTTCTCGGCTTCTCTTTCTCTCTCCCACTCTAAATATTTCCTCTCTTCAACATCTTCCTCTTTTTTTGGGGAGGGTGCAGGAGGTGGAGATCCTTAAAATTATCCATTAGTTAGTGGTAATTAATACAAAAGTTTGGCAAGTTGGGGAAGGTCTCTTTGTAGGGGCCAGCTGGTTTGGTACGAGAGAGAGAGAGAGAGAGAGAGAGAGAGAGAGAGAGAGAGAGAGAGAGAGAGAGAGAGTGAGTGAGAGAGAGAGAGAGAGAGATCAGTACTTTCTTTGCATGAAGAAGAAGAAAAATCGCTTAAAAATTCTTTTTTCAAAACGAAGGAAATACGAGGTGTGGCTATTAAATGACGAGACTGATGCTGCTACAGAAGAACTATGCATGCGCCAAATCCTAACGACCGACAGCTGTGCAGCGTAAAGACTTCTCTTTCGATTGCAGCCACCTCACGTGTTTGTAGACAAAATCTGTCTAACCGGAACCGTCCGTTTGTGTAAGTGGTGTTTTAGTTTCGTTTTGCCGAAAACATGATACTACACAACGTAGTAGAGCAACGAATTGTCGTGAAATTTCACATCAAAACTTGGTAAAACCATGCGCAAGTTTTTGAGTGGTTCAAGCGTTTCCAAGATGGCCGAGAAGAAAATATCGATTATAATTGATCAACATTACTACCGCGTGAGGTGCTTGCTCAACTCCGTGAAAGAGTAAGGGAAAAAAACGACCAGATTTGTGGAAGAACAAGTCAGGGGGTTCTCAATCAAGACAACAATCTTCACCATACACGTCCAAAGCTGCAACAAAAATTTTACTTCCACCCTTACAAAATATAACCATTCCTCAATTCTGGACTTTACCAAACAATGAAAACGAAGGGGAAACTCTGTCAATTATACAACAGGTCTACCACAAAAATATGGAGAAAATTACCAATCATAATCATGTTTTAAATATTTGGCGAGAAATTAAAACTGTTCAAAGGTGCCCCCTCACCCCTACTTCGAAACGTTACTAATAATAATTTTTAAAAAAATCAAAATCAAATTATAAAAATACAATGATTAAAAAAAAAAAATCATTTATATATTGATAATGGGCGTGACATTGCAAGAGGCTGTTTGATGGTATATAAAATATTTCTTCTGATATTTTAGCCAATGACATGATTACTCTGTACGGAGGAAGGAGTTTCTATCATCTGTCACATTACGCGTCAAGTTACCATGATGGTAAATCCCGCCTATCACTTTTATTTCAAACATTTTCCAGAGAAAAATAATATTTTGGTAAGCGGAAAATATTGCTGTCTCGTTGAATTTTACAAAATTAGATTTTTCACGTTTCTTTTTTTTTTCGGCAAACTGTAAATGAAAAATAAGGTGATACAGTTTCCACGTTTGTGTCTCTGGTGTGCTCAGAGGTGATTTTGTGAACCAAAAAATTTAAAAAAATTGTAAGGCTTACAGCTGACTTTCTATTGGGATATCCGAAATTGTAAATAGCGTGTTGAAATCCATTCGTAGCGTGAATGGTGTAAGAAAAATACTATGAATGGAATGTAGATGTTCACTAGCTGTATATAGATTTTAAGCAGGCATATGACAGCGTTAATAGGATACAGCTAATGAAGGACTTTGAATATTCCTGTAAGGTGAGGAATCTGGTGAGAATGCTATTGTCAGGAAGTCAAGCAAAGGTCCTACCAAGGAAATAAATCACGGTCTTTCGAAAATAAAGTTGGTCTTCGTCAAGGTGATCCGTTGTCTCCCGTGTTGTTCAGCGTTGTGCTCGAAGCGGCAGTAAGGAAAATCTCCACTAGCACAGATAGAGTTATTTATAACAGGTTGGTACAATTAATGGCCTATGCGGACTATGTGGCCTTGATTGGAAGAAACCAGAATGTCTAATGTAGCGCTTTCCAAGAACTGAAAGCGGGAGCAGCCGAATTGGGACTGGAGATTAATTTCGACAAAACGGATTATGTAGTCTCCAGTAGAAGACCAAAATGGCCAAAACGCTCTAACTGTAGATGGATACACCTTCAAGAGCAAGGACCAGTTTAAATACCTAGGTACAATAATCACTGCAAAAAAATGAAATGTCTCAGAAGATTGGAGCAAGGTTCCAATTCACAATGTTTTAAAAAGCAAGACGGTTTTAAGAGAAATCAAGAATAAATATTTACAAAACCGTAATAAGACCTGTGGTTTCCTGTGCCCAAGAAAGCAATGGATGGTCACCCAGGTGGTGTAGAAGATTGAGGAGGGGCAGGCCGAGAATGAGATGGTTGGAGGATGTGAAGGAGGATGTCCGCAGACTGGGTATTAGGAGATGGCGATGGTTTGGAAGCAGATTGTCGAGAGGAAGCCAAGGGTCGGTCTCTTTCCTGTTTACACGAAAGAGCAGGAGAAAAGATTAAGTACCTGGGAAAGAAAAGTATATGGTCCCGTGAGAAGTGGTGACGGATGGAAAATGAGATCCAACTTAGAACTGAGAGAGCTATATCACGAACCGGATATAGTGGGAGTGGTAAAAGCCAATGAGACTGAGGTGGGTTGGGCATGTAGAAAGAATAGGAAAATAGAGAATGCCCAAGAAAGCAATGGATGGTCACCCAGGTGGTAGAAGATTGAGGATGAGATGGTTGGAGGATGTGGAGGAGGATATCCGTAGATTGGGTATTAGGAGATGGTGAGTCAAGGCGCAAGACAAGGAGCTTTGGAAGGAAATAGTCGAGGAAGCCAAGGGTCTCCTGGGCATGTAGAAAGAATGGGAAAAGAGAGAATGCCCAAGAAAGCAATGGATGGTCACCCAGGTGGTGTAGAAGATTGAGGAGGGGCAGGCCGAGAATGAGATGGTTGGAGGATGTGAAGGAGGATGTCCGCAGACTGGGTATTAGGAGATGGCGATGGTTTGGAAGCAGATTGTCGAGAGGAAGCCAAGGGTCGGTCTCCCCTTGGCCCGTAGCGCTATTAAAAAAAAAAAAAAAAAATGTAGAAATCCGTGTCAACCGGATGTACAAACGTTTCTGATTACATGTTCTACAGGATGCAGGAAAAGTTTTAATGTATTGCCACGCTACAATTTTCCACCATTTTAAGCGCAAAAAAAAAAATAAAAATAAAAACTCGAGGAAGGGTTTAAATTGAAAAGTTTTAATGTTTAAAAAGCTTGAAAGGAATTTTCATTCTAGAAAGAGGTAATTGAGAGTTTTCCTCCCCCAGTGGAAATAAAAAAGGAAAAATTGTGCTCCAAAGACGCAAGTTGTCCAATTTTGCTGCTGAAAATGTAGGAATTGAAAAAAAATAAAAATAAGATAAAGAGAATTCTAATTTGTCAAATAATACAGATTTATACGTCACAAAAAGTAATGGCCGCCATTATTTTCTATCACAAGTGATGCAAAGATTAAAATTGTTGTTTTACTCACTACTTTTCATTTTGTAAGTGACACAATTGCAGAATAATTTCTCCTGCTCTCAACCATTACCTCTTACTTGGGACAAAATTCAATTAGAGTAAAAAAAAATTCAATTTCAGATGGAGGGGGCAAAAAAGAAAAGAAGAAGTATGATTCTATATAAACAAATAACAATAAATTCTGGACAGACAAACGAACAAAAATAAAACAGGATAACTGAGAAAGGGAATTGGGATAGATTGGGATAGGAAAAAAAAAGTATGTGCTGACAACCTTGCTAGATTTTCCTCACGGGAAATGTAAGCCCAGAGCTGGTGGGGGAGTAGCACGACACGTCAAAACGACGAAGGGAAATTCAAGTCATTTTTCTTCAATATTCCCAACTTGACACATGCTTTCGGGGTAATTTTTTTGCATTATTCCTTCTACTACTTCTTTATTCAAGGGATTGGCAATATCATCAATTTTATATGGCCATGTACATTGTACATAACTCAAACACGTAGACACAGACACAAATCAGCTGTTCACACACAGATGAACGTGTGTGAGATTGCATACAAGCCGGTTTTTTTACACAAATCTCTAACACTTTTGCATGAGTTCTCTCAAAGTAGAAAAAAAAAAATTATAAAATCATTTCCGGTTAGAGGAAGTGATAAAGTGAAGAAGAACCTTTGGGGAGAAATGTAACTAAAATGGACACTAATCGTATTATTTCCGTTTAAATGCAGTACACACGCGTACAGACAAACAGTCTACAGAATTTTTCTCCCAACATGGTCCATCAATCAATAGACGCCTTGTCATGATCCCTTCAAGACATTTTTTTTTTTTTAATTTTCTTTTCTTCACAAAACCTTGATGAACCACAATCTCTAAATATTATTTAAATCCATCGATTCTACCAGAATCGATCAGCTACTAAAAACTTCGAGTTTTTATCCAAACAATTTGTCATTTCATTAAGATAGCGTCAATTAAAAGTAAACAACGCTTAGCTTACCAATTAAAATTTGTCAATCAATCCAAAAATATTTTAAATAAAGTGAAATGTCAGTAAAATAAATGCTGTGTATAAAGAGAAATATAATCGATTAGAACTAATCAATGGTTGAGTTTCGATCAATCAATAAATCGAATATGGTAATCGAGTAATAAATATCTGCCATATACGTATATATTATGTTTTCCAGGCGCCACGATAGCCAAGCGGTTAAGAGACTAGACCCGCAATGCTAAGATGTATTGTTGGTTTAGTGGATTCGTTTCCCTGTGTCTAGGCCTTGGATTTTATTTAATGGTTAATATGAGAAATTAACTCCATAGGGAGGAAGCTAAGGATTAGCCACTTCTTCAGGGTACTTGGCGTCCCTGCGGGTACCCCAGCCTAAAAACATGAACATGAACAACATAAGTATACTTGTTTACACCCGAATACATTTACACAATACACATAGGGGGCATAGTCATCTGGTTTGCTCGGAATCGTTGGTGCAGGTTGTGTCAGGATGAGGAGGAAACTGTCTCTCTCACTGGCTGTTAAATTGTGTTGCAATCGAGTGATCGCGCTATGAAACCTTTGGTTCTTTGAGACCAAAGGAGATAGTGGGGAAAGTCCTCCACCTCATTAGTAGGGGAGGTTTCGTCTACTAGATCCTGAAGGGGAGGAATGAATGAATAAAAATTTATTACAATAAATAAATACAGAAGTGTAAATGTGTTATACATTTTAACCTTCTTAACTAGTGAAGAAAATGAAAAGTTAGGTGAGGAGGATTGAAATGCAGGGAAAAAAGGAGAGGAAAAATCTGCAGCTAGAGAAGGGGGAGGGTACAGTAAGCCTCTTTTGGCCTAGGTCCCCGTCTGAGGTTATCTAATCTATCACCCTTAAGAGATCATAAGTAACGATTACGTCATACTTTCAAAGTTCTTTTTTCTTTTTTTTTTGCCTAGAAAAACGGAAATACTCTAGAAACAACGAACTTTGTAATTCTGTTTAGATAGTCACTTCCGAAAGAGGAATTCACTCAAAATTTAACCGGAAATACAACTTTATTGATCCTACTCCGGCCCTGATTGTTGACGTCAAACCTGACGGGACTATAAGCACGCATAATTCTATGAGATTGTGGTGAAACGTCAAGTTTTGATATACTTCGCTTGGATGGTTTGACAGACGATTTCTATTAAGCTTTTGGTCAAAATCGTTCAAACTTGAAAATACCATTGATTTTACAAAATGGTATTTTTATTTTTGTTTTTATAACAGAATCTTTTTGCTTCCGTCCACAGCATCTAATTTAGTAGCAGCTAGATGTGGTAGCTCTTCTGAAGTAAAGTAAGCTTTACTTTTGACTTTATTTTGATATGGTATACCACATTTATGCGTTTAGTTTACTTATTTATTTACTTTTACTGCACAAGTAGCGCTCCCAGAAGCGAAATCACTGAACTAAAAGAGCAAACTCTCACCTCAAGTTCGTACAAGTTTTCAAGAACTTATAATCCTGTGAAATGGATCAACAGGTTATATCACTGTTCTCTTCACCATCATGTTCCTCCTCTCTTTCTCTATCCCTCTCGTAAAATCGTAAAAAAAAAAAATTAAACGGAAACAATGTGATATAAATTCCTGATTCTTTTAAGACAAAGGTATTTTAATAATAATCATAAAAAGTGGTCCAGATTCTTGTCTTAGATCAGTAGACGATGACGCCTTTTACTGTTAACTTCGGTTCTTTTTTTTTTTGTTTATCCTTCTTCTTCTTCTTCTTGTAGATTGTAGAGGAGTGTAAAGACTCTGGAAATGAAGTAGGTATAAATACCTTTCAGCCCAATTACCACTACACCTTGCTTCTTCGTTTTCTTTTATTACTAACTTTTTGTTTTTATTGAAATTCTCGAAGACCATGTTAGTTATTAAAAGATCAGAACTTTTAGGATGTGGTTTTAGAATAGGAACAAAAAAAAAAAAGCATTGAATATACATTATTTCAGAAGGCGCCACGGTAGCCGAGCGGTTAAGAGACCAGACCCGCAATGCTAAGATGTATTGTTGGTTTAGTGGGTTCGATTCCCCCTGTCTTGGCTTTAGATTTTATTTAATGGTTAATATGAAAATTTTATAGTTCAGTGTATTTGCTAGTCACCACCTCCTTCCACGACACCTAATTGGTAGTTGGACGTTAGGCCCTGCCTGAAAAAATAGGCATTACTTTACTTTATTCTAGACACGAATCTCTTAAAATTGGGTGAACTTTGGATGAAATTAAAAAGAAAAGATAGATATAGAGATTTAGTTTCGCTTTTACTTAATTTTCCATTTTTCTTTGCGACTCATTTCCTCAAAAAAAAGAAAAGAAAAAAAAAGCTAGGTTTGTAGGTTTTCTGTTTGCAATAATTTTCCAGTGATCAAAACTAAATCGATAAAAAACTATTTATCGATCACAGGACTCGTCGTAATAGTATAACTTCCGGTGAAAAATTAATTACGTAAATTTTACTCAATCGCCAAGTCTTTCCTGTTACAGAAATCTTTTTAGAAAAAGAAAAAAAGGAAACCAAAAAATGGATAAAAAGTTTTCCTGGATATCAACGTCTGGAATGGAAATTTTTGTATTCTACGTACTTTTGAGGAAAGACGAAAATAGGAATGTGAGAAGAGGGAAAACTACAATACTCATGGATAGAATGGAAAAGCAGGAGTGTACACCCGCGTCCTTGAAACATGATGAAAACTAAAAGGAAAAACTCCATGAATAATATTAGGTTTTTCATTTTTATACACTGATGAATAACTGATTTTTTCGAACGTGTAGAAGACAAAAAGATAGTGGGGATGTATATTTCTGGAAAATTTACACACACACACATAGATCTACAAATATCAAATCTTCGGATTTCCTTTAAAGTGAAAAATTGGATAATTGATTAGATTTGTTTTCAATAAAAAAAAAAAAAAAAAGTGAGGTGTGAATCATTTAGATTGTATGCAAATTATTTGGGTTACAAACGATTCATTTTTATATTATTAAATTCCAATAAGTTGATCGACCCGAGCGCTGAGCTATCCTCCTCATCCCCAAAAAAGAGGATTTCCCTTAACCCTGAGCAAATATTTCAGTGTTTTCTTTTTTCTTCCTGTTCATGATGGACTTGGCTTTATTGCTAGAAGATTTTTTTGTTTGCAGAATCTGTGGACCAAACTAAATATTCCCTTTTAATAAGCTTTGTAATTTTTACCGCAACATTTTCTTAAAGAACAAGAGATGCCCAAAGTGGAGGATGGGTCCTGCCCAATTTTGAAAGAAGAAAAGATCGAATTATATGAATGAGTTGGAAACAATCGTAATGACAACAGAATCAGAATAAAAAAAAAAAAAGCTGAGAAATCGATATAAGAATATCGAGGATATTCTTGATGAATATTCTCGAAGAGTTTTGATGTGCGGTTAGCAAGTATTGTGGACCAAAACTGATTTATCCCCTAACCACATTTCGGTTTTTATTCCCATACGGGTGAACCATACAAGGAGAATAAGAAAAACCATCTTGATATGAATATCAGGACTTCATCAACACAGAGAAAGTAGTCGATAAATACAACCGTCAACCACGCAGTGTCTATATACTAGTTTGTCTAGCCCTTACAATTTGGTCTGTCTAGTTCAATATTTTGTATTTTTAAAATGCTCGTATTATTCTGGCCAATAAATAAGTTATTTAATGTGTCCTTAAAGTATTTATTGTATCATAAAAGTTTAATTTATAATACAATACCTAATTTTTCAGGCAGGCTTTGCGTCCAACTACCAAATTAGGTGTCGTGGACGGAGGCGACTAGCTAACATACTTTTCATAAATTTCTCATATTAACCATTAAATAAAATCCAAGGCCTAGACCTGGGAAATCGAACCCACTAAACCAACAATACATCTTAGCATTGCGGGTCTAGTCTCTTAACCGCCAAACATACATTACTATAAATTTCTCAAATTAAACATTAAATAAAATCCAAGGCCTAAGACCGGGGGAATCGAACCCACTAAACCAACAATACATCTTAGCATTGCGGGTCTAGTATCTTAACCGCTCGGCTATCGTGGCGCCTATATCTTTATTTCATTATTATTTTTTTAACTGCACTATTCAATAATCTATCCAAGAGGTTGCTCTTAAATACATCATACTAATCATTTTCTTGGTTTATTTATTCTATTTTGGTTAATAATTGAATTATGATAAAAAAATTTTATGTTTAGAAATTCAAACTTAAAAATTTTACGCAGAATTTGAGTGTAAATAAAAAAAAAGGTAACCTAAGTTGGTAAAAACCTGTCCGTTACATATTTTTTTTTTTTTAAACTGAACAACGTAGTACTAAAACACCTGCCTCTAAGAGGGGGAAATGAGTGAGAGAGAGGAGGATATTGTGCGACAAAGAGGCAGCTAGTGGGTGAATGCAAAGACCAGAGGTTGAAATAAAAGTTACATATATACTATACATATAATATTGGTGCGTGTGTGTGTGTGTAGGCCTATAAAAAAAGGAAGGTATGTCATGGAGGCACCCGCATATAAGCGCACACCTGCCCCAGTAATGCCAACATAACAGAGCTGTTGTGTCTACTACACTAGTCTGGGTGTGGATGAGTTGGTCAGACTGGGCGGCAGCGGAAAGAGTGAGACGGTTAGAGAGAGAAAGAGAATGAGCGGGCCTTCATCAAAGAGAGAGAGAAGGAAGTTGCTTTTCTTTATATATGATTATATTGCCGAGTTAAGGCTCAAAGCCTACCTAAGGAAGCTGATGGGATGGAGAAGATCGTTACAACCGCACAAGACAAGGTATTTAGGTCGCCATATCATGACCATACGAACACATACACACAAACAGGAACCCTGTTGAATCTTCTTTCTCTCTTGCACACACCATCGCTTCCTTAGCCACAAGTTTTGACTTCCTTGTTTTATTTCTTGTAGGAGAAGGGATATTTCATTCAAGACTTCTTTTAGGAAATAACCTGGCTAGTATGTAATAAATAAATCTTAAATCCTCAAAGATTTTTATAAAAAAAATCAGCGAATATCTTTCAAGTTAAATGAATAAATGAGAATTTTAAAATAAAATTAAAAAATAAAAAATAAGAAAATATCTTAGGAGCCGATTTTTGAGGAAGTCTTAAAAAAAAAAAAAAAACTGAATAATTGATACAGTTAACTGCCACTTCCGGTAATTGCTGATTTTGCCCACAAATTTATAGTCAAGTATGATGGTAGCACCCGCTAAACCGGATATTAAATTAAAACTTCCTGTGAATATTTTATTTTGCAGTTTTTAACTTGTTCTAACCAAAAACGCGACTGCACTCACAAACAAACGGATTTATAAATAAAAATAACCTTTATCGGTCTCAGAAGCCTTAAAAAAAAAACACACAAGAAGTGTTATGGAACACCACGATCGTATTACTTCCTCTTATCTAAGTAACATTTTCTCTTAGTTTAGTAAGAGAATAACTAAAAACTGTGGCTTAACTAATAGTTTTCTATTCCGGTTTTAAATTATAACTTGAGTAAGTTGTGAGAATGTTTTTTCAGTTTTGAATACGTACATGCGTGGCTAAAAGAAGTCGCTAAAAAAGAGAGAAGAAAAAGAACTTGTAGTATAATTGGTACAAATTTCCGGTGAAGAAGTCGAACCAGCCCATCTCTAGAGATAACACGGGAGTGTAGTGAAGAGAGGAGAGAGAGACTCCCAAACAATAGAAGTATTCCTGGACGGGCGAGAAGCGACGGGAAGATAAGAGAGATAAGAGAGAGACACTAGATTGCTGGAAGAACACAACAAAGAGCCATAATCACTTCTAAAAGATTCCCTTTCATCCAGTCACGAATACTCTGGCTGTAGATAGCGAAACTTTTTGTTTCCCTTAATAGTTCCTGGACGAAAAGCTCGGAGGAAAAAAGAAAAAGTTAGTGAACAAGAAGAGAACAAGAAACTGTCCTGGGAGTTCTATACGTTATGGTCGTCGTCTAATCAATCTGCGTCACAATACTTGGAACCTAGCATCATATATCCCTAGAAATATGTGGGTATGGAATTATCATACAAACTGTTTTTACAAAATATGTATATAAAAAAGTAAAGTAATTGCCTATTTTTTCCAGGCAGGCTTTTCGTCCAACTACCAAATTAGGTGTCGTAGACGGAGGCGACTAACAAACATACTTTACTGTAAATTTCCCATATTAACATTAAATAAAATCCAAGGCTCAGACTGGGAATTGAACCCACTAAACCAACAATACATCTTAGCATTGCGGGTCTAGTCTCTTAACCGCCTAACATACTTTACTATAAATTTCTCATATTAACCATTAAATAAAATCCAAGGCCTAGACACCAGGAATCGAACCCACTAAACCAACAATACATCTTAGCATTGCGGGTCTAGTCTCTTAACCGCCTAACATACTTTACTGTAAATTTCTCATATTAAACATTAAATAAAATCCAAGGCCTTGACAAGGGGGAAGGTGCGTTTCTATGGAACAGCGCCTCTAGATACCACCAGATTTCTTTTTTTTCACTAATCATAGAAGTAATAAATGCAACTTTATATTCAAGAACGGCTAATATCGAACCATCATAACCCTTTTTTTTCAAAAGGGTTTCAGAAAATTGTCTGTATTAGATCATCCTAGCTCAGAAAAAAAATGCAGGAAACAATTTTTACTTTTTAAAGGGATTGTGGGGGACAATGCTGGCTGGACCAGGAGAATTTAACGATAAGAATAACTGAATTTAAAAGTAGTAGATCAATGAGGACTCATTAACATCCCCATTATAGGAGTGAACGTGGCAAAAAAAAAGTGGTCCAGAAAGTGCAGATCAAAGTTTACAACTCCCCAGTATCAATATAACTTCATTTTCACGCTTCTCCCATTACTTTGCACGCCATTAAATTACTTTATTAGTAAAAGGACTTCACCCTCATCGCGTCCCCCCAAGAGGAATGTAATTATTCCCCTATTTCCCATTCACAAAATAATCAAGATGAATTATGTATGAAATAATATTTTGGAACAGTAAAGATAAGATTGTGAAGGATGATGGGGGGGGGGGACTAAGTAACTAAGCGCTTTTTCCTTACTTAAATTGAAATAGAACTTAATTATTTTTGAGTTTATAAGTGGTTTAAAGTTTATAGTAAGTATTTTAATAAGGGTGTTAGCGGAGAAAAGTTTATTTACAAATGAAGAGGGAGAGAGAGCGTAAGATTTCCGGCATTGTGGAAAGATGTGACGAAGACGCGGACACTTCCAGCCAGTGCCAACTTGATATCTTCCCATTCTACCACTAGTAATTATCAAGACAGCAGGGGACCCCCCCCTTTTCCACTATTTCAGTAAAGCTCAACTTAAAACTGTATTAAAACATTCGTATTGCTTTAAATATTGTTCATTAAGATTTGTTTAATTACGTCATGGATTATTTTCTACTTTAAATAAAAGGGAGTACAAATTTTACCAAATTGTAAAAAATGTAAGACTTCTATATTGTCTATCTCACCATAATTAAAAAAATCATTAATTAATTGATTTATTGATTTAGTTCTCAATAAAATTCCTTCCCAACTAAGGTTGCCATCGAGGTATTCAGAGAAAATCAATGGAAAAATAAATTTAGTTCAAATATCACTTATGGATCACGGATTTCCGGCGACACTGCTAAAAATAAATAAATAAAGTGACGTGTAAGGCTGACATGATATTTCCTTACTTTAATTCCCATGGTATTCCAAGGATTTTGCGATCAACTGGGAATTTTGATAATATATTTTTAAATATTAAGTGGGAGAAAGAAGCTCCTACTGGCTTTAGGGAATGAACTTTGGCGGTAAGCAGCAGGATGCTAGAGGCGATTGAATGATAAGAAGTTAAGAAAAAAATGTCAGTTGAGAAATGTCATTTATCTTCAAACTCTGCATGTTTACTAACTCATTCAAACATAATATTAAGTGATAAAGACCATTGCTTTAAAGGGGGGGAAAGTCTACAACAGAACTAACTGTGGTAACGCAAGGGCTGGGAAGACTACGTGCTCAGTGTAAATTTAGAAAGATGAAGAAACAGGACTTCAGATTTTGCAGCCTCAGTGTGAAGGGCTAATACTAGAGAGTTCAACTATTCGATGTGAAACCCACGCTGCCCCAACTTAGCCCCAGCTGTCCCTCTTAGCCAAGTTTAGCCAAACGGTCAGGACTGGGGGCTCTAATTTGTGGGCTACCACAATAGTGTCTTTAGATCGCCATAGCATACGCACGCTTTAACAAGCTTTTATCATTTAACTGTTTTACCAATAATTATTTGGTCACAGGGGCAATTCAAGAATGGTTTAGAATAAAATCGAAAAAAGGAAATGTTTTTCCAAAGACAGAGAGCTGGAAAAACAAAGGAATCAGCCGAGAAAGGAAGTGGAGGAAATGGTTGGGACAATCAATTAGTAGGCTGAAGGCAACTGTCGCCTTGTCACCCTCACAATGGCTTCAAATTGAAGATCGACTGCTAAGTTCGCTTAGGCAGCGCCTTGGGTTGCGCTGTCATGCATACATATTCCCAAAACCACCAAGCCCCTAATATCTTATATACCTACTACCTATCTTGTGAGCGAGAGACAGGATGCGACATGTATCCTATACTACCTATATAATATAAGCCCCCCCCTCTGCACCAGACTACAGGAAACAACACCATCTTACAAATTTACCGTTGCTATCGATCCCTATAGACACACAAAAAGCAGCAGTTGTACAGAGTGAAGATTTAGGCTTCCACTTGCAATACCCCGTATACACACTGTTGACATCTCTACCGAGCGATCTACTAGCTCGGAAAGAGAGGCTATTGCTGTTTGCAACACCCCCTCTCTCCATACAAAAACCACCCATTGGGTGGTTGTAAGATTTGGGTGGGTGGGGGAAGCAGCCCTGGAAAATGGCAAGGGAAGTTTTCCCCAAACTGTGTATATGTGTGTATCAATGATTGATTACAGTTAGCCCATATGTTCCCTATCTAACCAAAAACTCGTTCCCTAAACAACGTATCGTATACTCTAGAACTGATGTAATAAATAGAAAAAAGATTTATACCTACTTTTTCCTGACAGGATAACTCTACAGGAGTTATTTAAAACTATGTACGTCTGGATTTACTATATGGATGATGGATTTCAAGATATTGAGGCAAAAATATATACAGGGTGAACCAGTAAGTATTATCCATAGGCCTACTGTGTATAGTACATCTAAAGTGGAGTTCAGTGACTTATTGGCCAACTTCATATTTTCTACTGTTCTTGAGTGACGTCACTTTAATTTTTTTTTTCTAAAACATTACTTTTTTCCCAATAAAAATGTTATTACTCAGAAAGTTTTAGTCCGAATTCGATTTTGATAACACGGTTAGAAAGACAGATAAATTTTCTAAAAATTGATACCATTTTGAAGCATAAGTTATTCTCCAAACAGCTTTAAATCTTCCTCCGGAAACTGGGTAAATAAAATTAATCGAAATTTTTAAGAAAACTTATTAGGCCCTTATGTGATCATTATCAGACCCTAGGTGCTGGCACTTTTTATATAAGTTTCCTTGTTTAATGTGGGCTTTCTAACGGTATATCATTTTCCAGGATTCCTTTCATCTTCATACGAGAAATTACGTTGGTTTTTGCAAGAAAACGTGTTTACGAGCACTCAACAGTGTTAGTTTATCTAGTTGTTTAATTCATTGAAAACTCTTTTTAGATGGACCAATAGTCAATTTTTAAAGTAGACTGTCTTAAAATAAGGAAGTCAAAGGTTACAAATTGCACCAAAAAAAATCATCTAAACTCTCTAAAATATTTGAGAAAATGTTAGGAAACATTTTAAACAAGTACTATTTTTATAATCTTTCCTTCACCACCAGGAAGTTGGCAATCGTCTTATATCCCTTCAAAACCAACAAACCCTAACCCCCCTCGACGGCCAAAACAAACATGGTTCTCACTTACAAGACCAAACTTGTAATAACACAATGAAAAAAGGAGCAAGTCAGGGTTACGATAATTATAATTTTATACAATTATACCGTTATAATAATATTCAGTGGAATAAAGTCGAATTTTCTGTTTTTCTAATAATAATAGAAAAAAAAATAATTTTATTCAGATTAAATAATAATTAGGAATTACCTTGAGCGCCAGGGCATTTCATGCTTCGTTCTAGTACAAGATTATGGTAATTTCTTTGGGAAAAATTCGTTACATTTATTTACATATATTCCCATGGCTATTAAAAGTCCAGTGTATTACATAAATACAGTTGTGTTGCATTTTATTGTAAGAAAAAGTATTTAAAAAAAATGTATTATCTAAAAATCCGCTGCAAACCCACTCACACGACTTATCTCTTACTACTCAATACTAAAACTTACAAATTCTCTTCTAAATACGAATATATCAGATTCATTGAATTCTTTTAGGTAACACCTATACAATTTTTTTTCATTGCGGGTCTATCACTGATTATGAAGGCACGTATTCGTAATTGACGAGATATCAAGGTTCGTGTATTTTACTAAAAGTAAAGTAATTGCCTATTTTTTCAGGCGGGCTTTACATGTAACTATCACAAATTAGGTGGACGGAGGCGATTAGCAAACATACTTTACTATAAATTACTCATAATAACCATTAAATAAAATTCAAGACCTAGACACCGGGGAATCGAACCCACTAAACCAACAATTCATCTTAGCATTGCGGGTCTAGTCTCTTAACCGCTCGGCTACCGTGGCGCCTGTGTATTTAGTATTTATTTATTTAATCAAGAAAATGAGTACAACCAACAAAAATAAAAATAATAATAATGTAATTTATCTCTTCGATGCAGTTTTCAATCAAATCAAGTAAATAAAGAATTTATTTTGTAACTCATTGGGAATTTGTTTTAAAATTTTAAAAGGTTGGTAAAAGTGAGTAAAAAAGAGGCTTCATTAGAGTAAAAATATATAATAAAAAAGCACTCCTATCGGTAATTATAAGAAACTCAAGTATTTGTTACAATTTTACAACATAAGGAATACTAATTGACAAAATTACAATCAATTCTCAAGAAAATATTGCATATTAATATGTTTATTAGAAGCGTTTATAAATCAAAGATATTGAGTAATGTTAGAAATTGAACCATTTAACAATTTTTCTTTAAATGCAGCAAACCAATCTTATTTGAGAAAGAACAATTATTTCAAGAATCTTTAAAAAACACTTATTGTAATTCACAATTATATAAACATGCTTAATTAAAATCATGCATAAATTATTTAGCTTACCTTTTTTAAAGAATATAAAAAAAGTCCATCAGCATCTCAGTAGATCACCAGTCCCAATAGCACTTGACACAATTTAAAATAATTCACAACACTAAATTCGCACTGAAACTTGTATATCACGTACTAAGTATAACTTGAAACACAATTTATAAAATAAAACTACACTTTAACACTCACTAATATTCACTTTAAAAAAACACGTAAATAAAGAGACACGACTACCGCGAGTTAAAAAAAGATGGCGGCCCGATAACTGGCCAGGCAGATCAGCTGGTATGTAAAGGTTATCTAAGCAATGTGACCAACTTAACTCTTTTTTTTTTAAATAATTGAATTATATGGTAATCAGTACAACACACACTAAGAATGTCTCTTACATTTACTTTAACTTCTAAGTATTAAAGCGTATTTACAATTGTTTGTGGTTAATATTAAAATTTAATTTTTTTAGCCTAAACTAAGTAGTTTAACTTACAATAATTTTCTTTAAAAAATTTAATATTATAAATTGCTACTTTAAACAAAATTATTTTCGGAAAATTCGCTAAAAACTGGGAAATTTTGATACTTATTTTTTTCACGTAAACCTCAAACTTCAAAGATAAGACTGATAGAGATTCATACAAATCTCAAAATGAATATTTCTTGCGGCGAAAAATCAAAATAAAAAAAGTTGATGCGATTAAAAAAAAAAAAAATAATAATAAAATAAAAACAATTAGGCCTTGGATTTTAATAAATTACGGAGCTCCCGGAAACTAGTAAAAGAATGTCTTGGCGATCCTATCAAATTTAATGATTTCACCGGATACATTAGTTTTTGAAGTGTGACAAAAAATGGTGTTTGTAAACAATTTTTAACACAAAAACGGTAAATCATAGGAAGCCATGCGTTTGGCTTCGCCAACACTATGGACTTAGCGGACCAAAAAAAAATCCTTCAAACCGGAAGAACCACTTCAATTTTTTTGGGCAGGAAGGGCCAGAGAATAGATGAGAAAGTGTTTTGTTTTTTTTTTTTTTTATAAGTGGCACCCTAAACTAAGCAGAAGGGTTAAACTAAGGGAGTGTTTTGCGAAGGTATACAACAACCCCTCTCCAACCCCACAAGGTTTTACTCTTTCTTGGGCGAGTAACGTGAGGGAACGTGATTTTTCTGGAGACAAATTACTATACAATTAATTGGATTGCCGACCCTAAAAGTTTTAGGTGAAAATGCAATTAACCCTTATTCAACCCACTCTATTGGATTTAGAAAATAGAAGAATCCTGTCTTCAGGGAGCCAGGAAGGCTATCTCTCTAAAGTGCCGTTTGGTGGTTTAAATAACAGGCAGTGCTACAACTTTTTGTTACATCTCTAAAAGGTAAAAAGAAAAAGTAAGGAAGTAAATTAACACGTTCGTGTTCTAATTTTCTCATTTCCTGAAATGAGTTTTTTATAACCGAAAGTGCACACTTTGAGCCCTATATGTTCTTTATATGGGTTTTACAGCATGAAGTGTTTGACAAAAAAGGGTAACTTTAGTGATTATTTGTTTACATGTAAGGGTAAGTAATAAGCGGTTTAAAAAAGGGCGTCCGGGCGACTGCGAACAATCAAGATCTAGGGTGACCTCTCCAGCCGCTACGGTCAAGTTCAGTCCCTTTACCTTCCTGCAGGTGGATGAAAAGGTAAAGAAAAACACAAACAAAATCCAGCTAAATTATTCAGCTATTATGAAGCTAAATAATTTTCTTTTCTTTTCTTTCATTGGAATTTACCACTGCAACGGTTGTTGCAACAAGCAAATATGGTAAGAAATAAAAGAAAATCATGAGTGGAAAAGGCACCCAGTGGTGCCACTCCAGTAACGTGCTTTGCTATACTGCTCTCACGATAAGAGTAGATCACGGAGGCCATCTTCTCTTCAATCTCCTTAGAGGATTACCTGGTGTAATGTGGAGGAAGATAGGTTGTTCTATGAGAGAGGGTTAGGATGAGCTGCTGTAGAGTGGAATGAAATTTTAAGAAAACGAGTGTTAGCAAGATTCTGTAATGAAAAGGATTTTGAGGTCATTATGGTTATAGTGAGGTTAGAGATACATAGAAAGGAGCGTTAAGAAGTTTTCGAAGTATTTTTTTTGACTGTAATGTCTGGAGGCGTAGTGAGTTGGAACGCTTAGTCGATACCCCATACTTCGATGCCGTATGACGCCAAATAGGTCGCAGTAACAGTAGATATAAGAGTCTTTTGTTATGTAGGTGTAAGTTTCGATCGTTTGTCCAGAAGTCAGGCGAGAAGTTTTGTAGCGTTGGTTAGTTTCTTTGTCTTTAATAGTCTAGTATGGGGATTCTCTTTTCAACCGTTTGCTTCTAGGTACAGTCCAAGATAGCTAAATAATTAAAACCACTTTTTACCATTTTTTCTGTTTGATTTTTGACGTCAGATTTAAGTGCAAGTTTAGTGCAGTAGTTGGAAGCAAGCATTGTTCGCTTTAAGTTCATTCTACGATTAAACTAATTGTTATTTCACTTTGCCTCATAGTTACGCGGTAAAAATAATATGTAATTAATAATAAGGTAATCTAGTTTATTAATTAATATTAAATGTTAATGTAGTTTTCTTAAATTTCATTCTTAATCTAGATGTTCTCCCCGTAATGTTATATGTACGTAATATAAAATAGATAAGTATATGTACATATATGTTTTATTTTTTAATTGTAAAATAAATATACATATTTTATTAAAGATGAATAAAAAGGTTAGTATTTCATTTTTGCTTTATTCAAAAATAATAAATATTCAGTAATAATTACATAAAAATGTATGGGAAATAAGAAGAACACAAAAGTAGATATTTATCTCTCTATATATACCCACACATAGAAACCCAAATAAAAAGGATATATCAGATTGAAAAGTTCCCGTGAAATAAATATTCTTCCCTTTTTTTTTAAGCACAAAATAATGTGAGTATAAAAACGTGGAATAAAGAAATCGAACGTGAGAGTTAACCAATTCAGCGAATTATAATTGTAATAATGGAAGGCCAAGAGTGAAATAAAATTTAAAAAAACCCATATTTTTGGGCAGGTTTTTTGGTACATTATTATTATTATTATTTTGCATGATTATGTTACCAATGGCAACGGTCATACGAAGCAGTCCTTTCACAATTCGTTTATATTCTACAGACGAAATCACTCACACACTCTCGTTCTCTCTCTCACACACACATTGTTTAAGAGTCTGTTCGGAAAAACGCTTTGAAAAACAAATCTTTTGTATTTTTTGTATTTTTCAATTTTCACCCAAACTTTAGTATGATGAATAAATTTAAAAATGTGATTCAGTTCACTGTGATGATCAAACTGATGAATTGTAAATCTATTGTAAAGAATGAAAATCCGAAGAAGAAAAAATCATGCATACTACGAATATTGATGAATTAATGATTTGGGTTCGATTCCCCTCGGTCTAGGCCTTGGATTTTATTTAATGATTAATATGAGAAATTTATAGTAAAGTATGTTAGGCGGTTAAGAGACTAGACCCGCAATGCTAAGATGTATTGTTGGTTTAGTGGGTTCGATTCTCCTGGTCTAGGCTTTGGATTTTATTTAATGGTTAATATGAGAAATTTATAGTAAAGTATGTTAGGCGGTTAAGAGACTAGACCCGCAATGCTAAGATGTATTGTTGGTTTAGTGGGTTCGATTCCCCTCGGTCTAGGCCTTGGATTTTATTTAATGATTAATATGAGAAATTTATAGTAAAGTATGTTAGGCGGTTAAGAGACTAGACCCGCAATGCTAAGATGTATTGTTGGTTTAGTGGGTTCGATTCCCCTCGGTCTAGGCCTTGGATTTTATTTAATGATTAATATGAGAAATTTATAGTAAAGTATGTTAGGCGGTTAAGAGACTAGACCCGCAATGCTAAGATGTATTGTTGGTTTAGTGGGTTCGATTCTCCTGGTCTAGGCTTTGGATTTTATTTAATGGTTAAATATCAGAAATTTGAAGTAAAGTATGTTAGGCGGTTAAGAGACTAGACCCGCTATGCTAAGATGTATTGTTGGTTTAGTGGGTTCGATTCTCCTGGTCTAGGCTTTGGATTTTATTTAATGATTAATATGAGAAATTTATAGTAAAGTATGTTAGGCGGTTAAGAGACTAGACCCGCAATGCTAAGATGTATTGTTGGTTTAGTGGGTTCGATTCTCCTGGTCTAGGCTTTGGATTTTATTTAATGGTTAAATATCAGAAATTTGAAGTAAAGTATGTTAGGCGGTTAAGAGACTAGACCCGCTATGCTAAGATGTATTGTTGGTTTAGTGGGTTCGATTCCCTGTGTCTAGGCCTTGTATTTTATTTAATGGTTAATACGAGAAATTTATAGTAAAGTATGATAGGCGGTTAAGAGACTAGACCCGCAATGCTAAGATGTATTGTTGGTTTAGTGGGTTCGATTCCCTGTGTCTAGGCCTTGTATTTTATTTAATGGTTAATATGAGAAATTTATAGTAAAGTATGTTAGGCGGTTAAGAGACTAGACCCGCAATGCTAAGATGTATTGTTGGTTTAGTGGGTTCGATTCTCCTGGTCTAGGCTTTGGATTTTATTTAATGGTTAAATATCAGAAATTTGAAGTAAAGTATGTTAGGCGGTTAAGAGACTAGACCCGCTATGCTAAGATGTATTGTTGGTTTAGTGGGTTCGATTCCCTGTGTCTAGGCCTTGTATTTTATTTAATGGTTAATATGAGAAATTTATAGTAAAGTATGTTAGGCGGTTAAGAGACTAGACCCGCAATGCTAAGATGTATTGTTGGTTTAGTGGGTTCGATTCTCCTGGTCTAGGCTTTGGATTTTATTTAATGGTTAAATATCAGAAATTTGAAGTAAAGTATGTTAGGCGGTTAAGAGACTAGACCCGCTATGCTAAGATGTATTGTTGGTTTAGTGGGTTCGATTCCCTGTGTCTAGGCCTTGTATTTTATTTAATGGTTAATACGAGAAATTTATAGTAAAGTATGATAGGCGGTTAAGAGACTAGACCCGCAATGCTAAGATGTATTGTTGGTTTAGTGGGTTCGATTCTCCTGGTCTAGGCCTTGGATTTTATTTACTGTTTAATATGAGAAATTTATAGTAAATTATGTTAGGCGGTTAAGAGACTAGACCCGCAATGCTCAGATGCATTGTTAGTTTAGTGGGTTCGATTCCCCTGGTCTAGGCCTTGGATTTTATTTAATGGTTAATATGAGAAATTTATAGTAAAGTATGTTTGCTAGTAGGCTCCGTCTATGACACCTAATTTGTTAACTGAAGATACAAGCTGCCGCCTGAACGAATAGGCTTTCCTTTTACTTTATGTATACACAATTATAATATAAAGTCAAAATTTGGCTCTTTACTGAATAGTAAAATTAGGAAATTATTTGTATTGAAATTAAGTGCCACATCAATATATTATACGCAATTCTACCACCTACCATCTATAAGAATAAAATTTGTTGTTGTGGAAAGTCTTAATTTAACTAATATTAGTTTCCCGCTGAGAGTGGATTTACTGAATTTTCTTTCAGTTTTATCGTTATCAGCTGATAAAGTTTATTTTATAGGGTGGGGAACCTGCTTTATGTTTATTCTATCAAAATTATTCAACAATACAGAGCGGAAGTTAGTTTTTTCGATATACAAAGAGGTTCCATAAAGTGCCGTAGACAGAGACGGAAATACTCAAAAGATTATCGATATTGATAACTAGGTTTTCCCCCTTCTCCTTAGTGCGTCTTTATTAAAAATTTTATTTCAAGTTGTGCTTTTTTTTAAAAAAAAACACTGCATCAGAGAGAGAGCGCTAAAAAGCTCCACGGCTAAATGATGCATAAAAAATTAATGCTAAAAGAGTTGATGCGAGAACGGGTCGCATTTTTTTAGTATTGTCTTTAATTACCCCTCCTCCATCACGATTCTCGGCCATCTAATTGCACGCTATATAGATTTTTAAATGGGCTGGAGATAAATAATTTATTTCTGTAATTGTTCCATTTAGTAATGGAGACACTTCCTTTTCTCCTAATACCACCAGCTGTTATCCTAAACCTTTTTTTCACATCTCCTACACTTCCTGAATTTTAGCACTTTTTTTTTTTTAATTTAAGGCGCTTCAAGATCTGGAGGGTTGTCGTTGGAGCTTGGAGCTTTTTTCAATGCACTGCCGGCCTATAAGCATAGTTCCCTTGTTAAAGGCAACACTGTCCGTCACCGGTAAGGAAGCTTCCCAGGAAGACTCGAACCCGGGAATGCAAGGCTCCGAAATGTAGTTTTATTAAAATAAATATTCAGGGGAAAATCCTAATCTAGTAAAATTTCCTTGTTCAAAATGGAAATTGGGTCAGAAAAGTGTGTATCCATATTATTTATTTTTCTGTTTTCTTGTTTTTACTTTATTTCCTTTGAGAAAAATCTATTGTTCAATAAATTGAAAAGAAAAAGTTTTTCCCCGCTTTTTTTTTTCTTAGATTAAATTTTCCCCGTTTATCTAAAACATATATAATCAAGTTTTGTAAGATATTTGATAAAGTTTTCAAAGTGAACAAACAAAGTAAAGAATGCTGTTGTATAAGACAGTCGTCTATATTAGTAACAACCCTGTCTGTACTCATGTATGTTCATATTGTTCAAAAACAAAGTTCTTTCAAAATTTTCTTATAACTAATTTTCCATACATTATAAATAAACATTGTAGAGGCGCCAAGATAGCTGAGCGGTTAGGAGGCGAGACCAGTAAAACTAATATGCATTGTGGTACTGGGTTCGATTCCCGGTCTTAGACCTTGGATTTTATTTAATGGTTAATAAAAAAAATTTATAGTAAAGTATGTTAGGCGGTTAAGAGACTAGACCCGCAATGCTAAGATGTATTGTTGGTTTAGTGGGTTCGATTCTCCTGGTCTAGGCTTTGGATTTTATTTAATGATTAATATGAGAAATTTATAGTAAAGTATGTTAGGCGGTTAAGAGACTAGACCCGCAATGCTAAGATGTATTGTTGGTTTAGTGGGTTCGATTCTCCTGGTCTAGGCTTTGGATTTTATTTAATGGTTAATATGAGAAATTTATAGTAAAGTATGTTAGGCGGTTAAGAGACTAGACCCGCAATGCTAAGATGTATTGTTGGTTTAGTGGGTTCGATTCTCCTGGTCTAGGCTTTGGATTTTATTTAATGATTAATATGAGAAATTTATAGTAAAGTATGTTAGGCGGTTAAGAGACTAGACCCGCAATGCTAAGATGTATTGTTGGTTTAGTGGGTTCGATTTCCCTAGTCTAGGTCTTGTATTTTAATTAATGGGTATTTAATAGTTTAAAAAAATTGCAGTAAAGTATGTTTACTAGTCGCCTACGCCCACGACACCTAATTTAGTAGTTAGACGTAAAACCCGCCTAAAAAAATATGCAATTACTACTGTAGCTAGTAATTGCTTATTCATTTTATTTATTTTTATTCTGGAATGGGTTCCAAAATGACGTACGTCATCTTGGAGTAGTGAATGATTGTTGTTGTTGTTTTTTGACTTCCGCTTCCAGTTTGTAAGGGAGAATGTTTGTGATCGTATCTAATTCTTTATTAAATTTTAAAAATAGAAAAATTTATCATTATATCGGAAAATATATATTTAAAGATCATTTTGTAATTGATTTATGTAGTTAGATGAGTTCCCTCACTTACGATAGAGTGGAAAAAGGCTGTATAATTTTTCCCATTAATGGAAAATTTATTTATTTTTTTTTAAACCACAAAAAACTGCTCAGGGAAATTTCCAACAAAGTAGAAGAAGCAGAAGAATGAAATCAACAAACAAACAAACAAAAAAAGAAGAAGATCAAGGTTGAAATTTCCACGAACTACGTAATTGTTTCGACCGGAAGTTATGCGAACCCGTGAGCTGGGATTTACTTACAGTGAAAATTCTCAAGATTTTATCTAATTTCTTTTTTAGATTGCATTAATTTAACCATCTGTTGCAAATAATTGGCTTTAATTGGATAAGTACGGGAAAGGAAGGGATGCCATTATTTAGCGGAAGAGAAAATTAACGTATTTTTATTCTCATTTAAATATGGGAGTCTCGTTTATTTTCTAATCTGCGTAATAGGAGCATAATGCACATGCGCAATTCTACTCTTATTTTTTTTTTGAAAAAAAGGTTTGTTCTTCTCGAGGTATAGTTCACTTACAAATCCTCTATTTGTTCCTCCATTTTACCGTCCGTCCATCGTACATTATTCAGCCATCCATTTCTAGCCAAGCTTCCTCTTATCACCACTATCAATCTTCCTCTCGGAATCCTCCCTTTTTCTTTTACTTCTTCTTCATCATGCCAGTTGCCATTCCCTAAATCTTTTTTCTGCAATCTTCCATCTTTCACTAGGGCCAACCAAGCTATACTAAACCACGGCTCAAGATCAATGGTTTTCTTTGTTTTCTTGCGGATTGTGCAGCATCACCAGTGGAATGGATGGGAGTGTTAAAAAGGAGGAAGAAGTCACAACACTCTGGAAAATAAGAGAGTAGGGAAAACCAAAAAATTGGTCACAGTTTTCCTTTACTTCAGCTGAACAGATAGTCTAAGAAAAAGCTAACAGGAAATTCAATATCAACTCTTAGGATTCGTTTTTTGGTCAAAATACAGTCGTAACTTTCCTATTCAAGAAGACGACAACCAACTCATAAATTTCTGCGCTACAAAAAAGTAAAGTAAAGTAATTGCCTATTTTTTCAGGCGGACTTTACGTCCAACTACCAAATTAGGTGTCGTGGACGGAGGCCACTAGCAAAAATACTTTACTATGAATTCCTCATATTAACCATTAAATAAAATCCTGGGGAATCGAACCCACTAAACCAACAATACATCTGAGCATTGCGGGTCTAGTCTCTTAACCGCTCGGCTACCGTGGCGCCCACTTCTGCGCTACCATAATTTCATACTTTCATTAAACATGATTATGGAGATGTACGTCATTTTCTTTACATCATCTCCCCCCCTCTCACTAGTTAGGTTATCTCTAAAATGAAAACTCTCATAACATTTAAATTTAATATTTAGGCTCTTAGATGACAACAGAGTATAACCAATAATAAGGTTTTTAGTCAAAATCGGGAGAACTAATTTGTCCAATCAAATGCATTATTTTTTAAAGAATTTTTCCGAAATTCCAACGATTTTCTAGCAGCATCTGCAACTTTGATCCAGGACAATTCAATTGTGATGAGAGATATGGACCAAAGGACTCAACTCGATAAGTTCCATTACTGTTAATTGTACTATCTTATAGCTACCTATATATAATATTAATAAGAATATAATTTGAGACTACATTTTCAAAATTGATAGCTGATCAGGATACTTTAATAAAAAATAAATTTTCTCAGAATTTTGAGATTTTAGCGCACATAAGCGCCTGAATTGAGCAGGTCCAATAGATCTTCTGTAGGCAGAAGCAGTAGAAGAGGCCCCCTTCTCGTAAACTACCAGAAGGGTGACTGAAATTAATGTTTCCCCAATATGGGCTTGATCTATACGCTTTCTACAGCATTAGCTATGGCAATATAATCTAAGCTTTCCCCCCAGATCAGCAAATTTAAACTTACTTTTCCTTTTACTTACATTACTTAACAATTCAAGAATGAGATTTTCGTTCAGTAAATGTTAAATTATGCGTAAAAATGAATATTTTATTTATATATGTACACAAATCCACTCGAACATATATGCAAACATATATCTTTGTATGGCCTTCACAAATATGTTTCCCTATTCTTATATTTCTCTCCCATTATTTTTTCAGGAAAGAAATAAGAAAGGAAATTCCACTGAGGCACCACACATGTTTGTTAAATGAACCATAAATTTTCAATGCCTTCTATATAAAGTTTGTTACTAACGATGGAAAAGAAAAGAAAAAACTTTTGGAAATTTCTCTGTTTCCTTTATACAATATCTTTATTTCCCCTAACCCGCCAAAAAAAGGGAAAATGTTTTTCTGGGAAACAATGATGATTTTTTTTTTTGGATCTTAAAATTTATAATTTCTAATTCACGTACGATTGGAAGTGATGATTACAAAGAGAGAGCATAAGCGGAAGGAAATTGCTACGTCAAGAAGAGAGAGAGAGGGAGTCGCAGCTACCTCATTACTTTATCCCCCAATCCAGTGGTGCAGGCGAGTTCTTGGAGGGGATAGCTCAAGCTAACAATAAAAACTCCCGAGCGGTTAAGAGGCGAGACCCGCAATGCTAAGATGTATTGTTGGTTTAGTGGGTTCGATTCCAGGTCTTAGGCCTTGGATTTTATTTAATGGTTAATGTGAGAAATTTATAGTAAAGTATGTTAGGCGGTTAAGAGTCCACGACACCTAATTGGTAGTTGGACGTAAAGCCCGACTGAAAAAATAGGCATTACTTTACTTAATAAAAACTACAGATTATGATGTAGAAACTAATAGTTTCGATTATGAGTCAACAGGTGCTTATTTATTTTTTTTTACTTCCTGTTACGAATATATATATAGAAATGCCTCCTTGAATCGCCATATTCAGTAAGGAGAACCAACTAAAGTGTCTGATAAAGAGTCCACCATCACAGGATTCCACCATCTTACTCTAACTAACGACTCTGAATAGATCTTGGAATCAACATTTTGGAACTATCGACAGTCTGTCCCCATACAGCTTCATAACAATAGCAGGTTCAAAACCAAAAAAAGGAAATGCAAGGCTCCGAAATGTAGTTTTATTAAAATAAATATTCAGGAAAATCCTAATCTAGTAAAATTTCCTGGTTCAAAATGGAAATTGGGTCCGTAACTTCCAGTTACGAAGCAAGAGAAAGTACTGCAATCGATCGAACTTTTCGATATCGATATTTTTAACCGGTAATACCCTTTTTATAGATCTTTGAATAGAAAATAATTTTTTCTTTGTTTACAAATTAGAAGTATGGAGGAAAAGCAGGAAACTGGATGCCAGAAAGACTTCCTGGGACTGCACCACCTTACGAGGGCTACTTTATCTCCAAGTAGCTGAACAACCAGCCTCTCTAGACAGGATCAGGGGAAGACATCCATCAATCAGGGATTACCAGTCTTTAGAGCCCAAAAAAAAAAGTTAGTTCAAGCCATCAGTTCTGTTTAGAGATCGAACAGTCTTGCTCTAAGTGCGCTTAACTAAGTCAAATCTCTGAAGCTGTTGTCGTCAAGCTTTACAACCACTTTCATTCAATCAAATAATTTAAGCAATTTCGCCAGGACTTTTTATTTGGCATTGGCTTTCGCCATACAGCCAGCATCGTCTAGGTGCTTATCACTAGAAAATCACTCACTCTCCATTCTTACTTATAAATACATTCGCTTCACACATTCATCCCTCTAATATATTCAACTATTTACATACAAACTTACAGCTAATGGATGGATCAGTACTCTGTGCTCCTGTCATCCTTATAGCTTAACCGAAATTAAAATCACGTAATCCCCACGCCAGGACTTAAAAATTATTAAAAAAAATATAATTCGTTCAACAGATTATTTTTTAAATTGGTTGTAATTAGTAAACAGGAAATGCTTGCATTATACGTATTATTCCCATCACATCCTCCGACATTTCCGATTCCACCCTTTCCGTTACATTTCGCTAGTAAGAGAACGAAGAAACACCCAAAAAAAATAGACCAACCATCTTAAACCCAAATAAATAAGCCAAGAATGTTCTTAAGTAGCTTAGAATTATTCAAGAACCCTTAGAAGCACACTTTTAGGAGAGGTTACAGCCCTAACCTAATCTTGGCCACTATGCTCCCTAAATTTGCCTCCGGAAATGCCCTAAAAAACACGTAATATTTACAATTCGTTAGGTATTAACATTATTTTTTATCTCTCAGATAAAACTGCCTTTTTACAATGAGAAAAATCAAAATAAAATGCTCTCATCAGTGACGCCACCGTTTATTACGTACACAAACCGCATTTCAAATTTATAATAAAATATTCGATAACCATTTTCGAAAAAAAAAAACAACAACTTCCCAGAACTTATTTTTGTAGGTTGCACTTCCGGGTTCAGTGATTTTCATTAAATTTGAATTTTTTTAGCAATGAAAGTTGGTAGTTATATTAATCAATCATTTATAGGCGCAGTTAATTGTACTTTATTCTTAAGAAAGATATGTTTGCTTATAATTTAAAGTCGATAATAATTTCTCATAAAATTGGTAATACAATTCATTACGTAGCTGAACCGACACAATTACAGAAAATGACAAATAAGGCAAACTACACTAAACGCCAAAATTTTTTCACTTCCTGCTGTGACTCTGTGGGATAAAAAAAAAAGAAAAAAAAGAGTCCTATCTATTGTAATGAAGATCGATTAGGTGAACACAAATTGGGATCGATTTCTCTTCAAATTACTCACACTGGCTGTGACCATTTTTCATTCACCTTATCTATCTTGATTATCCCTTTTTCTCTGGTCAAATAAGAACCGCTAAAGAGATTTTTATAGGCATTTTTTTTAGGAAAAAAAACCCTTTGGTTTAAAACAAAATAAACTACCTCGATCGCGAAAATTCTACTTCTTAAAAGTAGGAAACACGAACTGTTTTCGGGAAAATATTTTAGATAAAAAAAAAAAGACCTGAAAAATTTATTTAGAGTAACGTAGTACTTCCGTTTAGCCGATTTTGAACAAAACGAAACTATGGCGACCATCATAATAAGGAAATATCAACTTCCTGTGATTTGTCGTATTTAAGTTGTGGTGGATACCGAGTCACAGACATATATACTTACACGCGCACACTCGAATAAAGTTCTCAAAACGGAAACTTTGAAGGTTGAAAACGGTAAAAAAACCAAAAAACTCGAAACTTCCGGTAAAAACCCCCCCTGAAAATCTGGACGATTATAAATTTATGTTTCAACTATTGATACAGCCGGTGTCCCTAATTACTGGTCTAGCTCAAAATTACTGCCACATTAAATCAGAAATAAAATTTTTGAATATTTAGTGGGAGCTCTCAGAAAATTTACGTACTCAAAACGGAAATAGTCCAAAACCAAATGATTAGTGAAAACCAAATAATTAGTAAACACACACACACAATTTGTCGACAAGTAGTTTGGTCCATATATATATGTACACAGACAGGAACGTACAATTTATGTACAACAGATCCCCCCCCCCCAACATAACCTCCGTACGATATGGCGTCGAACATACATATGTACAAAATTACTATGTACTATATACGAAAGGTAGGTACAGAATATTCACCCATGGGGGAATGTTAATTATATTTAGGTGTTTGTTATGTAATTTGTAATGAATGTTTGTCTGAGTGTATGTACACTTATATGTTGTATAAACATACATATGTTTGTATACTAAAGCGGTAATTAGGTACTACATTTAGTTGTATTGATTGACAATACCATTGTTATTGTATAGTGGGCGTTACTAATATAACACAACCAATTAGTTTACGTAAATTTAATAGTAAATTTAAATAGTTTAAATTATTGAATAGATTTTAATTAAACAATTTAATTATCAATTGAAAACTATGAAATAATCGTTTAAAATTGAAACATCTGCACAGTGACATTTGTAGTTAACCAATTTTTCATATTAACCATTAAATAAAATCCAAGGCCTAGACACCGGGAATCGAACCCACTAAACCAACAATACATCTTAGAATTGCGGGTCTAATCTCTTAACCGTCTAACATACTTTACTATAAATTTCTCATATTAACCATGAAATAAAGTCCAAGGCCTAGACCTGGGAAATCGAACCCACTAAACCAACAATACATCTTAGCATTGCGGGTCTAGTCTCTTAACCGCTCGGTCACAGTAGCGCCCTGGATATCCAAATATATAACATAAAAGCAGGGAGGTCGCTTGGCTGACTTAGAATTGGTAAATCCTGGAAATTTTGTAATAAGTAACGTCAAGAGGAAGTCTACGAGTGTTAGTATCAGAGTTTTTTCATTTTATTGTCAGTCAATAAATTAGCAAAGGATATGTCCAGTCGATATCTATAGCTTTCTTGAAAGAATGCAAAAATAGAGACGTTCTTGGCAAAAGATATTATCCTGTGGGCTTCTGTACGAGGAGAGAGAGAGGGACAATGTAGTTTAGGGTTGTACCATGAACCAACTTCTTTGTAACCACCTGTCTGTCCGAAAAATGTTATGTTTAAAAGTGGGGAAAACTATATTCTTGTTAGATTATTAAAGGAATAATCACAGCAGAAAAGATGTATTTTGCAAAACAAGTTTTGCGGGCGGCCGACCAACCGACCGACTGTAGACGGCACACTCTTCAACCAAAACCATGCGCTACATTGTTGTTGTTATTGTAGCAAAACCCTTGTGCCCCCAGACCAAGTATTCAAACCGTACACATTTACTTTGTGCAAAACTTGTCTGATGGGGATTTTAATTAATGAAATCAACACAAACTTGTCGCTGCGGTTTTGCTGCACTGGTTAAACCGGCAATAGGCGCAGAAGGGGAAAGAGGGAAAGAGAGAGCGATTCGAATCTACAAACTTCCACTGGTTATTAGTTTAGGAGGAAATTACCCTCATGAGTACATCCGCATGGAAAACTGTGCGCCTATGTTTGAGAAAATCGTAGCAGAAGAGGATGTTTCACATGCATGCAAACCACTTGTGATTAAGTACAATGCAAACGATGCATTTATTAAATAGCTGTTTACAAAAGAGCAGAAGACTGTGCTCCTGTGCTTGCACCCCCGGGAATTAGCATCCTAATAATTTCCATAATGATATGAGTGAGTATCTCTCGAAAAATAGCACAGATGAATCTACTAGAAGGCAACTGGCCATCATAGTGAGGCAGTTAATTAAAAACCGATTTGGACTGGCGCTAATTCAAGACCCCTGGAGTCAGAACAAAAGACTAATCAGATAAGAACCGCGAGTAAAATAGCCAGAATTTTGCCTCCCAATTAGCAATAATATGAATTTTACTTGTCTATCAGAAGGTATGAAGCGAAGATTTGATGCTAATTATAATAACAAACAAATTGAGGCGCCACGATAGCCGAGCGGTTAAGAGACTAGACCCGCAATGCTAAGATGTATTGTTGGTTTAGTGGGTTCGATTCCCCAGGTCTAGGTCTTGGATTTTATTTAATGTTTAACCCCTTAATGCACAGTATTTTTGAAAAAAAAAACGCTATATTTTATACGATTAAGTAAGTGTTATAGCTTGCAATCCCATGTAAATGATAAATATCAATAAAACGATTGTTTTTCTTTGCTTTCACATTATTTTCAATTCTCGATTATATTCGAGTGTGAAAAATTATAGCAGCATAAAGTACAACGCCGCTCGAATTATCTCGAGTGTGCACAGTTTGGCCAATTTAGCGCGCTCAAGTTAACTCAAGCGTGCACGTTAAGGGGTTAATATGAGAAAATAGTAAAGTATGTTTGGCGGTTAAGAGACTAGACCCGCAAAGCTAAGATGTATTGTTGGTTAGTGGGTTCGATTCCCCAGGTCTTGCCTTTTATTTAATGGTTAATATAAGAAATTTATAGTAAAGTATGTTTGCCTAATTCGGTAGTTGGACCTTATTTCAAGTAAAAGAGGAAGTAAAATATGTTGGGAGTCTTCACAGGTTTTTAGAAAGGGCGCTACGATAGCCGAGCGGTTAAGAGACTAGGACCCGTAATGCTAAGATGTATTGTTGGTTTAGTGGGTTTGATTCCTCAGATCTAAGCCTTGGATTTTATTTAATGTTTAATATGAGAAATTTACAGTAAAGTATGTTAGGCGGTTAAGAGACTAGACCCGCAATGCTAAGATGTATTGTTGGTTTAGTGGGTTCGATTCCCCAGGTCTAGGCTTTAGATTTTATTTAATGGTTTATATGAGAAATTTATAGTAAAGTATGTTAGGCGGTTAAGAGACTAGACCCGCAATGCTAAGATGTATTGTTGGTTTAGTGGGTTTGATTCCTCAGATCTAAGCCTTGGATTTTATTTAATGTTTAATATGAGAAATTTACAGTAAAGTATGTTAGGCGGTTAAGAGACTAGACCCGCAATGCTAAGATGTATTGTTGGTTTAGTGGGTTCGATTCCCCAGGTCAAGTCGTTGGATTTTATTTAATGGTTTATATGAGAAATTTATAGTAAAGTATGTTAGGCGGTTAAGAGACTAGACCCGCAATGCTAAGATGTATTGTTGGTTTAGTGGGTTTGATTCCTCAGATCTAAGCCTTGGATTTTATTTAATGTTTAATATGAGAAATTTAATATGAGAAAGCCACCTGAAAAAAATAGGCAATTACTTTATTTTTTTAAAATAAAAATATTTATACGTAATAAAAAAAATATGGATGGGAGAAAAAAAAAATTATCTAATAGAAATATCAAATAAGTGAAGTAAGAGTAATATGAGTGTTTAACGCTAGAAAATTTTCATTAATATAATTGTACAAGTGATAAGTAGAGTATAAAAATGCACCTACGGGAAATCAGTGGGTGGAGGTTCAGACAGAATAAAAAAACTCTGAAAATGAATGGCAGTGGATTTCCCAACTGTGATTCTGCTAGCGGCTAGAGGAATTGTACATGCGCACAATTGGTTTGGTGGAGGAGTGGGGATTTTTTTTTTTTTTTACCTAGTGTGTAAAAGTAATAAGTAGTGGTAGTCGGGGGTTTGAGAAAAGTATTTTATTTAAACCAGGAATTACCCATTGAATGAGAAAATGTTACCAGAATACTGCTATTTTCTCCCTTTAGCTAAACTCCATTTTTACATGGGTAGTTTTTCTCTTGAGCCAAAGGTAAATGTGTGTCTGTGTGTGTGTGTGTGTGTGTATCTGTGTATATCAGTAAAAATACAATGTAACCTAGAGCCTTGTAAACATTAATCCTCCAATACCCATTAGGAAAGTCTTAGGAGATCACTGCATAGGGTTGTTTTCTAGGAGAGGGAAATAGAGATGTAGGAGCTCCAAACGAATAGATTCTTAATTCTAAAAACCTTATTTCTTAAAGGTAGTTTTCCTTTTGGACAGCAAAGAGATCTACTTCATTGCAGTGTAACCTATCTCAAAAGTAACCTCCCCGCTTCTAGCCCGCTTAGTCACACCTCCATACCTTAACTGGGAAACATGTCCAGATGGTTAAAAACTTCTTATTCTTCGTAAATTACCTAGTTACCTTAATGTGAAGTAAACTGAATTCTCATCCTTCCTTTATATACTATAAATATAGTGTGGTTTACAACTAACTAATTTCAAAAAAAGAAACTACATCCTACAGTGTACACTATCATGTCTAACAAGGTCAACAAGAATGGGTAGCTAAAGATCTACACATCTTATTGGAACAGTTTAAGAATTACATCGATCTGCAGCTGATCCAAGATTCAATGCTTCTTGATATTTGCTCCTTATTTCCAGTAAAAGAGGAAGTAAAATATGTTGGGAGTCTTCACAGGTTTTTAGAAAGGGTGCTACGATAGTCGAGCGGTTAAGAGACTAGGACCCGTAATGCTTAGATGTATTGTTGGTTTAGTGGGTTTGATTCCTCAGATCTAAGCCTTGGATTTTATTTAATGTTTAATATGAGAAATTTACAGTGAATTATGTTTGCTAGTCGCCTCCGTCCACTACTTTGCTATTGTTTACTGAAAATTTTATTTATTAATTTTTTTGTTCAGCAACACCTTTACTCCTGCTTTATATTTAAGAATAACACTGCCGTACCTTAGAATGGTAAATTTAGAGGGGAGCCTACCCACAACCTCACTCAAAAGTGCCCTAAGTCAGAAAAAAAAATTATTTAATAAAATTTGAAGATGTGAGTTGTAGGGTATAACCACGCTTGCCTATAATCACTAATTTTGATACGCTTGAACTCCTTAACGTTTTCCCAAAGGATATGCTAGTGAACCGGCCTCTACAGAGCCATTGGGTAGCAGAACTGTTGGCAAAATGACATGTTGGCACCTGTCATGCCTAAACTGTTGGAATAGCGAATGGAGATCTCTCTCTAAACAAGCTTATATATTAACGTCAACTATGGGTTAATTGTTTGTGGAGGTAGTTATTGATTGTTTATATTGGATAGACATGTCTATTTGGTGTGTAACTTCTAAAAAGAAGTTAGAATTGAATAATTTTACTTTACGCTATTTGGTGGACAAGTGAAGATTGCTAATTTTACTTTTTCTTAATTTTCTTTGGAAAAGATTTTTTTTCCTCTTTTTGGATTTGTGCAGATTTCCATTTTCAGATTTCAGCGGAAATGTCTATTTTGAGGTACCCAAATTAAGAAAAAGTGGTTTTACAAATGGTCTTATATGTACGATAAGATTTTGGTGAAAATCGCTCTTCAGGAACCCAATCACCCCACTTCAATTGCTAAAAAAAAAGCGACTGCATCAGAAAATCAGCCAAGAAATTTATAAAAAAAACGAGAAACGCCGTTCGATGGGACTGATATACCTACTAACTCGAAATGTTGATCATAAATTGCATGCTAAAAAATATTCTTCAGCTACTGGCGTTGTCATAAATTGTAATTAAACGCATAGCCATAAAAAAAATAAAAATAAATTATAGTTCCCATCTCGTTCAGTTTGGAAAGCAATCCATTAAAAACTGAGGGATGATCATAATTTCCTGGAAAAAGGACTTCCATCTAGATAACGAACCTTTTACTTTTCAAATGGAAGAATTCCAATAAGTCGGATATCGTCCTGGATAGCTTCTAGTAGGAGTTATTAAAGTACCAATCATCAACAGCCATTACACGTGTTCTATCTTTCTCTCTCTTGGTATTTAATTAAATTTCTTAAGGCTCCCTCTTTTAGAAAGGAAAAAGGAGACAATTCGAGTATAGGGAGCAAATTCTCGCACAAATATTTATTGACTCTCGATTGAACAGTAAAAAAAAAAAAAAAAAAAAAGAAGAATCGATTTTACTTAAACTTGGTACGTTTGCATTTATTGCAATTCTGATAAATGCGTGTTTAGTAGGCGCGCCTCTAATGTGCCACTCTAGTACATTGTTCAATCTTAAACGCCTCCATGTTAATAAGGAATTCAGTTATGTAACCAAATTTCTATTATTCATAGCGGAAATCATATTTATAATCATAAAAGGTCTAATTTAAATTTCCAACTGAACGAATCCATCGAAAGGGAGGATAACCGCACATTACCAGCATTTCCTAATTGCCCAAGATATGCCTATGCAGACGCAAAATAAGGGTTTTATTTGGAGTTAGGCATAAACTATGCGAGGTTCTGAGAGGGGAGCTATGACGTCATACTTTGCAATTCATTTATTAGACAAAAGTAAATTTTCAAACCAGTGTCATAGAAGTTATTAAATTTTATTAAATCATTGTATACCCTCAACGAATGAATTCAATGATCGATTTTAACTTGCAGTAGTTATATGGTATTTCTGGTTGAATATATTAAAGCATATACGAGTATTGCGGAACTTGCAGTCCTACATCTTCACTTCTAAAACAGAAACAGCTTGGTTCGTTCTAATTGTAGTAGTGAAAACTAAAAACACATTAATATATTAATCGATCGATATATCGATATACGCTTACAATCCTCTTCTTTTTTTTCAGTACAGTAAAATAAAATCTCCATACTAGATTTAAAAGAACAGAACTAAACAGACGCTATCGACTACTTAAAAGAATCTTAGGCGAAAGATCAAAACTCTCTCAAGACAACAAAAGACTAATTTACACCTACTTCTACTTAAAAACGTATCTGTGCATATAAAATAGAGCTGTGGTGGTTCAACCAAAAACGCCTCCAATCGCCAAAGAATTCAATCTCTGCAATCTAAAAATACTTCGATCCTCAAGTAAACGCACCATTATACTAGGGTCGTTTGAAAAGTCCGTGCAAAAATAAAAACTACTTAATTTTTTGGGGTAAACCTTTTTTATTTTTCAACATAGTCTCCTTTTAGGCTTATACACTTCGTCCAACGCTGCTCTAGTTTGTTGATCCCTTCCGAATAATAGGATTTGTCCAAGTCTGAAAAATAGCCATTCGTTTCTGCAATCACCTCCTCGTTTGAATAAAATCTTTTTCCCGCCAGCCAGTTCTTCATATTGGGGAACAAATAGTAGTCCGAGGGAGCCAAGTCTGGAGAATAGGGGGGATGTGAAACGAGTTGGAACCCTATTTCCATTAATTTTGCGACCACAACTGCTGAGGTGTGAGCTGGTGCGTTGTCGTGATGGAAAAGGACTTTTTTGTGGGCCAATCGTGGGCGTTTTTCTTGCAGCTCGGTTTTCAAACGGTCCAATAACGATGAATAATATGCACCTGTAATAGTTTTACCCTTTTCCAGATAGTCGATGAGGATTATTCCTTGCGAATCCCAAAAGACAGTCGCCATAATCTTTCCGGCCGAAGGAACGGTCTTCGCCTTTTTTGGCGCAGATTCCCCCTTGGTAACCCATTGTTTAGATTGTTCTTTGGTCTCAGGAGTGTAGTGATGTATCTATGTTTTATCCACAGTGACGAAACGACGCTTAAAGTCCTGCGGATTCTTCTGGAACAGCTGCAAACCGTCCTTGCCAACACTTCACACGATTTCGTTTTTGGTCAAGCGTGAGCAATCGCGGCACCCATCTTGCGGATAGCTTTGTCATGTCCAAATGTTGATGCAAAATATTATGTACCCGTTCATTCGAGTTGCCCACAGCACTAGCAATCTCACGCACCTTCTTCACTCTTCTGTCATCCATCACCATATCATGGATTTTATCAATGATTTCTGGAGTAGTAACCTCAACAGGGCGTCCAGAACGTTCAGCGTCACTTGTGCCCATATGGCCACTCCGAAAATTTTGAAACCACTTATAAACTGTTCTAATCGAAGGTGCAGAGTCACCAAAATGTTTATCAAGCTTCTCTTTAGTCTCCTGAGGCGTTTTGCCTTTCATAAAGTAGTGTTTAATCAACACACGAAATTCTTTTTCGTCCATTTTTTTGAAAATTCACTCGACTTCCACGATTCAAACGAATGCCAAACACAAAGAAATAGACCGATCTGGGTGAAACTTGGTGTGTGTTCTTCCAAGAGATGCTACTAACTAAACATAACCTCGATACGCGCCAGTAGTGCTATCTCTCTGACTTTGCACGGACTTTTCAAACGACCCTCGTATGTCCACTAACCCGGGAGACTATGCATACTGATCTTGAACATAACCTGTCATCACACAAGTTCGCCAAAGCCTTCTAAACTGGAAACTACACTACAATCAGCCAATCACACATAAATCCTCGTAGCTCAAAATCTTTCTTCAAGAACTCTACCAGAGAACCTAAGAACAAGACGTCTTAGATGACCAGTGGTCTCGAGATCTTCTCTCTCTCTCTCTAGTGAGCAGAATGACAGAACAGTTACCATTGGGTAACTTCTCCACTCCGTTTTCTTCCACTGTTCACTGTTATCATTGTTAGTTATAGCGTCAACGCCCTGATTGCTGCAGGCACCAATCAACGAAGATAATCGATAACAAGTCCAATTTAAAGAGAAAACAAACATTTTCTTTTTAATCAAGTAAAAGTCAACAGTTTGATTTGAATATAAGATAAAATAACACAAACCATATCTTTTGATAAAAAAAACCATTGAATGAAAACTGGGCAGATGTTGAGAAGATTCACTCACTTTGTGAATGCAGTTTGCTAACATCCGGTTTTCCCTTTAATGTCCACTCTCTCTAGTTATTAGTTTTTCTTTTTTAACGTTTCTATAACTTATTTAAAGGGTTTATTTGATCTTTTAGTTTTTTAAAATAAACTTACTGAAGCGTTAAATTCCTAGATATAGCTTTATGGTATAGCTCCCTACCAATGAAAAAAGAGCGAAATACGCGATTGCTTCATACTCCTGAAAAGTGATTTCCACCCGGAAATGCGGGTTTTAAAGTACTTCCAATTTTTGTAACTAGGAAAAGCCTCTTTAGCATCATTTTTTTTTTTAAATGTCTTCCCTGCAATACACCTTCATCAAGTATTTAGAGGAAACCCTCAACGATCTTTTCAAAGGAAATTCATACGTGCATTTCCGCTTAAGACGCCATTTAAAAAAATAAAGAAAGAAAATTGATACCCTTTTTCTTTATAGCAGATAATAAAATTGGAGACATAAAAAATTTAAATCTCACATAAAATGACCTCACACAAAAAAAACTAGTTAGCAACTTTGTAATAAACTAGTTTATGACCGGAAGGAGGCTAGTGAATAGTGCAATATGGCGAGGATCTCTCTCTCTCTCTCTCTCTCTGAAGGTAGTTAGGCATTAAAAAGGGTTGAGAGGAAGTGGAGTGAAGTATGTCAGTTATTTTAGGAGATGAGCGGACCGGATGTACTGGGGGCAAACTGTAGAAAAAGACGAAGAGAATTTATAGAATATTCTACTAATTTTCTTGATCAGGGGTTCCCAAACTGGGGGGTGCTGGACGATATTACAGGGGGTGCGAGAAAAGTCCAGGTAAATAAAATAGGATATTATTATTATTATTCAAATATAGTACAACCTCGATTAACCGGGCTGGACCTCCGGCTATACCCACCCCGGAAAACTGAAATCCCGGTTAAACCGAATACATAGTAATACATTACTGTTTCGTCCCAGAGATCAACCCTATCTTAAGATAAGATTCTAATAGGGCGGCCTTTAAGGCCTACGCCACAGCGACCCCTTTGGATCTATTGTGGCTCCACTTCTCTAGAGATCGCCCTTCAGACCCGTCCGTTTAATCAGACTCTTAATTCTGGAAAGCGACTCTTGGGTAAAGCTCACCAGGCCTTGGTATTTCCTTCCCGAGAAGTAACATCCTTAGCCAGACAAGCCCGCGTCACACTGACAAAACACGTGCAGTGCCCGTTTCCTCCTCTTCCTGCACAGAACCTACAGAGGCTATCATCTGCCAGGCCCATGCGAAGCATGTGTTTTCTGAGCCTGCAGTGGCCGGTTAATAGGCCTACCATTATCCTTATAGCCCCACGGCCTAGACGGATTAATTCTGCAGTCAGCTTTGGCGAATAGCCCTTGATGAACTCCTTCGCCTGTCTCTGCCCTGTGGTGGCAAGCAACCACTCCTGAGACCTATACTGCACCCATAGTTTAATGGCCGCAGTCTTAAGACACTTGGAGACCCCCAATATAGAACTATCTTAGACGGCAATCCTTTTTTTTTATTTTTTAATATAAAACCCAAGAAATTCAGTACTAATTGCGCCATATTTTGGGTTTTTACATTACATACATACATACATACATAATGACCCTTCAAGAAAATCCAGGTATAAAAGCGTTGCTGCTACCACGCCCTACAATTATGTTACATCGGAAGACAAAAACATTTTTCCTGTCCCCACCGAAGATTAACTTTTGTTTCGGGCGCCGATCTGAGGTGTTCTTATGATGACTCAACATGATCCCGGTTAATCCCGAATCCCGTTTAACCGAGGGCCGGTTAATCGAGTTTGCACTGTATTTTTCATTATTATATTATCTTGCACATATTTTAAGAAAATTATTATTTGTTGTAAAGTCTACTTTCTTTGTTATATACTCTATTCCGCGTTTGATTTTTTGTTAAACTTATCCTTGAGCAAAATATAAAATTTCAGATGGTATAGGCTACGCGTGAAATATCTTTTTATCGTTACGGGGCGCAAAAAAAAAAAAGGTTGGAAACCGGAACCACTGGGGTCTAGATAATGCCCAATGTCACCAAAAATAAATGCGGATATAGTGCCATTTACGGAAGGGATTAGCTAAGTGGTTCCGTAGCGGAAATCTCGGGTTTCAATCCAGCCACGGCTCTTAGATTTACGAGCTTCTCACACTGCACTACAGTTCCAGTGACGCGGCAGTACACTGAAAAAAAAAAGCTCTAAGTGCCTCCAACAGCTTTAGATACTGACGCACCTCCAAAAAGTAAGACAGGAAACAGGCCCTTCCTAGAAGAAAATTTTTAGAAACAATTAGTAACTTAATAAGTAAAAAAAAAAATCCCCCAGAATTTTCCGTACGTGGAAAGTGCAAGCGTCTTCCTCTTCTTCTAGTAGGATCGCAAAGATTTTCAATTTATTTATTTAAATTGTCACCGGAAATACCCATTTTCAAGGTCCAGAAATCGCTCGAAACACAAGAAAATCATGGTCAGTTCCAATTCCAAAATAAATAAAATAAATAAATAAATAAAATATAAATAAAAGAACACTTCAATGCACCCAATCTTATCAATAATAGAATAAGAACACAAAACGAAAAATTCAACTATCTAATTCAATTATATGCGAATATAAACAGAATTTTCCTAACTTTTCATCATAATTTAGGGAGAGGAAGGAAGTTATACGAATTCAATTTAATACAATTTATTTTAATGAATGAATAAATTCAATATTTACCATATTTATAATTATTAATGAATTTATCTCATTCATTTTTACTTCACAGGTCTGCCAGATGACTAATGAATGATTCAACAGAATTTGAGAGAGTTGACTTATTGAATAGTACTTCGATTAATAGTCCGACGTACTGAATTATAGATTAAGCACTTTTCGATCAGTCTAGACCCGCAATGCTAAGATGTATTGTTGGTTTAGTGGGTTCGATTCCCGGTGTCTAGGCCTTGATTTTATTTAATGGTTAATATGAGAAATTTATAGTAAAGTATGTTAGGCGGTTAAGAGACTAGACCCGCAATGCTTAGATGTATTGTTGGTTTAGTGGGTTCAATTCCCCAGTTCTAGGGCTTGATTTTATTTAATGGTTAATATGAGAAATTTACAGTAAAGTATGTTAGGCGGTTAAGAGACTAGACCCGCAATGCTTAGATGTATTGTTGGTTTAGTGGGTTCAATTCCCCAGTTCTAGGGCTTGATTTTATTTAATGGTTAATATGAGAAATTTATAGTAAAGTATGTTAGGCGGTTAAGAGACTAGACCCGCAATGCTAAGATGTATTGTTGGTTTAGTGGGTTCGATTCCCCCGGTACTAAGCCTTGGATTTTAATGGTTAAATATGAGAAATTTATAGTAAAGTATGTTAGGCGGTTAAGAGACTAGACCCGCAATGCTAAGATGTATTGTTGGTTTAGTGGGTTCAATTCCCGGTTTCTAGGCCTTGGATTTTATTTAATATTTAATATGAGAAATTTGCAGTAAAGTATGTTTGCTAGTCGCCTCTGTCCACGACACCTAATTTGAAAGTATGATTTCAATTTTAAGTTAAACCAACGCCTTTCAGAATAATCCATATATATATATATACGATATTTAAAAAAAATAAAATTCTAAAGTTGGTAGAATTGAGTAAAGAAAGTTGGAAATGCTTTGGTGTGAGGACAGTAGCAGCTGCCCCCTGGTGGCGCACCTGCCGTTTAGGATTTCTACTCGACTGGTTTCTTGCTCTCACTCGTCACTTGCTGTCCCATTCCATCTCTGGCACTTCATCCTTCGTACTCCACAGCTCTCTCTTCTTCGAATATCGCCCAGTCAAACTCATTCGACTCTTACAGTCTTTTTATTATTATTATTATTATTTTTATCTTAGTTCTACTATTGAAATATATTTATCATTTCACTCTACAATTTTTACATTTCTCACGCAAAAAATTTACCTTCATTTTTTTTTGTTTAGTATACGATGTTGTAGGCAAAAAGGAGAACGCTTGTATCATTCATAAAATTTACTCCTAACTCAATTTCTGCTCCATAAATTCAAATATTTATCATCATCTCGAGTTAATAAGGATAATAGAAACTTTTATGAGAAAATATCAGACATTTCTTTCGTCATTTTGTACTTCCGTAATTCTATGAATAATAATTTTATTTCAATATGCAATCCAATTAGAATAATTTACAGAAAATTATTGGTAATATTTTTATGGAAATATGTATCAAAATTAACTCTGCTTAGATTACACCTAAAGGGTCACATTTGACCTTTTGCCAGGTCGCCACCCTGATATTCAATTGGCATAAAAATTCTATGAACTTCATTGATTGAATTGATGACCTTTAAATAGAGAAAAAAAATTTGCTTCATTGAATTTTGTTGTACATAATATATCATCACTTTGAGGCGCCACGATAGTCGAACGGTTAGGAGACTAGATCCGCAATGCTAAGATGTATTGTTGGTTTAGTGGGTTCGATTCCCCCGGTATTTAAGCCTTGAATTTTAATGGTTAAATATAAGAAATTTATAGTAAAGTATGTTAGGCGGTTAAGAGACTAGACCCGCAATGCTAAGATGTATTGTTGGTTTAATGGGTTCGATTCCCCCGATACTAAGCCTTGGATTTTAATGGTTAATATGAGAAATTTATAGTAAAGTATGTTAGGGGGTTAAGAGACTAGACCCGCAATGCTAAGATGTATTGTTGGTTTAGTGGGTTCGATTCCCCAGGTCTAGGCTTTCGATTTTATTTAATAGTTAAATATGAGAAATTAATAGCAAAGTATGTTAGGCGGTTAAGAGACTAGACCCGCAATGCTAAGATGTATTGTTGGTTTAGTGGGTTCGATTCCCCAGGTCTAGGCTTTCGATTTTATTTAATAGTTAAATATGAGAAATTAATAGCAAAGTATGTTGCCTCCATCCACGACACCTAGTTTGATAGTATGATTCCAATTTTAAGTTAAACCCACGTCTTTCAGAATAATCCTTGATTTAGAGGATGCTGTTAGTTTCCAAAAATAGTTTTTGAAAAATAAAAAAAATTAACAAAACATTACAATACCTCCACTAAAATCTTCCACTAATCTTAGGCGTAGAGATTGGAGAGACAAGGAAGTATCCTAGATTTTAGCCTTTGATTTTATCCTGTCGTAACAAGCATGTTTATTGTATATTATTGACGAGTTTCAGGCATTCATCCATCTTCAGAGATAGATTAATCAGTTTGTGAGTATAATTTGTAATTTTTTAATCATTATAAATTTCGAACAAGTTTAAACACGCAAATTGTGGTAATAGTCACGTGAATATTCACACAAGACATTTTGAATTATGTGATGTAAGGACACATCCAAATCAAGAACAGAGAGAAAATTGGAAAAACCACTTTTCCATACCCAAGGGACCTAAAATCGTGTATTTCCGGTGAAAATTCAATTAAAAAAAAAACAAAAAAAAAATACCTCCCATTTCCAGCAATTGAAAGTAATAAAACATGGCATTACAAACAAAAAAATGTAATAATAATAAAATAATTATTTCTATTTACTGTAAAAAACTTTTATGTTTGTTTTGTACAAATGCTGTTTACATAAAACCATATACATATATCTGATAAAAGTTTCATTCATTTCGGTTTAGAGCGGGGGTTAGGGAACTTGTTAATTATTTCAGCGGGAGAGTTGGTTTTAGGCGGGAAAACGCAGGAGGCCTCTCCTCCCGCCGCTCTATCATAATCTACGTTCCTACCAAAAAAAAAAAAAAAAAAAAATAACTTAATAACCTTGTAGCGTATCGTCTCTTTTATTTCAAACGAGATTACGTAACATTTAATCCATTACACGTTAGAGAGCGTGATTGTCAGCCGGTAGGACGGCGTGGAGTTGAAATTAGGTGGCGTGCTACCATTTTTTTTACTTTTATTTATTTATTTATTTAGTTTTTTTATATCATACATTTTTATTTATTTAATTTATATACTATTTTATCACCAAAAATGTTTTTATATTCTTTTCGTGATTTCAATTTATCATTTACACTTTATTTCCGCTTTTATTTTAGTCCTTTCAACTAGAAAGAGAAAATATTGCAATTGGGCAGTTTCTCAGCGGATATTTCCGTTTTTAAGATACCCTGGATAACGGAAAAGTGTTTTTTCTCTGTAAGGTGTGCTATTAAACGGAAGTCTGCCCACAGGGGATGCCACAATAAGATTTTTGATTAAAAGAGGTCAAGAGGCGGAAGTATCTTAGCTTAAAAATTTGAAAAGTTTTTTTCAGGAAAATTCGATTAAAGACATTTCTAATTGAGCGGTTTGGGGGGGTAGATTCTTTCTAATGCAATATAAAATTCAATCGATTGGAGTTGATAAGAAAAACCTGTGCGAGAGAAGTTGGAGGAGGAGGAGGAGGATAATGAAAGAAAAATATTGAGTTTTTCCACCAGATTTTCACTTTTCTTAACCAAAATTTTCACCAAGTTTCAAGTGCTAAGATTTTATGGTTTTTCGTAATGGTGAACCTTTTGAGAACTAATTGTTTTTCTACAAATTAAAAACGAGACGAATATCGAGAATGTTCTGGAGTTGGTTAGTTAGAATTATCTTCAACTCTCTACGCGTCATCGACAATGGGGGGGTTGGATATCAACAAGGTAGGGCGTCATGGATGAGGAATAGAGCGGAAGAGTATGAGAAAATCCAAGGAGAACAAGGAATATGGGGGCGTTGTTTTTGGTTCTAGAACCTCTACGATGAAGTTAGCTCAATGAAGTTGCTCTTTTAAAGCTATCTCTATAAAGTAAAACGGGTTTTGAACAACTGTATTAATAAGAATAATTAGGCAGCATTCTAGGGCCCCATTCTGTACACTTATCTACTCCTCAGACATACCTACTCATCCTCAAACTACTCTTCTCGCCTATGCTGACGATACTGCCATCTTATCTACTAACAAAGATCCATTAATAGCTCACAGAAACCTTCAGTCTCACCTCACCTCCTTAGAGAAATGGTTAAAAAAAAATGGGCTATCAAACTGAACGAGACCAAATCCCAAAACATTACCTTCACTCTTCCTCCTATCTTTTACAATTTTGATTCCTTTACCCAGTAGTCAACGTAGTCCGCTACCTTGGGCTTTACCTTGACAGAAGACTTACATGGGAATACTCATATTTGACTTAAGGAGAACAGAACTTTAATAGACGCTTCCGACAACTGAAAAGACTAACTAGACAACAGATCAAAACTCACTCTGGACAGCAAAAGTATATTATGTAAGTATACTAAAGCCAGTCTGGACTTATGGCACCAAAACTGTGGAGGTTCAACCAAACGCTCAAATCTTTCCAAAGGATCCAGAGTCCTTGCAGTCTAAAATTCTTCGCTCTATAGTAAACTCTCCTTTCTACGTCCACCAATCAAACCATTCACACAGTAACAAAAACACGATACAGAAAATTCCATCTTAACCTTCAATCCTCATCAAAATCCACTTGCACAACATCGTATCTTCCAGAACATTTCCAGACACTACACTTCTAGGACAGTCTTAAAAGACAGTGGGCCTCGGCGATCTCCTCTCTGATGAAGAGAGTCAGTAGAATTTAGAATGTTATTGGGAGTGTTACCGCTGGGGTAACTTCTCCTCTCTGTTATGTGTGATATGTTTTTGTTAATTGTTATCATTGTTGCTTATAACGCAATGCGTTGATTGTAACTAAATAAATGATTAAAAAATAAAGAATAATTAGACGTGTTGCTAATGAGCTTTAAAGAGAGAGAAAAATATACGAAAGTGTGACTTAACTGAAAGCACTTTTTCAGTTATTTACTGGAGTAAAGATTAGGTGAAATGGATTTTGCTTAATCTTGTTAGTATAACTAGGAATTGTGGGCCTGCTACTTTTGCAATATGTCTTGCTATATTAAAAAGAAAGCAAAAATTAACACGGGCCAGCATTTAATAAATGACTCAAGTTACTGAAGTTGAACAATTTCTCTTTTTTCTGCCCCCCCCCACCCATCCCCTGTTTACGTCATTAAAGTTAGGTCTCCTTGCCTTCTAGAGTGGCACCAGAAGTTCTAGATGATGGGTTTAGTGGTGGTGAAGTCATTTATTCCAAGAAGACACACCCAAACGACTTAGAAGGGTCTAAGGGTGGGGTGAGAGATTGTTAGTATGAACTAGCTTAGTTTTAGTTGATGTGCAAACAGCCCTCGGATCTTCCCCACACTCAGGAGGAGGAGGGCCAGTCTAAAGTGAAGAGTTTGTTGTTGCTATTGGTGGGAGTGGAGTAAGAGAGGAATGTTGTTATTGTTGATGGGTAGATGGTATTAGAAGAGACAGTAGGGTGGTTCTTCTGACGTTAGTACGGACATCATCATCATCATCATCATCAGTGATGGGTCCCTAGCCAGGAAAAACAGAGAGAGAGAGAAGGAAGCAAAGGGATTGTAACTATAAAAGGGATAGGGAATGACCCTGGTTAACTATCTCAACGGAAAATTGGGTAAAATGTACGACTGGTGTAGAAAGGAAATACAGGAAAAATAACCTTCACTTAGGAGGAAAAAGGAAACTAGGTACTTGGAGAGAAAAACACGAGTAACCCAAACACACATCCTCTTCCTTTTGACCAGTGGGTGGGGGGGGGGGGGTGTGCGGGACGGACCTCGAACACACAGATCGATATTTGAGTGCTTTACTTTGGTGCTTTGGTGGCTGCAAGGTAAAGAAGTGGCTTTAGATACCTAGTAACGCACACTCTGAATTAAATAACCGACTTTGAACGTAACATACGTACAAACAAACAGAACCCCATAACGTACATACGGACAAGCTTTTGCTTGTATTCTACCAGAACTCGGAAAAAGCAAAAATGATCCTTTCAGGAGAACTGAATGGACAGACCTTCTGAATGGCAGAAATGTTTTTTTTTTTTTTGGAAAATTAGTGGAAGGAACTTGCTCTTGGTGACTTTTCCGGTTTGTTCCTGATTCTGCGAAAAAAAAAACCGCAGAAAGCAACACCAGTAACCGAGGGCGTTCCCACAAGCTAGCCTCGGCTGGATAGTCCAAAAAAAAATCCAGCAAACTAAGTAGACAATGGCAGCTAGACTGGGTAGGTAAGTGGTAACTGCTAGGGGTTAGTTACCACAGTTGCTTTCACACTGAAGTTAGTTTGTCTGTGTGTGTAGAACAGGATGTGCATTTCTCTCTCTGTGTGTCCTCGACTGCTGTCCATGGTAGTGCATCTTTTTAAAAAGACTTCAACGTTCAACATATTTAAGGGCTTACAAGTTTGAACTGTTTCTTATTTTATTTGGAAGGTGTAAAGGTAGAGGACAGACAAGTTTCTTTTTGTGGCATTGGCTTCCGCCATACAGCCAGCATCGTCTAGGTGCTTATCACTAGAATATCACTCACTCTCCATTCTTACTTATAAATACATTCGCTTCACACATCATTCATCCCTCTACTATATACAACTATTTACATAAAACTTACAACTAATGGATATATTCCTGCCATCCTTATAGCTTAACCGAAATTAAAATCACCGTAATCCTTCTCTAATCATTTTCTTCCATTCATTCTATAACTTTTAAATACATTCATATTTCATTGCTAGCTCTGCTACAGATTTAAGCACATAGATATTGGTGGAGAACATTATGTCTTCGTAACGAAATGGTGCATCTAAAAATACCTGTACAAGTCGTCAAACATTCGTTTCCTTTCTACTACATACTCGTAACGTGGACATATCATTATTATATTGTCTTGAGATCCTCCTCCTCATTACAATCTACGCAAAGAGGAGAGGACCTACAGAAAGTTAATAACTCGCTGGAAAGTATCTTTTTTTCTGTTCAATATTGAAACCAATATTGGAAGTAAAAACTCGCAAGTATGAAGAAAATGTATCAGGTTAGGAAAATTTTGAAAAATACTGTTACAGCAAGTCATGAGAGTATGTACGCCAATTTTTTTTTTTTTACCGCCAGGAAGGTAGAATCATTAGTTGTGCCTTGTTGTTGAACTTTCCCTACGCCCCACTCTGCTCTATGGTAATGAAATATACATGGAAAACGATCCGTCCGTTGGTTGTGGAAATATAGGAGAGAAGAATGGGGAGTGGCAGCCAGGAGTTCGTGACTAACGATCTGATGACGTAAGGACAACCAACGTCAGACAGGTTTAAACCTGCTCGGGGTAACTATTTATAAATTTTTCCTCATTCATTATTTTGTGCTTCCCCCTTCCCCCTTCATTTTACTCGGAGTTTTTAATTACTCTGATTGATTCATACAAAAATAGAAATCAAGAGACAGAAGGGGAATCACTTTCAAGCAAGGAGCCATTGAACAAGTTCACCAATATTTTGTTTGAGCAGGCAACCAACAGGGTGTATTTTAAATCTCTCTCAGAATGGGATCTGATATATGTATAGGGAAACCAAGGCCGTTCCCTTGAAATACAGAGATCACCTGATTTCTCAGGTGGTAATGTTTAGAGAGTGTATCTCATGACAAACATTCTTGTACCAAAATTAGGTGGTGTTTAGACAGGCGAGTCGCCTGTACAGTACGCTCACCAATCCCAGAATCTGAAGAGGTTATAAAGGAGAGTTAAGTCCGGTTCCAGCATCAGCTTACTTCCTAGTATCTGAATCTTCAATGGATAATGACATCGCTCAGTCAGTTAGGAGATGTACGTACTTGCGAGATTTTGTCCATCACTCCCACAGAATCTGCAAAATGTTATTGCGTTCTAAGGCCAACTACTAAGTCGACGATGTCCCCCCCCCTTGAGAAAAGCCATCAGCTTGCGGAAAATATCTTCAGGCCAAGGCATGCCTCTTGTCTTCTTCTTCTTGCTTGGGGCACTACAGTCCAAGGAAGGACCTTGGCCGCCTCAATAATGCTGTGCCATTCATCCCCCTCTCTTGGGCCGCTCTTCTCTATCTTCTTATGCCCAAATCTCTTCTTCTTCTTGCTTGGGGCACTACAGTCCAAGGAAGGACCTTGGCCGCCTCAATAATCTTGTGCCATTCATCCCTCTCTCTTGGGCCGCTCTTCTCCATCTTCTTACGCCCAAATCTCTACACATCCTGCTCAACATTGTCGAGCCATCTCACCCGGAGCCTACCTCTCCTTCTAACCCCTCCTGGATATCCAAGAAATAGCTCTTTCGCTATCATGTCTCATGTCTTTACCTGCTAATAAGTAAAGTAATCGCCTAATTTTTCAGGCGGGGGGCTTAACGTCCAACTACCAAATTGGGCGACAAATCTATTTTTCCTAGTCATAGACGGGATTCGAACTGGCGATCTCCCACTTACAAAGCCACTACCTGCTACCACAATTCTCCAGATACCAGCCTCTCATACCGGAAAGCCTGGTACCGCATGTGTTACTGCAGATCCCTTCCAACCATCATCTTCAACTCACCTACCACCTGAACTAAAGAGTTTAGACCCCCATAAATGTATCTATTTCGGGTTCCATTACTTTTTATCGTTACTTCTTTCCCCCTCTCACGATTTATAAAAAAAAAAACCCTGAAGGAACCTTAAAGTCTATGGATTAAGTAACATTGAGAAAAGTTTGGAAAACTAATAGAAAGCCCAACATGAACGTAACTTTCTCTTTCTTGTTTCGAAATACAATAAAAGTTATAAAACAAAATCAAGAAGAAATTGAACTTGAAAATGTTTACCTAAAAAAATCCCCCACCATGTCACCCTATTTAGGGGAGCTTGCCTCCTCCCTTACACTGGAGAACTTTTGATTGAAATGTCAGGAACACACTGCCTCCACGATCTTCCTCTGACAAAGATCAATGTACCAACATATTTTCTATTTTTTTATTTTTTTTTATAACTTTCCTCGCTTTACTTTTTCTTTTTTTTTAACAAAAAGAAAATACACATCCTGTCGTAAGGATTGTAAGATTTCCACATCCCCTCGACATTTGGAAAGAAACAAGAATTACCTTCATCAATCAAGGTCTGTTGAAAAGGGCACTTCCCTAGCTTGCTGAGGGGAGGGGCGCTTTTCTTTTTGATGGAGGGAGAAAATAAGATGAGTTGACATGATTTACGATTCATAAGTGTTTATATTACTTTTTCTTTAACAAAAACAAAAAATGATTTAGTGCATTTTGGATGCACTTATGATGTCAGTGTAGACTGTTTTTTTAAATCACTATCAACAGAGAGATCAATGAATGTGATTTTTCTGAAGTTTGTCCAGGAAACTCTTGGAAAAATAACACTTTTCATTCAGTTTACACAAATGGCGCGAACTGCGCTGAATTACCCTCACTTATTTAATACTAACTTTGAACTTCCGGCCATTTTTTGCTTATTTTATTTTATATTTATACTTTTTTTTTTGAGCAAAAAAGTGTTAAACGGTAAACCCAAAGAATCTTAGCAAAGAATTTTTCCAGAGAATTATATTGGACGATCAAGAGAATTGGATATGCAATTGCATGTTGGTCTGCAAAATAAATGACTGTTCTTAATTATTATCGCATATCACGATTTTTTTTAAAGCTAAAATCGTCGTAATCCCTACTGAAACCAATCTAGACTTAGGGGCTCTTGGGAGTCAGCAAAAAGCAGTACAATATCTACCGTTTTCAATTATTACAATTAAAAATTCTTCGCCAAATAACTAACTCACCAACCAAAACGATCTTACTTAACCATTCATCAAGGACTTCATTTCATCTTCTTGTAAAAAAAGTTTCATTCCCATCTCTCTCTTGTCATCCCTAATCCATTTATCCTGTTCCTGTTCCATCAGGGATCTTGTTCGACGTCGAAAGCAGCGCTAGCCACGCGATTTCCTCTACGAAGGAAGTCAGTAAGTAATTAACTAATCAGTTAGTTTTTTGAAAAGTCATCACCGATGATAATTACGGTCACATGTCTCTAATATCAGCTGATTTACTTGTTGCAGCCTTTTATGGCTTTGCAGTAGTAAATTTAAAATAAACAAAAAAGAATGGAAATGCAACACATACAGGTCAGGTCGGTTAGTATAACTTCATTTCTGTAATAAAAAAATTGAAAGACATCCACAATTAGCGATTATCTGCAATGCATCATATAATAAAACGGTAAAATTAGAAATTTTAAATAAAAAATGTGACCGCAATACATATAGGTAAGGCTGGATAGTATAACTCTTGATATTTACTGCTGTAATAAAAATAAACTTGCCCTCAATTATCGATTATCTAATGCATCATAACTGTTGAATCATTAAAAAAAAAATTGGCAAACTTCACTACTACTGTCAACCCTCAACTGTAAGGGCTGTAGAGATGCTATTAAACATTTATTCTGTAACATACATGCATTTACTGTTGCATCTAGATTACCAAAACGGTAAAATTAAAGATTTCATACACAAAAAATGGAAACGCAACACATATAAGTAAGGCTGGTTAGTATAACTCTTAATATTTATTTCTGTAATAAAACTTGACCTCAATTATCGATTATTTATTGCATCATACGTGTTGAATAATTAAGAAAAAGGTAAAATTTTGTAACTACACAAAGGTACAAGCTAAACTTTGGATCTGGGTTATATGACAGCCTCATCTGGACAATGTGAGCCACAAAAAGAAAAGAAGAAGATAAAATGACATAACAGTAACAATAATAAAGTTTTATAACCAGGTATTATCCAGGCTAGCGACCGGCCATAATTGTGAGAAAAGGGGCGAGGCATACTAAGTGAGATTTTGGCGGCAATGTGGTTGGGCGTAAATGCTGGTTGATATTATTATAGGGTAACACCTAGATAGTGTGAGCTCGTTTATCTTTCGTCGCATGCTAGGCCTTTAACACCGTCACTGAGGAAGGAAGGGTCTTCTGCTACATCCGGCTTTTTCCTTCCTAGAGCTTAAGGGCAGGAACAATACGCAAGTACAGGAAGTTGAGCTTTGCAGATAGAATTCAGGTGACTTCCCAAGTAATATGGAAGTGATTACGTCAGATTGTTACTAAGACTACGCTTCCGTGTTGCTAGTTCTAAATAAAGATCTGGTATGCTCATATTTTTTTTAGTTTTTTTTTTTCTTTGGCATCACTTATTGTGTTTAAATTTTTCTAATTAAATTTACCGTCTAAAAAAGCGTTTCCCAACCTGGTGGTACGCGAGTTGCTGGTCGGTGGTACACGAAAAATAATCAATAATGGCGGACATAAAAATTAAAAAATCATAATTTTTTTCCTATAATACATAAAAATTATTTTAATGCAGTAAAGTTGTTAATATGTACAGTAATAAGGTTAGTCTGTCTCGAGATATACGAGAAAATATAATAGCACATTTAACAGGATTAAAATTAGTCTTTCATGGAGTATTTTCCCAAAACCCGAAAACACCAATGATAAATTGGATTTCAAACCCCCTTCTAGAAATAGAATTGCTCATTAGAATGCAATCACAAACCTAATATTCCTATAATAAAACAGGGAACATTTGCACTTAACTGATTTAAAATGAAGTAAATAACATTATGTTAAATATATTTTGGGAATTCTCAAAAATTATTACAAAAATGTCGGTCAACAATATTTTAGATAAATTCATTTATTTTCAAGTTATAGGGATTCTTTCTGAAATAAGATTGGGTGGCCCCCTTATGTTATTAAATTTAAAAAAAACAATAATATAATTTTGTACAATCAAACCCCAAAGATCATTGTTTAATGTGTAATAAGAACGAGCCGGAAACATTAATTGTTTATCAGCTGGGCCAGTCTATGAAAGTTTTAGAATCCCACTCCATATGAACAGATATAATAATCCTTAAAGAAGAACTTTGTAAATTAATTAATAATTTTGAAGAGAAAAATATGTGTAGCAATTTTTAATAATTATTATATAAAAAAAGTTTAAAAACTAAGAGATCTTACACTTCACAAAGTTTATAAAGTGAACATGAACTTGGAACTCCTTTGTAACAGATACATTGGTATCTTCTATACAAATAAAGATAATAATAATAATAAAATAACACACTCGGGAATAACAAATATCACGAAATACTATCATTTTTACGAAGTGGTACAATAGCATGATTGGTACTACCACCAATGGTACGGTGAGCCGAAAAAAGGTTGGAAAACGCTGGTCTAAAATGAAGAATTTTATGTTAGCGCTAAGTTTTATATCCAAAAAACTCTTTGTAAACAACAATTGCTCTTTGGGAAACCATTTAACAGATCAAGTTTGATTTTTGAGGCATATTATTGGACAGGCGTGCCACCACAAAAAATGGAAGACCATCTCTGTGCAAGAGAAAAAAACCTTCTGACCACAGTTGAGAAGTTCGAATAAAAATAAACGATTTGAATACATGAAATTAATTATGACAGGAAGTTTTGCTATATATTCACTTATAAAAGGAAGTGAAAAACAATTTAAAAAAAGAAGTATAAAATGGTGACAACAGGAGGATAGGACTCAAAAAAAAGGAGGAATTCTGGGATAAATTTTCAAGTGTCTGAACTGCGCATGCTTATATCGTAAAGCGAGGCTTTTTTGGTACGTCCAACATAAAGACTAACCCCAGCTGTTCCTAAGGGGGGAGGCCTGACAACAAGGGGGAAAACAAGATTGTTGTTAACACTGAAGGACGAAAGGGGGCATCTTCCAACCATCTCAGCAGAGTAATTCATCTACTGCCAAGGGAGTCGTACATCATGGAAGGTCTAAGAAGATGTAGGAGATGTTCTTAAAGCGGCACAAAGATGTTATGAACACTGGCCGTAAGGGAAGACGAAAAAACTTGGTTCCTCTTAAAAAGGGAACAGCTGGTGGTGGTAAGATGCGAGCTTTTTCCTCGAGTGTGTAAAAACGGCTAGAGAGAGAGAGTGAGTTGGCGGGACGATGGAAGACAGGTGAAGAAGTCCCTGATGGTACTACCGGGTGGTGTTGGGTAACATTGATAACACTGGCGGCAGTGTTTGTTTTTCCACAGTTCCCTGGAATGTATATATATATATATAGTGTCATTTCCTTTTCACAGCCTTCTTGACGGTTAACTCCTTACCACAGCTAGCTAAAGTTTTGTTATATCAAAAACATCCAAGGACAATAATAATTTGTTTACAGGTTGCATTTCTCAGAAAAATTAAATGGGTGTAACCAGAATTTTTGCCCTTTTTACGAGTATTTCAATAAATACCATCAATAAGTACTCATTTTGAGCTGGTTCCTTACTTTACTTCCTATTGTGGAGAAGGAGAGAGAGAGAGAAAAGCTCTAAACAGATTTAAACTTCCGGTATAGTTATTTTTCTCCAAATTTCAAAATTCAAGTAACTTATGTAATACTGTTAATATTAGGCGCCACGGTAGCCGAGCGGTTAAGAGTCTAGACCCGCAATGCTAAGATGTATTGTTGGTTTAGTGGGTTCGATTCCTCGGTGTCTAGGCATTGGATTTTATTTAATGGTTAATATGAGAAATTTATAGTAAAGTATGTTAGGCGGTTAAGAGACTAGACCCGCAATGCTAAGATGTATTGTTGGTTTAGTGGGTTCGATTCCCCCTGGTCTAGGCCTTGGTTTTTATTTAATGGTTAATATGAGAAATGTACAGTAAAATATGTTTGCTAGTCGCCTCCATCCACCTTATTGGTAGTTGGACGTTAAGCCCCACCTGAAAAAATAGGCGATTACTTTACTTTACTACAGTTAATATTACATAAATGGTAGGAGCTTGCATTTCATTAAAATGGCACGTTAGAGAGAGATGCGTTAATCACCGCTACTCCGTGAGAGCAGGAAAAGGAAGGAAAGTTATGGATTTTCATGTAGTAGAAATGACAACACCAAGTCAACAGAAAATCGTTACGGTAATTTTCTTAAAAACCATTAAAACTTGAAAATTCATTTTGTTATTTGGTACTTCCATTTACGTTAGCAAGTTTTACGACTCTACGCACCTAAATATATTTGGTTTTAAGTGTATTGCCAGTGAAAACTAGATTTAAGTAGAAAACTAAAAGTATTGAAGGTAAAAAGAAAAAAGAAAAATTTCTTCTAAAATCTAATTAACGAGAAAACCCAAGGGGCGTGGGCTTTATTATCGAAGCATGTTATTGTTTAGTTAGGTGAAGAGGTTGCTTTTACTAAAATGAAATTCTGTAAAGAGGAAGAGAAAGTGACTAAGGAGAGAGGGAGGTTGTTCCGACTGAAATTGTTTAACATAAACAAGAAGGTTATGTAAGCGACTTAGTTTAGTTAGGTTTAGGTCATCAGCGTTGTTGGTTGCTGGGTTATAGTTAAAGGGCGTGGTAGGGCTTACTAACTGCAAGTAGGGTTATGTTTTATATACAAGGAGTGTTATAGGAACGCCAGCATCGTGTTTCGAATGACTATGTCCCAGTGGGTAGATATGTGCTACTGGATAGTTAGGCCCGCTGTCACTTGCCCTCTGCCATGCCCTGTCCGGCGCTGAAGTGGTCCTATAGGGTGGCATTATCCCTGTGTAAAAGCCTAATGAAAATGAAACATACAAGTTAAGACCTGCTGCTTTCCCCTTCCAATTCCCCCCCCCAAGCGTGAAGTAACCCTATCTTGTGATGCAGGGCTCCCAGGAGGTGTGCAGTTTAATTAGGCACACTCTATCCCTCTAACATTGCGTTCATCCAGTTTCTCCCTGCACCATCCACCACCATCACGCAGTAGGACCTCCACATTTCTCTTATTGCACATGATTGCCCGGGGTGTTCCACTATAGTTGTAAAAGGAAAGCATTTCCCCTTCTTCTTCTTCTTCTGGTTTAGTTGAACACGTGTGAATACTGTGCACGTCTGGAGGAGGGGTTATACTCCCATATAACTATAATCGCCAAGGGTATTTACCAGGGGCCAATTACAAGAAGGAGAGTGTGCTGGACACACACACACATCCTCCCAAAGATTTAGTAGCCATGGTAACGCGCTTAAATCAGCGGCTCCTCTTTTCCCACTTAAACTTACCCTTCCTCATAATCACAGAAAGAACACCAGTAGAGAAATTATGTGTCACCACTTCAGAGACGTATTCTGTTTCAACAAAAAGGAAGAAAAAATAGCCATAGAAAACTTGCGACCAATTTTTGGACCAAAAAGGTCGCCGTAACATTGTTGGGAAAGGGGAGCCAATATCGATGCTTGGATATCGTTGCCAATCCAATCCTACAATTAAAACTTGCCACGTCATAAGTTATTTTTTTGTGTCACTGTTTCAAAATGTTCACCAAAGGATGAAAACGAATTCTACAAAAAAAAAAAGAAGGAAGTAATGATGTCACCGTTTTACCAATTTTCCTTTAAAAAGTGACAGTATCAAATAAGAGTCTAAAACGAAACCCTTCCCACTGATGTAGTAAACTGAAATACGCAATTTCAATGTCCATCTATAAAATTTTAGCCAATAGCATGCAGAGAAAAGAACACACACACAAAAAAAAATAAGGTACATTAAAAAAGTAGAGAAGACTTACCTTGGTAATAGCAAGTCCAAGACTGTTGGCAGACACTTCAGACTTCAGTGAAGTTACTAAAGTTGTTGTACGATCCAAGGCGGCACCCAACTCGGATATCTGTCCGCGTGCTTCCGAAACGGAAGACTCTAACCATTTCAAACGAGTGGCCGTATTTTTTGTACCGCGACATTTCTCACGCAATACTACCACTTCCTCCCTGCAAACAAAAAAAAAAAAAAATCCCAAATTAAAAATCATATATCGTATAAAATAATAATAAATTAAATTTTATTGAAACAAGGAATTTATACTAATATTATAATTGATTTATAATTAATATTGATTAAAATTGTCCGGGTAGGACAGTTGTATAAGGGTTGATCGTCAAAAACTGCAAAAAAAAAGAAAAACTGTAACGCTGGAAAACAACCCAACATTGACTACTTTTTTCTCTTCCACTATAAAAGATAAAATTTCCAAATTTTCTTTAAAATATTCGGAAAATCCTCCTCTACAACTGTATTTTTTCTTGCAACAACCCAAATCTAATAGATTTGGAGAAAAAAAGTTGCTGAAAATGGGCAAAAACGACATTTTTAAAAAATGTTCTTGTTGTTACCTTTTTTTTTTTGTAAACAACGTAGCGTCTAAACGCGAGAAGCGATTTTCTTGAATGAGGAGGTGTCACTTTAAATTTTTTACAGTTACTTTTATTTTTCCAGTATCCAGGTGGAAGATTGAGGCTGTTTGGAGAATGACTTATGCTTCGATTTTTTTTTTTTTTTTTTTTTTTTTTAATGATTTAAGGAGCGTCAACATCTAAGGTTATTGGCGCCCGGAGCTTTTTTCAGTGCACTGCCCCGGCCTCCGGACAGTGTTCACTCGTTACAGACAACACTGTCCATCACCGGACAGTGAGCTGTAAGAAGCTCCTAGGAAGAGGAGAAAATCTAAGGGTCAGTAGCTGGATTCGAACCCGGGACCACGCGTGCGCTAACCGCATAGCTAATCCATTCCCTTTTATGCTTCAAAATGGTGTCAATTTTTAGAAAATTTATCTATCTTTCTAATCGTGTCATCAGAATTGAAATCAGACTAAAGCGTTCTGAGTAATAACATTTTTATTGCAAAAAAAGTAATGAATTTAGAAAAAAAAAATTTAAATGACGTCACTCAAGAACAATGGAAAATATGAAGTTAGCCAATACGTCTTTGAAGTCCATTTCAGATGTACTACACACAGTAGGCCTATGGACAATACTTACTGGTTTAACGTGTATGGACCAACAAGTAAAAAGTGCGATGTTTTTCTTTTTGTTTTCGAACTAAGGGGACCTCCATATCAGGGGACTGATATTTCCGGTAGAAAATCTGCACAATTACAGTAGGGTCAGGAGGCTCTCTGATTGGTCAACTCACACTACTTCCTGTGAGACGCAATTTACGTAATTAAATTTCCGTAGAATTTAACGGGGTGACGGTTCCTGTCAGCTCTGCTCTAACACCTTCTTACGTCACGGGGGAAAAGTTAGTTAGTTTTTTTTCTGGTCCTACTTTAGATTAGAATGGAAATGGGAAAAGTTGTGCTACGCCTCCTCCTGAAGGATACTCCCGAATTTAAAGTCAAGTACAGCAATAAGAAAACAAGGATCATTGGGTGTGAGGAAGGGGAAAAAAGGGAACTAATGGGAACAGAGGAGAAGGATGCCTCTGAGGACCAAAAGGCAAACTCCACTAATAGCCTGCTTGGCAGTGCCATCTGCGCTCCCGAAAACTCCAGGGGTCCCCTTAGGCTCAATCTAGAGAACTTGGTCACACAACCCTCCACCTCTCTCTGTCTCTAAGCACCATCTTAGTGTTTAACTTTTAACAAAATGGTAAGGTGGAGGAAGGCGGGGTTGATCATTTAACGTGGGCGTAACAGCGACTGGAGAAAAGTTATTTTTCTCAATAGATGTTCTCCTTGTTAAGACACAAAGAAATGGGGGGGTAAAGGTAGGAAAACAAAACAGGAAAAAAGAAATTTCCCACTCACACAGAGCCAGAAAATACGACAACTACGCGCACACATACAAAGCAAAGAAGTACACAAACCGATAACTTTTCTCTACTTAATCTGGAAGAGAAAAACTGAAAAGGAAAAACTGAGGAACAGCGTGTTAATCACCCCCCCAATTATAATTAATCTTAATTAAAGGTTGTGTTGACACTATTGCTTCCGCTTTTCACGGCTTTTCCTTTTTTTACACCAGTTTTCTTCTCAAGAAAAGCGTCACCCACCATCTTACTTCTCATCCCCATGCTCCTCTTATATTAACAAATTCTTTTTTTTTCCGCCTTCTTGTTTTTAAGGGGGTTTTCTTTTTTTAATGACTTGATTACATCTTTACTCTTTTTATTAGGGATTTCATTTCATCTTTAAAATATTTTATTTTGTAATTGGAAACTCTATTAAGATTTTATTCACTTAGTATAATTTTAATAGCTGAATGAAATATACTTGCTTATTTCCGTGATAATTGAGCTCATGTAGAAATGGTAGAAAGTAAAGTATCGCGCTTTACGTCCAACTACCAATTAGGTGCCGTGGACGGAGGCGACTAGCAAACATACTTTACTATAAATTTTTCATATTAACCATTAAATATAATCCAAGGCCTAGACCGGGGGGAATCGAACCCACTAAACCAACAATACATTTTAGCATTGCGGGTCTAGTCTCTTAACGCCTAACATACTTTACTATAAATTTCCCATATTAACGATTAAATAAAATGCAAGACCTAAGGCAGGGGAATCGAATCCATTAAACCAACAATACATCTTAGCATTGCGGGTCAAGTCTCTTAACCGCTAGGCTACCGTGGCGCCTTAGAGAAATGATACGATATTTGGGACAAAAATAATTTTAAGTTTCTCCCTACTTCCTAGGAACCAGGTTGGGGTTGGACCAAAGAGACAAGCGACAAGCCTCTTTTCAAGTAGAGCTCAAAAAGGGGAAGAAAGGAGGCACTGCCTTGGAGCAGCCATTCAGGATTTCCACGACAGTTAGAATCGGGGAGCTAGAGAAAGGATTAGAAGCTTCAGCTGCTGCATAACTTTGTCCTTGAACCTGAAGTCCTCCCTCCAGAAATCTGCATCTTTCCAGAGGGTGCAATATTTCTTCTACAGACCATGAAGCAGACAGGCCATGCTAATGAAGTAGACCATTCAGAAGAGACCCTACTTATTTTTTAATATATAGATAAGGTTTCTTAGCAGTGCTGAAGATTAGTGGCGTAAAAGTAGGGGAAAATAAGAGATTTATAACTCGAGAGAAGTAGAAGCTCACCACAACCCCCTCGGTGCCTGGAAAAAGGGAGACGACAACTTCCCCTACCTCATCCTTTCAATCCACAATTGTTGTTCGTACAGAATACAATAGCAATAGCTAGTCTTCGAATTAAATCAACGTAACAAGTAACACCGCTAGCGCTTTGTTAAAATTTTTTTGGCATTGGCTTTCGCCATACAGCTAGCATCGTCTAGGTGCTTATCACTAGAATATCACTCACTCTCCATTCTTACTTATAAATACATTCGCTTCACACATTCATCCCTCTACTATATACAACTATTTACCTACAAACTTACAACTAATGGATGGATCAGTCCTCTATATTCCTGCCATCCTTATAACTTAACCTAAATTAAAATCACGTAATCCCTCTTTCTAATCATTTTCTTGCATTCTTCCATTAAAATTCTTACTACGTACCTCTTTTGCTTTACCACTTTAAGAACGATGCTGTTCATATGATTATTTAATTTTATAAGGGTAAAAAGTAATCGCCTATTTTTCAGGCGGGGCTTAACGTCCAACTACCAATTAGGTGTCGTGGAGGAGGCAAGTAGCAAACATAACTTTACTGTAAATTTCTCATATTAACCATTAAATAAAATCCAAGGCCTAAGACAGGGAAATCGAACCCACTAAACCAACAATACATCTTAGCATTGCGGGTCTAGCCTATAACCGCTTAACATTCTTTACTGTAAATTTCTCATATTAACCATTAAATAAAATCCAAGGCCTAAGACAGGGAAATCGAACCCACTAAACCAACAATACATCTTAGCATTGCGGGTCTAGTCTCTTAACCGCCAAACATACTTAACTATAAATTTCTGATTTTAACCATTAAATATAATCCAAAGCCTAGACCGGGGGAATCGAACCCACTAAACCAACAATACATCTTAGCATTGCGGGTCTAGTCTCATAACCGCTCGGCTATCTTGGCGCCCTATTCAATTTTATACCTTAGTTCAGTTATCTACAATTCCTAAAATAAATGTATTTTACTTAATGATGCCAATTTTCCCCAACAAAAATATGCAGAGCTTAAAATATAGAGCTTAATTCCTGGCAATAATGTTATTTTTTCCAATTAACTGCCAAGAATAATCCAATAATGATGGCCCATTTAAAACAACTAATCAGATTTTTGATTCATGTCTAACAAGAATTATATTCGAAATATGACTATAAATTTAACACGTAGCCCTCCAACATCGTCACCGCGCTCCGATTGGTCTACTGTCAAAATTTAAAATTTAATTATATTCTAAACTAATTTAGCAGCAGACTGGATATCCATCATGACCTTTAATTGGCGGCCAACTAATTAAACGAATATTACGTGTGTATGTACATACGATATATAGTTACTTTTATCAGTGTTCCTAACATTATGCGCATAAAATTGAATTTAAGTTCCACGAAATGGCTTAATATGTAGATTTAGTAATACTTGTAACAAATCAGATTAAATTATGGTGGGGGGAGTGGATTATTAGTTTATACGTTTGGACTTTGGGTTTACTAAAGCTAATGAGTTGGGATTGTCTTATAATTAATTTCCTGTGATATTTGCTCGCTATAATTGTTTAAAAATAAAATTAAAGTATTCGTAAATTATTAAATCTCCACATATGGTGGTTGTTTTATACTTATATCCTCCGGAAATCAAAAATGAAAAATTTTCAGATATAGCTTATATTTAATATTTAGCTTAAGTACAAACTGATGATGCCTTCAAAAGTTTTAGCCTAAATCAGTTGAAACAGAAATTTGAGAATAGTGAAGATCGAGTAAAAGGTTCACGCCAGATTTGTTTCGAAACCAGAGAATTGGGTACGATTGTAGCAAGTTGAAGGAAGCTATAGATTTGGAGGAAATACCAGTAAGTTAATCTTGGCGCATGCGCCGAATGATATTTATTAATTAACCAAATATTGATAAATATATTTAATGAGAACTATATACAAATATAGTCTGAACCACCAAATGATCTACATGGTCTTTGAAATGTTTAAAAAATACATTAAAAAAAAAAAAATACTAAAGTTAAATAGAGAAAAAGGGTTTACCGCAGAAGGACCAAGGGACTGTCCAAGGGCAGAGAGGGACTGTCCTCCAGCTGTTTTTCCTACTTTTAATTACACAACTTTTCAATATAATCCCCGCCACATCCCTTTGACTAGATTAATTAATACTTGAAGTGGGGATTCATTAGGTTTCCAATTCAAGTTTACAGGGAAACATTTTTAAACGTTTAGGACTGGCTATTTCTTTTTTAAATTTCAATTTTTTTTTTTTTTTTTTTTTTTAGTAGAAATGAATAAATTTAGTTAACACTTTTTTCCATTCGTCACAAAAGGGCCGGAAATGGAAGGGACTACGATTTCCAATTTGGGAAGCTTGTTACGTGTACTAGAGCCAACAAGGGCCGGAAGGGTCTCTTGAATGGGACCTGAGCATTCACCACTGGGCGATTCCTCATCTTCGAACCCAATGTCCAAAACTAAGCAGCTAATCTGTGGAACATCTCTCGCTACCTCCGGTCTCTGTAGCATTTATGTTCTGGATAGCAAACTCTTAGCGGCTCTGTTACTTTGTCGAATGTCTTTTTTTTACAAGTCTCACAAAGAAGGATGTTCCACTGAGGATTAGTCTAGTTTCTGGATTGTTTCTGATCTAGATTGATAGAGGAAACACTGTCTTAAATACTGTTGCATGTGTTGCGAATAGGGAAGCTTTACGTCCAACTATTATAAATTAGGTGCCATGGACAGTGCCATACATACTTTACTACGAATTACTCATATTAAACCATTAAATAAAATCCAAAGCCTAGACACCGCGAATCGAACCCACTAAACCAACAATACATCTTAGCTTTGCGGGTCTAGTCTCTTAACCGCCTAACATACTTTACTATAAATTTCTCATAATAACTATTAAATAAAATCCAATGCCTAGACCAGGGGGAATCGAACCCACTAAACCAACAATACATCTTAGCATTGCGGGTCTAGTATCTTAACCGCTCGGCTATCGTGGCGCCTGAGGCCACAAAAGATTACAAGCCAAAGTAAAAGTGATATGCTATGTTAAAATAATGCACAGAATTTAAAGAAAATTAAAAAGAAAAAACTTCTCTATTTATTTTTTCGTATTATTACCATTATTTGTTTTAATTTTAAGCACATCAACATTTGATTCACTGCTATGCCGACCTTTGGACAATATTCTCTCTTTAGAAACAACACTGTTCATCAACGTAAGAAGCTCCTCCTAGGAAGAGGAATTCTAAAGGTTAGCAACACTGGATTCGAACCAAGGATCTCCGCGTTAGATTCCAGTTTAAGCTAACCATTGAGAGCTAATCCCCACCCTGCAAACAATGATTTTTTTTGTTTATTTTAAATATTTTAAAATAAAATGACTGATTTTTATAATCAGCATTTATTGAAAGAATGTTTTCCAATATAAGAACTAAAATATAGTATCTCATAAATAAAAAATCAAACTAGTTTTATAAATATATATGTATATATACATATTAGTATTATACAAAAAAAAAATCTTGGTATACACCTGCTGTTGTCTCAAGGACGAATTGGAACAGAGTTTTTAAAAAGTCTTCGTGTTAAGACTTGTTTCTTTTTTTGGTTAGGAGTTTTTTTTTTATATATATACATACTGTGCAGATTTCAAGATGCACTTCTGCATAATTGATCACGAAATTGTTTTAATTAGTTTTTAAGGTATTCAACTTTATTAATTAAATCAATTGTTAAGATACAAGTCTTTAAAAATAATTGACAATTTTAAGAAATGTAACTGTTTTTATGCATTTTTTTTTTTTTTTACCATTCTAAAAGCAGTAATAATGAGAAGTATCTGTGCAAGATATTGTTAACTGACGAAAAATAAAAAAAAAATCAATTTCCAGTTTTAACTGGAAAAATCATTTTATTAAAATCGATTTATTTTCGATTATAGTCAGTTAAATAGTTTCTCTAACTCAAAACGATAAATCGCGGATTTTTTTTTTTTTTTTTATAGGGTCAGCCGAAAGTAGACTTGTACCGAGTTCACTTCTAAAATGCCATATTCAGTATAGTTTTTGGGATTTTCTACGTGTTCTATTAGATAATAAGGATTTAACTTTGGCTAAAAAATGAAAAATCAGCAAGATAACACAATATCTTCAACTTAGTGCAACATTGAGGGGGGGACGCCAAAAAAATAGAAAAGTTATACAGTTATTTTTCTTAATTTTCTTCTTATTTTAAAGTTTTCATTTTCAGCTCACTTTCACTTTTTTTTTTTTTAAAGAAAATCAAATAAACTGATGATTTAGTAAGAGTAAAGTTACTAGGAAAAATCAAGACTTGAATTTTTTGTCGGTGATTTTATATAATGAACCTTAGGCCGGCGGATTTTACCTGTAAATTGGGCAGATCACGTTTTTCTCTAACTACCCCACCGAAAGGCATCGTTTTGATTATCTATACTGTATTCAAATGTAACAAACGTTAAATAACAGTACAATGATTTTTTTAAGTAAATTTGTCCCCTTGTTATTTTATTTTATTTTTTTAACATTCTTAATTTCTATTAGCCATGGGAAACGGAAGTTCATAGTAATGATTTTCGATCTTTTGTAGTTGTTTATTCTTCTTCTCATTCTAACGGAAATGCATTTTTGTTTCACGATTTTCTCATACCCGTAATTGACATAATATTTTTCCTTTTTTTTTTTAACTTGGAATTTATTACGAAACCAAAAAAAAAATTGCTGAAAACTGTTTTTCTTGCCAGAATTTAAATTTTCATTAAATCGATTTATTTTAAAATTTAAATTTCTATTAATCTAGTAACCCCTGGGGATTCTGAGGTTTTTTGGGATACTTTTCAACAGTTATCCTAAATTGCGACATGACACACATACATAGACGAAAGCTTTTCTTTCGCCATTTTCACACAGAAATGCAATTTTTTTTGGATTGGAACCATTTTCCAAAGAGAACAAAACCGAAAATCGATTTGACAGTAAAATGGCAATAATCGGTTAGGAGAATTAGACCAATAGTTTATTGTGGCGTTCCGGTTTTTTGGAAATTATATTGTGCGCATACAAACAAATGTACAAAATTGAATTTGTGTTTTAAAAACCTTAATTTTAAAAATCTGTGGGATCAAAATGTTTCTCTTACAGTGAGAATGAGAAAACAATAAATAAATAAATAAATAAAATAAAATTGAAAAAAATAACAAATGGTGAAAATCAGATTACGACTTTAAAAAAAAAAATTGTTAATTTTGGTAAATTACGCTAATCTCCTACAGTAAAATTATTAATAAAAGATTAGAACAAAATTTGGAGTTTTCCGGAAGTGATGGGGCTGAAATAAGACGTTATTTTCATTTTTTTTTTTTTTTAAATTGGTGATTTTCTAACCAAAAGAGAATATCTGTAAATTGTACCCCAAATGGGCTTAAATTAGACGTCTCACTTATGTTCAGAGAATTAGGGTTTTTTTCCACGGAGAACTCAGGTATTTCCGCTTTTCCCCATAAGTGGAGGGGGTTTAATCACGGAGAAATTTTCCAATTAACTTAAATTGTAAATCTTCAAACAAAAGTTAAAAAAAGGGAAATTAATTTTTTAATTGATTTTTAATTAATTAAAACATGTACCTCAATTCTTTTAATTGTTCAGCTAGTTGAACATTTTGTTCACGATGTTCAATCAAAGAGGCAACTTGGGCCTGTAATACGTTGATAGCTTGCCGTAAATCCGGCGATGAAACGGCCAAAACGTGATGACGTTCTGTTAAGACGGCGACCACGACCACGAACACTAAGATTAGAGCGAGTTTTGAACTAGATCCGTACAGCTTCATGGTTGTAAACACACTGAACTCTCTCTGGACTGCAGCTTGACTCTGGTATACTAGGACCTCCACCCAGTGTGTGTGTATGTGTGTGTGGTGAAGTTATCTAAGGCGCAGGCGCATTGCTACTACACGAACACCTGTCTCACCACACTTTCTCGCCTCTTCATCCATCTTTTGCAGTTTTTTGGATTTTCTCTCCTTCTATCTACTTTCTCTTTTCCTCCATCTCACTTCCTCTACAAAAACTACCCACCCCTTGTTGCTCCCTCATCCTGGTTATTCTGTTTCCCTTATCCACTGCTTGGTTCAAACTGCACTTCTCTTTTCCATCTCTATATGGAAGGGCGGAATGGTTTCTCTTCATTTGAAAAAAAAAATCTTTGTAAATACTCAGTACACATATACAAACAAGCATGGTTACCAACTAACAAAGCAAAGTACAAAATTTTCGTACGAAGCAAAAAAAAAAAAGAAAAGGGATGATTATGTGTACCTGAAGCCACACTGTGCCCACTCTAAATCATCACCACTAACCCCCTTCCGCTGGCGGATCATCACCACTACCAAGTTACTTCCTCACCGTTAGCATCATCATTATCATCATGTATCCCTCTTAATACAACCACTTGTTTGATTCCAGGAACAAAACTCTGCCCCTATTCACCCAAGTAAACTCTTCGATTTTCCTGTTTCCCATCCAGGGTTGCTTGCATTCTCTGTTCCCGTACTACTTCCAAGTCCTATGAACTCTTTCTACTCCTTCCGCTGGTCTTCACCAACTTATTTAGGCGATTACTTTATATCCGCTATTTTCTTCTAGTTCACTTTGTATGTGCGTGACACCGTAACCTTCCAAAAACTAGATGACCTAATTTACATCTTTACATATTTGTATTTCTCGTTCCCTGACAATGGCAGATCTTCATACATGTATCTGTTTATCTATGGTCTGCATAGATATCGCGAAATTTGATATTTCGATTAGCTACTGCCAGAAGATCTTGAAGAACTAGAAGATCGATTTGATCGATTTCGAATAAATATGATGTACCGCTTTATCGATTCGGATTCCGATTTCTAATTCTTTTAACTTCGCCTACTAATAACATTCATGTAATTCTGCAACTATTATTTTAAAAAGAAATCTCAAGAAATGTAATTTAGATCTTACTGGTACCACTTTTATAATATTCATGAGGATTCTGTTTTCCAGCGTACTATATCGATGCGAGCGTAATACATCTATTTTTTATAAATAGGAGCGTTCATAAATTAAAATTTTTTAAAAAAGCTTCTTTTCGAGCAAACGTTTCGTCAAATTGATTGCGCTATTTTGGGTTTGTACAAAGGGACAATAATTAAATACATATGCAAAAATACATCTTCTAAAATTTGCAATATCCAAACTTTAGGACAGATTAGATTGCATATGCGGACAGTATCAATAAAAGAAGATTGTTCCCTATCCCGTTGTGTTAGCCTTGAAAGGAAATCACGGAGTGTTTCTATAGGAATCCATCCAAACTAAGGAAGCTGGATGGTTACAGATTTCTGCAGATGTTAACGTTCCCCTCAGAAGTTCTTAATTTTTTTTTTTTTTTTTTTTTTTTTTTTTTTTTTTAATGATTTAAGGCGCGCCAACATCTGAGGTTATTGGCGCCCAGAGCTTTTTTCAGTGCACTGCCGGCCTCCGGACAGTGTTCTCTCATTACAGACAACACTGTCCATCGCCGGACAGTGAGCTGTAAGAAGCTCCTAGGAAGAGAAAATCTAAGGGTCAGCTGCTGGATTCGAACCCGGGACTTCCGCGTGGGAGTCCAGTATGCTAACCTCATAGCTAATCCCTTCCCTAAGTTCTTTAATTATAACTTTTACAATAGCAAAGCTATAAACACCTACTAAAATTTGAAAATGGGAAGAAAACTTTAAAAAAAAATGTCGTTCGAGTAACTGGAATTAGATGTGAAACTAAGGGCTACCAATTACGCTTTTTGTAAAAAAAAAAATTTCCCTAGCACTAATTAACCTGATTAACTTTTCTTTTTCTTTATTTTCTAGCTTAAGTTTCACTACTCTCAAATTAAGCCCTTTGTTTAGTGAAAAATAAACAACCAAATTTGAACCTTAAATCTTACCATTTACTTTGAACAATAATTTTTTTTTGCTGTGAAATTAACTAAACGCAAAAGGCACTTTAAAAAAAACAGGGGTTGCTTACTTCTCCCGTTCAGTTCCGAAAACTTCGCCACGTTCAAAACAGCTGATATGATGGAGGAAAGCAACGCTTAAGAGTAGGCTATACATTGTTACAATTACAATTAGCTGTGGCCACAGCCACTACTAGATTTGAATTAATATTTTGCGGTTATTTACTTTTGTTCAATTTTTCAGTGTTTGTTCTGTTGTTCACTGTGGATATCATTACTTGTAGCTTTCTTTTGTTTTTTTTCTTTTACACCGTTCAACAGCAATAACCCTACGATTAAAAACCAAAAGAAAATAACAATAAACCTTTGGCATAAAATATACCAAGACCTGGTGTCACATTAGCCGAGTGGTTAAGAGACTAGACCCGCAAAGTTAAGATGTAATGTTGGTTAGTGGGTTCGATTCTTCTGGTCTCTAGGCCTTGAATTTTATTTAATGATTAATATGAGAAATTTATAGTAAAGTATGTTAGGCAGTTAAGAGACTAGATCCGCAATGCTAAGGATGTATTGTTGGTTTAGTGGGTTAGATTCCCCCGGTCTAGGCCTTGGATTTTATTTAATGGTTAATATGAGAAATTTATAGTAAAGTATGTTAGGCAGTTAAGAGACTAGACCCGCAATGCTAAGATGTATTGTTGGTTTAATAGGTTCGATTCTCGGTCTATACTTTTAATGTTTAATATAAAAAATAACAGTAAAGTATGTTTGCTAGTCGCCTCTGACCACGACACCTAATTTGGTAGTTGGACGTAAAGCCGGCCTGAAAAAATAGGCAATTACTTTACTTTACTTTTTTAATTATACCAAGACCTAAATACAAGCTTGATTTTAAAACATTTCCTGTACAATTATTACTAGTACTTCATCTTATGCGCCTAGAAAAGGGAAGTTTTGCGATCATGTTAAATGCTTTTGAGAGGATTAAGAAGGGGGAAAAGCATCCCTATTTAGCTCCCTAAAAGTGGCTCTGTCTGTAACACAAATATGGAAGTTTGCCTGTGAGTTAACGCTAAATCCAGATACATGCAGATAAAGTAGGCCCTAGTGAATTTTTAGACTGCCAGTGAGGTTTTGTTTGTGTTGTTGAGCTGGGATACCCGCAGAGATCTCTGATGAAGAAGAAGTGGCTAGTCTACTTTTCCTAATGGGAGGGCATTAAATTTTCCTTTTTTAATACTTCCCAATCACCAAATATCTGCCAACAAGAGGGGAAGGAAGGATCGCCTGACACAATTTTGGTTTTTGGACCAATTTTATAATTGGATATTCCAAGAAGTGGTAATTGAAATCATTATATTGAGAGGTGGGAAGAGACCAGCCTGGTGTTGCGCTGAGTTTAGATTTTTGCTTTTTATTTTTTATAACTGGACCGCTAGAGAGTGCGGTGTCCGTCTGACATTAATTGTAGACGCGTGTTGAACACCTGTCCCAGTTCTGTGTGAGTGTGTAAGCCACGATAACCACTATTAACCAACTATAACCTACCTATCTCCAAGATTTTTGTTTTGTTTTGGATTGTATAGGTCCTTTCGTTTCACCACAATACCACGGCCAGCAGCACCAGCAAACAGTAATGCCAACCGGTTATTATTAATTTGTTTTTTCTCTTTTTCTTTTTTTTAATCCGTCCTCGACAACCACGCAGACTTTGTTCATTATTTGACGGCCCGCATCAATTTAAAATACTGTTTTCTTTTATTCCTTATTTGTCGTAAAACCTTTTTTTCTTTTTTATGTTTTGTCTTGTGCTTATTCTCTTTGTAGAAGCTATCCATTGAGAAAAAACGAAACTCTTTAAACAACTTAACGCAATTATACTTATTTTTAAAATTAAATGACGTAAGCGTCTGTTTGTATGTAGTGCATGCAATGTTACCCCATTTTATTTTTTCCCAATTATAGCTCTCGTTTCCGTTCAATTTATTAAGAAATATTTTTTTTTTTTAGCATTATAAAAAACTAGTCCCTTATTTTAATTTAGTATGCAATCTGCATCTGCGCTTTTTTATATATATGTGTATGTATATTGTATACATAACTAGTTGCATTTTTAGAAGCTTTCTTTTCTTTCGTGCCTTGCAGTTTACAGCTTTTGGTATTTATTAATAGAGCTACCCAAGTTATTCTCGAAACTGACTTCTCCTTTTCTTTGTAAGAGTGTGCTTATTACAAAACAATAACTAATGCTCATTTTAAACACAGTATATTTGGATAAGCATGCTGTTTGTTATCTTTGAACACAAATCAATTCATTTTATCGATATTTTGAGTTAGCCGAGGATTCATCGATGATGAAATCCACATTCAATTCTTTCGATTTATTTGGTTTATGTATTGTACGTAATCACATTTACTTGTTGCTTCCAAGCAGTTTGAAAATTAAATAAAGAGAGTTAAATAATAATTTTTATTTATTTATTAAAGTGATTAAAACCTTCATAAAGGTACCGATGCGAACGTGAGTTATGTGGGATTCCTACCCACTAAAAAACCTCACATCCTCGTTTTCCTTTATGGAATAATAGTATTTAAAAATTGCATTAAAAAGGGAGAATTCAATGTGCTCCCATTAGGAAAAGTAGACTAGCCACTTCTTCTCCTTCAGAGATCTCTGCGGGTATCCCAGCTTAACAACACGAACACCTCATTGACAATCTAAAAAATTCTCTAGGGCCTACTATATCTGCCTCTATCTGGATTTAGCGTTAACTCTCAGGCAAGCTCCCTTAGACAGTGCCACTTTTAGGGAGCTAAATAGGGAAGTTTACTCCCCCTTCTTAATCCTCTCAAAAGCATTTAATACGATCGCAAAACTTTCCTTTTCTAGGAGCATAAGATGAAGTACTAGAAATAATTGTACAAGAAATTTTTTAAAATCAAGCTTGTAATTAGGTCTTGGTATAAAAAAAAGTAAAGTAACTGCCTATTTTTATAGGCGAGCTTTACGTCCAACTACCAAATTAGGTGTCGTGGACGGAGGCGACTAGCAAACATACTTTACTGTTATTTTTTATATTAAACATTAAAAGTTTAGACCGAGAATCGAACCCACTAAACCAACAATACATCTTAGCATTGAGGGTCTAGTCTCTTAACCGCCTAACATACTTCACTATAAATTTCTCATCTTTGATGGAACCAGCCAACCAGCTCGGGACCGTTTATCACATTACTTCCGGCTGGGACCAGGAACGCTATACACTCCGTCGTTTTTCCATCATTTCAGAAGAAGTATTCCTCTTCAGTTTTCTTCTTCTTTTTCAAAAATATCGCAGACCGGTCTTGGTCTACCTTAGTCCACTTGGACCTCTCGGTTAACATTTTGCCCACGATATTCTCTGGAGTAAAATGCTTCTTCTATCTCCAACTCCAAGTTGCATTCTTTCTTGGTCTCCTCTCTTACACTCGAAAAATGTGTGTGCCATGCATCGTCCTGCAGTCCCGTACAATAAACACAGCAAGGGCTCTCTACTTTTCTCATGGTATTCAAATACTTTCTGAAGCAGCCATGACCTGTTAGAAACTGAGTCAAGTAGAAATTTACTTGACCATGTTTCCTAGCATACTATCCTGCAATCCTAGGAATCAACACTCCTTGCCAGGCTGCCTTGTTACAGGACTCCCATTCTTCTAGACACTTCTTCATAGTGTATCGACTTGCCGCCGTTCTAATTAGCCATCGGTTTTCACCTGTTATAATAATAATAGTAATAATAAAATAATAATACCTAATAATAATAATGCTACTTGATTTTCTGATGGAATCTACTGTAAAGTGTTAGAAATAAATATGAACTCAAATTTGCAACGTATGAAGAAAAATTTGGGTATTAGAACCTTCTAGAAGTAGTAAGACAATGTTCAAAGTAGAATTTCTTTTTTTTTTTACTCAAGGGGGGGGCCTCAACTCGCCATATCGATAGTCAATATCGTTAATCTGCCACAATCACTCTAATACTTTGTTCTTACTATGGAGTGAGAAACAAAGTAAAAAAATTAGTGGCTAGCGATGTTGTGTTTAAGTCGGTTTATATTTTAATCATACCTTAAGTTTACAGTTTTTGTTAAATTATTCTAAACCATAATTATGATGTAATAAACAAATTGTGAGATAAATTAATAATATTGTGTTGTCAGAGAATAAGGGTTATACATTAGACTGTGACCTCACATTTAATTACTACAGCACAAAGTATGTGTTAAAGCAAGAAGTGATATCTAGACTGGCAGACAAACTAAACTACGCGATATACAGTTACTGACTGGGTAACATGATAATCTTCTTAAAGTGATCTTTCTCTAATGATAAAACTACCTTCTCGGTAGCTGGCTGAATGGCATAACTTACGAAGCACAGTAAATTGTATGCTTTAAGTACATCTGAATGGCATAACTTACTCTTACAGTCTCTCGCTCTCTCTCAGATACAAATTCTCTTCTTCTCATATTTCCACATTATAAAATCCTGATCCATCCCCCCTCCAACACCCTTTATCACTCTTTTAGACAGAAAATCGCCAAACAAAAAGGAGAATTTCATTCATAAAAAATTATTCTTACTACGTCTGAATACTTTTATTGGTTTTCTTGTTTCATGAAAAGTTTGGGACGAATAAATGACAACGCTATTTCTTAAAAGAAGATAATTTTCACGACCCATATCAAATTTACAGGAAATGATATGCTCCCCGAGTTATAAACAAATATTGGTATGAAATTATATCTGAGAAATGTAGATCAGCGAAAGAGGACAGTTAAGGGCTTTACCAATATAATGAAGCCGAACCCTTGTGTTCAGAATCATTAAAGAGGGCCAGGACCCAATAATAGGGCTCAATGACAAACAAAGCGCACATTATTTCCCCTTTACACATTTGCACAAATACAAATGCACCCAAATCCTAATTATTAATAATTATATGAAACCATATTAGCACTACAATGGGTATTTCCTGTTAACGTGCATATTGTTCAATTAATACTTGAAAACTTCTAGTGATGTACAGTTAACTGTAGATGTAACTATTATAGTTAATTTAATAACGTTACCTACTAATTTGTAAATACCTCTCGTTCTTGTCACCTCAAATAATTTTAGTTCCTCTTAACTTCAGACAAAAGCTCACCTAAGACAGGCTGATTACTCCTGGAGGAGACGCTTTGGAAGCCCCGCTTTCCACATAGTCACAGTGCTATCTAATCCACTGGCACGGATCCATGACTCTTTAGATTGCGCTAGGGAAGCACAGTAAATTGTATGCTTTAAGTACATCTGAATAAAGTAAGCGCCATGATAGCCGAGCAGTTAAGAGACTAGACCCGCAATGCTAAGATGTATTGTTGGTTTAGTGGGTCCGACTCCCCCGGTGTCTTAGGCCTTGGATTTTATTTAATGGTTAATATGAGAAATTTATAGCGAAGTATGTTAGGCGGTTAAGAGACTAGACCCGCAATGCTAAGATGTATTGTTGGTTTAGTGGGTTCGATTCCCCAGGTCTAGGCTTTGGATTTTATTTAATGGTTAATATGAGAAATTTATAGCGAAGTATGTTAGGCGGTTAAGAGACTAGACCCGCAATGCTAAGATTTATTGTTGGTTTAGTGGGTTCGATTCCCCAGGTCTAGGCTTTGGATTTTATTTAATGGTTAATATGAGAAATTTATAGCGAAGTATGTTAGGCGGTTAAGAGACTAGACCCGCAATGCTAAGATGTATTGTTGGTTTAGTGGGTTCGATTCCCCAGGTCTAGGCCTTGGATTTTATTTAATGGTTAATATGAGAAATTTATAGCGAAGTATGTTAGGCGGTTAAGAGACTAGACCCGCAATGCTAAGATGTATTGTTGGTTAAGTGGATCCATTTTATCAATGTTTTAGTAAATGTCCGTCAAAAGGGTGTTCAATGTATGTCTGCTGTGTGTTTTGTACAGAAAATACCAGGAAAATGAAAATTTTTAAAACTTGGTATTCCGCTTTTGGGAACTAAATTTCGCTTCAGAAGCTACCGTTTTTGCCCGTTATCTGTTAAATCTGTAGTGTTTATTATATTGGTAAAGCGATTTTCTTTTTTTCTTCAGTTTGCAATTGCTACAAAGTTTTTCTTTACAACTTTTTTTTTACCACTAGTGAAAACACCAAAAGTGAATATTTGCTTCCGATTACAATACTTTATTCTCTTTCACAATAAGAGAAAGTAAAAATTTGGGACATTGACGAAGAGGTAGTGAGAGATAAAATTTGCAGTGAGAACGGAAATAGATAGATACATTTATCGACAGCATTCTGAGATAAAAATTTTTATCTACGTGTCGTATTGATTAATGTTATTTGCAGAGATAAGAATGTTTGTTTTAGATGAATAAAGAAAAATAAAACAAAAATGAGATTTAAAAAAAAAACAAAACAAAACGAAGCTTTAAAAAACACAAAACATAAAGCTGAGCTTATGTGCGCGACCACAAGCGTGTCAGCTGACCGCCACCGCCATGTTCTCCGCTACAAACATTCAACATCGCAATAATATCAACAATCTATCTCTCCATGCGTGTAAAAAAAAAAAATAAAAAAAAGTGTTTTTCCAAACAGTAACACATGCCAACTATATTTTTCCACTTGTTTAAAAATAGAAAAAACAAAATGTGTGAACACTTAAACAAGTTTTTCAGCTTTTAAAATTTTATGGAAAACACAGAACTTTAGAGAATATAAAGCAACTCATTATCAATATTATCATACTCATTTACAACAACTAAATTGCCCAAAAATTTTAGCATAATCAATTTCCATCTAACTTTTAAAGAGTATCATAAAACGAATTTTTTTTTATTTTTTATTTGATTTTATCCTGTCATAACATGCACACGTTTATTGTATCCGTAAACTTATGCGGACTTTTCGTCCATCACCAGACCCAGATGTTTTGCACATACACTCCGTTGCCTTGGAAACATAATTGAAGTCGAAATCGCCTAATTGATTAATCTACCACTGATCATGGATGAACAGTCGACAAGATTAATCTAGATGCATCTAATTAATAAATGAACCGCGTAATAAATACGTGATTTGGGAAAAGTCGTAGATGGCATAGGTATTTGAATAAAGCTCAGAAAAGTGGAAAATGCACTCAGTAAAATGGTCTTTTTTTTTAGCCCAGTTAGTGCAATTGGTCTCAAAACTTAGAATTATATTTAACCCTCTGAAATAATATACAGGGTGAACCAGTAAGTATTGTCCATAGGCCTACTGTGTGTAGTACATCTAAAGTGGAGTTCAATGACGTATTGACCAACTTCATATTTTCCACTGTTCTTGAGTGACGTCACTTTAAACTTTTTTTCTAAAATCATTACTTTTTTCCAATAAAAATGTTATTACTCAGAAAGTTTTAGTCCGAATTCGATTCTAATGACACGGTTAGAAAGACAGATAAATTTTCTAAAAATTGACACCATTTCGAAGCATAAGTTATTCTCCAAACAGCCTCAATCTTCCTCCTGGATACTGGAGAAAAATAAAACTAATAGAAATTTTTGAAGAAAACTCATTAGGCCCTTATGTGATCATTATCAGACCCAGGTGCTGGCACTTTTTATAAAAGTTTCCTCTTTTAATGGGCTTTCAAACGGTATATCATTTGCCCAGGATTCCTTTTATCTTCGTATGAGAAATTACGTTTGTTTTGCAAGAAAACGTGTTCACGAGCACACAACAGTGTTAGTTTATCAAGTTGTTTAATTCAATGAAAACTCTTTTAGATGGACCAATAGTCAATTATAATGAGTAGGATGTTTTAAAATTAAGGAACCAAGTCTAACAGATCAAACTATATGAATTTTTATTTAAGTACTTTGTTTAAAATATTTCCTAACATTTTCTCAAATATTTCAAATTTTTCCGAAAAATTGTTAAAAATAAAAATAAAATTTAATAAAAAAACAATTTTTGAGAAAATCTAAAGAAAAAGAAAAACGAAAAAACCAATTAGTAAAATGGTACTTTCGGTTAGAGGAACTTCGCTAAGTTACAATCACTTCCGGCGATGAGACGCAATCGAAAAATAAAATATCAACTTCCTGTGTGTGTGTATTTTTAACAAACCATTTTCTAAAAAAAAAGGTAGTCTTTCCGGTGATATTGGTTACCTCAAAAAAAGGTTATTCCCGGTGGAAAAGTCCCAATCTAAAAATTTTCCGATTCTAAAAAATGAAAAAACTTTTAACGAGAATTTTTATTGATTTATTTTAAATTTAGAGAAAAAGTTATCCAATCAGAAAGTAGGGTCTGGTAGAGAACACCTAGTTAATCAGTGTTCCCAACTTAACATTCATCAAAGGGAAAATAACAACTTTTAAAAAGGGATTTTTTTTTTCTCAGGTTGCAGCAAAATAAATAAATAAAAGTAAAAACCTTCTCTGTAATACTAGCTTCTCTAATCTGGACTTTTCAACTTTGAAAATCTATTTCCTGTCCTGTGTGAGAGAGCATCCGGTAGCTCCCTCTCTCTCCTTCCTTTCTCGGATGAAATTGGGGAAAATTCTCTACCAAATCCTCTGCAATCATTTTGATAAAAAAAATATATAAGTTGGAATTGGTGTAGGATCAGAAGAGGATTTTTATTAAATGAGTTTCCCGTTTGTGTATAGCGTACGTGCGTGTTTTCTCTACTTCCGGTCTCGGCTTAAGTGGAATCCCCCCCTATTTTATTTAACAATATTTTCTTTTCCCCCACCCCTAAAAAATTACCTGATCCAATGGATGCTACCTTTTTTTTCTTTTTTTTTTTTTTTCAGGACATGGATATCCGCCTTATCCTGGAGATTATGTTGGGAAATGTAAGGAGAGTTTTCCAAAAACAAAGCGAAAAAAAGAGAGAGTAAATGTTGTAAGAGAAGAGGAGGTAAGCTAACCTGTTCACTTAAACATTTATCTTTTCTCGTTGAAAAATTGAGAAAATGTATTGTTTTCGCGTTGGATTATCGTTATTGTGCTTTTAGCCGGAAGTGATAGTCATATTCTATGGATTCTGTGGGTTTTAGATCCCATTGTACACAGAAAGTTCCAGTAAATTTGATATGGCTAATTAGTTACATTGGACACCACTGGAGCGCCATTAATGATACCCAGAAACGGTCGTGCAAGTTTAGAAATGAAGCTAACTATATGTAAGAGCATTAAACCTGCGGACTAGAGCTATGGAGTTCAGCCAAAGCTACAAACATTACGGACAGTACAAAACATTTCAGTCAAAACTCCTCCGACAGATAGTTGACGCAACCTTTCTACGGTGGCCAACCTCACTCTTCACTATACGACCTTCAACATCCACCATTCGTACAATCAACTCGCCAAGACTAAATACCAAAAATTCCATACTCTCTCGACTAGCCCTAATCCTCTTGTGCAGAGACTATCGCTTCCTCTGACATTCCTAATAATCATCCTCCTCGCTGACTGAATTGCCAGTGGCCCCGCCGCGACTTCCTTGCAGTCTGAAGACCATAAACGTCATCCTTCTCCTATAGAGAATGCTGGGTAGTTTCTCTCCTCCTGCTGTCCTCCCGCACTAGTTAATCATTCTCTCCATATTTACTTATTGTATCCATGTATACAGATTGTAAATTACAAAATAAACTTAAAAAAAAAAAAAAACTATATGTAAATTCCTGTCTCTAGTATCTAGCTTCTCAAGATGCTCCTCCACGGATAACGTCCCCCCCCGCCTCCAAGAGAAGCAGGCCAAAAGAGATGGTTTAAGGATTTGGTCGCACACGGCCGGTATTTTGTTTTTAGTAGAATTTGGACCAAGGGTTACAACATCCCTCCCAAAAATCATCCGAAGATGGTTTAGGATCAGAAAAAAAGGAAGCTAAAAAATGAGTTGTCCAAAAAGTTGTTGAAGGAGAGGCAGGTCTAAAGGTTATGTAGCGTCGTAATGATAAATGCTAGTGAGAGATTCTCAGAACGGATCCCGCGTGCAGCTATTAAATAACGAGACTATTGCTATAAAACATTTTATTTTAAATTTATATATATATTTAGTTATTATCACCTTCAATATACAACCTTCCCCTATCCCTACAACGCTCCATGCGAATTTACCATTGTTCGAAACAGTGCTGGAGGTCTTTTTCTGTCAGCTCCTGCATGACGCGTGCTGCTTTTTCTTTCACAGCTTCAACGGACCGAAAAATAGTGTTCCTTTTAATGCAGATTTGTCTTTGGGGAACAGATAAAAGTCACATGTAGCCAGGTCAGGCAAACTGGGATGTTGTACTTGGCTAGTAACGTCGTCTTTACAGACAATGCTGTGTGAGCCGGCGCTGGTTGTCTTGATGGAGAACCCTGTGACATGTTCTTCCACAAATCGGGTCGTTTATTTCCTTACTCTTTCACGGAGTTGAGCAAGCACCTCACGGTAGTAATGTTGATTAATTATAATCGATATTTTCATCCGTTTTATCTTATCTTAATGAAAGATAAGTTTCATTAGCGGTTCTACCAATTTATGATCTGAAATTCCACGACAATTCGTTGCTCTACTACGTTGTGTAGTATCGTATTTTCGGCAAAACGAAACTAACACCTCTTACACAAACGATGGTTCAGGTCAGAAACGTGAGACGCTGCAATCGAAAGAGAAGGCTTTACGCTGCACAGCTGTCGGTCGTTGGGATTTGGCGCAAGCATAGTTCTTCCGTAGCAGCATCAGTCTCGTTATTTAATAGCCACACCTCGTATGCGACATCGTGCAACCGTCCATGAAACCTAAAAATTTGGTAGCTGAACTTTAAGTCTCCCGCCTGAAAAAAAAAATAGACGACTAATTTACTTCACTGTTCTTCACTTAAGACTGAAACTTAGCAATGCCCTGAATCGAATTTTCATGGAAAAAAGGTTTCAAATAAAAGTGTTATGCACACACACACTGTATCGATATCTAAATAGTACTTCCGGTCGGTCATTTTCTGCTACTGACACCAAAGCGAAATATTAAAATTTCATACACAGAGGACCTCGAAAGAATATTTCTGAGTATTCAAAATCGACCAACGGCACGATTACACTACTTCTTTTTTTTCTTTTTACGAGGGTGTACAATGCTGAGAAAAATAATTAAATAAATTCAGTCGTCTTTTATTAATAAAACAGGATATATGTACGTATTATTTCCCCCTTGTCAGAAGCAGAATATAAAATAAAGGGTAATATTAAGATTCTGTCTTCCCGTATTTCGTATGTAAACCTGGCTGTGGAGTTGAACACAGGGATCTCGTATCCAACCAACTGAGGGTTATCCCCTTGTTCCAGGCTGGCTGTCTATTCTGGTTTGTAATTTTAATGAATCTACCTTATTATTTTAAGTTCTTGGAGAGTTGAAGGGGGAAAAAGGGACTTCTCTTATATTCCTTTAATACGCTCCTCTTTGGCCACAGAGGCACGCCCAACCAGGACAACCCAAAAACCTGTGGACGAGGTAACAAGGCAACCACTTTGGACTACTCCCTTTTTTGGTGTGAATTCAGTTTTCTCTTTTTCGTTCTTGTTGCCGCTAGCAACGCAGCAGGAAACGGCCACTTCACAAAGAGAATCTTCTAAAATGGTGTATTATATATAGAAGGCGCCAAAATAACTTCATCCATTCTCCACCGCCCCTCAAAACGTCTTTTTCACGTCATTGTAAACCAGGACGCTTTTTAAGCTACTTCAGTACAGTGATATCTTTGTGCAATTTTTTTTTTTTTTTCAATCGCTAAGTTACAGAGGCGTGGCCAAATCGAAATCTGAATTATCATTTCCGGCAATTTTTCTTTTGATTTTTGAGAAATTTTACGTAACGGGCAAATTTGCTACTAGGAAAATTGTATTTTTTTTAAAAAAATAATAATAATGAAATAACAAAAAAAACTCATTCATCGATTCTAGAATTGGCAACCCACTTAATCCACAAATTTTCAATTCTGTTCTCTTTCTAAGCGCCAAAATAGCCGTGCGGTTAAGAGACTAGACCCGCAATGCTAAGATGTATTGTTGGTTTAGTGGGTTCGATTCCCTGTGTCTAGGTCTTGGATTTTATTTAATGGTTAATATGAGAAATTTATAGTAAAGTATGTTAGGCGGTTAAGATACTAAACCCGCAATGCTAAGATGTATTGTTGGTTAAGTGGGTTCGATTCCCCTGGTCTAGGTCTTGGATTTTATTTAATGGTTAATATGAGAAATTTATAGTAAAGTATGTTAGGCGGTTAAGATACTAAACCCGCAATGCTAAGATGTATTGTTGGTTAAGTGGGTTCGATTCCCCTGGTCTAGGTCTTGGATTTTATTTAATGGTTAATATGAGAAATTTATAGTAAAGTATGTTAGGCGGTTATAGGCTAGACCCGCAAAGCTAAGATGTATTTTGGTTTAGTGGGTTCGATTCCCCTGGTCTAGGTCTTGGATTTTATTTAATGGTTAATATGAGAAATTTATAGTAAAGTATGTATGCTAGTCGCATCCGTCCACGTCACACCTAATTTGGTAGTTGGACGTAAAGCCCGCCTGAAAAAATAGGCATTACTTTATTTTACTTTACTAGGAAAATTTTCGATGATCTTACCAAGTAGTAAAAGAAAAGGTGAAAAGGTGGTGAGGAAAACCTCCGGAGACCTTGCAAAAAGTGAAAAGACCTAATACCAAAAGTACAAAAGTCCTAATACCGTAGGATTTACTCTATATCCTTCCCCAGAAGGACGAATTCAATCTAATCTATCTCACCGATGCATTTATCTATCAGAGCGGTTATTTACAAGTCACCAATTAGTTTTGGACGCCTCATGGAGGCAGTCCATAAAGCAACTCCCCATTCGTTAGCTCCTAAATACAGTCAAATAATAACAGCTTCATGTACAACCAATCTGTTGATAGTATTTTTCCTTTTTAAACTAAATCTCTCTCTATAGGTTTAATCATGTGTAATGATAAGAGGTTAAGGCACAGTGGTCTGAGATCTCATCTGTAAGAGATGGGACTATACGGCTAGATAGAACTAGAAACCAGGGAACGCAGCAGATGGGCGATACGCTGGCCTATTTAGAGCTGCAGATGTTAACTGGAAGGCCTAACAGATGCCTCTTTTTCTCTCTAACTACCACCACTGGCATCACATTTCTCGGCGATAATCATTACCTTTTAGAAAAAAAAAAAAAAAAAAAAACGTGGTCATGCCCATTATCGGCTGGAGAAAAGTGGTAGGGCTTCTTTTGATTATGACAAGACAAGAGCTGAAACAGCTTTTATCATGGGCGCCATAATAGCGATTAAGCTAAAACAGCTGGTTAATTTAGTCTATAAAATGATAATTACAAGTTTATTAATTTAGACAAAAATAATATGCTAACATTATTTTATCTTATTCACTTATAAGGTTATAAGTTACCAAATTTTTTGTCCCAAACATTAAAATGGAGAACTATTAAATATTTTCCTGAAATGATACTTTCTAGGGAAGCGTAGCTAGGCCCCCCCCCCCCAAGCTATCTTCCAGGAATGTACAGGACACTAACTGTAATAGAGAAATAACTAAACTTTATGGATCTCAAAATAATCTACTCACTCAGTAATCAGAGAAAACTCGAGGGGACCCAATCCGAGTAAATCCTGAATAAGTGAAGAAATCCATCCAACGAAGTCTCTCTCTCTCTTCAATTGGGGAATTTTCTTCGCTACTATTTGAATTATTTTTTATTTAAGTGACAGGAACTGTCACAAAACAATTAGCGAATTGCCATTTTATGTTAGTAGGGTACAGCCCTATTTCCCTTACCCCAAACGGCCCTAAATAGAATTTTCATGGGAAAAAATTTTAGGAACAAAAGTTTTGGAACTCCAATTAGTATAAGAAAAAGTTAAAGGAAATCGTTGGAGCCATTTTTAAAGGATATCACAGAAAAGTGGAAATCTAATTAGTAAAGGGGTATTTCCGGTTTAAGAAATTTTTCTTCAAAATTAGAAATTTAGTGGAGGTGTAGGTGATGATTTCTTCTTGTGGAGTTGAAAAGAAACCTGAAGGAACAAACTCTGAACTAGTCTGGACCAGATGTTTTGAGAATTATAACCGTAACAGATCCAAAAGATGTGACTCATGTCTGGATAAATGCTAAATTCCATAAACTGACAGGTTTCCTTACCCGGGCATTGTCCTCTCTTAAGGTACCATTTAGGGTTCTGGAACGCGATGATTCTTCTTTTGGAGTTCAAGAAGAAGAAGAAGAAGAAAGAGATCTGCAGAGACAAAATCTGAACCAAGAGTTTGTATCAGACCGACGATGTTTTGGAAATTTATTTGTTAACCGTAACCGATCTGAGGTAACTCTTAAGGTACCATTTAGGGTTCTGGAACGTGATGATATACTTTTGGGAGTATGGACCAAGCTCCAATTCACCACCTAACTTAACTGGAAAACCATCATTCAAAGGATTAGTTTATTCGAGTCACGAGTCAGGGATCCATGCCACGGTAACCGAGCGGTTAAGAGACTAGACCCGCAATGCTAAGGTGTATTGTTGGTTTAGTGGGTTCGATTTCCTGAGTCTAGGCCTTGGATTTTATTTAAAGGTTAATAAAAGAAATTTACAGTGAAGTATGTTTGCTAGTCGTCTCCGTCCACGACACCTAATTTGGTAGTTGGACGTAAAGCCCGCCTGTAAAAATAGGCGATTACTTTACTTTACTTTATTCGAGTCACGTCTCGGATCAGTTTACGGTTATAATTTCCCAAAAAAAAAATCGCCTGTCAGGGCCAAACTCTTGGTCCAGATTTTGTCTTTGCAGATCTCTTTCTTTTTCTTCTTCTTGAACTCCTCAAGAAGAATCGTCGCGTTTCAGAACCAACTCCCCTTTAGGAACCTTAAGAGTAGACAATGAACCCTCCTTAGAACCTTCTCTGATTCTGCTGGAATTTTTTTCATCATCTAGTACTGGAACGGATGTACTTATAGAGGGGATTCGCCTAAAAAGTCTTTAAATGACCACACTTTTCATACTCCAAAAGGATCGCCCCCAGATCGTATTTTCCAGGTAAAAAGTTGCAAACTTTTAATGATTGCAATGAATTTTGAAATTTCCAAAGTTTTAATGAAGTGTTTAAGTTAGAATCTCCAGAACTTGGAAGAAAAATGAGGGTTGGTGGTATGTTTTTTTTTTTTTTTAAAAAAAGTACGCTTTGAAATATTAACTTAAATAAAGAAAAATTAAAATTCTTGGTAACAATTAGTAAATTAAAATCTAATTAATTAAGTATATTTTACAGTTGAGTATCGCTAGTTATACTAAACAAACTACAAGAAACCCAGAAGTAGATGATTTCAGGCAAGAGAAAGAGAGAAAAACCCAACACAACACCCACTTTATAGAAAATTGCACTCGTTATAGGAGAAGCTGAGAAGAAAGAAAAGTGAGCCCCATTTCCACCGTGGGTATAATGGTTGGCAAGAGTTTTCCCATGTCGTACGTACCCACTCTCTCTCACTTTGCCATCATCTCAGACTAGCTTGGTCGTCGTCGTCGTCGCTGGCCTCATTCACCGCGCCATCTAACCTTTCTAGACTTCATTTATATTTTGCAAGGAGGAAGGAAAGAAGTGAATGAACGAGCGCACAAAAAAAATAATGAATGAAAGAAAGAGAAATAAAAAATCAGCTGGATAGTGGTGGCAGTGCTTTCCGGGTATACTTGGCGCGGATTATCATCAATATTGAGTAGGTGCTTATGTTCAACCACTTACGGCGCTTTTCTTTTCGCCCCGCCCCCGCTTTTTTTTAAAGGGCCGATTCAACTTTGTCATCCTTTATTTATTTTCATCTAAAAGTTCAGCCTCTATTGAAATATTTATCTCTGATCTCATCCGAAATTGTATAGTATAATAAAAGTCGTAATGAAGACTTCATTTTAAAAAAATTGAGAAATTTTTTCGGGGCGGGGCTTTAGCTTTACGTCCAACTACCAATTAGGTGTCGTAGACAGAAGCAACTAACAAACATACTTTACTATATTTCTTTTATTAACTATTAAATAAAATCCCTAGACAGAGGGAATCGAACCACTAAACCAACAATACATCTTAGCATTGCGGGTCCTAGTCTCTTAACCGCCTAACATACTTTACTGTAAATTTCTCATATTAACCATTAAATAAAATCCAAGGCCTAGATACCGGGAATCGAACCCACTAAACCAACAATACATCTTAGCATTGCGGGTCTAGTCTCTTGACCGCCTAACATACTTTACTGTAAATTTCTCATATTAACCATTAAATAAAATCCAAGGCCTATACGAGGGGAATTGAACCCACTAAACCAACAATACATCTTAGCATTGCGGGCTAGTCTCTTAACCGCCTAACATACTTTACTATAAATTTCTCATATTAACCATTAAATAATATCAAAGGCCTAGACACCGGGGAATCGAACCCACTAAACCAACAATACATCTTAGCATTGCGGGTCTAGTCTCTTAACCGCCTAACATACTTTACTATAAATTTCTCATATTAACCATTAAATAAAATCCAAGGCATAGTCACCGAGAATCGAACCCACTAAATCAACAATACATCTTAGCATTGCGGGTCTAGTCTCTTAACCGCCTAACATACTTTACTATAAATTTCTCATATTAACCATTAAATAATATCAAAGGCCTAGACACCGGGGAATCGAACCCACTAAACCAACAATACATCTTAGCATTGCGGGTCTAGTCTCTTAACCGCCTAACACACTTTCCTATAAATTTCTCATATTAACCATTAAATAAAATACAAGGCCTAGACCGGGGGAATCGAACCATTACACCAAATTAGATGATTTGTGGCCCTAATCACTTATAAAGTCAGCACCAAACCATTCTGTACATGTGAAAACTAACCCCATCTACAGTAAAATTCATAATTTATCCACTCTATTATCTGATTGGTCAATTGGATTGGGAGAGCAAATCATGAGAGAGGGTCCATCTTCTCTTCTCTCTTACTCCCAGCATCCCTTTTTGTCTCCAGTACATTTGTTTTCTTTCTTCTTTCACCAAAACTCTTCTTTCTTTTTTTATCTCCCCTACAGTTTACAGAATCTAGACAATAGATTGTTATGTAATATGATGTTTTTTTTTGTCCATACTCCAAAACGCTATTTAATGTCAAACAAACCCTTCTTATTTTTTGTATTTTTATTTTATTATATTTTTTTATTGTTTAGTTAACTATTTTCTCACAGTTTTTTTCTGTCTGCATTCCTCGTTTTCATTGACAGAGATTTAGTAGTTTCAATATACACATTCAATCAAAAGAGTGGAAGAAGAAAAACAATATTAAACAAATGAAAAAAGGGGGAAAACAAAAAAGGAAAACACGAATGACTGTGTGGAGAGTGGCTCTCAAGCCGAGATTTTTTTTCTTTTTTTAAACCGTTTGATTACACTTACAACTTTCCACATGTACATTGTAGGCTTTTCCTGCCGATTCGCTGAAGCTGTTCTCTCTCTCTCTCTCGGCACTCCTATTCATCTCTGTCACACACAGAACATCTAACACTTATTGGCTATTATTTGTTTTTCACACACAATCACACACACAGAGAGAGAGAGAGAGAGAGAAAATAAAACACAAACAAATGAACAAACATTTCCCTTTTGATTTAATAAAAAAAAAAAAAAAAACTCGTACTTTTTGCAAAGCGTTACTAAGGATTCCATTTACTTCCTTCCTGTTACTGCACGTGTACGTAATTAAATTTTCTTAAAAATTTTGAATTTTCACCTAAAAAAAAAAAAAAATATTTGACTTCAATATTTCATACTAGTTTTTCATTTTACTAGGATGGAAAAATTAATGCTATTTTCAGTCATGATTAACTTTATTATGCCGAGCTTTCGACCCTAGGGACTAGGGTCATCTTCAGGGCTGTGGGTTAACAATAATTATATTACCAATTAATTAAATTAAAATGAATATGTATAATGTAACGAAAAATTTACAATAATATTTACCTAATTTACAATATACTGTTTTACTTCATTAGAGAGTTGGTGTGTCTTCTGTCTTGTCTGTTCATGGACTGAGTGCGATCGGTCTGTGTGTGATATGTGTTTTGGTTGTTGAGGAAGTCAGTGTTGCCAATTGTCAAGTATTTTGTAGTAAGTTGGCCGTATATGTATACCAACAATTTAAATAGCATTTCCGGTGTAAAAACTCCAATTTTTCTGTCTGGTGAGAATTCTAAAATGATCGCTTTACTTCCGCCTAGAGAAAGTGGTAAAGTTGTGACCGGTCAGGGGCGGTATCCTTGCGGGCGCCAGATAGCCGAAGCTATCAGAGACGATATCCCTAACCAGCCTCAAAAGAAAAATACCCTTAAGGGTGCCTCTGGCGGGATAGCTCACTGGTGAGAGGAGGGAGGGTCCTGGAGACAATTCCCGGGGCGATAGGGAGTAAAATAAAATTCTCTCTTGTGCTTAATGAACCAAACGACAAAATACCTTTAATTAAGGGGAAAAAAATCATACAAAAGGAAAACTTATACTAGATACGAAATACTAATAAAAAGATAAAACTCACAGACGATAGATAACATAAGCAGGCACTGGCCAGGCCGAACGCACGGTAGAGAATGAATTTTTTTTTTTTATTTTGGAATCTTGGCTGTAAACAGCACCTGGTCTTGCAGTCCAAAGTGCAAATTTACATTATGTAGCAGCTCCTGCCTCCTACGACTATTTTTCGGTTACAAAGTAATAAATAATAATAGTAATTAGGGAAGTAATAAAAAAAAGAGTAATGGTGTTCGCCAAATGGGACACCATAATGGATGTTGAAGGGCAAGATGCAAGATGAAGGGAAGGGGAGGGTACTCTTGAAGGGCGTGGAATTGGAAATGATAGCTAATATGCAGATGATGATTGGGTAAGGCCAACTACTGTTATGAATGGAAATGACATGTGGAGAAATATATATATATGTACATATATATATGCGTACAAAGACCAGGGATGGGGAAGGGTCATGTGTTTAGGGACACCAGCTGGTACTCAATTACATCCTAATGGCATACCGATATTATTCAAGCAGTATCTGGTGACGTAAATTATCACTTCTGGCTCGCAAACCAATGGCGTCGCTTTTCCGGCAACAGTTTCCATCATCCAGGAGACCCACCCTCCCTCCTACATTATCGATTTGATTTTTCACGATTTATTTTCGTGGCTTGCATAAATAAATTTTGTTCCATTCACGAAAAATTAATCAATGAAAATGACCGTTTCGTTCGTCACTATACAGAGGATGTACACGGAGGAGAGGTCAGAAACACTTCCGGGAGGTGATTCAGCAGTCATTCTGAAATGCATCCAAAAAATATTCTATTCACTCTGTCCCGATTCTCAATAGTGTCGCAAGATATTTGCATTTTCAACTTTTCCCTCGATATTCGCGTTTTTCCACCATAAAAACGGCCATAACTTTTCTATCCTTTATCCTACAACAAATCTGCTTATTCCAAACGAAAGAGCATTAAATTTCCAGTAAATCTTCTCAACCCAGAGCCTCAAAACGTTTCTTATTAACCAAGAGATTTTTACTTTAATGTCTAAAAAATTTCGACTTTAATGTCTCGATGATATTTCTTAAAATTTTCAACTGCATTTTTTAAATGATTAATGAATCAAGGAGTCACACCCAATTACAGAAAAAGTTGCGCATTTATTGAGCTTCAAGACCGTATGGATGTTATTGTTTTTTAATAAAACCCTACCCCTGAACAGAGGGGTGTAAATGCAGAAAACTGAGTATGTTGCGTAACCGACTTTTCACTGATATCAAATTATTAATTTACTCGTATGCAAATTTTCAGGAGAAGGAACAAAAAGAAAAGTAACCATTTTAGTTTTTAACAATTATTATTTAATAAAACGGAAGTAAAAAAATACAGTAGCAATAAAACGCAGTAGTTGACTATTGTTTGTGTAACTTATTTGAATGACATAATGGAGATTTTTTTGATCAAAATTAATTAATGATAATTAAAAAATAAAATGGTTATTTTCTTTTATTTCTTTCTCCAAAAATTGATTAGTTTTGAATTATTATTAATTAAAATAGGATGAAAAAATAATTTGCCATTTCAGTCGAGTAAAATTTATTTTGCCGAGCTTTCGACCTAGGGACTAGGTCATTTTCATGGCTAGTTTAGAAAGTAATACTTTTACATTTCAGGGCTGGTCTGCCTTGTCTGTTCATGGACTGAATGTGATCGGTCTGCGTGTGATATGTGTTGACACAGACCGATCACACTCAGTCCATGAACAGATAAGACAGAAGACACAACAACCCTGAAATGTAAAAGTATTACTTTGTAAACTAGCCCTGAAGATGACCTAGGTCCCTAGGTCGAAAGCTCGGCAAAATAAATTTTACTCGACTGAAATAGCAAATTATTTTTTCATCCTATTGAAACTATAAATCAGTCACCAAAAAGAATGAACAACAATTATTAATTAACTTTGATGGAAAAAAAAAGCTCCATTATGTCATTAAGATAAGATTGTCAATAATATTAGACTTATAGATTCATCATAAATTAGAAATTGCGAATTTGGAGGCAATTCGAACTATTTTCGAAGCGTTTTTAGGTTGGCACTTACTTACCTATTGTAGTTTAAAGGAAAGAAAAGTTACGACCGTTTTTTATGGTAGTGAAAAAACGCGAATATCGCGACGGAAATATCTTGGACAGTATTGAGTATCGGGCCATAGTGAATAGAATATTTTTTGTTGCATTCGAGCTGCTGAATCACCTCCCGGATGTTCCTGTATAATGAACTCATTATGGTAAGCTAAAGAAATGAGCGGTTACCATTTAATTAAGCCACATACCTAACTCATGAAATAAGATACAGCGCTTAAGTATCAGATTTACAAAATAAACTTTACATCGTAGAAAACTTAAAATAAATAAATTAGTTTACTAAAAACTGAAACGTCATTAAATTATAATACGTCATCATATTATAATTATAATATGACGTACGACTTTACAAAATATGTCTCGTCATGTTGGTAAGAATCAAATACGCTTTGAGTTGGCGTGTTTGAGAAAAATCTTGTAAGTAAGACCCCCTGTAAAGGAAATCTTGTACTAAAATTCTTGTGATATTTTTCCTCATTGTGAAAACTCGCATTGGAAAATACGATTGACGATAACAATCCGTATTATTACAGAGAAGGAAATATGACATTTTTTTTTTTTTTTAAATAATGTTTTCTCCTTGGATCTAGTTTCCCGGAAGTCAAGCTATGTTAACAGCAAATATAAACTTCCTGCGTGTATTGATGCTGTAATAGCAGAATGTGTCAGTTCCGCGTAGAAGAGCAATTACGGTCCTCCATAGGTACACTACAAAAGTTTAAGTGTAGTACACAATTCCGTTCAATAGACTTCAATATTAGGAAGATATATACAGATACACGTTTATAGGGAATATCTTTTTACAGAGAGCGCTGGAGGTTTCTTATTCTTTTAAATCTCAGATTCAATTCTTTTCTCGTCCAAAGAGCATTGCAGAACTAAGACGCTTATTTTGTCTATCCAGTTTCTACAATCTATCTATTCTCTCTCTGGCTATTCTGTCGTTAATCATGAACCCAGTTACAGATAAAACCCAAAACTCGAAACACTATCGGGTTCACTAGTTACATTACATCCTTCACATTGCCGTGTACTAATTCTTCAGGATGGTATCCATGGGCTGCTATAACCATCGTAATACTTAGGTGCTCCCTTATTGGACGACATATTGTGCATCAGCTGGATTTCAACCCGGGATCTTTGCCAGGAATCCCAGTACCACTGTGCTAATCTCTTCCCTTAAAACCCTTATTATAATAATTATAGTTACTAATTACTTATTAACTAACATTTCATTGTAAAATTCTGGAATGAAAGAATAATTCTTTAACTATTCTGTATTCTCACTACTTACATATTTCAACCCCCACCCATCTAGATATCTAATTATTGGACAGCTGATCAATTTACATGAAACCAGGCTAGCCAACTGTGGGCGTTTTAATATATATAAATTTCTTTCCTCTGGAGATAAAATGGAAGAAATAAAACAGGAGGCAGGTGCTAAACTGGACTTCCACTTGCAGCTGGCCCCGGTCCCGTATATTTTGTTTCCAACCTTCCAGGATAATATCGAAGGAGAACAATTTATTGAAAAATACGTTCCCTTTTCTTTTAAAAAAGGACTCCTTTTTTTATAAATAACAAATAAAAATAAAAAACATTAATTACGCACAATGAAGCTAAAATAACCTAATTAAATAAAGTATATCCCGTTCTTCAAGAAACAACCTTCAAGGAACATTACAAGGAAAATTGAAATTCCCAGTTGACCTTTAGGAAAATATTGATCGAACACTCACGTGACTATTCTTGTAAAACCTAAGTGTATTTCCAAAATACCGAGTTCCGAAAAGAAAATTCTACAATCAATAATAGTATCAATACTTTCAACAGAATGAATTCCCCAATTTTCTTAAATGCGTATAATGATTATGTAAAAAAGGAGGAGGCATTCTAAGGGTTTTCACTAATGTATTATTTCAATGAAGTGTACAGTTTCAAAATCTCTAATAATATCATAGGTTTTAAAGTAAGATGTATTGTTGGTCTAGTGGGTTATGTAGATTCCCGGCCTAGCTCCTTACATTTTATTTAATGGTTAATATGAGAAATTTATAGTAAAGTATGTTAGGCGGTTAAGAGACTAGACCCGCAATGCTAAGATGTATTGTTGGTTTAGTGGGTTCGATTCCCCGGTGTCTAGGCCTTGAATTTTATTTAATGGTTAATAAAAGAAATTTATAGTAAAGTATGTTAGGCGGTTAAGAGACTAGACCCGCAATGCTAAGATGTATTATTGGTCTAAACCTTGGATTTTATTTAATGGTTAATATGAGCATTTAATACTATGTTTTTTAATCGCCTCCGTCCACGACACCAAATTTAAGTGGTAGTTGGACGTTAAGCCTGCCTCAAAAAAAAATCTGGAACCTTTCTTGGTCACCAAAGCAAACATTGTGGTTCTGGATAATGTTTTAAGTCTGTAAGTTCAAATAAAGAAGGATTTGTTTTACATAAGCATTGTTAAATAAGTTCACAGACTTTTTCTTCCCATTGTTAAGGGGGAGGAGGTATTTTTATTTATTTTTTTAAATTAATGAATCAATTTCTTTCAATTAAATTCAGTCTAGAAATTAAATAATCAAGACAACCAAAAAAATTAGAATCTAGAATAATTCAACAGGCTGGTTGAAATAAATAAATCTATAGAAATAACCATGATAATAATGGTAATAAAAAATGTAAAAGTGGAACAAATGGAAAATGGAGGAAAGATAATGGACAACGGGAAGTGGGGGAGTGGTGAATGGAGGTGAAGTACTGGGATGAAAGTAAGCAGCAAATTATTCAGCAAGGTAATTTCATTGCAGAATGGCTTTCTTTCTTTCTTTTTATTGGGCGGGAGTGGCCGCCAAATTGCATTGGGTAAATCTTGCGGGAAGGGTGTTGGTGGTGGTGAAGGGTGCTGTTTTTTAAGGAACCCGCACCCATTTCCCACCCTTGGCTTTTCTTCTAACCACCAAAAAAATACACACAAAAAGGCTAGTAACCTTCTCCTAAATATTGATTTCCTACTTATTTCTAAAAAGGACCATAATTTGCAATCCCCGCCCAGTCCGTCCACCACTGTGGATGCCCTTTATGGTCCAGTAAATGTTCTCACTATCAAAAGAGAAATAACTAACTAAACTAAACAATTTAACAGGCGTTAAGTTAAAAAAAAAGAAAAAAATGAAGTCCTTTTTCACTTTGTTCTATCTTTTAAAGAGCTCTTGGGCTCTACTTCTAGAAAGAAGAAGTAATGCGATCGTATAAACTTTTAAGTATTAACCGGAAATAATCCATTTATTTTTATTTTTATTTTTTTGGCGCATCAACAGCTGAGGTTATTAGCGCCCAGAGCTTTTTCCAGTGCACTGCCGGCCTCCGGACAGTGTTCTCTCGTTACAGACAACACTGTCCATCACCGGACAGTGAGCTGTAAGAAGCTCCTAGGAAGAGAAAATCTAAGGGTCAGCTGCTGGATTCGAACCCGGGACCTCCGCGTGGGAGTCCAGTATGCTAACCTCATAGCTAATCCCTTCCCTAATAATCCATTTAGAGTTCTACTAGGTCTGAATTTTTTTTAAATTTAAATTTCTTTGACGATAGATTTAAACCGTCTTCAGACATCAAAATACTAATTAATACTAGTTAAATAAGGCGCCACGGTAGCCGAGCGGTTAAGAGACTAGACCCGCAATGCTAAGATGTATTGTTGGTTCAGTGTGTTCAGTTCTCGGTTTAGGCCTTGGATTTTATTTAATGGTTAATACGAGAACTTTATAGTGAAGTGTGTTAGGCGGTTAAGAGACTAGACTTGCAATGCTAAGATGTATTGTTAATTTTGTGGGTTCGATTCCCCGGTGTCTAGGCCTTGGATTTTATTTAATGGTTAATATGAGAAATTTTTAGTAAAGTATATTAGGCGGTTAGGAGACTAGACCCGCAATGCTAAAGTGTATTGTTGGTTTAATGGGTTCGATTCCTTGGTGTCTAGGCCTTGGATTTTATTTAAAGGTTAATAAAATAAATTTCCAGTAAAGTATGTTTGCTAGTCACCTCCGTCCACAACTCCTAATTTGGTAGTTGGACATAAAGCCCGCCTGAAAGAATAGGCAATTATTTTACTTTACTTACTAGTTAAATAAACCCATCTGGGAGAATGGAATAGAACTGTGGGGTTAAACCAAACGCACCAATCTCCAAAGGATTCAATCTCTTTAGTCTAAAATACTTCGAACGCTCCATTTTAACATATTATGTCTCCAACCTGGGCTATACACACTGTGACCTTAACATTTCTTTTATCGCACAAATTGCTGAAAACACGATACAGGAAACTCCACTTCCATCTGTATATCCTCTAGCTCCAAAATCTTTCTTCAAGAACTCTTCCTGATAACCCCGAACAAGACGTCTTTAAGAGACAGTGTGGTCTCGTGATCTCCTCTCTAGTGAAGATAGTGGGAACAATAGTTTAATGTTTTGGAGTGTTACCACTGCGGTAACTTCTCCACTCGTTTGTATCCTCTACTATTTACTTCTATCATTGTTATTTATAGCGCTAGCGCCCTGATTGTAGCACAAATAAACGCAAATATTTTGATACCACCATAGCCGGGATTTTTAGAAATTTAGATGAGTAATTAAAATTGGAATTAAAAAAAAAACGTGTCGTTTTTCTTTTGTTTTTTTTATCGGAACGAATGCTTTACTTCCGCTTACAGAGCGGACGTGGTTACTAAGAGGAAGTTATGGAGGCAGTGAATCGAACTTGCTAGATTTAGCAATGCACTATCCTCAATATACACATGTTTAACAGTCCTCCGGCAGTTTAAACTACTAAGCACAGTTTCAAAGTAAAGTTTAACTTGAAGATTCTCAGAATTGAGCTTAAACTTAACATTTGAGGAAACGATTCAAATAGAATTTTCATGTTTTAGTTCCCTCCTTTACTAGCGAATGAAAAATGAAGTCCTTTCGCTAAATTTAAGTACAATAATGAACTTTTTTTTTCTTTTTTTTTTTAACTATTAAAGTTTGATCGTTAGACTTTCCAAGCACCCAAGCACAAAATAAAGTTTGAGCTTGCTGCGATTTTCAGCTCCCCCACCCCACCCCTGATGTTTTAATTTCACTCAAAATTCAGGAGAACCCAAAATGTGTTCAACTTCCGATGCGGAAGGCGAATAGATGCGGAGATATGGTAGATACACTTGACAGATCTAATTATAAGTACGCTTACTTTTACAGAGAGTCTGAGTGAGTTAGAGAGTGATTGAGAGAGCTACTTACTGCTGCCAACTAAGCTCTTTACTAAGTATTACGAAGGCCACAGTAAATACTGATAATGATTTTATAGAGGTAAGAAGATACCTATTGATTTATTTAAAATATTACAATTTTTTCATAATAATGAAAAGTAAAAAAAAGAGGAATTAAATTTGACCAAATAATAATAATAAAAATAATAATAATAATAATAATAATTCTGGACTCCCATACTGGACTCCCACGCGGAGGTCCCGGGTTCGAATCCAGCAGCTGACCCTTAGATTTTCTCTTCCTAGGAGCTTCTTACAGCTCACTGTCCGGTGATGGACAGTGTTGTCTGTAACGAGAGAACACTGTCCGGAGGCCGGCAGTGCACTGGAAAAAGCTCCGGGCGCTAATGACCTCAGCTGTTGATGCGCCAAAAAAAAAAAAAAAAAAAAAAAAAAAAAAAAAAAAAAAAATTCTGAAAAAAATCCAAAATTAAAAGACTGTAATCTATTAAGAGATTCGAGAATCAATTCAAAGCATACGAGTCAAGTAAAAGATCTACGTTCAAAAACGCCATGTGCGCAAGGCATAGGTTTTGATGACCATATGTTGAGGAAATGCAGACTGTTGACTGTTAAGCGAGATTTGAATAAAGAGAGAGGAAAAATGAATACTCTCTCTCTCTCTCTCACACACACACACACACACACACACACGCACACACACACACACACACACACAATAAACATTGTATGCAATCGACTAGGTCAATTACCTGTATTCTTTACATCGATCTTTTTACATTTAACCCCAATACAAAGCATTTACTCATTCTCTCTCTTTCTCTACATTATCTTTTTTTTTTATTATTATTCTGTTTTTACCAAAAAGGTGTACAGAAGGAGTTGCATTCACAAATAATATAAGATAAAAATTAAACATAATTTAAATAAAGAAAAATAAAAAAAAATTACATAATATAAAATAATCATAACAAATGAAAATTGACCTTCTAAATTAAATTGTAACTTAAATATTTTAGTACTACATTATAACTTATATCGGTCGTTAAGCATTGATGAGCGCAACATAACTACATTTACAATATAATTATAAATGTTTAAACAGTCGGATTTCGATTGCAGCGACAGTAAATGAAATAATTGTTCCTCTCTGCTAATAGTGGTTGGGATTGATAATTGAGGAAGATACTTTATTCTCATCCATTCATAAAGTGGACAGGTAATGAATAAATGGAATAAATCTTCATATTGATGGAGATTACAAAGTGTACAGATCTGGTTAGGATTTATTAAATAGGCTATTGCTTTGTGGACGATTTTAATGGAGAAATTACTGCAAGATCTGAGTTGGAACAATATACTAGTTACAGGAAATGGTAGAGAGAGTAGAAGATAGTTTTGATCATTCGAGATATTTAAAGGAATATTTCTGTAATAAATGCTATAATTTGAGGAGTATAGTCTGGCTATATCAGTGTTGTGTAAATTGGTTTCATATGTTGACAAAATTGCATTTAGATTTTTACGGATTACATATGGATCCTGCATTTCCCAGAGATGGTTGTAACCAACATTTATAAAAAAATCCTTTATTTGGGTTACCCAGTTGAACTTAATATTATTGGACGGTAAAGAGTCGAGATGTAATAGTCTGTCATAACAAATACGTGGTAATCTGGATCGATCCATTTCCAATACTTTGCAAAACCATTTCAGCGCAAGCTTAAAAACAGAGGTGGCTATATGAGATAATCCAGTTTCCAACAGTATTATGTAGTACGGAGTAGATTTTAATAAATGAAAAATTTTCTCTTCCTAGGAGCTTCTTACAGCTCACTGTCCGGTGATGGACAGTGTTGTCTGTAACGAGAGAACACTGCCCGGAGGCCGGCAGTGCACTGGAAAAAGTTCCGGGCGCTAATAACCTCAGCTGTTGATGCGCAAAAAATAAAAAAATAAAAAAAAAAAAATAAATGAAAAAGACGTTTATAAAAATTTGTTTGGGCATATTCTAAACGGTCTAAATACCTCAGTCCCCAGATTTGTACTGAATAGAGCAATGTGGAACGGGCAATTGAATTAAACAGAGCTACATTACTGGACCATGAGTTACTCTTGACTTTCGCCAGAATATTGTTCACGGTACCAGCAGCAATATTAAACCTTGAGATTGAGTATTCTGTTGCTGAGAGAAACATGGATGAAGAGGAAAACTGCACGCCTAGATAGACGTATTTATTCGTCAAAACGATTTCTGTATTTTCATAGAAGAATTTTTCCGAGAGAGTTGCGCGCCCTCTATGAAATTTTATAATTTTAGTTTTTGCTGGGTTTACTTTTAGGGAATTCAAATGACAATATTCTACATTATCTTATTCAAGATATATCTTTATTTTCAAGGTTTCATCTGAAATTTTCATCTTAAGATCAGCAAGTTTAGTACGATACGTAACCATAATAAGTGAAATCGAAATCTCTACACCAAATTAGATGATGATGGCTGAAAGTCTGAAACCCGGTTAAGGATGTTTGCTACTTTCGGACAAAATCAACGATATTATTCATTAATCAATCAACGATATTATTCCCCATCAACGATATTATCCACCAATCAATCAACGATATTATCCACTAATCAATCAACTATATTATTTACCAATCAACGATATTATCCACCAATCAATTAACGATATCATCTACTCATCAATCAACGATATTATTCACCAGTCAACGATATTATCCACCAATCAATCAACGATATTATCCACCAATCAACGATATTATCCCCAATCAATCAACGATATTATTCACCAATCAACCATATTATCCACCAATCAATCAACGATATTATCTACTCATCAATCAACGATATTATCCACCAATCAATCAACGATATTATCCACCAATCAAGATATTATTATTTACTGTGGAGGTAAACATGAAAACTGATGCTTTATTTATACTTTATTCTTGCAGTTTAATACTTTTATTTGAAGCATTCTCCACGGAAACTTAAATGTATAAGAGGTTTCGGGGGGGGGGGGAGGAGCGAAGTTAACTCTCCTCTATTTTAGTGGGTACTTTGTACGGTTCTAATTATAATTACGTAAAATTTATAACTGTACAACTAAAGTTTCGAAAGACATGAAAACAATAAGTAGTAAAATCAAAATTATTGGAATTTATAGCAAGGGAAATTAATAATTAGAATATTTTAAAACTAGTGAGTAAACCAGAATTAAATGTTATTAACGTAAGTAAATAAAATATCAGCTTAATCAGAGTGTTTAACGGATAATGAGACTCGCAGCAGTAACTGAAAGAATGATGAATTAAATCGATTTAAAGTGTAAAGTAAACTAAAGCGAATCGAACTAAAAAGCGGCTTTGCTGCTGGGCAATTCATTTGTTAAGCTTATCACTTTGGTTTCAATATTTTTCACCGAGTAATATCAACTTCAATGGAGATCTAGGGAAGCTGGGAATAGTTATGCTTTCTTCTATGTTAACATTGGTAAGGGCTACCTTTTCAGTACTAGTTCTAAATATCAAGAAAATGTCAGAAATTAAGTTACGTTTTAAAAGCAATGCTATTAACCTCGAGAAAGTAGAACTAAATTTCCCTATTGATTTTACCCACTAAACCAACAATACATCTTAGCATTGCGGGTCTATTCTCTTAACCGTTCGGCTACCGTAGCGCCTTACTTCACCTTCTTTCTTTACTTAGTTTTCGTAAATGATTAAATATCAGAAAATGTAATTACGAAATATGAACATGCATTTGATTTTCAGAAAATTTATCGAGTAATTGAAATTAAAATTTGAACATTACAATAAATTATTGAAAACGGAAACTTGATTCCAATGCAAACTTAATAATAGCCTTTTGTATATATTTTAGTTCGCAACTTCCTCCTTCTTTCCTTATATTTGATTATATTGAGCGTACTCCCTCCTCTAACCCCCCTTCTCAGACTATAAATAATGGCAATGTTTGGCCTAAGATAGTGTCTCGCTTTCTTGTACCATTTCCACCAATTGTTCATATCGTACCATTCACAGTAAATACTATTGTCTAAAATTTATACCACCAAATGGCCAATAGAAATAAACTTTCCCTGACCATATACGGGAATAGAAGACCATCTTTCTTCTTCCTGTAGCCTTACCCCCACCCCGCGCGCACCCGAAAGCCAACTTTACGATACCACACCTTCGTTTGGGTCATGTTTGCCAACTTTTACCAACTCCATTCTCAGTATTTTGCACGTTTAACCCAATATATACAGTCTTTCGAATTGCTTGGGTTCTTGATATCTGATCATACACACACACTCACAAATAATAGCCAAAGTAAAATCATTATCTCTAAATTAAGTTTATAAGCAATGCTACCAACCCCTAGAAAGTAGAACGAAATTTCCCTATTGATTTTTCAGAAATTTCTTTGCTTAGCTTTCGTACTTATTAATAATTCATGCTTTATCCCTTACCACTTCCAAAAGTTATCCTTTAGCAGTCTAGTAGAAGTTTAAAAGGTTCTCTGGCGCATGACGTCACGAGTGATTGGTTAATCAACATCCCTATCTTAACCTAATTGGTTGGCCCATTCTCCCTTCTCACCTTCAACTCACCAGGAATTTAAAACAGTCCAGGATATTAACTACGTCTCAGTTAGTAGCTTATTTCACCTTTAAAAATAACGCCTATTTTTTTCAGGCAGGCTTTAAGCCTAACTACCACAAACAATAATTTACTGCAAATTCCTTTTATTAACCATTAAATAAGATCCAAGCCCTAGACTCTGGGAATCGAACCCACTAAACCAACAATACATCTCAGTATTGCGGGTCTAGCCGCCTAACATACTTAACTATAAATTTCACATATTAACCATTAAATAAAATCCAAGTCCTAGTGACCAGGAATCGAACCCACTAAACCAACAATTCATCTAAGCATTGCGGGTCTAGTCTCTTAACCGCTCGGCTATCGTAGTGCCTTACTTCACAATTAATTTTTTAAGTTTTTACATTCTTTCAATGTTGATAAGAAATTCAATATATTGCGGTCAAATTTACGAAATTAAATTTCCCATACGGAAATATCTATTTTGAGGTAGCATTAGTCTGAAATACGAATCCGGTGAGAATGAGAGCAAAAAGCTTTATAATAAACTAAATTTTCATTTTTAAAATTAACGAAATTAAGCTAATAAATTATTTATATGTTATTATTTATTTTATTTATATTTATTATTTAGTAAATATTTGGTTAAGCCAAAATTATATTATACGTATTTATATGTTTTAAGTTATTTTTGCTTAATTTTTTTTTTTTTTTTTAAATTTTTAATATAAACTGCTGTCAAAGTTTTTATATTTTTCTTTTACACACATATATATGTATAATATATTCCTTTTGATAAATTTATTTTGGAAAATTTATTCAGTTTAATTTCTCTTACTGTAGTGAGAAGAAGTATGTAATCGTATCAGAGTTTTCGCAGGTAATTCATGTTCAGAGGGTTTCCTAAATACGTACATATAATTAGTTTAATAACATAAAAATGTAACGTGTACAATTTTTTTTTATATACGATTATTTATGTTACTTTCAATAATTATTATTTTTTTTAAATTTTTGGATCAACTAATAAGATGAAATATTAATCAATAAAAGAAAATCTAATAATAGAAACCAGTGAAAAGTTGAAGTTTTATCCAACTTTGAAACTTTAATCAAGCGAAGTTTTAATGGCCATTGGAGAACCGAAAATATAACAGTATTATTATCTCGACTTTTTTTAATTGTAAGTAATCGATAATAATAATCGATTAACTTTTTATGTTAAAATTAGCTTTATAATAGAGATATATGCTCTTAGAATTTCTAGCATTATAAGGTTCTGCATTATGTTTTTAGCAAAATTATGAAATCTATTTGACTATAAAATCAAGTAGGAAATTAGGGATATATTATTTTCATGCACTAGATTAAGTGTTGTCCATTTGTGCGCAGCTTTGTGAGTATCTGTATGAGGGTATAATTTCAATTAAAGAGGTTGATAAGAGAGAAAACGTTTTTCCTAAAATTCCTATTTTCCGAAAACTTAAATTTGATAGCACATTCATGTTCTACCTTCTATCTTATATTATCACAATATGAGCGAGCATGTTGTTTCTCCATTGGTAAGTCAACAACAAGATTAGTCAAGCGGATAGGTTAAGTAAATGTTTACGTTTTCCATTGAATCTTTCACCGAGTTGGTAATACTAGGCCAAAATTTGATCAACATAAAGAAAAAAAAAACAAAGAGGGCTTTCTACAAATACGAGAGATACAACCACGCGAAAATGTTACAACGGAAGTTACGTCATTCAAAAGCTAATTCATCACAAAAGTCTGATAAGCGAGGCAGCCTAATACCGGTCATAGCTGCTGTTATTTATACTAAGATCTATAAAATCACAGTACAATGTTGTGAAGCAGTTGAAAGAAATGCATTTCAGCTGTTTTTTAAGAGGATACGCCAAAACATCTGTTATTATAGGACCTCCTCTTACTGTTATTCTCAAGTTTCGAACCCATTAATATTCCCTCAAACTCCAAATATTTTGGCCATATTATTGCTCACCATTATAGTTTGAGTGAAACCATAAATTACTCTGAAATGTAGGCCTTACAAAGAAGTCCACACCAAACCAAGATGAAGTTTATTAGAGACACGATTTATTCCAGAATTTGAAATTTGATTCTTATAAATAATTAAATAGTATGACTTCTTGTTATGATTGCGGCGAAAAAAGAGGAGCAATGAAGGATGGTTGGAAAATATATTCAAAACCAAGAAAAGGAAATGGTTAAATCTTTTGGAAAACTGTTAGCGCTCAGAATGACGTTTTCCCAAGTTTCCTGCAAAGGCTGTTTTCCATAAATCCTGCGAACAGTTAACCAAAACAATGTACACGTAATAATATTTAGCCTAAATATACTTCTACAAACTGTAATAAAGATACGTAACAATTTAAGAGAGTATATATAGGGACTACTGGGTAAAATAGGTTTTTCGCCCAGGAACTGAGAAAGGAAATTCCAGGCAGAAGAGTGGGGAGAGAGAACGAGAGTCCTGCCTGTGGGAAGGAGATTATCAGCTGGAAAATGGAGTGAAAAATGATTTAAAACATTCATAACTCATTTAGTCTTGAAGTTGTTGTAATCAGTACACTATGGGTATGGGTATCGCCATTGTATTTTATGTTTACTTTGTGAGCGAGCTGTACCATTCAAAGCCCTGGGTTAGCAAGAGTTTCAACTTAATGAAGTCCAAACAAAAAGCTCGCTTTGCTTTTAAACTTCACAAAGTACAATTATTTCTCGTCCACAAATAACATTCACCGATTTTGAGATAATTATCTACTATTGGTTTAATGTTTCACCTAATCAACACGTTTATCTCTCTACTTTCCGGGCGTGAATTTTACTTCCCTTCAAAAATTTAAACATCTAGCGCAGGGGTCGCCAAACTCGGATCTAGTATAATAACCCAAACGTCATTCCTAGACTTTTATTCATTTTCAGAATTTTAACAATTACGAACATTAACCAGATTATTTAGAACCAAATTAGGCTAAAAGAAAAAATTTCACCATTCCATAACCTTTCTTAGAACGACCAATTACCAAATTTTATTCGAAAAATTACTCAAATTTAGGTCATGAGTCCTAACTGTATGAATTACAAAGAGAAAATTGGTTATAGTAACGTGAATACCAACTACCGGAAGAATAAAGGAAAATAAGAAAATAGTAAGAAAGAGGATAAAAAATAATTAAATCAAAATAGACAACTATAAAGCAAAATAAAAAGCATCCTTAATTACCAGCTGGCAGTAAATAATAATGATAATGAGTATTCATTAAAGAATTAGTACCTTCTTTTCTCCACACAACAATTTAAAAAGATTTCTCGCTGAAAATAATTTCCTTCTCTTAAAACCCAAAGATAAAATATTAATTTAATCTCAGAATCATCGTAGCAGAGTTACCAACCGACTCCATGAATCAAAATCAAAGAAGCCATATTTATTCGCGAGGGACCAGCGGAAGCTATCGATGGATATGATAATCAATAACTTTTAACATCTTCTCTACTAATACAACACTCAAAACGATAATATTTCATTCAATTGTAGAGATCAATGTTCCCTATAATTGTATGAAATTTCATAGATTTCTGAACGGCAGAAAACGAGATATTGTAATCTAAAGTTTGAGTGTCTTGCAAAACTACCAAATTTTAAAACGCCATATCTTCTCTTCTATAACAGTCAAAACGATAATATTTCATTCAATTGTAGAGATCAATGTTCCCTATAATTGTATGAAATTTCATAGATTTCTGAACGGCAGAAAACGAGATATTGAAATCTAAAGTTTGAGTGTCTTGCAAAACTACCAAATTTTAAAACGCTTTATCTTCTCTTCTATAACACTCAAAATGATAATATTTCATACAATTCTAGAGATCAATGTTCCCTATAATTGTATGAAATTTCATAGATTTCTGAACGGCAGAAAGCGAAATATTGATATCTAAAGTTTGAGTGTCTTGTAAAACTACCAAATTTCAAAACGCTATAACTTCTCTTCTATAACACACAAAACGATAATATTTCATACAATTGTAGAGCTAAATGTTCCCTATAATTGTATGAAATTTCATAGATTTCTGAACGGCAGAAAACGAGATATTGAAATCTAAAGTTTGAGTGTCTTGCAAAACTACCAAATTTCAAAATGCTATAACTTCTCTTCTATAACACACAAAACGATAATATTTCATACAATTGTAGAGCTAAATGTTCCCTATAATTGTATGAAATTTCATAGATTTTTGAACGGCAGAAAGCGAAATATTGATATCTAAAGTTTGAGTGTCTTGTAAAACTACCAAATTTTAAAACGCTATAACTTCTCTTCTATAACACACAAAACTATAATATTTCATACAATTGTAGAGATAAATGTTCCCTATAATTGTATGAAATTTCATAGATTTTTGAACGGCAGAAAGCGCAATATTGATATCTAAAGTTTGAGTGTCTTGCAAAACTACCAAATTTTAAAACGCTTTATCTTCTCTTCTATAACTCAAAATGATAATATTTCATACAATTCTAGAGATCAATGTTCCCTATAATTGTATGAAATTTCATAGATTTCTGAACGGCAGAAAACAAGATATTGAAATCTAAAGTTTGAGTGTCTTGCAAAACTACCAAATTTTAAAACGCTTTATCTTCTCTTCTATAACACTCAAAATGATAATATTTCATACAATTCTAGAGATCAATGTTCCCTATAATTGTATGAAATTTCATAGATTTCTGAACGGCAGAAAGCGAAATATTGATATCTAAAGTTTGAGTGTCTTGTAAAACTACCAAATTTCAAAACGCTATAACTTCTCTTCTATAACACACAAAACGATAATATTTCATACAATTGTAGTGATCAATGTTCCCTATAATTGTATGAAATTTCATAGATTTCTGAACGGCAGAAAACGAGATATTGTAATCTAAAGTTTGAGTGTCTTGTAAAACTACCAAATTTCAAAACGCTATAACTTCTCTTCTATAACACACAAAATGATAATATTTCATACAATTCTAGAGATCAATGTTCCCTATAATTGTATGAAATTTCATAGATTTCTGAACGGCAGAAAACGAGATATTGAAATCTAAAGTTTGAGTGTCTTGCAAAACTACCAAATTTCAAAACGCTATAACTTCTCTTCGATAACACACAAAACGATAATATTTCATACAATTGTAGAGATAAATGTTCCCTATAATTGTATGAAATTTCATAGATTTCTGAACGGCAGAAAACAAGATATTGAAATCTAAAGTTTGAGTGTCTTGCAAAACTACCAAATTTTAAAACGCTTTATCTTCTCTTCTATAACACTCAAAATGATAATATTTCATACAATTCTAGAGATCAATGTTCCCTATAATTGTATGAAATTTCATAGATTTCTGAACGGCAGAAAGCGAAATATTGATATCTAAAGTTTGAGTGTCTTGTAAAACTACCAAATTTCAAAACGCTATAACTTCTCTTCTATAACACACAAAACGATAATATTTCATACAATTGTAGTGATCAATGTTCCCTATAATTGTATGAAATTTCATAGATTTCTGAACGGCAGAAAACGAGATATTGAAATCTAAAGTTTGAGTGTCTTGCAAAACTACCAAATTTCAAAATGCTATAACTTCTCTTCTATAACACACAAAACGATAATATTTCATACAATTGTAGTGATCAATGTTCCCTATAATTGTATGAAATTTCATAGATTTCTGAACGGCAGAAAGCGAGATATTGAAATCTAAAGTTTTTGGTGTCTTGCAAAACTACCAAATTTCGAAACGCCATATCTTCTCTTCTATAACACTCAAAATGATAATATTTCATACAGTTGTAGAGATAAATGTTCGAAACACCAGCGGTTTCTATAGTTATTAAATTAAGAATATTAATTAAATCTGAAAAAAAAGATGATAAATGTTATTGCTCCCAAAAAGAATCATGCGCAAAGTTGACATATAAAATGCAAAGAGGTTAACGTTTTGAAAACATTTCTTTTTTAATTATATCCACTTATGAGTGGATGTCCTTTTTTTTCTTTTTGTTTAATACGCTCCCTCCAAAAAAAAATTCACTCTTAAATATAACTCTAAAAAGATATCAATCAAGATATATCTCGCTTTAAAATAACTTTTTTTTCTTCACAGACACATTTTTAACATATCAGAACATGTATCTCTTTCGTATGACGAAAATTATCTTTTCGGATGGTTTACTACGCCATCTTGAGGACATACATTAAAAACTAGAAGATGATAACAAAAGGAAATAGTTTCGTCTTATAATTTTTTTTTTTTTATGTTTTGCTTCCTTTTAGTTTTTTTGCATCTTTTCTTTCTTACTTTCTTGGACAAGTCATTGTAATAATGACGAAATTGTATTACTATAGCTTTATTATTGTGCGAAAAGATATTAATTACTAACTAGCCTTACAAGAACTGTGGACGGAAGTTAGCGATGTTTATCTACAAACAGTCTATCGTTAGAGAAACGTTTTATTTTCTCTTACTGCTCCGGAAAGAAATGGTATTGCAATGTGGGTGTGGGTGTGTGTGTGTATAGGTGTGTAAGAAAGAAATAGTCAGTGTACTTCCGCCTATACTCCCACCCCCTATAGCTGTGCATTTTTTCAAATAATCACTGAATTAATGAAAATAATCACTTTTACTTAGAATTTAGTATAAATGCTAAATATATGAATTACCTTAGTTTCCTTGACTTCAAGGGTCATGAGCGCCACCGAACATAACCTCGCTCCGAACACCCTAAAAACAAAACAACACGAAATGTAGTTTAAAAGAAATAGCATAATTATTAAATAGAATATAAACTGTAAAATAGAATATAAATAGTATAAGTCTCTCTCGTCTGTTAGGTTAAGGCGCCACAGTAGCCGAGCGGTTAAGATACTAGACCCGCAAAGCTAAGATGTATTGTTGGTTTAGTGGATTCGATTCCCCCAGGTCTAAGCCTTGAATTTTATTTAATGGTTAATATGAGATATTTATAGTAAAATATGTTAGGCGGTTAAGAGACTAGACCCGCAATGCTAAGATGTATTGTTGGTTTAGTGGGTTCGATTCCCCCGGTGTCTAGGCCTTGGATTTTATTTAATGGTTATTATGAGAAATTTATAGTAAAGTATGTTAGGCGGTTAGAGAGACTAGAACCGCAATGCTAAGATGTATTGTTGGTTTAGTGGGTTCGATTCCCCCGGTGTCTAGGCCTTGGATTTTATTTAATGGTTATTATGAGAAATTTACAGTAAAGTATGCTTGCTAGCCGCCTCGGTCCGCGGCAACTAATTGGTAGTCCGCCTGAACGCCTGAAAAATAGTCTCTCCCGTCCGTCGACTGGAGCCAATGGTCCAAGGTTTGAAGAGGGAAAATATGCTCCAGTATCCCAGGATATGCTCCAGTATGACCTTGTCTGACCACGATTTTGTGCCAATCGTTCGATGTAGTCCAAATAGCCCAATAGCTTGGCCTGCGGCCTCCAGATTTGGCCTCCATCAAGCACCTGGTGCTTATAATTATCCGTTTGTCAGTGCGGATGAAAACCCTCTTAAAGTACCGGTAGTACCGGATTTTTCACTTTACTGAAATATTTTTCGTAAATTTCGTATTTTATTTTATTTATTTTAATAAAGTTTTAGTATATTGTACGGTTCTAACAGGTCCCTCTAGGGCAGAATTGATGGAAGAATATCCTTTCACCGTAAGTGGGATTATCAGAACAGCTTTTCTTTTTTTTTCAGATTGTTGTATTTTCCTGGCATTCCACCAAAGGGTACATACTTGAATTTGATCATAACCTGTATTAGAATCTATCTCTATGGTTTGAAATTTGTTTTCAAGGGAATATTTCATTTTAAGGTACCGTTGGAAGCTGTAACGTCCCGTTTTCTTGAAACTTAAAAAATTGCCTTCAACAAGCTTTTTGGTGCTTTAAAGCCTTCACAATAAGCGTGTCCCCTTTCCAACAGGATTCTTCTGAAATAATGCTCCTATTTTACAAGTATTTAATCACATTACATGTGTAGTATCAGGTGTAAATATTCGGGAAAAAGGCTAAGTATTCTTCAGTTAGCTGGTGAGGCATGCGTAGAATATAGAGGAAGCCAGTGGCTTTCTGAAGACATGACCAGGCCGGGTGCTAAGCGGCGTGTGCCTGGCAGGTGTGCTGCTCCAAACCTCACATCTGCTGGTCCAGAGGCCCTCCATTGACAGAACATCTGCTCTCTTCAAAAAAAAACAAAAAAAAACACATCTACCTCTAACTTCTTATAATCTTGCTGACCTCCCTTCTTCTTCTTTTTCTTCTGCCATCCATTCTGCTCCCTTTAGGACACTTCCTTTTCTTTACAGTTCTCTTTTTGATAAACACTTATCCCACTTTTTCTAAATAATACAACAACAAAATCTCCACCTGCTGCTCTTCACTTCAAACACACACTATATATACATATATATATATATATATATATATATATAAAACAGGTCTCCGCACATAATTTGCTGATTTGCTGTTTGTAAACATAAAAGACGAATCTTATAAAAAAGGAGAAGTTAAAAACACGGCACAAGTCACGTAAACGTCTTGTTCTTGATATAATTTTAAAAGTCTCATACATATACAAGGGTCGTTTGAAAAGTCCGTGCAAAGTCAGAGAGATAGCACCACTGGCGCGTATCGAAGTTATGTTTAGTTAGTACGAGTAGCATCTCTTGAAAGAACACACACCAAGTTTCAGCCAGATCGGTCTATTTCTTTGTGTTTGGCATTCGTTTCAATCGAGGAAGTCGAGTGATTTTCAAAAAATGGACGAAAAAGAATTTCGTGTGTTGATTAAACACTACTTTATGAAAGGCAAAACGCCTCAGGAGACTAAAGAGAAGCTTGATAAACACTATGGTGACTCTGCACCTTCGATTAGAACAGTTTATAAGTGGTTTCAAAATTTTCGGAGTGGCCATATGGGCACAAGTGACGCTGAACGTTCTGGACGCCCTGTTGAGATTACTACTCCAGAAATCATTGATAAAATCCATGAAATGGTGACGGATGTCAGAAGAGTGAAGGTGCGTGAGATTGCTAGTGCTGTGGGCATCTCGAATGAACGGGTACATAATATTTGCATCAACATTTGGTCATGACAAGGCTATCCGCAAGATGGGTGCCGCGATTGCTCACGCTTGACCAAAAACGAAATCGTGTGAAGTGTTGCAAGGATGGTTTGCAGCTGTTCCAGAAGAATCCGCAGGACTTTAAGCGTCGTTTCGTCACTGTGGATGAACATGGATACATCACTACACTCCTGAGACCAAAGAACAATCTAAACAATGGGTTACCAAGGGGGAATCTGCGCCAAAAAAGGCGAAGACCGTTCCTTCGGCCGGAAAGATTATGGCGACTGTCTTTTGGGATTCGCAAGGAATAATCCTCATCGACTATCTGGAAAAGGGTAAAACTATTACAGGTGCATATTATTCTTCGTTATTAGACCGTTTGAAAACCGAGCTGCAAGAAAAACGCCCACGATTGGCCCACAAAAAAGTCCTTTTCCATCACTACAACGCTCCAGCTTACACCTCAGCAGTTGTGGTCGCAAAATTAATGGAATGGCTATTTTTCAGACTTGGACAAATCCTATTATTCGGAAGGGTTCAACAAACTAGAGCAGCGTTGGACGAAGTGTATAAGCCTAAAAGGAGACTATGTTGAAAAATAAAAAAGGTTTACCCCAAAAAATTAAGTAGTTTTTATTTTTGCACGGACTTTTCAAACGACCCTCGTATAAGATAAATTATACCAAAACAGAACTTTAGAAGAAAACCTAAGCCTCTAGGAAGGCCTAAAAATCCTAGAAAAATGAAAAAATCTAGTCGAGTCTAATCTAGATTTTGAACGAAAATTACATTTTGTTATTCTCAGTTGGCAGCTGTATTTGTTTTTTTATATTTTAAACTCCATTTATTTATATAACGGCAGCACATTTTTGCAATAAGTGAAACTAATACAACATAATACAATTCACCTAATGGTGAAACGCCTAAAGAACAGCATTAGCAACTTCCAAAGAAGAGCAATAGTAACACCTAAAGAAGAGCCATTGCAACACCTAAAGAAAGAACAATTGCAACTCACAAAGAAGAGCAATAGTAATACCCAAGGAAGAGCAATAGCAACTTCCAAAGAAGAGGAATAGTAAAACCCAGAGAAAGAACAATAGCAATTTCCAAAGAAGAGCAATAGCTACACCCAGAGAAAGAACAATAGCAACTCCCTAAGTTATCCCTCAAGTAATCTAAGTTAAAATATCATAGATGAATAATATTGGGTTCTTGACCGTAAATTATTAAACTAACGATTCAAGATTGGAGAGGAATTGGTCAAGACGAGTTGTTTTTATTTGACCGATTCCTCGCCAATCTTGAATCCTTAGTTAAAAAATCATATTTGAACATTATTCCATGGACACAGACATACACACAAGCACACGCCGATTTGTAACTACCCTTTTTCTCTTGAGAACTCAGAAGACGTCAAGACGGTACTTCTACGTATATTCACGTTACTTTTCTTACTTAGCGGAAATAGAGAATGTAAAAAAAATTGAGTTCCTGTATTAATTTAAATAATTAACAGAAATTGCACAGCATGAATACGGTGGCATGTACATTATTAGTAAAATATTATGAATAGAAAGTGGAGATGATGTATTTTTATAATTATTTATGCGCAACAAGTGTACGCATACTGAACCTGCATGAAACCCTATTAAGTAATCAAACCTTCAACCTGCACCTAGATAAAATTAGGTAGAGGAGAAATTTGACTAAGTACTCCTAAGCAAAACGTAATACGGTGTACTGTGTGGGGACACAGGTAAAAGGAGAAGGCATAGTTCAGGGTTGAGTTGACTTGGGGGGGAGGGGGTTTAGTAGCTAGGGTTCAGAGGATGGCTTGTAGAGGAGCAACACTGAAAGAAAAGGTTGAATGAAGAAGGGACGAGGCAACGTGGCACAAACCCTCTCTCTCTCTTGCTCTTCAGGAATACCCAAGTAAAACCCCACCGTGTTATGTACACTTGTAAAACTCGCTCGACCAACCACAAATTATTTACGGTACAAAAGATACATACAGGACATTGGCGAGAGGGAAATAGAGAGAGAGAGAGAGAGAGAGATGATTAGTGAAGCGAACACAAGGTTATGGAAATCCAATTTTACTTACAGTTTTCCGGTTAAAGGCTTCTCCCTATTTTACTCAAGAGTTTTCTAAGTAAATTGAATATATATATTTTTTTTAATAAAGAAAAAATCCCCCTCACTTCAATTTTCCAATACGTGACAATATTCTATGGATTTTAAGGAAAAACAAGGAATAGCTCGGAGAATATATGGAACAGTCGACCATAGATAGTATAAAAAAAAAATAAAGTGGTAAAAGCGTACAGCCCCCTATGAACCGCACCTTAGAGAGAAGCCCCACCACCTTCTAAAATCCCATATTCTTAGAAAAACTTAGTAGGTGAAAAATCCAAAAGTAGAAAATTAAGCGGTTTTTTTTTCTGAGCTATAAAACTGCAGATTTAATTTCATTTTCAAGAAAATTTTACAAGAACGAAAAATCGATTAATCGAAGTGGCACTTCCGGTTTGTCAAAAAATATTTTTTTGCCGAATCCGGATAAGTAATCGGCTATTTTTTCAGACGGGGCTTAACGTCCAACTACCATTTACTAGGTGTCGTGGACGGAGGCGAATAGCAAACGTACTTTACTATTTCTCATTTAACCATTAAATAAAATCCAAGGCCTAGACACAGGGAATCGAACCCACTAAACCAACAATACATCTTAGCATAGCGGGTCTAGTCTCTTAACCGCCTAACATACTTTACTATAAATTTCTCATATTAACTATTAAATAAAATTCAAGGCCTAGACCAGGGGAATCGAACCCACTAAACCAACAATACATCTTAGCTTTGCGGGTCTAGTCTCTTAACCGCCTAACATACTTTACTATAAATTTCTCATATTAACTATTAAATAAAATCCAAGGCCTAGACACCGGGAATCGAACCCACTAAACCAACAATACATCTTAGCTTTGCTGGTCTAGTCTGTTAACCGCCTAACATACTTTGCTATAAATTTCTCATATTAACTATTAAATAAAATCCAAGGCCTAGACACCGGGAATCGAACCCACTAAACCAACAATACATCTTAGCATAGCGGGTCTAGTCTCTTAACCGCCTAACATACTTTACTATAAATTTCTCATATTAACTATTAAATAAAATCCAAGGCCTAGACACCGGGAATCGAACCCACTAAACCAACAATACATCTTAGCATAGCGGGTCTAGTCTCTTAACCGCCTAACATACTTTACTATAAATTTCTCATATTAACTATTAAATAAAATCCAAGGCCTAGACACCGGGAATCGAACCCACTAAACCAACAATACATCTTAGCATAGCGGGTCTAGTCTCTTAACCGCCTAACATACTTTACTATAAATTTCTCATATTAACTATTAAATAAAATCCAAGGCCTAGACACCGGGAATCGAACCCACTAAGCCAACAATACATCTTAGCATAGCGGGTCTAGTCTCTTAACCGCCTAACATACTTTACTATAAATTTCTCATATTAACCATTAAATAAAATCCAAGGCCTAGACCAGGGGAATCGAACCCACTAAACCAACAATACATCTTAGCTTTGCTGGTCTAGTCTCTTAACCGCCTAACATACTTTGCTATAAATTTCTCATATTAAACATTAAATAATTGGTACCTATTATACCAAGATATTGAATTTGAATTTTCCACAAATTTTTCCTTTTTTTGAGTGACGTTGATTAAAAAAAAGAAAAACATACACACTACAACAATTTGTGAAACCCCTCCTCTTTTTGGAGGGGACTCTGTTGTCCGCCCCTCCAAAAAAAGAGGGGTACGAGAAATAGTAAAAAAAAAACTCCGAATAGAAAATTTGACTAACGTAGTAAAAGGAAGTAAAAAAAAAAGAAAAGATTACAGTGTATAATACCTAGATCATTTTGAGTGGAGTGGTTTTAGAAAAAGAGAAACTCTTTTATCACTCTTTTACGTAAATCAAATTAAAGCTTTTTATAATCAACCACACAGTTCCCGCTCATTTTCACAGCTGATCTATTTAACATCTGAGTTGATTGTGGGGAAAGTTCTTTTAACTCGATAACGGGTTGTGGTGGGGGTGAAAGGAAGAAAGTTGTATTTTCATTATTACAATAATGGATAATGTGATTTGGTAGGCTGACAAAACAGCTGGAAGTGGTAGAAGCGGTTTCCCGGCCTAACTTACAGTCCCTACAAAAAAGTTCATCATTTGGGCTTTCGTTATGAATTCTAAATCTATCTGGAGTAAAATCCTGGTACACCTGGAAGTAACTTTTGTAAGATTTTAAAGGAACCCACGGCTACCTCTATCTATTCGCGAGGCATGCCCCCCCAACTCTTATTCACAGAGAACTGTGTCTTCTGTTTCCTTCCTCCAATCCGGTGGTCTTTATTGTTCCCTCGGAAGTACGTACTTAAATTACATTTAAAACTTTCTTTTTGATATATATTTGACACTTCTTTTCATTTCCTTTTTTTTTTTTACCATATTGGGTAAAAGCGGAAGTAATACAATTGTGGCAAATTTCTCCGATTTAAAGTTTCGAGGAGTCTTGGAGATGTACAAAAAAAATTTAGTTTTTATAAATTGGTCAACCCCCAATCTCTCTCTCTTTCACCCAATCTATAAATCAATCGATCTATCACAAACCGCTTTCGGTTTTTCATCCACCATTAGAGGTAGTAATCCTGTTTAGTGTGGGAAATTCGACTTTTTTTTGGGGGCATTGGCGGGTCATAGGTTCGCCATCACTGGTCTAGGTGCTTATCACTAGAATATCACTCAGCCTCCATTCTTATTTATAAATACATTCGCTTCACACATTCATCCCTCTACTATATACAACTATTTACATACAAACTTACAGCTAATGGATAGATCAGTACTCTATATACCTGCCATCCTTATAGCTTAACCGAAATTAAAATCACCGTAATCCTTCTCTAATCTATTTCTTCCATTCATTCTAATTGGGCTATAACTTTTAAATACATTCATATTTCTTTGCTAGCTCTGCTACAGATTTAAGCACATAGATGTTGGTGGAGAATATTATGTCTTCGTAGCGAAATGGTGCTTCTAAATACCTGTACAAGTCGTCAAACATTCCTTTCCTTTCTACCACATAACGTGGACATATCATTCGATTTCAATTTGTTCCAATTCTCTACAACAAACTGTTTAATCAAACAAACAAAGATTAAACAACCTCTAATGATGGATGAAAGAACGAAACCAGTCTTGGATACAATAAATATACACGCTAGTTTGGATAAAATTAGCGATTCAATCGATGTTTTATTAATGGCGATTACGCACATAGAGACAAACATTTAAACAAATAAACAAACAAAAAATTGTAGATAATCAATCGATCACATTATAGAATACTAAGTTTACAGTAAGCAAACGATTATTTCGAAAATCGATTTCTTTTTTTTAAACTCTGTTTACACCTAAACTCTTGTAGGTATAGAAATATTACATTTATAATAATCGTTGTTTCCAAGCAACTTTACTTATTTAGGGAAGATTTAATAAAAGGTTTTCTAAACTTCCATTTTAGATATTATTTTAAGGTTTTACTACCTCGCAAGTATTTGATTATTAAAATTCTAACCAAACTTCCGAGAAGAGAGAAAAACAATGCAGCGGAAGTTCAATTTTAAAGAAAGGCTTTTCCTGTAATTTACTGAGAATTTGCCAAACAGATTCCTTTGAAGCTGATCTAATGGCGTAATTAAGCTTAAATGTCAGATGGGCTTGTAATTTTTTCTTAATTAATAGTTTGGTTTAGAGGGAATGTGTCGCATTCTATCAACATCATTATTAATTTGTTCTCTTTTTTTATGCAAATCTAAGTTACAATAAAATTCAATAATATTCGTAAATTACGGTAAGAAAAAGTCATGTGAGTGTTCATAGGAGATTTTTTCCATGAGAAAGTAAAGTGAAACTGTCGAATATTGGCGAAAACTATTCGAAAATGATCTTAACTTGAAAAATTACTTAAAAATTGAGAATGATTTTATTTTCCAAATAATTTCTTAGCATTATTTCTCAATATTTACTAAGATTTTTAATTTTTAATAAAATAACAAAAAAAAGTTAATAAAATATGAGAAAATAATAAAAGATTTAGAAAAACAAGGAAAGTATTGAAGCACCATTGTTAATACGCTTTGATCAGCCATGATTCGTTTTCATTGGACGGGGCGTGACTACACTAAAGGTGGGCATGGACCCGCCCACAGTCTGCATCACTACTGCATTGTGATTGGCCACTACTTTAAACGTAATAATTTCATAGAAATAATTAATTTAAAATTTTTTTTCCAACATTTCTCCCATAGGTATTTGATAAACTTTCGATTTAAGCAAGAAAAAAATTTCCCTTTAAAAATATGATAAATAATATTTCTTTTGGAATAATACTTCATGTTTTACACAATTATCGTTAAAAGAAACCAAAAAGTTAAGAATTTGTATTCTTTAATCGTGAAATAGATAAAAGAGGAATGGGCATATTGTAGACGTGTAAGCCGCCATTACCTAGGCTGTAAGCTTACTATATACTCCAACCGGTGGAGAACTCTAGTGGCAATTTCTGTAAACATAAATGCAGTTTCTACACTAGACTTATATAAGACTACCTTACACTCATATTCAACCACGTAGGTAAGTCACTAGTCTTATGTAGGCCTAACATACACTCATATTCAACCATGTAGGTAAGTCTCTAGACTTACATACATAGGTCCACCTTACACTCATATTCACACATGTAGGTAAGTCACTAGACTTATGTAGGCCTATGTTACACTCATATTTAACCATATAGGTAAGTTACTAGACTTATATAGGTCCACCTTAAACTCATACTCAACTATGTAGGTAAGTCACTAGACTTACAGGGGGTGGACAAAAAAATGGAAACACTTGACTTTTGGCATCATAATGTTTGAACATGTTCAAATCAATCAAAACTTGACATATTTTAATGTTTTTTTTTTAAATTCTGTTATTTGATATGGTTTTTTAACCTACCTTTTTTTAAAAAAAAAAACAAAAGAAATTTAAGGAAATTGTTTATAACCTTCTAGAAATGGCAGACCTCTCAGACTTTCAAAGAGGCCAAATTGTTGGAGCTCGAATGGCAGTGTAACAGAATGTGCCCGAATATTTGGCGTTTCAAGAGGTAATGTCTCAAAAGTAATGACTGCTTTTGAAAGAGAAGGGAAAACGTCCTCAGCCAAGCACAGGTCTGGTCGAAAGTCGAAGTTGTCTGAGAGAGACCGTCGGACTCTAAAGCGAAATATTAGAGCTGACCGCAAGACCACAGCTCCTAAAATCACTATTGAGCTCAATAGACATGTACAGAACTCAGTTTCCACAAAAGTATTTTGATGATTTTTCAAGGTGTTTCCATTTTTTTGTCCACCCCCTGTATGTAGGCCTAACATACACTCATATTCAACCATGTAGGTACATAAGTCTCTAGACTTATATAAGACTACCTTACACTCATATTCAACCACGTAGGTAAGTCACTAGTCTTATGTAGGCCTAACATACACTCATATTCAACCATGTAGGTAAGTCTCTAGACTTACATACATAGGTCCACCTTACACTCATATTCACACATGTAGGTAAGTCACTAGACTTATGTAGGCCTATGTTACACTCATATTTAACCATATAGGTAAGTTACTAGACTTATATAGGTCCACCTTAAACTCATACTCAACTATGTAGGTAAGTCACTAGACTTACAGGGGGTGGACAAAAAAATGGAAACACTTGACTTTTGGCATCATAATGTTTGAACATGTTCAAATCAATCAAAACTTGACATATTTTAATGTTTTTTTTTTAAATTCTGTTATTTGATATGGTTTTTTAACCTACCTTTTTTTAAAAAAAAAAACAAAAGAAATTTAAGGAAATTGTTTATAACCTTCTAGAAATGGCAGACCTCTCAGACTTTCAAAGAGGCCAAATTGTTGGAGCTCGAATGGCAGTGTAACAGAATGTGCCCGAATATTTGGCGTTTCAAGAGGTAATGTCTCAAAAGTAATGACTGCTTTTGAAAGAGAAGGGAAAACGTCCTCAGCCAAGCACAGGTCTGGTCGAAAGTCGAAGTTGTCTGAGAGAGACCGTCGGACTCTAAAGCGAAATATTAGAGCTGACCGCAAGACCACAGCTCCTAAAATCACTATTGAGCTCAATAGACATGTACAGAACTCAGTTTCCACAAAAGTATTTTGATGATTTTTCAAGGTGTTTCCATTTTTTTGTCCACCCCCTGTATGTAGGCCTAACATACACTCATATTCAACCATGTAGGTACATAAGTCTCTAGACTTATATAGGCCTATGTTACACTCATATTTAACCATGTAGGTAAGTTACTAGTCTTATATAGGCCTATCTTACACCCATATTTAACCAAGTAGGTAAGTCACTAGACTTATGTAGGCCTAACATACACTCATATTCAACCATGTAGGTAAGTCACTAGACTTATGTAGGACTATCTTACACTCATAATTGACCATGTTGACCACTCACTTATACTTAAGTAGGACTATTTTACACTCACATTTAACGATGTATACCACTCACTAGACTAATATAGCACTAGCTTACATTCACACTTAACCATGTTGGTGACTCGCATGACATATACAGGTCCTCCTTACACTTATAATTAACTATTTATACTCCTAAAAATTATATTTTCCTGTTGGGAAAAAAATTTCCCCAAACAAAAGTTACAGTAATTCAGACACTTGTAATTTTTATATTCGCAATACAACCTCCTTACCTTTAGAATTTGGTAGGAGTAAGTACAATACTACTGTTAGCCATCTATATTTAGATATACCTTTTTTGCTTTAATACTTATCATTAAGAAAATATTATGTAAATGGGTTTTTATCATGAATATTCATTCATCGTAAAACCAGATGGTTGTGTAGGTAAGTGGGCGTGTCAACAAAATTGAAATAACTATAATCCGCTGGTGCCATTATGAGTGAGAGCTTCAGATACTTAAGGCAAACGGTAGTATCTAATAATACTTCCTTGGAGAATGGATAAATGTACTCTTTTTAACACCTCTATTTTGTTATTAGTTTTGCAAAAAAAAAATATTTTTTTTTTCTTAATTTTCCTTTCTCTTACTCTACTGAGAGGAAGTGCTGATTCTAAATTTTGATTTTTTACCGGAAATATCCATTTTGAGATCCGGTGAGTAACGAAAAAAGTAGTTTTTAGAGTGTACGTATGTATGTATACAAAAATAATTTTTTTTTTTTTTTGGTCAAAATGGTTAAACCGGAAGTACAACATTACGAGTTTCTTTTCTATTTTGTTTTTAATTTCTCACAAAAGCAGCTCCTATAATATTTATTATACTTGGTGGGCTAATAATGAAGAAATATTAATTTTAATTAATATGAGAAGTATCTGTAAGTATCTTGTCAATCATATCCTGGCACGCTCTTACATCAGCGGAAACTCCACTCTGAGCTCCCGTTACGGCTATTACCGCTGCTTGGGAGTCACTAAGAAAGACTACTTGGTCCAATTTCCTTTCAACCACATATCTTATAGACCTAACAGGATAGCCCGAATCTTCCCATCGAAATTTGATGCCCACGTTCTAACAGGTTCTGAGAACTGGAAGTTGGTACCATACACTCCAGCTCCCGCATTTTATAGTGGCACCTACTGCTGAACAGTCGGTATAGATGTGGGTCCAAGGAGGAGATGGATAACATACTCCAAGCGGCTCCCATTACGACTAATAACGCTGCTTGGGAGTCACTAAGAAAGACTACTTGGTCCAATTTCCTTTCAACCACATATCTTATAGACCTAACAGGATAGCCCGAATCTTCCCATCGAAATTTGATGCCCACGTTCTAACAGGTTCTGAGAACTGGAAGTTGGTACCATACACTCCAGCTCCCGCATTTTATAGTGGCACCTACTGCTGAACAGTCGGTATAGATGTGGGTCCAAGGAGGAGATGGATAACATACTCCAAGCGTTTAAAGGGGTAGAGCTCTCAACTCGAACTCACTGTTGACGCCTTTTTTTTTTTTTACGGGCTCCATGAGATGGGAGACATATAAAAAAATTGGGTCTTCGTGAAAAAAAAAGATAAAAGAAAAAGGGTTTTGACGAAAGAATTCTTTATTTTTGGTCCTCAGAGGGAGAGGAATGTTATCCAGTTGTATGCAAAGTTTGATAAACCATTAGGGAAAGATTTTGAGGAGCATTTGTGAGGGAGAACTTCGATATCGAACTCATTTTAAGGGCGATTAGTGAAACGTGGGAAAAAGCGTTGTCAAGCCACAGAATTGGTCCCTTTTTTTTTTTTTTGTTTATCAATGCCGCCTGTAGACGTAATTTCTGGTACATTACGTTCAATTTTTTGTTGTTTTTTGTGCAATCACTTTCTCTGCTGTTGATGAGTTTAACATCGATTTTCAAAAAATTTATTTGTTCTAACAGAAAAACCTTTTACCTGTTTCTTTTTCATTAAAGAAAATCCGTGGGAAATTACTAGTTCGACAAGTACCAAAGGGAAAAAAAACCTATGGTGCATTATTGAAAAGCAGGAAATTCAGCTTACCAACTCAGTAATAAGTAAATATTTTATTCATATAAATGTTTTTTTTTTCTTTTTGAAAAGTACACATATCAAAAACCAGCAAAAAAATTTCCTTTTCTTTTGTGTGTATGTACGTACACGTATGTTTTAGTCGTTTCCGGATAAACTACATAAAGTGCCTAGATCCTTGACATGTAATTTCCTTCCTTTGTAATTTAAATGTTGCCTTAATTACACAATGTAGCAGTTAATTAGTTTCTGTATTTCTTCGTAAACATTTTCACAACATACTGGTTTTATTTATTTGTAATTGTCCTTTTATTTTACAAAAAAAAAAGAGAAAACATTGTGACAAAACAGAAAAACGAAAATAAACAAACGAACAAACGAGAACCAGCTGTTAATAAAAATATAAAAAGAAAATTTTAGAAACGTCGCCTGCGGTGTCAGAAAAAAAGAGGTTTTTTCGACTGCATTAAAATTTTCTTTTCTTCAACTTTTTCACGATAAATTAAAAAAAAAAAAAAATTCTGGAAAACTCACACGACTTTGTACCAAAATTTTAACTCACAAATTTTCTTTTAACTTTAAACATTTCAGTTTAATTTAATTTTCTTATCACTTAAGAAATAAGAAAAATATATCAATAAAAGCTGAAGATTTATTTGTTTGTAATCACTTTACAAATTGTAAAAGCTATCAGCGAGAAAAACTTGAAAGTATGGACAAAAAAAATCTATCCAGTAAAGCTACAATTTCCGGTGAGCCAATCAAATCGCAACATATTATTATTTTCCCTAAAATTATACAGTTTTCATTGGAAATATTCGTTTTTGAGAGGCGCAATGATAGCTGAGCGGTTAAGAGACTAGACCCGCAATGCTAAGATGTATTGTTGGTTTAGTGGGATCAATTCCCCTTGGTCTAGGCCTTGGATTTTATTTAATGGTTAATATGAGAAATTTATAGTAAAGTATGTTAGGCGGTTAAGAGGCTACACCCGCAATGATAAGATGTATTGTTGGTTAAGTAGGTTCGATTCCTCAGGTCTCTAGGCCTTGGATTTTATTTAATGGTTAATTTGAGAAATTTACAGTAAAGTATGTTTGGCGGTTAAGAGACTAGACCCGCAATGCTAAGATGTATTGTTGGTTTAGTAGGTTCGATTCCCCAGGTCTAGGCGTTGGATTTTATTTAATCTATTAATCGGAAGGAATCTCTCTTTGCAAGTTTCAAAAATTTTCTCTTTGTACTTTATGAAATACTGCTTTTTTCCCCCTTATAATTTTAAGGATACAATAGCACTTAGTGTAGTTAGGAACAGTAATGACCCGAATCGATTCACTTTTAGAGGGAGACACCATCCAGCACTTAGTTTAGATCGCGCGCAAATAATTTTAATTAAATCATAATCACCTTCATAAATCATCGTTATCTTCCTGACAGTTTTTAAAGGTTTAATTGATAAAAGTAGTTGGGCAAGCTTTTAGATAAGATTTCTCTGGAGATTTAGGTTGGGAAAGAGGATTATGGAATGGGTGATCGGGAGGAACCAGTCATGGTGAAGCTGAGCCACAGGTTTAACCATGAATGGAGGGGGAAAATGGTCCTGGGGATTATGCTGAGAATGAAAGTGTGGGCGGGGGAAAGAGCAGTGTAAAAGATAAACCTAAAGTTATTAAAAAAATATATATAAAGGGCCCCTCCCCAAAAAAAAGGCCAGTAAATCTCCTCGTAAATATTTAATACCTGGCGGAAGTTACATTCCCGGTCATTTGAGCTCTGTTAGGACTCTACGCACACACACACACATACCCCCAGAACGGAAAAACATCATACATAAATAAAATTACTACAGGAAATACCCTTACAAGGTAGGCTGGCTAATGTGAAGTTGGTCATGAAAGCCCCCTTCTCCATAGGCTGCGACCCCAGGCTTGGAAATCGTTCAAAAGTTGATGAATATTTCGCTTTGGACTACCCGATAGGCGATGAATCATATTCATTACACGTTCTCCGACTGTATTGCAGAAAACGGAAGTATCACAATTGCGTTATCAAGTTTTGTTTTGTTTTTGTTTCGAGTTCCCCTGAAAATGGTCTGTGCTTGCAATTATTGAGTGTCACAAAAAATTGAGTATTTTGCATAAATCTATCTATGACGTCCTATACATCTGTACATACTTATATAATATATCACCTCAAAAATTGCCTTTTATAGTAAAATAAACAAATTTAAATAAGGACAATAATCTCTACAAAACTTAGCCTAGTTTAAATAAATTATTTAAAAATCCGAAGGTACTTTAGTTGTAAAAGGAAAAATACGGTCCCCCATATCTTGGGATCACGATTCTCACCTGTCTCAAATTATTTCCGACAGGTGATCATTTTGGAAACTACGCTACAAGGATATAATATATGTATGCTAGCCACCTGTAAACCACCTGGAGTTTGATTTCTATTTAAGTATTTAAAAAAAAAAATCTTATCTGAACAATAGTGGGGAGGGGAGGCCATTTGAAAATTTTTAATTTCTCGCCAAATATTTAAAACATGATTATGATTGGTAATTTTCTCCATATGTTGTGGTAGACCTGTTGTATAATTGACAAGAGTTTCCCTTCGTTTTCATTGTTTGGTAAAGTCCAGAATTGAGGAATGGTTTATATTTTGTAAGGTGGAAGTAAAATTTTTGTTGCAGCCTTTGGAAGTGGTTTTGTGAAGATTGTAGTGGACAAGGTGTTACTATTGTTAGTCCATATTAACATTTTGGAATTCGTATTTTTTAAACCTGGTATTTGCAAAAGTCTATTTGCTTGCAAGAAGTGTTGGATATTATATTTTCTTTTATGGAAGGAGAGGGGGCACACATTTCAACATCACCAGTTAAAATGTGCCGCCCTACCGACTGCTGCGAGTTTGTGAATTTTTTTTTCTGTTTATTCACATAGAAGGGGAATGTGGTCCAAACCTATTACATTAAGAAGCGCAACAAACCCGAATATTTTGTTCAAACTTCCCTAAACCCATCACCATTTCGGGAGTACAATATCCCGAACTGAGTTATTCTCAGAACCTTTGAACTAGATTTCAGTGATTTAAAAGAGAAAGTAATGAAGTAGTCGAGAGAATTAACTGATAGAAGGTAGATTCAGAGTAAAGTAACACTCGAGTGTAAAGTATTTTCCTCACACTCGGCAATTTACACTTGCTCGTGCGTGTAAACCCTGCCTCGTGTGAGGAAAAGTACTACTTTCCACACTTGTTAAATAAATAACTATTCTTTTTATTTTTGTTGAATTCGACCGGTTAAATTATTATTTGTTTGAAAAAGTGAATTTTTGATCTGAAAGACAGCATTAAAATAGAACGTCTGAAACACCTGTAGATTTCAGGTGTACGTTGAATTTTTTTTTCTGTGGTCTATTGTCATACCTGTTACTGAAGGCTTTTGGATTGTAGCTCTCACCTAAATTGTTTTCTACGTATTATTTATTTTTTTATACTTCATTTTAGAAAGTGGAAGTATTGTGATTTTGTGAATTTTTTTTTTTTTTGGTTATTCACCGGAAGTGATTAGTTTAAAGAAAAAAAAGGAAGTACGTACAACGTGCTGTTAACAGGTGCACACTAATTAATGTGCTTTACTAAGGGGGGGAGGGGACCTTGTGAACAAAGTAAATTTCATTCTGGAAAATGTTGACGTCGATGATGGTTACCTTATGGTTACCGAAGATAATAAATGTTTTAAAGGGGCCATTTTGGCAGCTCTGGTGGGGAGGGGTGGAACAGAACATTTTCCGGGAATTTAACCCCCTCTCTGCCCCCTCCCAAAAAGAGTAATTGCGCAAGAGAAAGTTCATTGAGCTACACAGTCCCAGGATTGCTACCTGGCAACAACACCTGCCTTTTAATTTACTCTTGTTTCAATAATGAACGGAAATTTCATTCTTTGATCAAATTTAACGAATGAAGCATTAAGTCTGGCACAGAATTTCATCATTTTCCTTTGAAGTTTTTTTTTTGGAAAACTAAAACTAAAAAAAGGAAGTCTATAACGAATTTTGAAACAACAAAAGGAAATAGAAAAAAAATGAAATATTTTCTCTCAGTGTAATGTACGTACGTGTATACACTCGCTAGACGTTTTGACGAACGCCCCGACCAGGTAATGTGGAACGGTGTCCCTTTGGGCAGAAAAATTGGACTTCCACAAAGGAACAGCCTTAAAACCTCAATCCTACAGAATGTTTTTGAAAACAAAAATAAATAAATGCTTCAAATAAAAATTCGATGGATTCAAAGTTTAATAGAGCACAAAGGCGGGGCTTTACGTCCAACTACCAATTAAATGTCGTGGCAAACATACTGTACTATAAATTTCTCATATTAACCATTAAATAAAATTCAAGGCTTAGACCTGGGGGAATCGAACCCACTAAACCAACAATACAACTTAGCATTGCGGGTCTAGTCTCTTAACCGCCTAAACATACTTTACTATAAATTTCTCATATTAACCATTAAATAAAATTCAAGGCCTAGACACCGGGGGAATCGAACCCACTAAACCAACAATACAACTTAGCATTGCGGGTCTAGTCTCTTAACCGCCTAACATACTTTACTATAAATTTCTCATAAAATACAAGGCCTAGACACCGGGGAATCGAACCCACTAAACCAACAATATATCTTAGCATTGCGGGTCTAGTCTCTTAACCGCCTAACACACTTTACCATAAATTTCTCATAAAATCCAAGGCCTAGACACCGGGGAATCGAACCCACTAAACCAACAATATATCTTAGCATTGCGGGTGTAGTCTCTTAACCGCCTAACATACCTTAACTATAAATTTCTCATAAAATTCAAGGCCTAGACCAGAGGAATAGAACCCACTAAACCAACACTAAACTCGTATATTAGCTTCGCAGGTCTTAAAAGCACAAAGTTTTCATGAAATCGGAAAATAGATTTCATCCCTTTGCACACATGTTCAGTTCAAAATTTTATTTATTTTGGCCATTATATAATTTACTATTACACAAACAAATATGAACCCTGGGAATAATAATTACATGAGGGACATTTGAAGAAGATACCTCATGGTTTTCACTTTATGATCCTGAAATCAGGTAAAATGATTAAGTGATCGCCCGGCTATGGGTAAGGTTAGTCTTGAAAGATGTTGTACCAGAGGATTGTGATGATGGTAAGATTAAGGGTTTGTAGAATCGTTTGATTTTACCAGAAGGGAATGGATAGTTGTTCAATGAGTAGGGTTTTATTGGGAGACATAATGAGAAGTATTAAGGTGATTTTTTCCCAAGGATTTTGGATTGTTAGGATTGGATTCTGGAGGACGAGAGCCCAAGAAAGAGAGGAATGGCAGGGGATAGTGGTGGAGACCTTGGTCCTTTTGATTTTGAAAAGACTGTTCACCCATAGAGAGAGAGCGAGAGAGAGAGAGAGAGAGTGAGATTGGATTCAGTAAAAAATTGCCAGTTTTGTAAAAGGTAAGTTTAGATTGTCGAGTAGCCTTGACAGCAAGCGAAATCCACATTTAGTCTTCATTATTTTCAGTCTAGTTTGAGTATTCCATGTTAGACCATATGTAAACATTAGGTAGCGTCCTGAGTCCGGAAATAGGAAGTGATGTATTATTGAATTTAACGTCAGGACAAAGTTGTATCGCAGCGTTTTGTATAAATGCCTGTTCATTTAACTTTATCTTATGTTCTTTGCGCCATTTTTCTGTTAAGGCCAGCTGAGGACGTCCAGAGGTCGAGATACTTCCGGAATGAGGAAAAAGGATGGTAGTATCACCTGGAAAGATCGAGGTTATGGTTCTAGGAAGATCACCAGTGAAATTGTTTTTTTTGTTTTATTTTTTTGGCATTGGCTTCCGCCATACAGCCAGCATCATCTAGGTGCTTATCACTAGAATATCACTCACTCTCCATTCTTACTTATAAATACATTCGCTTCTCACATTTACATATACTACAACTAATGGATGGATCAGTACTCTATATTCCTGCCATCCTTACAGCTTAACCGAAATTAAAATCACGTAATCCTTCTGTAATCATTTTCTTGCATTCAGTCTATAACTTTCATATTTCATTGCTAGCTCTGCTATAGACAAGCATATATATGTTGGTGGAGAATATTATGTCTTCGTAGCGAAATGGTGCATCTAAATACCTGTATATGTCGTCAAACATTCGTTTCCTTTCTACCACATAACTTCTACCAGTTAAATTTGTTTAAATATATATATATATATATAGGATCCAAAATACTTCTCAGCGGAACTCCAGAATTCACAGGAAATGATGGAAGTGAAAAGGAAGTTCCATGAGAGACTTGGCAAAAGGACCGGTCCAAATAAAGACAATGAAAACAATCCTATAAACTGCCACATTAAATCGATAGTAAATTTTTCAGTAAAGGAAGGTAGATTGACCTGATGAACTCGGCTGCACGGCAGGTAAGTAGACAGGCAGGCGCAGGGATACAAGTTGTCTCTTCTACGTATGTCTGCCTGTACGCTTTTGTACCTAACTCTGTTTGAGATCAAATTTAGTTACATTAATTTTGCACAACTACGCCACCCCCTGCCCATTCAAATTATTCCCTCCGAACAAAGCTTTTCTACATATTGGAATTTGCCTATTTTATTCATGAATACATAATTTTTGAATTTAAGGAAGAATGTTTATTATTGTTTTACTGTACTCTAAAAGGGCTAACAAAATCAAAAATCTGTTCGATTCTAAGATTACAATGAAAAAAATTCATTATGAGGTTCACTGAGAACGAGATTTTACAACAAACGAAAATCGCCAATTTGATATTTAGCTTAGCTGACATCAGAGAACACCTTTTCAGACAGGCTTTACGTTCAACTAATCCAATTAGGACGGAGACGACTAGCAAACATACTTTACTGTAAATTCCTCTTATTAATCATTAAATAAAATCCAAGGCCTAAACCGAGGGGGATCAAGCCCACTAAACCAACAATACATCTTAGCATTGCGGGTCTAGCCTATAACCGCCTAACATACTTTACTATACATTTCTCATATTAAACATTAATTAAAATACAAGGCCTAGTCACCGGGAATCGAACCCACTAAACCAACAATACATCTTAGCATTGCGGGTCTAGTCTCTTAACCGCCTAACATATTTTACTATAAATTTCTCATATTAACCATTAAATAAAATCCAAGGTCTCTAGACACCGGGAATCGAACCCACTAAACCAACAATACATCTTAGCATTGCGGGTCTAGTCTCTTAACCGCCTAACATATTTTACTATAAATTTCTCATGTTAAACATTAAATAAAATCCAAGGTCTCTAGACACCGGGAATCGAACCCACTAAACCAACAATACATCTTAGCTTTGCGGGTCTAGTCTCTTAACCGCCTAACATACATGACTAACTCATTTTTTTTTTTTTTTTTTTTTTTTTTTTTTTTTTTTTTTTTTTTTGGCGCATCAACAGCTGAGGTCATTAGCGCCCGGAGCTTTTTCCAGTGCACTGCCGGCCTCCGGACAGTGTTCTCTCGTTACAGACAACACTGTCCATCACCGGACAGTGAGCTGTAAGAAGCTCCTAGGAAGAGAAAATCTAAGGGTCAGCTGCTGGATTCGAACCCGGGACCTCCGCGTGGGAGTCCAGTATGCTAACCTCATAGCTAATCCCTTCCCTCTCTAACTCATTTATTGTTTGTATTTGAGTGAAATTCGAATAACTCATTTATTGTTTTGCTATGAATTAAATGTCGCTAAAATTGAAAATCTGTAGCATATTGGCAATTAAACAATATGTATTGGAATAAATTGTTGGCATATTCCACACCGGATATATTTAATTTATTTATTTTCAATATTATCTGCTGTTTATTCAGAATAACGTATGCATGAACATGATAAGTCAATATTTATATACAATATATCTATATTCAGAGTACAGCCCTTTCTTCCTATTTCTGGGTTTTTCAATTAATAATTTTTGCTAGGATATATACAGTATATTGTTTCTTCTGAATAAAAATGATTTTTCTTTTGGAATAAAATAGAATATATAGGAAAATGGAATTTAATATAATTGGAGGAGTGGAGTGCAAAACGGAAAGCCTCTGCACAGGTGTTCTGTCTCTGATTTGTTGAATTAAAAATATAAACAACCGGACTAGCTTTATTACTGAATTGGGAATATTTATTATTTTGAATAAAGGTTATATTTATTTTAATTAAAATATCTTTCGTCTATCTTTATTCAAAATACATATATACCTAACATTTTATCCATTGCCTACTTTACTTTACGAAATGTGTTTAAAATTTTTTAACTTTAATAAATTGTATTAAAACAAAAAAAATTTAAAAAAAAAAGTATTTGAATACAAATCAATATTTTATATATAACATAATTTCATAAGTCAGTACAAGAAAATATTATTTGCAAACACAACTAACTATAAACTAAGCGGTAACATATAAAGTAAGTAGTATAATTTTATTATTATATATATAAAAAATTAGGCACCACGGTAGCCGAGCGGTTAAGTGACTAGACCCGCAATGCTAAGATGTATTGTTGGTTTAGTGGGTTCGATTGTTGGTATGTTAGGCGGTTATAGGCTAGACCCGGAAAGCTAAAATGTATGGTTGGTTTAGTGGGTTCGATTCTTAGTCTAAGTCTTGTATTTTAATTAATGTTTAAATGAGAAATTTATAGTAAAGTATGTTAGGTGGTTAAGAGACTAGACCCGCAATGCTAAGATGTATTGTTGGTTTAGTGGGTTTGATTCCCCCGATCTTAGGCCTTGGTTTTTATTTAATGGTTAATATGAGAAATTTATAGTAAAGTATGTTAGGCGGTTATAGGCTAGACCCGCAATGCTAAGATGTATGTTGGTTTAGTGGGTTCGATTCATAGTGTCTAGGTGTTGGATTTTATTTAATGGTTAATATGAGAAATTTATAGTAAAGTATGTTAGGCGGTTAAGATGCTAGACCCGCATTGCTATGATGTATTGTTGGTTTAGTGGGTTCGATTCCCAGTGTCTAGGCCTTGGATTTTATTTATTGGTTAATACGAGAAATTTATAGTAAAGTATGTTAGGCGGTTAAGAGACTAGACCCGCATTGCTAAGATGTATTGTTGGTTTAGTGGGTTCGATTCCCAGTGTCTAGGCCTTGGATTTTATTTAATGGTTAATTTGAGAAATTTACAGTAAAGTGTGTTAGGCGGTTAAGAGACTAGACCCGCAATGCTAAGATGTATTGTTGGTTTAGTGGGTTTGATTCCCCCGATCTTAGGCCTTGGTTTTTATTTAATGGTTAATATGAGAAATTTATAGTAAAGTATGTTAGGCGGTTATAGGCTAGACCCGCAATGCTAAGATGTATTGTTGGTTTAGTGGGTTCGATTCATAGTGTCTAGGTCTTGGATTTTATTTAATGGTTAATATGAGAAATTTACATTTAAGTATGTTTGCTAGTCGCCTCTAACTAGTACACCTAATTTGGTAGTTAGATCTAATGTTGCCCAGGAAAAACAGGCATTACTTTACTTATTAATAATTATTGATTATTACGTCACTGAATCCAGTTGGAGGGGATTTTCAACCGTTCTCTTTATCTATACAGGGTCGAAAAATCAATTTGGGGGGGGAATTAATTGAAAAGTTCTACTTAACTGTAAGGAAAAACTGGAAGTTAATTGGTAATATTCGTTGGCCATTTACGAGAATTTAAGGAAAACATGAAAACTTACATACCAATAAATTCGCCTTCAAGCACGCTATTCTTACCAAACTTTACTCTGAAATGGCTTTTCAGAGTATTCAGGCTTTTTCATTCTCTCTCTCACCCTCTCTCTATCTATCTATCTCACCAGAAGTGTTCTTGAAGAGAATTTTCCATTAAAAAAACATACATTCTCTGAAAACATTATTTTCATGAATATTACTAACTCATTTCTCTTGAAATCCCTTATTAAGGATTAACAATATCTCTCTCATAATGGCGTTCATCAACAAAGTAAGAAAAATTTTCCAACAGGCTTTCAAATTAAGAAGTTTCCTCCAAGTGAATGACTTTTCCTCTCTCGGGTTTAATGAAAAAATGAAAGAGCTTTTTTTTCTTTCTTTTTTTTTTACTGGCAAAGTAACCCGAAGGAGTATGCAAAGTTCTTCTTTACTTGCAAAAGAACTTTGCCGTGCTTAGTATAACCCTTAACCTACTTTCTAATTACATTTCTCCCCAACTAGGTGTTAAATAATGTATAAGTAAATAAATAATTATTGACTACAACTGAAAATTTCAACGACGGATATTTTTTTGCTATGAACGGCATATGTCTCTCCTCTATGCTTACAAATAAAACCAAAAACCTCTCTACAAAATAGAAAAATCCGTTTTCTAGGCAACAAAACCTAATCTGAACACTCACGAGATTGCTCTTATTTTCCGAGTATTTCATTTATAGGAAAACAATTTTTTTTTTTTTTTTTTTTTTTTTTTAAGGCGCGTCAACATCTAAGGTTATTGGCGCCGGAGGTTTTTCCAGTGCGCACTGCCGGCCTCCGAACAGTGTTCTTTCTTTAGTTACAGACAACACTGAACCATCATCGGACAGTGAGCTGTAAGAAGCTCCTAGGAAGAGAGAAATTTAAGGGTCAGCAGCTGGATTCGAAGCCGGGACCTCCGCGTGGGAATTCAATACGCTAACCTCATAGCTAATTCCCTTCCCTTTAGGAAAACAATTATAACCCATCTCAAAAAAAGGCAAAACTAATTTAAAGTATACCTAATTATTAATTAATGTTAGGGTATTGAAACCCCACCACTCATCCACTCTAGCGTAGGGGTAGTGAAACCCCACCACTCACCCACTCTAGCCAGAGAGAACGAGACAGCCCCCTCGGCACACAGAGAAGGGAGGCTCGGCGAATGTATATAAGAACGAGAGGAAAGTCAAAAAGGAGATTCTGTGATTCTGATATTCTGTTCAAAGTCTTACACTTGAGTTGTACACATCGTTTAGCCACGTCAGTCAGTCTGTTCTGTTCTTGTAGTGTAAAGTATAGAGTCCTTGGCAGTCAGTCATATAAATACATAAAGTCTTATACCGATACTAAAAGTGTTATTTATCCATCAACATCCACAACCAACATCTCCTCAAAAACCATTACAATTAATAAATAAATAAAAAAATACTTTACTGACACACAGGCCACAATAAATGCTGTTTTGTGAGTTTCGAACTTTCAAAACACATTCATTGGCTACCAAATAAAAACCACCAACACTCGCTATACTTCCTGTCTAGCAACCGTAAGAGAAATTAATAACGGAAATAATAACCTTATTGGGAGGGGATTAGCTGTGGGGTTAGCATACTGGACTCCCACGCGGAGGTCCCGGGTTTTTTTTTTTTTCACCCTTTCCCGTTTTTATAAAAACCGGATACTTTCTTTTTTTCCAATCTGTTTGTGTATCTGACTGTCTGTCCCTATGTATGTATGTAACTCACAGCCTACCCCCCCACTTCCTGCCGGCAGTGCACTGGAAAAAGCTCCGGGCGCCAATAACCTTAGATGTTGACGCGCCTTAAATCATCTTAAAAAAAAAAAATAACCTTATTTTCCTTAATTTATTTACAAAGCTCATGAAAAAGAAAAACAGAAATTTTTATTATTTAAAAGTAACCTTTTGCCTTTTTCACTTTTCCATTCACAAGGAAAAGGAGAAGAAGGAGAAAAAAGGAAAACAACAAAAAGTGAAAACATATTCGCTTGAGTGATTCATAAATGAATAAAACGAGGCAAAGAGTAAGAAGAAACAAAGAAGATATGCAGAAGTACTGACGATGAAACGAAAATGTATGTAAAAGAAAAAGAAAAGCGTCTATAATATGCTTTCGTACAAAGAGAAAAAGTAAAAGAGATTCACAAAAATAAAAAATAAAAGGGAAAATTGCATAGTACGGAAGAAAATTCTGGGCATAGAATTTTCCGCCTTAGAGTTTAGAGGTACTTCGTGTCGGCAGGAAGTGGTGGGGTAGGCTGTGAGTTACATACATACATAGGGACAGACAGTCAGATACACAAACAGACCGGGAAAAAAGAAAGTATCCGGTTTTTATAAAAACGGGAAAGGGTGAAAAAAAAAAAAAAAAATAGATTTAACTCCGAGCCTCCCTCTTTTACATTGTATATCTGTGTGAGTACGAGGATGTTCTGGGGCGGGGGAGGATGCAGCAAGCTGGAAAAGAAAACTGCCCGGCTGTTCGTTCAGTGGTGCCGCTCCACCAACACCAGCAGGGAAACCCCTTTGTTCCATTTATCCACAAAGCTGTTGGTCCCGAACTAAAGTGGCATATACACATGCTGGCATAGACAAAGCTATAGCCCAAGTGGAAAAACCAACTTTAAGAGAATAGGGAAAACCTTCTTTAACCATGCCTTTTACAAAGCCCCCCCCAAACCTGGATCTAAAAAAAGAAAAGAAAATACTAATGTATATTTCCGTTTATGTAGTATGTACATTTATAGTCTCAAAATGTTTACACATGGGTTTTTTGTTTTGCTTTATTTTCCCCCCGAATACTTTGATTAATTTCTCAAAGTACACTTAAGAGAAAACAATGTAATCGTTGAGTTTTTAGTTGTAACCAGAAATACACATTTATTGCTAAGTCCAAGGGGAAGTGAATGAGCAAGGAGAAATGTAGAGCCTTGTTTAATCTCGGTTCAACTACCAAATTTAGCAAACAAAAAGTCTAGACTAGACTAGACCCGCAATGCTAAGATGTATTTTTGGTTAGTGGGTTCGATTCCCTGTGTCTAGGCCTTGGATTTTATTCGTATGTTAGGCGGTTAAGAGACTAGGCCCGCAATGCTAAGATGTATTGTTGGTTTTGTTGAGTTTAGAAGTATAAAAAAAGTAAATATCATTATGAAAATGGTTAGTTTCGGCATTTATACATTTTCATTTTTTATAACATAATTGGATTGTTTATCAAATACCTATGGGGGAAAAATTGGTTAAAAAAATTTAAATAGTGTTTTTCCTAGAAAAAATGAACAAAAAGAATTGGTTAATCTCATTGGCGAACGGGATGTGTGAAGTGAGCGGACTGTAGCTGATGACCTAAGGACACTGTAAGCCACTCCCTCACCAATAAAAGCACAGTTATCCAGTACAAAACATGGTGCTCTTTCAATTTCATTCAATGATCTAGATTACTCTTTCTTTTACTTGTGGAAGATATTTCGTTAACTTTTTGATTTTGCATTACATTAAAAGTATGAAACCGGAAATATAATGTAGGAAAAATGGACTAAAACGGATGGACCGGTATAGTGACTTTGACTGCTATGTTGTAGGCATAGTGTACTAGTCGGAACTCAATCGAAATATTAAGTTTCCGCTTTTGGTCTCAAAGACGCAGAATAATTTCAACAAAACTACTTTTTCTGATTCAATGAACTTTGAAACTGATATTTTCGATGAAGAATCAATTTCGAATACTTAGAATGTAAGGTGAAACTTAAAAAGAATTATTTAGCGAACGGAAGCATACTAATAACTATTGCCTTTTATTCTAATTGGATTTCCTTATTAAAAGTTGAATTTAATTAGGACTGGACGATGGGATTTCCCCTTCTGTTTATAATAATATTCTTGGGTATAAGTTACTTATTTAAGGAACAGAGAAGCTCATAAATCAAGCTCACCTCTCTCCCATTCTGGACTAAAGTAATGAACTACAACTTTCTCTCTTCTCTCAACTTGCTCCACTTCTCGCTAGATGGCACTCTCAGCAACATCATCACTGACTGGGCCACTGTCCTAAGAAGAAGGGAGCACATTGAGTTATAGAAGGTAAAATTGCTTAAAGTTTTCAACACAGTAGTACTACTTCTGCTTGTTGGTGCCACATAAAACTTGTTGTCCCAGAACAAAAACTTAAAACTAACAACCTGCCCAGACTGTTCGTTCGGGCGCGTCTCTTAAGCGCGCTCTTGTTTGTTTTAATACGCGGGACGAACAAACTCTTTCTCCCCACTTTGTCCCTAGGGAGACTGTCGTCTAGTCTAGACTTGTTCACCGTGTCACCTAACTTCTCACATAATAAATTTATAAATTGAATATTTATTTTCAATAAAAAATAAAATAAAATGAATAAAAAGAGGGCAGTTAATTTTTCGTGGAAATCACGGAAAACTGAAAAACAAAAATTGAGGAAATTCACCTTTAGAATATTTTCCTTAAAACTAACAATTTTTAGCAACTCTTTCAATGGCTGAGTGCAGAATTAATCCGCCAAGGCCGTGGGGAGGCTATAAGGATGATTGTAGGCCTATTAACTGTGGCCACTGCAGGCTCAGGAAGCACATGCATCGCATGGGCCTGGCAGATGATTGCCTTCTGCAAGGTTCTATCAGAAGGAGGAGGAGGAAACGGAATTGCATGTGTTGTGCCAGTGTGAGGGGCTAAGGATGTGCCTCCTCGGGGAGGAAAAACCAAGGCCTGTGAGTTTTACCCAGGAGCCGCTCTCCCAGAATTAGGAGTCTGATTAAACGGACGAGTCTGGAGGGTGAGCTCTAGAGTGGGGGGGAGCCACAATAGATCCAAAGAGGTCGCAGTGGCGTAGGCCTTTGAGGCCACCATAGTTTAATCTATCTAACTCTTTCAATGCTTAATAATGGAATATTCATATAAAAAGAAATAGCACTTACAGGAGTAAATCCCAATTCAGGCATGGCCCCAACATATTCGTAAACTCCCGATTCCCCCCCTAAACAAAATCCGTAATAAAATCTTTACTTAAATGAATCCGTTTTTATATTTAACATTTGTTTAAATTTAAATACTTCGTTCGGCCCATTAAAAAAAGTTTTCTTTCCAATTCAGCCCGGAGGCAAAAAACTGTTAGCTGCTACACACCCCCCCATCACCCAGAAGTTCCCAAGGGATAATGTTGCAACAAAAACTAATAGATCTGTAGAGGATCAATAAAATACACCCCTCTGCATAGCTTTTTTTTTTCCACACACGTAAGCAATTAAAAAATACGAAGGTCACAACCACCACATTTTCAACGGCAATGATTTATCTTCTGCGGCGTGTTATGGACGACTCCTTTAGAGAGAAGTGGTCCAAAATCAGCCTCTTTTTTTCCCCCCGCCCACTCACTAATCCTATAACCACCACAACAACATCCTTCCCTTAACTGGACCAGTGGCCAATAATGTTTTAAGAGGCAAATTTTTGGCCCAATCCCAAATACTTGGGGACGGGATATCTAAAGGATCCCATATTGGAATATCCAGTTTCCCAGTAAATGCTGTTTTTATCGGCTTTCGGAGGAGAGGAAAAATAAGTTCTCACAATACCAGTTAATTCAATATTCCGATTTCAGTTATTGTGTAATTTTTCTTAAGATTTATGTGTAAACAAATCTTGAATGAAACAAACCATTTAAACAAAAATTGAATATTCAATTTTGACTTTTTTCTTTTTTTTGCCAAATATCCTTATTTTCAATCCGTAATGATGTTATTCAGGTGATAAGGCCGTACCATTGCATGGAAATGGCACGTTAAAAGGCTCACCCTTTTCCCTAAGACAGGGGTCGCCAAACTTTTTTGATCATGGACCCCTATATAATTTTTCGAAATCTCCGTCGACCCCCTCATAAAAGTAATTTTCAGTTAATTAAAATAAAACTATCTATTAGCTACTCTAAATTTATTTTATAATTTTAAACCAAAGTAATTTTACAAATAGTTTTATGAAAAATATCTTAATGTTGAAATTGAAATTATTTATTAAATAATAAGTAATTATAAATAAGACCCCCAAATCGACCCCCTACTTTTGTTAAATAACTCGTGTCGAGGCCGATTGGAATGGGTGCCGGGCCATGTGGGGATTAATGGGAATGAAATAGCTGATGAGTTGGCCAGGAATGGAGCTAACACTCCTTTCAATGGCCCGAAACCAGTCCAGGGGGATCACTAGGGGTGCAGTTCGTGAGGCTCTGAGATTGAATCTGGAGAGAGCACGAAAAGGACTAGGTGATGCTTCCTGGGGTCAAACACAGCAAGAGGTTTATGCCCTCTCACGCGGGGCACGGCAGGTTCAGAAAGCACCTGCACAAGGTGGGGGCTTATTAGCTCGGGGAACCGTTGTGCAGATTGTGCCAGGAAGAGGAAGAAACGGTCTCTCATCTGTTATTCGATTGCGTTGAATTCGTGAGACTACGCTACGATATCTTTGGAGCGTTGAGACCAAAGGAGATTATAGCGCAGAAGGAACTGGTAGGGAAAGTCCTCAACCTCTTTAGAAGGGGAGGTTTCATCTACTAGACTCAAGGGGAAAGGCGCAATGTGGCTGCGGTGCCGCGAGGCATGGGTCCCGTCCCGCTGGTCAAAATCTAAATCTAAATCTTTATTAAATAGACTAGGGATCTATATAGACTACTTTGGCGACCTCTGCCCTAAGATGGTGCGTCAACATCTGAGGTCACTGGCGCCTGCAGCTTTTTGTTGAGTGCACTGTTGGCTACCGAACATTGTTCTCTCGTTTCAGACATCAATGTCCATCACCAGACATGTAAGGAGCTTCTAGGTAGAGAAAAAGCTAAGGAGCTAGCGATTACACAGTCTAACCTGGATCTCCGCGTTGACCAATCTAAACCCTGAGCTAATCCCTTCCCGCTAAGAAGTGCTCTTAATTATAGTTTCTCTAGCATCAATGTTCGAAAAAGAAGAAGGTTACAGATCTACAAATGTTCAACTAGAGTACTGAGTTTAAAGAAATCCGATGGAACGATAGTCGAAAAATTGAAAGTAAGTGGGTACTTCCGTTTGAAAGAAATTTAGCGACATCTTCAAGCTTCCTGAACACAACATAAGTGATAGATCCATCCATTATGTTAAAATAGTAGTTATCAATTTGTAAAACTCACTTCTTCTTCTTTTTTATACTTAGGAGCTTCCTCAATAAATAAAGGACATTTCCGGTAAAAAATCTTCACGATTACAATGCCGTCTCTTATCAGTTAGAGAAATTGTAAGAAAAAATAAAATAAAATAAGGTGAATAGTTGAGAATTTTATCAAAATGTCTGTCCGGCAAATATATCTAGGAAATTCTGGAAGAGATTCACTCTGAGAGCCAGCCAAGATTAAAAAAAGCAAAAGCTGTTTGACTACATCTTGGCAGTTTCCAAAACAGTGGAGGTTCTCCTTTTTCAAATAAACTTATCTTAATGTTATTCTCCGGTTACCTCTTTTTTCTTTTTCTCTTCTCCTCGAGAGATAAATTATTAGTTTTTCTTCTCCTTCTTTTATCTTCTAGTCAGATCTCTTCTTTCTTTTCCACTACCCACCTTCTTCGCTTAGTAGAGAGTATGCAAAACTTTTTGATTTCCTCTTTAATAACTTTTAGCCAAGGCTATAGTCGCTTTATTTATTACTTTAATAACATCAATTGCCTAAACTTAGTGTACTTTTTTAATCTTAATTTATTTTATTATTATTCCTCTTTTTCGCCATTTTACTTAGATATTAATTTCCCTATTCCTTCTTCCCTCACCAACTTTTCTTAAGAAAACATTTCAAATAAACGTTACAGACGTATATCAAGGCGTATATCAAGATGGACGGAAATATCGTTGATTTAATCCTGTTGTAGCATGCATGTTTATTTTTTGGTTATCTCTGAATCGTTTTAGGGCTTTCATGTATCACCAGAGGGTAGATAAATCAGTTTGGTGTAAAGAAATACGACCTTCACTTCCCGTTTCGCAGTACTCAAGAGTCAGAGCAAGTTGACTGCGAAACGTTAGTGAAGTCGGAAATCTCTACACAAAACTGATCAATCTACCTCTGATGATGGATGAAAACCCGAAACCGGTCAGGGATACAAATAAACGTGCATGCTACAACAGGATTAAATCAAAGATATTATCCAGCATAGCCAACCTAACCATATTTTGAAAAAAATGTAAGTTAGAACTTTTGAAGAGTTCTTTGAAAAGTAGGACTTAGAAAAATAAATAATAAAAGAGACTGAAAAAATAAATAGTCTAGTCACTAGACTCTAGTGTGAAAACTTACATGAACATCTCTTATAACACTTCACAAGGTCCTATCTTTTATATATATATATAAAAGATAGGAACTTTTTCTATATATATATATAGAATTTCCAAATATATTTGTTATCAATATTAAATAGTGTACTTTGGTTCCTTGAGACCAAAGGAGATTGTAGCGCAGAAGGAACTGGTAGGGAAAGCCCTCAACCTTCTTAGAAGGGGAGGCTTCACCTACTAGACTTAAGGGAAGGTACAATAAGCCTCTTGGTGGCTGCGGTGCCGTGGGGCATGGATCCCGTCCCGCCGGGTAAAATCTAAAATCTAAAAAAAAATAGTGTAACAAAGTGATCTTGGCGCCGACTCTTGGGAGGGGATGGAGCCAATGGTTCGTTGGGAGGCCGCTGGGAGGGGCTAACAAAAGTTGGTGTCCAGACTTGACCTGGGCCAGACAGAAAGGCCTAGATTGTTCTGTAAGTTCCCGGTGTCTAGGGAATCGAACCCACTAAACCAACAATACATCTTAGCATTGCTGGTCTAGAATCTTAACCGCCTAACATATTTTACTATAAATTTCTTCTATTAACCATTGAATAAAATCCAAGGACTAGATATTGGGAATCGAACCCAGTACTACAATACAAATTAGCTTTACAGGTCTTGCCTCTAACCGCTCGGCTACCGTGGCGCCTTGCTGGCGAGTAATGGACCAAAGTGCAGACAATGAATCATGTAAACTGGGAGAGATGCCGTTTATAAAAGGATGGGCAGACAGCCTTAGATAATCTTCCTGAAAGAATTGTGGCACGGTGGAGGGGGATATTGATATAGGACAAGAGATTAGAAAACTGGGTCCGCTTCTTTCTAACTTCATATTTATACACAAAGTCCCACTCTCCCACTTAAATCATAACAAAATAGCAAAACATTAAAGCCCTAAAATCCAGAGTGTAGCTACTGGATTATAGTCTTCTTCCCATGTCGTTCGCCTCACTTTGTCCTATTCCCACCATGGGGTATTTGTGGGTGGTTGCCTGCTTCAAACAGTATACAGTAAAATACATTCCATCCGAGCACATTCTAACCGAGTCATTCGCGAAGCGTATTTTCCCAGAGACGCGTATTACATCACTAAATGGAAATGTTTAATTCATATCCGGCGCTTTTCACCCAGTATTCAGCGCGTACTATATGATTTGTATTACTGATTAGGTGGTAGGTACTGGTTTTTAGCACACTGTTGGAGGCTGTATATTCTACACCCATTTCATTCCCTAGTTACTCACCTCTGCTGTCTATGAGAGTACCTTCAATATATCACTCTATATGTACATAATTACGTACCCTTCATTTGTTTAACAAATCAGTTACCCATGTAGCCAAAAATCTACAATGGAATGAGTAACTACACACATTTCTTTAAAGTAATTACTGTAGTTATAATTAACAAATCACTTTCTTGTATAATTTTTTTTTTGGGTAAGAATTAAAATCCCCATTACCCCTCCCCCCAAAAAAGGTGGATACCCCCCCATATAATAAGGGGAAGAAGTGTTAAGACAAAATAAAATCCCACAGTCTGCCGGCCGGTCCCCGCCTTTTTCTAGGAGTTTCTCTCTGATATCGTCTTGGTGGTCACTTGGATGTTAGAACTGTTCTTCCTGAAGAAGTAAGATTTAGGGTGTGTGCTTATCCCAAAATGTGGCTACTCCCTAAGAGAGAGAGAGATCTCCCGGGGATTTCCCTTTGGGGGAGAGGTGTACCCCCCCTTTTTTTTAGAACACTACCAACATTTACGGTTCAATTTTTTTGGGGGAAAAACTGGAAAGAGCTTTGGAAGTTTGTTCCTGACTACTGGTCTCTTCCAAAAACCTCTCAGGAGGAGCAACATCTTATCTGGTACTCAAGGGGGCTCAATAGTCCTACCTAAAGGTTGCACTAGCAAATAGATAATATTCTGATAAATAGATAAAATAAATAATAAAAAAAAAAAAATCAAAGACCTGGTCAATAATTTCAGTTGTTCTGGATTCTCTTGCTAAAATTGTTTAGCAGGAAAGCAGACTACCAAAGCTTGGAGCGAGCTTTATAAATATTGGACTCCACCCATGCCGTAAACGGTTTAATGAGCGATTTAAATCAACAAATTAATTTTACCATAATTTGTTTCTCACTCCTGTATTCAACCGACGAGCTACGGGCACATTGGTATTCTATCCCTCATTAAGGTGGAAATTTTCTTAATTCATTAAACAGGAGAAAACAAACAAGAGAGATTCGTCATAACCTCTTGACCTCTCCTGAGTTGAAGAGCAAAAGACGTTCTAACCAAGGCCTAAAGGCTAACGAGATTAGCTTAGAGGTTAACTGAAGATCCTCGATTTGAATTTCTTTGAAGTTACAAGGTATCCAAATACAGGTAAGGACGATACATAAAATTCCTTAGGATAGTACAAATCTATTAATTCTTACCTTTACCCTTGAAGTAAGGGCCATCCAATCCCAGGGGATATCATCACTGGACACTTTACACAATTTAAAAAATTGTACGCAAACAAAAAAAAATAGACTGCCTAATATTGTTGTGACAGAAGTTTTGGAAAATTCGAATTACTATTATTTACGCACAGTTTAAAAAATACACACACACACACACGTAAGTTAGATGAAGGCACTTCCGTTTGCAATCACTTCCGGATTTTTAAACACTCTCGCACTATCTGAAAATAGAAAACAAAAAACAATTTTAATAAAGTATTTATCACCAAAAAAATTATAAATCTATTGAATGAATCTTTAATTTTATCAGTATTCATTATATTTAAATGCGCATCAGAGGGAAGCTTAACTCTCCTCTTCCCACCAGTCGTAGAGGGAAACTTCTTCCTCCACAACAGGCATTTTCCTGGGAAAATTTGACATTAAAAACCTATAGTGTGCAAGGAAAATACGAAGTTGAGAGCCTTTTTTTTTTAAAAAAAAAAAATAACAAATAATCGAATCAGTGAAGTGGAACTTACGATAGGTCGATTCTTTTGGTTTAAAAGTTTATTAGCAGGCCCCGCCTCCCAAAGATGGCACCGATTCAAAATAACAAATTTGAACTTCCTGCAATTTTTTTTTTTTTTTTTGTGTTAGACTACATTCACGCGTACATACAAACTTACACAGCTACATGCACTTGTAACATTCTAATGATAAAATGGCGCAGTAGACATACATTATTTTTTTTTGTAGCAGCAGCGCCACATTTACTCTACTCTTTGTAATGAGAGAGGTTAGGCCGTTGATACTTAAAATAATAATAATAATAATAATAATAATAATTCCGCTCAATGGTTAACAGATTCTCACGTGGAGATCTTGGGCTCAAATCAAGCTGGAGTTTCTGAACAGTGTTGTCGGTAACGAGTTCACTAAAAAGCAGCTCCGAGCGCGCCAATGACGAGGAGTTGTTGTCGCGCCTTAAATTAATAAAAAATAAGATTCTAATCAATACAGACGCACATTAACAAAAGACCAATACTTTAGATCAGATAGTATACTGTGGACTAAGTAACCAGACATGTAATAATGCAATTGCCACCATACTAGAGAGCTAAAAATCTTTGAATTCATTCTCGCTATAAAATTAATAATAGAGCAACACTAGTAACGGTGCCGTTACTCATTGCCGTTTATAAATAACAGAAATCGTCCAATTATTACAGAGAGAGAGACAAGAGTAACCTTTACTCACTAGTGAGCTACTTAAATTTTCATTCGACATTTTCCAATTATGTCTGAAAGCGTTCAGTTTTAGGTGTGACATACCGTATATATTATACGAACTTGGAACTAAACATGCGCGGTTTTCCGTTTAATACACTAGGATAATTGCTCTTCCTCTCACACTGTTTACAGGAAGTACTACGATAATGTCTAATTTTCTAAAAATAATTTTCACCGGAAATTCCGGTGTTTTGCAGTTTCTTATGAAGACTCACACCGACTTCCTCTTACACCAGTAAGAGAAATTAACTTCAAACGAATATTTCACTGATATTAATTTTGTTAATATTAGATGTGGTATTGGGTTCGCTCACAATTCGAAAACGGAAATGGAAAATACGTATACGTGTAAAAATAAATTGAATACGTTGAAAATGGAAAATTTGGTTAGCTCCATAATAATCGATAATACAATCGATTTCATCTATCAACACGATTGCAACTTACCAATTCTCTACATATTTTCCCTTTTAAAATCAAAAATGGAATGTTTGTTTAGATTTTTTTAAAATAAATAAACAAAGTTCACATGGTTTGAACCATGTGCAAATAATTTGGGTTACATTATTTGGTTATATACATAATGAGGCAGGCGCCACGGTAGCCGAGCGGTTAGAGGCGAGAGCTGCGGAGCTAATATGTATTGTGGTACTGGGTTCGATTCTCGGTCTTAGGCGTTGGATTTTATTTAATGGTTTATAAAAGAAATTTACAGTAAAGTAAGTTTGCTAGTCGCCTCCATCCACGACACCTAACATAATTGGTAGTTGGACGTTAAGCCCCGCCTGAAAAAATAGGCGTTTACTTTACTTTACTATACAATGAGGCGGGTTGGTCTAGTGGTCAAGATAGTGACTCTGTAACTGAAAGTTCCGCAGTTCGAATCCCGCGTATGACTACTTTTTATTTGTTAGAAAAAAATTGTTTACAGTAAAGTATGAGCTCTCGCCCCCGTCCAAGAACACCTAATTTGATTAGTTGGGCGTTTTAAGCCCTGAAAAAAAATAGACGATTACTTTACTTTATAATTATAATATTGCTTATAACCGCACGGCGAACATTTTTGCGCTTAGAAATGTTATGCCGCACTGTAGAGTTGAAGGAAATTGCGTAAAAGCTAACAAAACCAACTTCCGATGTTTACCTACTGTGAAATTGAGAGCTATCTTCAGAAATTTAAACAGTGGAAATGGAAAAGTTTTTGCCAAGTAATTTATGTTATGTGTTCTTAAATGAGATGGCGGGAAATTTTCCTACTAAAATACAGCGGATGGATGAAGAGGGGCGAATAAAAAAGAAAAGCTTATTACAAGTTTTCTTGTTACCAAAAAAAAAAAGAAAAAAGAAAAACTTTTTAATAAAATATTATTCAACATCATTAGTAATAACAGTTTTGATGACATTTTTCACAATTTTCATCCTTTAGAAAAACCACTACATCTTCTTTTCCCAAAAGAAACTTTAAATTTTTACTTCCTGCTTCTAGGCTTCAATTAGATTAACTAAATTAAAAGGACTTCTGAGGGCAAGCATCCCTTCCTTAAAACCTAAATTGAAAAGATTTTTCCAGAAATTGAATTTTTATTCTAACGTCATTACTTACTTGTCTATCCAGATAGACATTTACATGAAAACTAAGAATCCTAAGCTCTAGGGTTTTCCATTTTACATTGTTTATTATTATTTACGACGATAAAACTTTTAAGTGCTCTATTACGGAACTAAGGCAAGAACTAGAACTGTATGGCTGGCACTTTAAGCTAGGTTTATACCAAGCGATATGGAACTTAGAGCAAGAACTAGTACTATATGGCACTTTAAGCAAGGTTTATACCAAGCGATATGGAACTTAGAGCAAGAACTAGAACTGTATGGCTGGCACTTTAAGCTAGGTTTATACCAAGCGATATGGAACTTAGAGCAAGAACTAGAACTGTATGGCTGGCACTTTAAGCTAGGTTTATACCAAGCGATATGGAACTTAGAGCAAGAACTAGAACTGTATGGCTGGCACTTTAAGCTAGGTTTATACCAAGCGATATGGAACTTAGAGCAAGAACTAGAACTGTATGGCTGGCACTTTAAACAAGGTTTATACCAAGCGATATGGAACTTAGAGCAAGAACTAGTACTGTATGGCTGGCACTTTAAGCTAGGTTTATACCAAGCGATATGGAACTTAGAGCAAGAACTAGAACTGTATGGCTGGCACTTTAAGCTAGGTTTATACCAGCGATATGGAACTTAGAGCAAGAACTAGAACTGTATGGCTGGCACTTTAAGCTAGGTTTATACCAAGCGATATGGAACTTAGAGCAAGAACTAGAACTGTATGACTGGCACTTTAAGCTAGGTTTATACCAAGCGATATGGAACTTAGAGCAAGAACTAGAACTGTATGACTGGCACTTTAAGCTAGGTTTATACCAAGCGATATGGAACTTAGAGCAAGAACTAGAACTGTATGGCTGGCACTTTAAACAAGGTTTATACCAAGCGATATGGAACTTAGAGCAAGAACTAGTACTGTATGGCACTTTAAGCTAGGATTATACCAAGCGATACAGAACTTAGAGCAAGAACTAGAACAATATGGCTGGCATTTTAAGCTAGGTTTATACCAAGCGATATGGAACTTAGAGCAAGAACTGGAACTGCATGGCTGGCACTTTAAGCTTGAATTATTATCAAACGAACTAAAGCCTAGAGCTAGAACGAGAAGAAGGCGTTCTTTGAATGATAAAGGGCTCACGTTAGCTGTTTTCTACGAAAAAAGGACCACTTTTTCATTGCCAAAGGGCATATTCCTACTAACACTCACTGGAGACCCTGATTACAGTAGACGTTAAACGATTGCATTCGAACTTTAGACGTAAGGATCCCCATATTTGGCATATCACATTGTTTTCAAACAATATTGAATGAAGCTGTACGAGTATTCAAGGAGAATCACTCTTCCTTTCAAATATCACATTATTTTATAATGTAAAAAAAAAAGGTTCGATATTGAATTCAATTTATTTATTTAGTTAACATACAATGTTTTAAGAAAAGTTGATTACGTAAATGGAGAAAGGTTTTAGGTGTACTTATAAAAGTTTTTGAGATCGCAGCAGCCCTAACGAATAGCCTAGTGAAATATAAATAAAACGGTTTTTTAAAAAGGACGCCTTTAAACTATTATCGCATAATTGAACAGAAACACGCAAAAACAATTTGCTGATAATTATAACAATGCCTTCTGAATTTAATAACAGAACAATAATAATTTTTCCTGATTTTTTTTTTCCTTGTTTCAACCAGGAATAGGGCAAAACTTTAAACTTTTCACTCTTAACGAGAATTTAAGCAAAACATTTTGCGATATATGACGTAACTAAATATGGTAGTATACACTGTAAATGCTCTCTCTCTATCTCTTTCTCGCCCAGCGTATTTGGTGTTTGTATGTGTAATTTCCACGATTCTAATTGTGAAAACTTATCCAATTATAGTTTCACGAAAATTTAGCACATATTTTGTGGTTTTAATGAATATAAAATGATGGGCTAACAGTGAAAATTTTGCTAAATATAACAACGTCTAATTGCTTTCTACTTTTCTTCAGTGACGTAGAAAGAAAAAAAGGCTCGTATGGATTTTCGATTTTTTAATGTTTTTATTTGTTTTACCGGAAACAAACGGTTATAATCTACGAGACATAAGCACACGATTTTCCTCTGCCACCATGATAACAAATACAATAAATTCACGGGGCAGGCCGTATCAAAGACGAAAAAAAAACGAGGAAATTGAGGTGTTCTTTAAAAAAAAAAAAAAAAAAAAACATGAACATCCTGTAAAAAAGATGGAATTCCTGTTAAACATAGGTGAGGAGTTGTGCATGCAAATATCCACTCTCTGGTGATTTGAATTTTGGATGTTGGTTGCTACGTCCAAAGGATGGCCTGTCTCATCCATAAAAGCTGGATCAAGATGGAATTTTTGGGGGTTATCCTACGACAACAAATACAAAGACCTATTCTATGGACTGACTAAATTAGATTGCATCAGACGGGCGGTTCCACCAAGAAGGGGACAGGAACGCAGGCAATCCGGGCTTTAAAACAACAAATCCGGCTAAAGTTTGCCAGATGCTAATATAATATACTAATAAAGTAGCAACAGGACACTAGGGAGCATGGCGACTCAATCGCCCAGTGCACTGAATAAACCTAGAGAGTTCTGGTAAAGATTACCAGGTGCCACAATCCCCAGTAGGAAAACATTTAACCTACCGAAGACGAGGAATCTAGTTTTAGACTAATCGAGACGCACCTCAACAAAGTGCCGCACAATCTCATTGGACTCCACCACAGCCAGCGCAGATTGGCGACTGGATAAGACCGCATTTGAAAATATGATACGATAAATTCGCATGTCCACTCAACCAACCTGAACCAAACTGGCCGGATTATGGACTGACTAAATGGACATGTTCTCGTGGTGAATTGAGAAGGTGGCTTAACTCTTACCGAAGGCTAAACAACCATCCTCCTTCCACAGAATAGACCAGAGGGACTCTACCATCATCATCGAAAAAGGAAGAGCAAACCTTTAAATAAGTAAAATACAAAACTCTGTGCCTTAGTGATCTAATTGTTATTAACAGCCTTCTCCTTTTTGACCCTTAAAACGGGGCCACCACTTTGTACCTTCCATTTTGAGTCTCAAATAGTAAGTTGCCTTTCAAGAAAATGTAATTAAGGTGAAAAGGTCGAGTGAACTCTTCTAACATCTCATTTTTAATCTTCTTCCATTTACGAAGTAATGAAAGTTTGCCAAATATATCCACTATTTATTAGTGAAATAAGAACCATAAAAAGAGAATAAAAATACAAGATTACTGATGCTGGGGTTTTATTAGCAATTAAACCTATTCTTTTTAATTAACTCGTACAGCTGAGGTTTATTACATTTTGAAAAGTGACTTGCTTTTTTTGATTACTTTTCTAGCTTTTCTTAATTTCTAGCAGGGTCATTAGCAGTGATAAAATATAAGATGCTGGTCTCCTTAATAAAATCTGGTTAGAGGAATTATCTGGATCTTATCAGGTATTTCGAAATTGGCTATCTGTCCGTTTAGTCATCTCCGTCTGGGGACGGGTAAGAATACTAGTCCCAAGGTATCCCCTGCCTGTCATAAGAGGCGACACCGTAAGGAATACCATCTTCACCTGGAATGGTTTAGTACAGGGGTCCTCAAACTTTTCTTTTCTGCTTTATCTACTGAAGGCTTCATTAAATAAAAAAATTAATTACCTCATTAAATATTTATTTTAGTAAAAGTTCCGAGTTGATTGAATATTTAATTATGTAGATTGTGCACCAGATTTTGTTATTCTTATGATGTGCATTTTACCCATTATGATATCCTGTTACATTTTATACAGAATACAATCCGGAAGTTAGTATATATATAATAGTTGAAGATAACCTGATGCTTTATAAACTCTCTACATTAAACTTCCCGTCTTGATACAAGTTCTTACTGGTGATCTAGTAATAATATTGCTTCAAGCCGCTTGTATCTCCGGCGAACTCATTAAGGAGCCCACAAAACCGCGGGGAGCTCACTATCAGTTGCCGACAAACTATGACTTAGCAACTGGTTGCTCGCTTGTAGTTAGTTACTCACATTAACTCTCTCTCTCACCCCCCCTCCTATCTACAGACTTTACCTTCTAATTACAATATAAACGTATATGTAATTCAATAGATAATTAAATAAATTTCTTATAATATATCCCAGCATTTCTCAAAGTGTGGGTCGCGACCCGGCACCGGGTCGCAGGAAAATTCAGCTGGGTCGTGGCAAATATTGCAAAAACACAAAATATCTATAACATTTTGCTCTAAATTTAATATTTTTCGAAACTTTTTCAAGTACTGCAGTTGGCAACCCTTTACTACCGTTTCCTACCGGACCGTTTAAATTCGGATGCTCTGATTGGCTGATTTCGATTCGTCATTCAGTGCCTTCTGTCGATATTGAAAAGGAAGAAATGCTTAATCTTAGTGATATCAAGAAGAAGAATATCAAGAGATGGCAACCCTTTACCACCGTTTCCTACCGGACCGTTTAAATTCGGATGCTCTGATTGGCTGATTTCAATTCGTCATTCCAGTGCCTTCTGTCGATATTGAAAAGGAAGAAATGCTTAATCTTAGTGATATCAAGAAGAAGAATATCAAGAGATGGCAACCCTTTACCACCGTTTCCTACCGGACCGTTTAAATTCGGATGCTCTGATTGGCTGATTTCAATTCGTCATTCCAGTGCCTTCTGTCGATATTGAAAAGGAAGAAATGCTTAATCTTAGTGATATCAAGAAGAAGAATATCAAGAGATGGCAACCCTTTACCACCGTTTCCTACCGGACCGTTTAAATTCGGATGCTCTGATTGGCTGATTTCAATTCGTCATTCCAGTGCCTTCTGTCGATATTGAAAAGGAAGAAATGCTTAATCTTAGTGATATCAAGAAGTTGATAATTTAAATGAAATGAAAAAATTTAAAATCTCGTACCGGGCCGCGGTCAAAAAAGTTTGAGAAACGCTGATATATGTATAACGCTCTTTGAACTTAAAGAAACGGTTCCCATGGAAACTAACACGAAGTTTTTTATTGTTAGACAAATAGACGAGGCTCATCTTGTTGACTGTTGGCTTACGTATTCATTCATTAATCTCTCGATTTTAAGAGCAAAATAATGTCAAATTATGACTCCCCCTCAATTTGAATTTGGCCCTATAACGTTGAAGCATCATGTTTCTATCTAGGAAACAATACGTACGAGGTGTGTATTTTAAGTAAGCACCATTTTGGCCGCTGCAGCGCTGCGGTCAGCATTTGACGCATGCGCACTATGTGCCTATATCTGCCAGTAAGAAATCAGACGTTATAACGGAAACATTCCCGTGTTTAGGTTTGTTCGTGTTTGTTTAGGTTAGGCCGAATGAGAATCCGGCCGACTTGTGAAATGTGCACTGTGATTCGCTAAAAAAAGGTGTAAAAGGGGCTGGAACTTCATATAGAGACAAAAAAAAAAAAATTCACGGACGGAAACCACCGTCATTTTACATCTTGATGATGGTGCAAAAAGAAAAAAACCATGGGCTTAAGCAGCGTCTAAAACTTGGCTTACTTCCTCCAACTTGAGAAGTTTACTTTTAAGTCAAGCTTTAAAACAAATATTAGATTGGTAAAGAAAGTTTTGCGCGTACAGAAATGTGTACTGTTTAGAACTTTCTTCTCTTGATCAAATATTTACTTTACATCCCTGGTTAAAGGTCCTGCTGGGAATTAGGAATGGGTAGAAGTCACTATAAAGTACCATTTCAATATAACGTTCAAATTGTTAAAATCGCTTAAATGAATGATGAAAATCTAAAATGCTAGGGGGTGCTTTCCACTAAGCGATCACGCTCACGACCGCGATTTTGCCCGTTCCACTTGCACTTGCGAGCGTTACAATCGAAAACTCGAAGTGGAATGGACTATGGGCGTTTTAACCGTTCATGTAAACATTACAAATGGCGACCTCGAAAATAAGTCAGAAGCTTGAAGAGGTTGTTTTTTAATAAGCAGTTATAATAAACTTTATTAATTATTGGTAAAGTTGACTTGTATTAAAAATATATATATAATTCAATTTTTATATTACATTTTCGTAGAGTATTTATAAAATTTACGTTTAAATAAAATTAAAATGTCTTTTGTGGCAACAGTAGGATATTTATTAATGCAACGTAATAATGCTTTAGAAAGTTCTTTATCTAGTTCCGATGAAGAGTGGAATGCAATTTTACAAAATCGCAATAGTGAAAAACGAAAACTTAGGCCACTTATTATTAGCTATCAAAGTGTAATTGATAGTTGTTCAGTGATTTAGACTGTTAAGGGATAAGTAATTTTTCATTTTATTTTTTAGACTTTCGAGAAACACATTCAATTATTTACATGAGATAATACTTTCCTTTACATGATATAATTTTTTGTCGGTCGCCATCTTTGCTTTTAAAAATTGCGCCAAATTTTTGAACGTCTACTTCGGCCCAGCGAAAATAATGACGTCATTAGTGACGTTTTCGCCGAGGTCGTCATGTGGAACAGTTGAAGGTATATTTTGATCGTTGTGAGCGCTTAGTGGAACGCACCCAACGTACATTCTGAGGACAGAAGACTTAAATTTGTTTCAAAATTCAGAGTTCAGAAAATAAAGTTAAAATCTAGATCGTAACAAAAAAGTCGTGCATGTTTTCATATCCGCTTTATTCTGATTTCCTCTTTTTTTTAAAAAAGAAAAGACAAAACGGAGCGGAAAAAATAATTGTTTTGTTTCACGTAATCTAAACAAAAACTTTTATGGATGCGCGTAGTTACCATAGAAACATTCTTAATCATGCTTAAACATAAAAAAAAACATGTTAAAACTGTAGTAAATAATAACACGCTTGCTGGTATTTACCAGGCTTAACAACGGTTATATATTTACGATAAAAAAAACCATTAACCGTTAAATCAAGTTTATGTATGTACACACGTACGTACGTAAATGTTAAATACATAACGAGCTATGGAATATGTGAAGTATTGAATTGTTCACTAGGTGGTGGTGGTGGTGGGGGCATTGCTAATGTTAAATGTTTACAAAAAGCAGCAATATAGTATATAGTAGTACATACAACAGCCATGTGACATGTACAAACATGCACAAGCAAGCGTACCACCTTTTACATTATTATATAACCTCATCTTAACACATTCTGTGTAATATTCTCGCTGCTACACTCGTTTATTTATGTATAATACAAACAAAAATTTCGGTTCAAAATACATAATAAGCATACTCCATATATGGTAAACTGGTATGTGCTCACTACCATCGTACGTACGTACCTGAACGTAGACGTACCTATGTAAACATCTTTGAAAATTCATTCTTAAAATGTTTACTTTTAAATAGTGAAATCTTGTTAAAGACGTTAGAAATTAATTTTCATCCCGATGTAAGCATATATATTGTGAAGAATCTCTGTTAAGTTTAGATTTTGCCCAGAGCTGGGAGATTATGTTTAGATTTCTTCCCCAAGTTGTCATTGTTTCCATTATTAAGAAACAGGACATAAAAGGGAAGACAAATGGGACCTAGGGAGGAAAATGAAAAAGAAAGTGTCCAGGTCAGCTTTCCCAACCTGAGGGACGTGAAAAATAATAATCAATAAAATGGCGGGCATAAAAAATATTTTAAAAAAATTTAAGCACAAAAATATAAAAGAAACGTTTTTTTCCAATAGTTCATAAAAATTATTTTAATTAATAATATTATACAGTAAAGTTGTTAATATGTACACTGTAATAAGGTTAGTCTGCCTCAAGATATACGAGAAAATATAATAGCACATTTAACAGGATTAAAATTGTCTTTCATGGAGTATTTTCCCAAAACCTGAAAACACAAATGATAAATGGATTTCAAACCCCTTTCTCAAAAGAAAATTCAGGAAAAGCTACATCATTATCGATAAAAGATAAAGAAAATTTAATAGAATTATCACATAACAGAACTTAAATGATAACTATGTAAAGATTTGCTTAAAGAGACTGGATTGTAATGAGTCAGCTCTATCCAAACAACATTAAGTTTAATTGGTACTTACAGGTAGTTGAATGCTTAAAAGATTTTAATTTAGAAGATCTGGGCACAAATACGTGGTGTGGCTATTAAATAACAAGACTGATGCTGTTACAGAAGAACTATGGATGCGCCAAATCTTAACGATCGACAGCAATGCAGCGTAAAGCCTTCTCTTTCGATTGCAGCCGCCTCACGTGTTTGTAGAGAAATCTGTCTGACCGGAACCGTCCGTTTGTGTAAGCGGTGTTTAGTTTCGTTTTGCGCGAAAACATGATACTACACATGTAGTAGAGCGACGAATTGTCGTGAAATTTCAACTGAAACTTATCTTTTATTAAAAGAAGTTTATGGCGATGAAACTTACGTGCGCAAGTTTTTGAGTGGTTCAAGCGTTTCCAAGATGGCTGAAAGAAGACGTCGGAGATGATGACCGCCCGGGTCGCCCTTCCACGTCCAAAACGGATGAAAATATCGATTATAATTAATCAACATTACTACCGCGTGAGGTGCTTGCTCAACTCCGTGAAAGAGTAAGGAGAAAAACGACCCGATTTTTAGGGAAGAACAAGTCACAGGGTTCTCCATCAAGACAATGCGCCGCCGGCTCACGCTGCATTGTCTGTCAAGACGTTTCTAGCCAAGTACAAAACATCCCAGTTTTAGACCATCCGCCTTATTCGCCTGACCTGTACCCATGTGACTTTAGATTTGTTCCGCCAAAATCAAATCTGCATTAAAAGGAACGATTTCAGTCCGCTGTGAAGCTGTGAAGGAAAAAGCGGCACGCGTCATGCAGGAGCTCACAGAAAAAGACTTCCAGCATTGTTTCAGAACAATGGTACATTCGCATGGAGCGTTGTAGTGATAGGGGTGGGGGTGTATATTGAAGGTGATAATAACTAAATATGTATAAATTTAAAATAAAATGTTTTATAGCAATATTCTCGTTATTTAATAGCCACACCTCGTACAATAATTCTAAAGTGAACATGAACTTGGAACTCCTTTGTAACAGATACATTGGTGTATCTCTATACAAATAAAGATGATAATAATAATAAAATAACACACTCGGGAATAACAAATTTCACGAAATACAAGCATATTTTACGAAGTGGTACAATTTAGCATGATTGGTACTACCACCAAGTGGTACGGTGAGCCAAAAAAGATTGGGAAACGCTGGTCCAGGTGATGACGATAACAGAGACAGAAGAAGAAAGGCACGAGCAGAGCGGTAATTGGAGATGGCGCCAATTCTTATTCACTCGGGAGTCCCACAAAAAGCACCAGGTACACAAGGATGTTGAGGGAAAGATCGAGAAATTGGATAATTAAAAAAAAAGAAAAAGAAAATTGTACTCCTCAAAGTAGATGAAGTAGAGTACTAAGTACAATTTGAAACAAGAGATTACTATAGTAAGAGCCAAAGTTGCGAGAGTATACACAGTATTATTGTGCAGCATCATCCATTTGGTTTCGAGAGAACGTAGGAGAAATACCGTTAGTATTAGTAATGATTAGTTAAAACTAGGTGGGACCCTTAAAGGTGATTAAAAGCGGATAATCTCCACCATGAGCCTCTCCCCCACCCCAACCATACAGGAAGTGGTATTAGCTTGAACTCAATCCCACCGCACTAACTGGCCAACTGAATTTTATCCTATAAAACATGGTAGATCCTCAGTAAATCCGGGTGCTAATGACCTAACTAATCACTACTAAAGAGGATTTAGCCCTTTTCTCATAGATAAAACGCCGGCCTGAAAGGGGCAAAAAGGGGAAAAATAGTAGCTAAAACTTCCGATTTTTGTTTAAATGGGAAAACCATTTCCTGTTTAATTGAAAAAAAAAAAAAACACAAGGACTTACAGCGATAAAAATCTTTATAAAATTTAAACAATATTCACTGCAATAAAATTATGCCACGTCTCAGTTCCACCAAGAACCAACACTATATTCTGAGAAAATTCTACAATACGGGGAAAAAAAAACGGGATAAATCCATATCAGTATAGTCGCTTCTGGGTAACTGATATTTTCATCCAACATTGGATATTGGTTAGAATTTTTTATACACTAAAAATATTACGCAAAGTGTTTAAAATGGTTTTCACTGAAAAAGATTTTTATACGGGAGCTTAACTCCCTTAATAGAACCCTACACAGATTCCTGGAGAAATAAAATTTTCAAATAAAGGAAATAGTTCGAAGTAAAAATATAGAATTTTACGACATTTTTTACAAAGGAAATGCATGAGTCCTTTTCGTTACACTTGAATGCGGGCCTGCCAAATAAAACTTCGACAAGCTTTTCAAAGTCTGTATTTTGGGGACCGGGAGGCTTGGAGGTATTGGACCCCTCCAGATTCGATGTGCTACACAGATGGCTCCAAGACGGAGGAGGGTGTTAGGAGCGGAAGTATACGGGGTGAAGCCGAAATGTGGGTTTTCGGTTAGCCTAGGAAAACTAGGCTTCAGTCTTTCAGGCTGAGCTAGCTGCAATTTAGGTTCTGTGCTGCCGAGATTGTCGGACGAGGAATAACTAATTCTAAGGTCGTGATTTTCTCGGACATCCAGGCGGCTCTGCGAGCTATCGCCTCATACCAGGTCAATTCTAGGCTGATTTGAAAACTGTCTGGGTGCTCTGAAGGAAATTAGTGGCCAGAATAAGGTCTTTCTGGTTTGGGTACCTGGTCATTCAGGACATAAGGTAAACAAAGTGGCAGATTTATTGGCTCGGGAAGGCTCTGCGGGACACTTTGTTGGCCCGGAGCCCTATTTTGGGGTTTCGAAGTGTGTTAAGTCTGCGACCATTAACTTATGGGTGCAGAGTAGGTCTTAGGAGTGATGGCTAAGCTACCACTGGGCATTATTAAAGGTTATTAAAAGTTCATTAAAGGCTGACTGCAGAATTAATCCGTTAAGGCCGAGTGGTTACTAGGATAATTGTAGGCATATTAACTGTGGCCACTGCAGGCTCAGAAAACACATGCATCGCATGTGTCTGGCAGATGATAGCCTCTGTAGGTTCTGTCAGGAAGAGGGAGGAAACGGCACTGCATGTGTAGTGTCAGTGTGAGGGGCTTGTCTGGCTAGGGATGTTACTTCTCGGGGGAGGAAAAACCAAGGCCTGAGGAGCTTTACCCAGGAGCCGCTCCCCAGCATAAAGAGTCTGATCAAAAGGACAGGTCTGGAGAGTGAGCTTTAAAGTGAGGGGAGCCACAATAGATTCAAAGGGGTCGCAGTCGCGTAGGCCTATCTAAACTTGAATGCTACCTTAAGTCTCTCTCTTTCTAAGAAATGCTTTAAGAAGCATTTTCCAAAATAAATACAAACAAAACGCTAGATCTACAGATAAGTAATGTGTATACCAAGTTTAAATAAAAGCGTTGGATCCGTTTCCAAGATAATCTCCAGAAAAAGGAAAATCTATTCTTTTGGTGTGCCTAATTAGCACTAAAGCTAAAAGCTAAAAGGTAAATTTGAAATTTGAGCAGTTTTTTACAATTTTAACTCAGTTATTGAGTTGTGCTGGCCATACAAATATAACTTGTAAAGGACCAACAGCTGAATTAGAAATTAGCACTTTGTAAAACAACATATGGGAGATCTTAAAAGTATTTCCAATGAAAATCTACACAATTGCAAATACATTCACTCACAAGGGGCTGGAGAAAATGAAAAATACTTTTTGGTATAAGTGGCCAGATTTCAAATTTTGGTTACACATTCAATTTTAATATTACACGGATAATATTGTCATTAGTTACAATGAAGTTGAAAAGAAAATCTATAACTATAGCCATACTCCATAAATCTTCTTAATCCAAATTGGGAAAACCCCAAAAAATCGATTATATAAAGTGAAACTTCTAAGTATGCAGGCAGATAATGTGCAGAAAATTAAAGAAAAACTACATACTATATTTCAACTGGTAAAAATCACTTTTTCTTTATCAAAGGGCCTTAAAACGTGCATTTCCTTTTTAGAAAACTCAAGAAACAAAATCTACACAATCATATTACCATCACTTTTAATAGAGTAAGAACAGATTAAGAATAATGATTTTAAAAAATTAAATTATTACAAAAAGATATTGAATTCTAGAATAGTGCTTAATGGCGGCCATTAAGACAAACTTTTAGTCACAATTTTAGGTTTAAACAAATTAAACAAAATCTGGAATTTACTTATCACTGATTATGGAACTATTAATCAGTAAAAAAATTAAACCAAATTATAGATTACAATAAGAACAAAATGGTTACTAAACAAACTTAAAATGTTTGCAATTAAAATGATGCAACAATTTAAATCAGAACAAAACCAAAAGTATTAGGTTAATGTAGAGATAAAGGGTAACTCATAAGTTCCTATTTAATGAAGAAATTACAAAATTAAAATTTCGAAAAGAAATGATACATTTGTAAGGAAGTTCACAACTGAATTTTTCTAAATAAATTCCTACCTTGTTTAAAAACGCCATTGAAAGTATTGTCTTGATCTGCAAGAAAACTTCTTAACACAAAATGTGAACACAACTTTTTAAACTAATTCATTATTAAGTCACACAACACGCCATCAAACTGTAAGTGATTAACTAACAATTTAAAAAGAATAACAAGCTAAATTAATTTACCAAAAAAAAAGAAATCACAAAGCTAAAAATGAATTGGTACCGAATAAAATATGTATGCCGCGAACTGACGTTAAAGGTCACCTAGATGTCAAAGGGAAGAATGGATAGAAGCAATGTGACCAACTTAAAATTAAATAGGCGAATTAATAAACCTCATTCTAACACTATCAGGCGTACGATAATTTTTTTACAAGAACACTAGATCCACAGAAATTCCACTGTGTTTGTGTCTAATGACTTTCTTGGAAACAATGAAATATTAAAACTTTTGTTTTTACTTTCTTATTCTGTTATAGCATTTATTTAATTCTACACATCCAAATTTTGTAAAACATATCAAATAGAACATGGTTAACACCAACATTTGGCCTATTATTTTAATGTCTCAATTGTTTGGGGGGTGAACAATTTCGCGATTTTCCCTTACTACTGCAATTTCTCGTTGGAAATGAAGTTCTTTATAGTCACACTTCAGATTGGCTGATATTCTTCCACAAGTCGGAATTTAGGTTAGACATTTAATAGAGTCATAAAAGGCAGATGTTAGCAGTAGACAATGTACTAAAAAGGCAGTTTAGAGGTGACATTAACTTCATCCTTTCCTGAGAATGCCACAAAAACAAAGTTTAAACCAAGTTTCTTGGAAGAATCTTTTAATTAAGCGCACATGTAAAGCAGAGAGTGTTTAATGCTTTCAAAAACAACAAGAAAACAATTTTGAGATCAAACCAATGTACAAATCTCTCAGTAAAATGGGTTTTCCTTTCTACTGATTTTCTTTAAATTTTCAATAGATGAAACCTTTACCGAGAAATATTAAAATTTTTGACCAATCTATTTAGTAAAGTAAAGTAATTGCCTATTTTTTCAGGCAGGCTTTTCGTCCAACTATTACAAATTAGGTGTCGTGGACGGAGGCGACTAGCAAACATACTTTACTATAAATTTCTCATATTAACCATTAAATAAAATCCAAGAGCCAGACCAGTAATCGAACCCACTAAACCAACAATACATCTTAGCATTGCGGGTCTAGTCTCTTAACCGCCTAACATACTTTACTATAAATTTCTCATATTAACCATTAAATAAAATCCAAGGCCTAGACCTGGGGAATCGAACCCACTAAACCAACAATACATCTTAGCAATGCGGGTCTAGTCTTCTAACCGCCTAACATACTTTACTATAAATTTCTCATATTAACCATTAAATAAAATGCAAGGCCTATACCTAGGGAATCGAACCCACTAAACCAACAATACATCTTAGCAATGCGGGTCTAGTCTTCTAACCGCCTAACATACTTTACTATAAATTTCTCATATTAACCATTAAATAAAATCCAAGGCTTAAAAAACTGGGGAATCGAACCCACTAAACCAACAATACATCTTAGCATTGCGGGTCTAGTCTCTTAATCGCCTAACATACTTTACTATAAATTTCTCATATTAACCATTAAATAAAATCCAAGGCATAAGACTGGGAATGGAACCCACTAAACCAACAATACATCTTAGCATTGCGGGTCCATAAAGCAAATCCCCTTTCCTTAGCTCTATAATTCCGACAAATAATTCAGGGCTGCTCGAATTCGGCGTGTTCATGCACCACCAATCAGTTGACAGTATTTTACCTTTTTTAACTAAATCTATTTGATTTTATTTAAAGAAAACAAAGTTCTTCGTTATTATCCAGTAAATTCAGTTCCACAATACCATAGCTTTGCGGGCCCCACTCTAGCCTGCCTTGGCTTCAAAAGTTGCACTTACAGTAGGCAACTTAGTGGGTTCGATTACTGGTCTGGCTCTTGGATTTTATTTAATGGTTAATATGAGAAATTTATAGTAAAGTATGTTAGGCGGTTAAGATTTTGTCCAATAATAATGGGAGAGACAAATACGTAAAACCTCTTTTTCTAGTTTTTACTCAGAGGGGAGGCCACAAAATGGGAATTTCCTTGGAAAATTCAATATTGAAACTTTATTACGATTGCAAAACTTTCCTCTTATTCAGAAAAATAAAAAAAATAAAGTAAGGAAAATTCCAATCTCGAGGTTGAAACTTAGCTTTGTTTGTTTGTTATTCTTTTTTTTTTTTAATAAATGCTGCAAAAATGTTTTTCTGGGCCAAGTTAAGACAGATTAAAAAGTACAACTCTTACCGTTTTACCTGTGGCTTTTTGATCTTAGGAAAAAACCTTACTTTTTAATCAGGATTGCTTCACCACCTTACTCTCTCTACTCGCTCCCGGGTCGAGAAGATGCTCCTTTGATAATTTCTACACTATATGTACGCTTTTCTTTTCCCCCTTTGCAAAGTTTATTTCTTTATCTTCTTCACCTAATTTTTCCATCCTTGTAATATCTGTAGAAGGTTTGCGTTAAAAAAAAGAAGAAGAAGACAACTAAGGATTCTCTTTTGCGAACAGCAGGATAAGTTTGTTTACAACGGATAATCCCTCTAAAAGAGAGAGAAATAATTGTGAGAAAAATAAAAAGGCTACACCATACTTTCTCTTATGACATTTTACAGAAGAATTTTTTTCATAAAATTGTAGTTTCAGTAATAAAAGTTAAATATTACCTAAAAATCATTTTATTTTGTTACGGCATGAAAAGGGTCCATAAAGAAGAACTCCTTAACAAAAACTTACAGTTTAAAAAGTTAAGTATAAGGGTTGATTAAACGCCAAAAGGTACACAAAATTTGTGCACTTTTTGACGATCAACTCTCATACAACTGTCCTAATGGAATGTTTTAATCAGCAAGAAAATCATACTTTTTCTTGTTACACTGAAATATTAATTTAAATTTAACCAAGTACTCTTCACGTAGCCATCTTTAGAAGCTTCCATAGTTTCATTTAGGTAACTTAGCTAATTGTTATTTATTTGCAAAGTATGAATCGATAAGATAGTAATGGTTTAACTGTTAGCAAAGTTTATTAACATTGCAAATGGTTTCAATTCAATTAGGCGAGTTCAATATTTTCAATACAATACTTCTTACAATATGGAGTTCATTAAATAAACACCTATATTTGTGAAATACTTAAGTTAATTGTATCGTAGTTCAAATTGTCATGTTTTCTTTCATACAATATACTTTCGGAGACTTAAGTAGAAATGATTTCTTAAACTTTAAGGACCTAACATTTTTGGCAATCTTATACTTTAGAAGTAAGCCGATTAGATCTCACTGGAACATTCTCCGCAACATTCCCCCCTAAGACCTCGAGTAATTGCCTGATTGAAGAGGCATCACGAGGACAATATGAGGTGGAGGAAGTAAGGCCATGGGAGCGAAACTCGCAACTCCTAGGAGGATGCTAACATTGATTCCTAATATTTGGCGCCTGCAACTGGAGAGTTGATATTATCTGTTTTCCATAGGAATCACAAAGAGCTCAGGGTGGCCTAGGAGAATATTTCCTCCTTACTTCCCTAGCGGTCAGTGTGAGGAGCTCTTGTAGCTAAGGTTATTACTTCTTGGGAGGAAAAACCAAGGCCAGTGAGCTTTCTACGAGAGTCGCTCTCCGGAATTGAGGGTCTGGAGGGTGAGCTTTAGAGTGAGGGAAGCCACAATAGATCCAAAGGGGTCGCAGTGGCGTAGACCTTGAGGCCGCCCTAGTCTAATATAATCTACTCCCTAGCGAGAGACCCTCTATCCCAAATTAGATAAAAAAAAAAAAAATAACACAGTCGCTCCAAGGAGAGCTTCAAAAAGTAATTGCGTTGAATTATGCTTCATTGTGTGCCGAATTGCAAACAAATTTGTCAAGAGTGACGGAGGCAATTCAATAGGAAAGCCTAAATTAATCATATATGATTATCCTTCGACATGATAATACTCGATGTGTAAGGACGTGCGGCTTATTCCCCAATTTCTTTGTTCAGTATCTTTCAAGAAAAACAGCAACTTTTTCAAAAAAATAAAGAAAAAAGGGAAGATCTAGATCTTCTAATCTTTAGACCACCATCAAAGCCAATGCAGGCAATATATAGTTAAGTACGACAGTCGTTTGAAAAGTCCGTGCAAAAATAAAAACTACTTAATTTTTTGGGGTAAACATTTTTTATTTTTCAACATAGTCTCCTTTTAGGCTTATACACTTCGTCCAACGCTGCTCTAGTTTGTTGATCCCTTCCGAATAATAGGATTTGTCCTAGTCTGAAAAATAGCCATTCGTTTCTGCAATCACCTCCTCGTTTGAATAAAATCTTTTTCTCGCCAGCCATTTCTTCATATTGGGGAACAAATAGTAGTCCGAGGGAGCCAAGTCTGGAGAATAGGGGGGATGTGAAACGAGTTGGAACCCTATTTCCATTAATTTTGCGACCACAACTGCTGAGGTGTGAGCTGGTGCGTTGTCGTAATGGAAAAGGACTTTTTAGTGGGCCAATCGTGGGCGTTTTTCTTGCAGCTCGGTTTTCAAACGGTCCAATAACGATGAATAATATGCACCTGTAATAGTTTTACCCTTTTCCAGATAGTCGATGAGGATTATTCCTTGCGAATCCCAAAAGAAAGTCGCCATAATCTTTCCGGCCGAAGGAACAGTCTTCGCCTTTTTTTGGCGCAGATTTCCCCTTGGTAACCCATTCTTTAGATTGTTCTTTGGTCTCAGGAGTGTAGTGATGTATCCATGTTTCATCCACAGTGACGAAACGACGCTTAAAGTCCTGCGGATTCTTCTGGAACAGCTGCGAACCGTCCTTGCAACACTTCACACGATTTCGTTTTTGGTCAAGCGTGAGCAATCGCGGCACCCATCTTCCGGATAGCTTTGTCATGTCCAAATGTTGATGCAAAATATTATGTACCCGTTCATTCGAGATGCCCACAGCACTAGCAATCTCACGCACCTTCACTCTTCTGTCATCCATCAACATATCATGGATTTTATCAATGATTTCTGGAGTAGTAACCTCAACAGGGCGTCCAGAACGTCACTTGTGCCCATATGGCCACTCCGAAAATTTTGAAACCACTTATAAACTGTTCTAATCGAAGGTGCAGAGTCACCATAATGTTTATCAAGCTTCTCTTTAGTCTTCTGAGGCGTTTTGCCTTTCATAAAGTAGTGTTTAATCAACACACGAAATTCTTTTTCGTCCATTTTTTGAAAATCACTCGACTTCCTCGATTCAAACGAATGCCAAACACAAAGAAATAGACCGCTCTGGCTGAAACTTGGTGTGTGTTCTTCCAAGAGATGCTACTAACTAAACATAACCTCGATACACGCCAGTGGTGCTATCTCTCTGACTTTTTCACGGACTTTTCAAACGACCCTCGTATAATTAATTTTGTGTCCACTTCTGACATAATAGATTATTGGACTTCAATGAGAAGAATAAAAACGTGGCCCGAATTTATGCATCAACATTTACCAAGAACCTCCGTCGGCTTTAAAAAAAATAAGCCCTCCGTCTGCAACCTCTTCTAGAAAATGAAAACAAAAAAAAAAAGTTAAGGAAAATCGTACGAGGCGTTTTTTGAGAAAAGTTAAAAGAACAAAAAATGATTCTGTAAAAAGATTTTGAGCCGATATCGACCCAGCATTCAAAGGAATATTTAATATAATTTTAATATTGTATTTTGCAACTTAAAATTTAAAAAAGTTTTGTTCCAACAGAAATCATTAAAATTAATTACTTGGTTTTACGAGGCGATTCTATAATATAAATTTCTTATAAAAAGTAATAGTACACATGATTTCAGCACAAGGATTTAGCAAAATAAAAGTAAGAAATCCCTTCTTTTCCCAGTATTAAACTACAGTTCTTTATATCCAGGATTTAACAGCAGATTATACTGTAAATTACTAGACCCCAGTTGAAAATGAGATTCTAAAGGATGGTGAGATTAAAAGACTATATTTATTACTTAGTATCTTCGCCGGATGAAGAGAAATTTGTTTATTTCTATTCCTTTTGAAAGATTATCACTAATTTTCAACTTATTTATCAAACTTATTTAATATTGGGAATGAAAACATTCAATTTATTGGCTAACAATGTTTAAACGGCGTAACTATGTCAACAAAGTGTGCGGCGTAATTATTTTATAGATTTGAAGAACCTAGAACAGATTTGAAGCTGTACTCAGCAACTCGTACCTGAGGAAAATCTTAGCCTTCCAGAAATCGGACTCTCTTAGTCTTCTAGATCATAAATTTGTCCTCAAAAAATATTATCCAACCCTAATTCGGTGTTATATTAACCTATATCAAAAACTCCAAGATAATCGAAAGATCCCATTTAATTGGTGCCATGAACTTAGGTTATATTTACTTGAAATAGGAGCTGATGATATATGGAAATCTCAAGATCCCAACCTCCTATCCTCTTATCTCCCCAACCTATTAGAATCTTTTAAAAATAACCTTATCTGTAAAGACGTAACCAAGGCGGTCACATAACCATATAATCCAGTTTTTCGAAATATCAGTACTTTAGGACTTGGAGAATCTTATTTCTTTTTTTCATTGCCATATAAACAAATTAAGGGTAGCCAGCCAATTGAGGTTATTTGGAAACAAGTACTGCAGAATCTTCCTTGATAAGGTTTCACATAGATTTAATCCTGACCAACCATGCAACTTATGCGCATATGAATGTGATAATTTAGAACACTTCCTTTTAACATGCCCTATGTTGAATTGCTTTAGACAAATGTATCTTTCCAACCATATATTTTACCCCATGGACGATAATACAATGCTAAATTTATTGACAATAGAGTCTTATAGCAAATTGAATAACATCTTTTTTTACGTTCTTAAATCTTTAAAGCTAAAAAATTTTATGCAAAATCAGTAGCAGTTTTATTTTAATTGATTTATTTTATACACTCTCTCGCTATTTCTATTTTTATTTATTTTATTTTATTTTTTAATTTTGTTTCTTTTTCTCTTTTCTTTAGGTAAAATGATATTATCTCCACCATTTACATATTTACTCTTCTTGGTCAACAATAAGTGTCAGTTTATTTTTGTAATTACTTTTTAATATTATTATTATTTATATTATTTCAATTTATTTTGTAAATTTCTTTAGTACTTTGTAAATCGACTCAACCCTTGCTGTAAGAAAATCTTAAAAGCAATAAAAAGATTGATTGATATCAAAAACAAAATTATTCAAATAATCTATGCTATGAAGTGACAAAAAAAAAATATTGCAACATTACCGCACGACGGTGTAAGGAAATAGATTCCCGAAGAAAATGGAGCATTAGGTTAGGATTATGGAGTAAAACCTTAACATAGGGAATTTCCCTTTTATCGTCATCCCATAAGAAAATCTTTCCAATATTCACCAAGCAGGTAACAGTGGCTAGAACATTTGTAGAAAAACTGATACCCATCTTTTCCACCAATCTTCTTTCTGCTATTGCAACATATCCAAACAGTAGTACAGGTCTTATGGCCTAGAGTGTATCAGGTTTTTATGAAAAAGCTTTCCGATTTAGAATGAGAAAATTATTTTAGTACCTGGGTGGACTGAGACAAGAGTGACTCTCTAATTAGATAGAAACAACACCACTGAATAGTGGATACCAGAGTAATAACAATAATAATAATAATGGGGTTCGAATCCAGCAGCTGACCCTTAGATTTTCTCTTCCTAGGAGCTTCTTACAGCTCACAGTGCTGTCTGTAACGAGAGAACACTGTCTGGAGGCCGGCAGTGCACTGCCAATAACCTTAGATGCTGACACGCAAAAAAAAAAAAAATCTAAACATTATCCAACAATAAAAAAGACAATTGGTATATTTTGAAAAAAGAAAGCATCTCTCCCTAGCCAAGACTTTAGGGCATAGCTCAACGCTAAGTATGGAAGTGATGGCAACAACAAGGCTGGAGACGGAGGATTTTAGTGTAAAGGAAGATTCCAGGTAGATCACGTCTTTTTGTCGGTTTATACTGATTCCAGATAGTTTATACTTCTTGAGTAAGAATCCATACAAAAAAAAAAAAAGAGAAAGGTTAACAAGAGCTGTAGACCTACATGTGTGCACCTGGGTATTAAGTCTAAAGGAGAAGCTACTGAGGCTGGAGAATGCTACATGAAGGAAACAGAGTGGGTTACGGGATTTGCTGCAATTACAGATAACGAAGAAGTGAATATCCTGGGCGAAAGTAAGAGTCCAATCAAGCTTAAATACAATATATACCGATCGCAGGTCTGGGAGAATTAGAAAATGCTCTGAGAAAACATTTGGAATTATAACAGGGAAAGTATTTAACAGAAGTAAATTGGTGATGTACAATACCTGGTACAATAAATGGGCCAATTATTTCAGACAAACGTACGTTGGTGTGGCGTATTGGCTAAACAAAACGTAGTTCTAAATCATGATAATGTGGCTCAAGTTTAACGAGAACCTCGCCAAATGGCACTTACGTGGCTATTAAATAACGAGACTGATGCTGCTACAGAAGAACTATACATGCGCCAAATCTTAACAACCTACAGCTGTGCAACCTTCTCTTTCGATTGCAGCGTCTCACTTGTTTGTAGACAAAATCAGTCTGACCGGAACCGTCGTTTGTGTAAGAAGTGTTTAGTTTCGTTTTGCCGAAAACATGATACTACACAACGTAGTAGAGCAACGAATTTTCGTGAAATTTCACTTCAAAACTTGGTAAAAACCGCTACTGAAACTTATCTTTTTTATTAAAAGAAGTTTATGGTGATGAATGTTAATTACGTGCGCAAGTTTTTGATTGGTTCAAATTGGTTGGAAGCGTTTCCAAGATGGCCGAGAAGACGTCGGGAGATGATGACCGCCCGGGTCGCCCTTCCACGTCCAAAACGGATGAAAATATCGATTATAATTAATCAACATTACTACCGCGTGAGGTGCTCGCCTCAATTTCGTGAAAGAGTAAGGGAAAAAAAAGACCCGATTTGTGGGGTAGAACAAGTCACGGGGGTTCTCCATCAAGACAACGCGCCGGCTCACACTGCATTGTCTGTCAAGAGGACGTTTCTAGCCAAGTACAACATCCCAGTTTTAGGCCATCCGCCTTATTCGCCTGACCTGGCGGCCCCATGTGACTTTAGATCTGTTCCCCAAAGTCAAATCTGCATTAAAAGGAACACGATTTCAGTCTGCTGTGAAGCTGTGAAAGAAAAAGCGGCACGCGTCATGCAGGAGCTGACAGAAAAAGACTTCCAGCACTGTTTCAGAACAATGGTAAATTCGCATGGAGCGTTGTAGGGATAGGGGAGGGGTGTATATTGAAGGTGATAATAACTAAATAATGTTTAAATTTAAAAATAAAATGTTTTATAGCATCAGTCTGGTTATTTAATAGCCACACCTCGTTTACAAAATAAATTCGGTAGATAAAACTAAACAAGACTGTGGTTGCGGGAATATAAATTTACTGATTCAGTTGTGAGGAATTTAACAATCTCAGACCAAAGTTCGTAACCGGACTAGGTCCGAATATGTAACAGCATCAGAAAAAACCTTATTGGTTACTTGAGGACCAATGCACTATTTAAATAAAGGTACAAAAATTCATCAAAAACATTATAAGGGGCAGAAAACAGAATTCGAGAATGGTTCTTACAAACCACAAATCACTTTCTTATTATATGTTACACCAAAAACGAAATATAGGTCCAGTATTACCCTTGTGTAAAACATTTCGCTCAGATGTAATTTTGATTAAAGGTACATTTAATTAATGTTAAGTTTTCAAGACAGTTGCTTCGTGAGTTGAAGAAGACAGAACTGTGCAAAAGGTTGCAAAGAATTCGACTCAAAAGGTTAAAGTTTCAAAACTAAAAATATTATTTGAGAAGACAGGGCTAGATTATTTCACCAACAAACAGACAAATAAATTATAATAGTTACGAGGGTCGTTTGAAAAGTACAGCGCCAATGACCTCCAGGGCGAGGCTTAAATTAAAAGAAAAAAAGATGAAGAAGAGGAGAGACTATGGGATAATAGTTATAGACCATATTCCTACAAAAGGGTCCTAAATTAAAAGAAAGAAAGATGAAGACGAGGAAAGACTAAGGGATAGTAGTTATAGACCCTATCCCTACAAAAAAGTCCTAAATTAAAAGAAAGAAAGAAAGAAGGAGAAGAAGAAAAAAGACTATGGGGTAGTAGTTATAGACCATATTCCTACAAAAGGGTCCTAAATTAAAAGAAAGAAGAAGAGGAAAGACTCTGGGATAGCAGTTATAGACCCTACACCTACAAAAGGGTCCTAAATTAAAAGAAAGAAAGAAGAAGAAGAAGAAAGACTCTGGAATAGTAGTTATAGCCCCTACCCCTACAAAAGGGTCCTAAATTAAAAGAAAGAAAGAAAGAAGAAGAAAGTCTCTAGGATAGTAGTTATAGACCCTACACCTACAAAAGGGTGCTAAATTAAAAGAAAGAAAGAAAGAAGAAGAAGAAGAAAGACTATGGGATGGTAGTTATAGACCCTACCCCTACAAAAGGGTGCTAAATTAAAAAAAAGAAAGAAAGAAGAAGAAGAAGAAAGACTATGGGATAATAGTTATAGACCCTATCCCTACAAAAAAGTCCTAAATTAAAAGAAAGAAAGAAAGAAGGAGAAGAAAGTCTCTGGGATAGTAGTTATAGACCCTACACCTACAAAAGGGTGCTAAATTAAAAGAAAGAAAGAAAGAAAGAAGAAGAAAGTCTCTGGGATAGTAGTTATAGACCCTACACCTACAAAAGGGTGCTAAATTAAAAGAAAGAAAGAAAGAAGAAGAAGAAGAAAGACTATGGGATGGTAGTTATAGACCCTACCCCTACAAAAGGGTGCTAAATTAAAAGAAAGAAAGAAAGAAGAAGAAGAAGAAAGACTATGGGATAGTAGTTATAGACCCTATCCCTACAAAAAAGTCCTAAATTAAAAGAAAGAAAGAAAGAAGGAGGAGAAGAAAAAAGACTATGGGGTAGTACTTATAGACCATATTCCTACAAAAGGGTCCTAAATTAAAAGAAAGAAGAAGAAGAAAGACTATGGGATGGTAGTTATAGACCCTACCCCTACAAAAGGGTGCTAAATTAAAAGAAAGAAAGAAAGAAGAAGAAGAAGAAAGTCTCTGGGATAGTAGTTATAGACCCTACCCCTACAAAAGGGTCCTAAATTAAAAGAAAGAAAGAAGAAGAAGAAAGTCTCTGGGATAGTAGTTATAGACCCTATACCTACAAAAGGGTCCTAAATTAAAAGAAAGAAAGAAGAAGAAGAAGAAAGACTCTGGGATAGTAGTTATAGACCCTATACCTACAAAATGGTCCTAAATTAAAAGAAAGAAAGAAGAAGAAGAAGAAGAAAGACTCTGGGATAGTAGTTATAGACCCTATACCTACAAAAGGGTCCTAAATTAAAAGAAAGAAAGAAAGAAAGAAGAAGAAGAAAGACTCTGGGATGGTAGTTATAGACCCTACCCCTACAAAAGGGTCCTACATTAAAAGAAAGAAAGAAAGAAGAAGAAGAGGAAAGACTCCGATCTAGTAGTTATAGACCCTAAAAAGAAAGAAAGAAGAAGAAGAGGAAAGACTCTGGGATAGTACGATTGTACGATAATCGTACAATGGAATTCTTGTGTATTTTTTAAATTCAATGAGAATACAATTCGTAAAATTGTACAAAAGGAAAGAACATTAAAAGTACATTTTATTTTAGACCATAATACCAAATTCGTCCTTCTAAAAATCACAATTAATTCCAAATAAAATGGTAAAAAGGAAATCAATTCTAAAAACCTCGTAATCGTTGATTGTGCAATGAACATGAAAATGGAAATCTAATACTTTATTTAAAACAGAGTAAAGCCATTAGTCTGTAACAAAACTTTAAATTATTGAATAAAAGTATGTTTTATTCATTAAAACAAACCAATTTTCATTCAATTGCTTCAAGAATTGGCAGAATTATCTATCAATATTCCTAACTACATCTTACAAATGGAGTTAAATTCTATTCATTCTACAAAATCTGATTTGAAAATCTAATGATGATGAAAATAGATTGAAATCCTTTTAAAAAATCATCTAAGGTAACAACTTCATAAACAACGTGAACATTTTAATTCAACATCAATCTAAAATATAGCAAAAACATGCAAAACAAATTAGTAATTTTCAACTTACCCAATGGTTCACTTGGCTTAATTATTCAATAGATTTTAATAGAATAAAAGATTGTATTGGATCACAATTCCAGAAAATTAAAAAATGGATATCTTTTACTACTTATTTTACAAAAAAAAAAAAATCTGGCAATATTTTCATTTAAAACATATTGTAAAAATTAATTTAAACAAAGCTCACCATTTAACTCCAAAAAGATCCAATGGCTGTAAAAAAAGTGACGTAACATTAGAAAGTTCATAATTGAATTTTTTTTAAAAAATAATTAAGTTGTAGTTAACTAAAATAACTTTTAAAATACCATTATTTTTTTTTATTGTTACTTTAAATTTTTAAAAATCAAAATTATTTTAAAAACTTATCTGAAAAACTTTCGTATAAACTAGAAAGATCAAGTAGACCTGATGACGTCATGAATGGGCCAAGTTTTGTGGTCCATTATCTTCCGCCCAGCTTCGTAAAATCCTGTGAATGTATAGCTGTAAAAATTGATTTTTAGAAACAAAACTGTAAGTAAAAGATTTAATTCTATATTACTAAATAATCTAAAATAACTTTAAAATTAAGAAAAAAGGTAGATCTTCTGTCAATATGGTCTATAGAGTCCTTTGACCTTTGACCGATGGAATTGGAAATCAAGATAGTATTTTAATTAAGAATATTGGATTATTTAAACTAGAATAATGTTTTATCTCTTTACAAATAAATAGAATATGAATTTATATTTCATTAGATTATAAATAGCAATTACATTCGACGAATTTAGATAAGCCTCTGTTCATCTTTCATTCAAGAAAGCTGTTAGATTAAATAGATATTTTAAACTGAATCAATCTAAAACAAAGTTTGATTTGAATATATACATTTAAATATTATAACTACAATTTAAAAATATCTTGTATTAAGCATTAATAACCCAATGAACAGGTTTTTTGCTTTTTTCATATGCTAACTATTTAACAGGTAAGAATTGATTTTTTAAATATTTACTTGTATGGATACGTACCTGGTATTTTGCAAAATTGATATGCTATAATAGCAGTTAATTATTTTTTAAAAAAAAACAAATGTTATTTTTTGCAAGTAAATCTTGTAACTAAATGATGGTAAATCTTTTAATCTTACTAACTGCTGGCAAATCTTTTGTTGAGCCATTCATCTTACGGTTAATATTATATTTCTTTGATGAAATTAAATGAAAACTTTCTTCACTAAAACCAAAGATTATCTTAAATCTTACATTAACTATTTAGAACAGTGTATGAAGGAATGAAAAATCTAATTTAACAGCTTAATATAAAAAAGAACTATGAGTTAACCATTATAACTAAGAGTAACAGAAATTTACCACGGTTACTTTTACAGATTCATATATTTTAGCTTCTTGCAACAAATTGTAGTAAAGGTCCATTTATAATAAGTTAGCAAGAAATTCAGTTGAAATGAAAAATGCATTCACCTTAAAAAAAAAAAAAATGCATGCATTAGAAATACATATCGTCATGAAAGAGTTAAAAATTACAATTTACGACTAACCTATTCAGCTCTTCTTGGCCTTTTCTTAGTAATTCTTTCAAGATAGTTTTTATTTGCTATTCATACTTTGAAAATTAAGATTTAGACTGAACTGTATTGAAATTTCAAGTTCTCACTTATCACTACAGCTTGGTTATGATAATTTGTAGGTTAGAAATACTTGTGCATACTTATTTCATCATCAATTATTGTTCATACATTTGATTGGTATCGATTTATTGTTGCTAGCAAACAATTTTTGGAAACTTTTGCATTTAATATTTGTTATTTAAGATGTTACGAATTTGCAAAGAAGCTGCAACTATGTACCAAAGAAGTTTTTGTTACTTTTGCTGCATCTATTTTATTTTATTTCATTTTAGTAAATCGTTTTTTCCAGGTTACAGCTCTAAGAGATAACCTTCTTGTAGATGTTTCTATTATAGAGTTTAATTAAACGTCATGAAGTATTCTGTCTTAATTATATGTAGTACCAAGATTGATTTTGATTCTGTTTTAGAGTTGTAGTATGGTTTAAGTTGGCTTTTCAATGATTTTTGTGAGCGAGTATGTTTTAAAATGCAGAAGAATGAAATCACATCAGAAGCTCAAAATGAAAATCCCTCATTTTTTTTCCTTGTTTTCTTGGACACATTATAATGGGAACGAATTTCATTCCCAGTATAAAATGTTTCGTTCTTCTCCAGCTGTACTTCTTAATGAGTCTGAATCTGCCAGGTATAATATAACAAACCTAATCTCCAAATATGCAACTTGCAATTTTCGTCTAGTTTATCCGTTATCTAAGTAAAAAAAAAAATATTTTCAACTTCTTTAACTACCATCTGGGTGAGGCGAGAGTTATCTAGATTCAATATATTGTTGTACTTTTTAATAGTTTTGCAAAGCCCAGTGAGGCCGAGGAGGGAAATCTCCCAGAATGTTTTTTTAATGACTGTAAAAAAGTTAATTGACAATCACAATTGTGTTTTTAATTTGCTTTCGTTTCTCCCCAAATATTGAATGCAAAAATCTAGTCCTGTTGTGTTAATATATCTCTTAAAGGGTCTGCATTTTACCCTAACACTCAATATTCCTAGCTCCTCAAGCGGGAAGAACAGAGGTTACGTGATGTGTTCATCTACGTACTTGCGGGGTTCAGCGCACCCACGGATCTATAGTTCATCACCTTCCACTCACAGACACAGAGTCTCATTCACGTGTTTACACACTCTACACCTTTCAAATCGCCTACGTTCTTCAAAACTCGAAGCAATTAAGAGGAAAAACAATAGACCTTCACAGCTGAGAGCTTGGATTTGGCTTTTATTAAAGCTTCTCCCCCATTTCAATTTAAAATCTAATATATTTTGATTCTCCCCTTCAGCACGTTTATTAACACTCAAGCTTTCATCATTTCTTTCTTCTGCATTTTAAGTGGAGAAATGGGCACTTCAAGAACCCTGAATTCGGGGGTTTTATTTTACTAATGATTGCATTCTTTTTCTTCATTAAAAAACTTAACCACTTTTAAAACAACTACATTGTTGATGCCCATTATTTAAAATGATTGTAAATTAATCTTTGCTACACCAAGAACATTTAAAAGAAAGCTGAAATTATGGTGTTTATATCTGATTTTTTTATTTTCATTTTACGATGAATTTTTCTTAATTGGTGCGGAAAAATTGGTATTCACCTGCAAATTAATAATTAGTATTAATTTGAGCTGTAATGTATACTTCAACATTGAGAATCTACTGAATCATTTTCTGATTTATCAGTTCTTATAGTAATTTTTTTTCTATTCTTATTTTAAATCGCCTTAAATTATTTCAATTCGAAAATATCGTAGCTACTGTTTTTTTCTTTATTTCAGATTATATATTGTTTAAAATTATTTTCATTGTTTTACTTCTGTCATATTCGCGACAACTACCAACTCCTTCATCAGCTTCTCCACATATTGCAGATACATCTTCACATCACTGAACCATGGGCAAAAGTAAATGTAGAATTAAACAGATCCCTCAAATATGCTAGCACACCGCGTTCCCTCTTCGGCGGAGCATCATTCCCTGTACTCCTGACTTTTTTAAATAACAATCCTCTTCCTTTCACAGACCTTGTGTGCATCATAGACAAATAGACTAAATGGAACTCTTAACCAGTTAAGCGTGGAATTTATTTTTTTTTAAACCCATAGTGTGCGGAATTAAAATGAGACAATTACGTGTCTACACGTCGAACACAGGAGGGCAAAACAAACCAAAAGTTTACAATAGTCGTAATAGTCACTGCAAACGACTTTTTCTTTGCAATCTCTCTGGGGCTTGACATTACCAGAGCATTCTGTGCTCATTCTAAAATCTTGCACCGCTTCACGTTAACTAGAGACGCAAGAGCCTTTTTACAAGGAAGAAAACAGCTTTGAATTCTGTGCAAAATGAAATCATGCTCGTACTGAGATCTGAACCTCTATCTAAGAGGTAAAAAAGGGCATTGCACAAGAGTTGAGAGCTTCTATTTGTGTGCGTAAATCCCCAATCTCTAATGCGGAGACCAAACATGTACCAACCACTTATCATTTGGCTGACTCCCTCCACCCCCTCCGTATAAAATACTTGGCAGTTCTATTGGTAAGATAAAGGAAACAATGTATTTTATTAAAATTTCGAGTTTTTATAGTTAATGGCATTTTTATATTTTTCCCAACGAGTATACACGTCGAACGCACCGTAATAGAGATTTGGTTTGACGTGTCGTTAAAAGGCAAACAATGGCAAAACCGTGTCGAATCTTCTTCACCGACTACTTGATCGAAGATTTAAATTACTGACGGAACGTAAAAGACTAATCAACAACTTAGTAATCAAACCTATGTTGACCTATGGACTACACAATCGTTTTAATCTACAATATTACGACTAATGGTACCTCGTGCTACGTCACAACCTGCAACTACACATCGATCTCGGACATTCCTTTCTTAAAGCGGCTAGCCCAGCAAAAATGCCAACTCTACTCTTTCTCATTTCCCTAATCCTTTCGTTCAGCCACTCGGCTTTCCTACCATTCATGACAATCCGAGATCTTCTTCAAGACTGACCAGCAAAATTGGGTATCACGTCAATAATGCCATCAATCTCTGCTCCTACTACTCACGTCGTAAAAGATTTCACTGTTCAACTGATTTACTTAATATTTTCTTAACTTCACAGACAATAAGTTACTAAATAAATTTAAAAAAAAAAATTACTTATTGACGGAAAACTATGTATGACTAGAGCGGAAGTGTTCTCTTATTCGAGCGGGTACAACGCTCCCTCCGGATCATCAGGCAGGATAATCCGCCCTCGCAGGAGAAGATTTCAATAGAAATAACTACATAGATATATCACAGTAAATCTCTTTCAGTGCTTACGGCAATGAAATCATATGTTCCTGATCAGTTTGATTAAAAATAGCTTTTTCAATTTTTACAAATCCTTACTTACTGAGATTGTGGTTGCATCTGAGCCGCTTTATCATGAGATAAAATTGTCTCTTTCTCGCTCACTTTTAATCAAATATCTCCCAAACTAAGATTTAATTTGACTACAAGAATGCATGTGAGAATTTGCCTTTTTTTTCATTTTTTGGGTCCACCTATAATTTTTAGCTACAACTGACTGTTCAGAGGATTTTTAAATTCTAGTACCAGTTAACAGTTTCATGATTATTGGTTCTAACATCTGTGTAATTTTATTATCTGAAAATTTGAGTCGCTCAAAACTATTAGAATCCTGTTCTTTCCTGTTGTAACTCTGCCTCATTTAAGACTTGTTTTTGATAAGACAATATTTGGTTTAACCAGTTAAGGGTGTTTGACGTGTATACACGTCAAACCAAATCTCTGTTACGGTGCGTTCGACTCGTTGTGAAAATAATAAAAATTGCCATTAACTATAAAAACTCGAAATTTTAATAAAATACAATAAGAATATTATTTGGTGGGATGTTTCCTTTATCTTATCCAATAGAACTGCGGTGGGAGTCAGGCAAATGATAAGTGGTTGGTACATGTTTGGTCTCCGCATTAGAGATTGGGGAATTAGGCACACACAAATAGAAGCTCTCAACCCTTGTGCAATGGCCGTTTTTACCTTAGATAGAGATTCAGACGTACTCACAGTACGAGCATGATTTCATTTTGCACAGAATTCTAAAAGCTCTTTTCTTCCTTGTGAAAAAAGCACTTGCGTCCCTAGTTAACTAGAGCAATGCTTACGTGAAGCGGCGGTGCAAGATTTTGAATGAGCACAGAATGCTCTGGTAATGTCAAGCCCCAGAGAGATTGCAAAGAAAAATGTCGCTTGCAGTGACTATTATGACGTTGTAAGCTTTTGGTTGTTTTGCCCTGCGTTCGACGTGTATACACAGGGGCGGCTCTAGCTCGTGTAGCGCCCGTGTGCAATGAAACCCTGGCGCCCCCTAGGCCTGACCCCCCCCCCCCCCCCGCGGCTGTTACTATTAACTTTGCCGTCGTACCAAGAAAGTTTTTTCATATTCCAACAAGCTATTTTATAAGTAGGTATAGCTTACAGTTCAAAATATTATTTTGAAAATATGCCAGGTGTGTCAATTGCTATTGAAATTTTTAACATTATTGCATTGTAATAAAGCCGAATTCGCAATGATTGTCGGCTTGTTGATCAAACGCGTGCCGGCGGGCGTCGGCACGTACTTTTGATAGCAATGCCGCCTTACGCGAGTATAAACTTTAATTACGTGAAATAAGGTTGATTTTAAGTTGAACAAAATGGTCGAAAAAGGAGCCCCTCGCGTTTGACACCGCCGCACTACCGGCGCCGCGCTGTCTGGCCGCTTCTGTCATATCATTGTTGTACCATGATGGTCCAAGACGATGCTATTAGCTGTCTCAGGGAGCGCCGCGGCGCCCCCTGAGACGGCGGCGCCCGTGTGCATTGCACACCCCGTACTATAGGTTAAGCCGCCCCTGTGTATACACGCCATTTCCTGATTTTAATTCCGCACCACTGTGGGGTGGTTTTTTAAAAACTAAATTCCACGCTTAACTGGTTTAATATTCTTCACCGGATGTATAGAATACAACACTTCTCTATGGATATAAAAAAAATATCGTCACTTCCCGTAGTTTCAAAAAAAAAAGGAAGTAATGGAACGTCTGCCTAATCATGAATCCTTCCTGTCAATTAATGTAAAATAAAAAAATAAAAAGAACATCTTAAAAAGAAGTTGAATAAGGTTTAAAGATATTAAAACTTATAGCAGAATTACTTTACCTGCTTCTTTGTAAAAAAAAGAAAAAAAAAAGTTACATTTTGGATAAAGCCGTCTTCATTGTTTAATGGTTGAGAGAAGAGAATTGTTAAATAAATAAAATGTTTAAACTTTTGTGAATAAGCTTAATGTGAAACAACGTACAGTTTTTGGGCGATAGAGAGAGCTTATTGTTAATACCAAACGCTTCCCAGACAGAGAATTAACCAATTCTCTAAAATCTGGTAATAGAAGTATTTAAAAAAAAGATTTCAATGTTATGTTTAATCCGCTTAGTTAAACCATTGAGTGATAAATTGAATTTTTAACCATAATTAAAATACAAAATAAAAAAAAAAGAGTTTTTGGGCTTGTTCTCAGAACTTTAAAAGTATTGATCATTGCAAAGGTTCTAATCGTGTTCCTTCTTTCTCATACTGCAATAGATTAAAGACTAAAACTGGTGAGAAAAGCAATTCAAGAATAAGAAAGCTTTTAAAATGGAATAAAACAGAAATTAATAAGAAAAATTAAACTTTAACTCCCAACTTTACAGAATGTCATGCTACTTCAGCGCTACACGTGGTGGTGACAAGAAATAGAAGTGGAGATGCCTTGCTATGGGCCTTTAATTTAATTTAATTTTAAAATTAATTCTTCAAAATTTAACTAACTGTGGTTTTAGAACTGTCTGAAATTATTATTTATTTATTTTTTTTTTCTTTGAACTTAAGAAATAAATTAGTTATATAATTAAACTAGTAGTCTTGAAGCTAACTAAACTTGGTCTCTTAAAATTAGCAGACTTAAAGTACTTTTTCTTTTTTTTTTTAATGCATCTTTGATTTCAGATTTTATTTCTCAAGTAATCTTTATTTTCTTCTATTGTTTAGTGGTTTAGTGGTGGTAGTACCAATCATGCTAAATTGTACCACTTCGTAAAAATGCAAATTTGTTATTCCCGAATATGTTATTTTATTATTATTATCTTTATTTGTACAAAGTAACAAAGGAGTTCCAAGTTCATGTTCACTTTTTAAACTTGAATTTGAAAGTGTGAACGGAAACCAAAAAAACAATAATTTCAATAACAATAAGTGGCACTTCCGTTCAACTTTATTTTGTTCGCAAGTTGAAATTTTTCTTAGTTTATTAATCTTTATACTTTAAAGACAGTTAATCCCAATGTCTTTTCTAGATTTTCCTTGTATTTTCTTTGGAAAACGTCCCTTGACGTACGAATCTCAAAGAAAATCGTTAGGGTCTTTTTTTTTGGTACGATAAAAACAGAAATCATTCCGAGAACGGAATTAATTTAAAACAGGAAACAGAGCGGCAAAGTGTAGCGAAAATATTTAACCAAATGAACAATGATTCATTGTTTGGAGGCTTAATTCGACTAAGAGAAATTGGTATAGCATACAGCATACCAAGTCTAAAAGTAAATAATAGAATGGACCTTGCTCGTATTTTATACAACTACGTTTTGAATTCGTTTTGCAATTTAAACAATAGAAATTGTTTTTATTTTTTCACGTTCTGACAAATTAAAATCTCGTCATAATTTTCTACAGCGTCAGGCTTGATGGGAAATTATTTACAATGAATTTTTCTCGCTGCATACTGTAGAGGTTTATTTCTACTCTGAAATTGTTTACCTGTTGATCAGTTTCAAGTTCAAACTCTTCAGGATTGTCCCAAAATGGTTTTGTGTTAGATTGAAAGTTTGATTCGATTAATCTGCTGCTCAAACACGCTATTGATTCCCTACTTCCGGCCACAACTCTCCAATAGAAAGTCTTCAGTTTCTTTAGACTCTTCTATCTAATCGCAACAGCTGTTCCTCAAGGTTTCCTAGCCAAAGTTTCCTGTTCCTAGGTCCCATTTTGTTTACCTCATACATAAATCCTCACTCCCTGAAGCTTCTTATATCAAATCTTGATGTCAACACTGTTGGACGTGGTTTTATATACGTCATAGAGGATATACCCCCAAAAAAAAGTATACGTCACAATCGAGACTTGCTTAAGCAACAGAGACAAACTAACTGAATACTGCGCTACATAAACCGTGACTAACGCCATACTAAACGTAAACGCTTTCTCCACAGATAAGTTATAAGATAAATAAGAAAGTAAGAAAGTAAGTAATTGCCTATTTTGTCAGGCGGGCTTTTTAGTTCCATAGAGAAGAGCCTGTAAAATTGTGTTCCTACTTGTCTGGAATTTCTTGATATAGAGTAAGATCGGCCTCCTGATGACCATTGTTGAGCAGGAGTTCGTTCTGTAGACTTCAGTGTCTCGTCGGAGTAAAGTCTTGTAGTTTAAGTCTAGTCAGAATTGACTCCATGAATTGAGGAAGTCCACAGTTTGTTAGTCCAAAGTTAAGCCGAGATACTTGTACTCGGTTAGACCACCAGGATCCAGAATACTGGTGTCTATGGCGCCACGGTAGCCAAGCGGTTAAGAGGCGAGACCTGCAAAGTTAATATACATTGTGGTACTGGGTTCGATTCCCCTGGTCTAGGTCTTGGATTTTATTTAATGGTTAATATGAGAAATTTATTGTAAAGTATGTTAGGCGGTTAAGAGACTAGACCCGCAATGCTGAGATGTATTGTTGGTTTAGTGGGTTCGATTACCCACGGTCTAGGCCTTGAATTTTATTTAATGGTTAATATGAGAAATTTATAGTAAAGTATGTTAGGCGGTTATAGGCTAGACCCGCAAAGCTAAGATGTATTTTGGTTTAGTGGGTTCGATTCCCCTGGTCTAGGTCTTGGATTTTATTTAATGGTTAATATGAGAAATTTATAGTAAATATGTATGCTAGTCGCATCCGTCCACGTCACACCTAATTTGGTAGTTGGACGTAAAACCCGCCTGAAAAAATAGGCAATTACTTTACTTTTTTTAAAAGCATGAAATGAGGTTAGAAGGGAATAGTAAGTAGAGAAAAAGGGAAATGTTGAGGGAAACCTGTAGCCCATGGACAGTGGCTCCCGAGGATTTCTTTTAGTCGCCTCTTGCGACTAGTAGAGTGTACTGTGGATATATTCTTAGTCTCCACTCATAGGGATTAAATAATTTATCTTATCTTGGGGGGGGGGGGGAATATATTTCTTGTTCCGGAGGCTGGAAAACTCAATTCTAAAAATTTAACAAGAGCACAATCCATCTTCCGGCGTAAGATAAAGTAACAATTGAAATTCATCTTTTTTTTAAAAGTTGATCTTTAGCTTGGCTCGCGTTTTGGGTAAATACAGGGACGGAGTGAATTATTGGATTGCTAGTTAGAACGCGCAACTGCCACATGGGGCGCAACAATGCTTGGTTTCCCTTGGCTGATGATTTATGTATAAGAGCGCGGTTGATAGCGCGCGCGCGCGGGACGGGGGGGTTTGGCGGTGTGCTTTCAAGTTTAAACCTATTCTGCGAGAAGACTGGCTGGCTGGCTTGCTGTCTAATCCTTGAAAGCGTAATGTAAGCACATACACTAACACTCTAGCAATGAAATCATGCAACATGCTTTCCTTAGTTAAGCCGTACATTTCTATACTTCCTGTTTATGGGTGCATTTTGTTATATATATATTCTAATTCACTTTTACTTCCGACAAAAATACACCCTCGAAGAAATAATTGCCTTACGCAATCTATTTAGATTAATCTAACCAATAAATGATTTGAATTAAAGACAAATTACACCACTTAAAATGAAGATTTATGATGCAAAAATGCAAAAAGGTTTTTGTGTCCATTAATTAAAATAATCTAGTCTGCATAAAATTTAATGAGTAAATATTGGGTGCATCGAATTTTTTTTTGAAAATGTGGTTTAGGTTGGCAGTGCTGGACAATATCTTTAATTTTATACCGTCGTAGCACATATTCTTATTGGTATCGCTGACCGGTTTCGTACTTTCATCCATCATCAGAAGAGGTAGATTGATCAAAATGTACCTTCAGACGTTCCACATGACGACCGCGGCGGTCGTGGCGAAAACGTCAATAATGACGACATTATTTTCGCTCACGCAAAGCTTACAACGCCCTCTCCCACCTTGAAGAGCTGGGCCGAAGTGGGCGTCCAGAAAATTTTGGCGCAATTTTTAAAAGAAAAGATGGCGACCGACAAAAAATTATATCATGTAAATGAAAGTATTATCTCATGTAAATAATTGAATGTGTTTCTCGGAAGTCTAGAAAAAAATAAAATAAAATGAAAACTTACTTATCCCTTCACATACTAAATCACTGAAAAAAACGATCAATTACACTTTGATAGCTAATAATACGTGGCCTGTTTTTGTTTTTCACCTTTGCGATTTTGTAAAATTGCATTCCACTCTTCATCGGAACTAGATGAAGAACTTTCTAAAGCATTATTAATAAATATCCAACTGTTGCCACAAAAGACATTTTAATTTTATTTAAACGTAAATTTTATAAATACTCCACTAAAATGTTATATAAAAATTGAATTATATATATTATATTTTTAATATAAGTCAACTTTACCAATAATTAATAAAGTGTATTTATAACTGCATATAAACGGGGTTAAAATTAAAAAACACCTCTTCAAGCTTCTGACTTATTTTCGAGGTCGCCATTTGTAATGTTTACATGAACGGTTAAAACGCCCATAGTCCATTCCACTTGGGTCCATTCGATTGTAACGCTCGCAAGCAAGGTGGAACGGACAAAATCGAGGGTCGTGAGCGTGATCGTCGTGAACGCTTATTGGAACGCACCCACAGTAGGCCTATGGACATAACTTACTGGTTCACCCTGTACTATATGATAGCTAGTAAATTCAATGAATTGTCAACTTAATAATTAAAATTTAATTTGAAAAATTTATAACTTAGAATTTTGAAAATAGGCAAAAAATCGATGCAATCGATTGCTACTTCCGATTTGCTGATTTGTCCAAAAAAAAGTTTATTATGAGTTCGATGGTGGTACGCTAAATCAGTTAACATGTTTGAACTTGCTCAATTTTTTTTTTTTTTTTTTTTTTTTTGACAGAAAACCTCAAAATGGATTTTCCTGTGAAAAAAACTCGTCAATGAAAATTTGAGTCAATATCAATATTTTTCTCTCACTGAGCATTTTAGTGAAAGTAATTAAAAATGATGATATTTTTACATTTGACCGTTTATACCTCGCCATTTTGTTTCTTGTTAAACAATTTGCTTTTGTTTAGAAAAAAAGAAAAAAGAGAATCATGAAATATGATTGTTCATTAAAAACAGAGGCAAGTTTATTGGTGAGGGGGTTAGGGGGTAAACCTGATATCTAAGTTGAAAACTGTTAAAAAATTACAGTTCTGTCAGTGTAGCCAACAGCCGACTATTGAGAGAGAGAGAGATATAACATCGATTTCTGTCCCAGTTAATCGTTTTATGAGATTTGATTCATCGTGTTGGTTTGGAGTGGTTGTGGTGTTTGGTGGTGGTGGAGGTTGGAGGAGAGTTCGTTTTGTTTTCTACTATTCGGTGTTTTTCTACCCTTTTTAGGAGGGATAGGGGTTAGCTGAGGTGGGAATGCAATGTACCATTAAAAACCGTTAGTGAAAAAAAAAAAATGATGCAATAATGATTTTTTGTAAATCGATTTTTTTTTTTTTATCGATTCTATTTGAAGTTAAATTGAGAGCGCTGTCTAACGATTTATTTACGATTAATTTACTTCTGAATATCGCAAGATGTTTTAAGTAAAAATTTTTTTACGAATCTAGTCAACTTTTTTTTACTTTTTTTTGAAATTGTATTTTCATCAAGGCCCCCCTCCCAGGGGAAATGAACAAAAAAAAAAAAGTTAACGGAAGTCCTTACAAGTCCGTTCACTTTTTGTGCGTACTTGTTTTTTGGGTGGGGGGTCCTCCGCGCCGAATATTCCAACTCTATTTTTTTTAAATTTAAAAGAACTCTATAAATTTATGAATGAAATTTAATAAATTTTTAGACACCATTAGGTATGTCCAATTATTATTTTTTTTTTTAACAAAAATTATTATTACAGTTGACTCTCGATAAATCGAACTCCAAGGGACTACAAGAAAAATTCGAATTATCGAGACTTTGAATTATCAAGAATGGGGAAAAAAATCGAATTATTAAGAGTTTTTATTATGTATATATGTATGTACATACGCATATTGAAAATACGCATGAGCTTACCTAAGTTTTAGACATATATAGCCTCAAGTAAAAAAGTAAAAATAATGAAAACGACAAAAAAGAACAAAAAAATTACATATGTATTAACATTTCAATAAATAATAATATACATATGTACCTAATTAAAAAAATGAAGAACAGTTACTTGTTTCAATGTGGCTTGACTTAGTCAAGTGACTTAGAATTGTGGAAAGCGTTGATGGTGGAATATTGAAAGTTTTGGCGATATCTTTTTCTTTTCGAACCGCTTTCCACGGCCGCGATAATTTTTTTTTGTGGGACACAGTAAGGGAGACGTACTTCCCATCGTGACAAACTAAGAAAGAGAATTGAAAAGTTAAACTGGGCTGAAAGGAGAGGGAAAACATTACGCAGGAAATGGACAACAATGAGCGGAAAATGAGAAGTAAACATTACTAGGGGAAATTCGAATTATAAAGAGGGGGAAGCGGCCTCCTTCGAATTATAGAGCCTTCTCCTCCCCCTGTTGTTAAGGGAAAAGGATTTCGAGTTATCGAGTGTATCTAAATACGCTGAATTTTTTCGATTTACCGAAGTTAGCAGCTGTAGAGTTTGAATTATCGAAAAATTCGAATTATCGAGAGTCGACTGTATTATTATTACTTTTTTTTCCAAGGATTTTTTCCTCAACCTTGAGGTTTCCTCAGAACCAATTTCCCTTCACAGATATACCAACAATGTAGTGCAGTGCAGTAACCATAGTTACCCTATTCAATCTAGTCTATTTCTCCAGTGCACTCTATCCAATCGCGTCTTGCTCGCACAGCCCTCGTCCAGCCATTTTAGCTCTTCGATGCCATTTTGCCACCTGTTCCCCTTTTCCGCGTAACTGGCGGGCTCCATTGCATCACAGTCTTCGGCATTCTACTTTCTGACATCCTCAACACGTGGCCGAACCATATCAGTTTCTTTTTTTTTTACCATTTCTTCCGTCACTGTGCTGTGCTTTTCTCCACTATTTTTCTTATATCCGCATTCCTCCTTCTCCTCCTCTCACTGCGGCATATTCTCGCGGAACGCCTCCAGAAATCCATTTCAGTCGCCTCTATCTTTTTCTGAAATTTTCTTGCTGACTGTCTATGTTTCAGACGCTTTAATTGTTATTCTTATAGGAAGAGGAAGTTAAAAAAAAAGTAATAATTAAAAACAAAAGGCTTCCGGTATTGAGTCACCACTGTACTTTTTTTTTCTTTCTTTTTCACTTTAAATACTCGCAGATAATGTGACAGTTTTGTGCGTACGTTTGTATTTTAACCGTTTAAACATTTTGTGATATGGCTAACACAAATATGACAATGTGCAACTCTTGTATATACACACGTACGCGCTACCCACACGTTACTACGTGTTATACGTGCTAAGCATTGCTTTGCTAAAAGGGGAAACCATTGTTTAGAGGAGGAAGATGGAGGGGTGAGGAGGGAAGAAAGAGAAGAGACAGAGAGAGTGAGTGTGACGGTAGAGAGAGCACTTTTGAGTCGCATTGCACCAAGAAAATTCTCTCCTGAAGGAAGTTGGTGGTAGTGGTGGTAGATGCGAAAGATGGTTTCCGTTTGAATTTAGTTCTTATCGTACGTATTTGTTTGTCTATTTGTGCATGAGTGTCTATAATACAGAAAGATATTACTTGATTCTTATGAATATTATACAGGTGGTAAGCAAGTTAAACAGTTATAGCACTTTAGAGAGATGATGACTAAATTACCCCTCTCTAATTCTTAAAATCAAATTTTCCCAATAAAAGTTATCTATCTAGATCAACGCTAGATAGATCTAGAATAATTGACATGATTAATTACTAATTAATAAAAAATATTTATTTATTTAACAAGTGCGAAAAGTAGTACTTTTCCTCACACTAGGCGGGTTTACACGCACGAGCGAGCAAAGCGAGGCGAGTGCAAGTGCAAATTGCCGAGTGTGAGGAAAATACTTTAAACTCGAGTTAAATATTATATTTTTTCTGCAACTATTAGGGTTATTAACTAAAAAAAAAAAAACTAAACAGGAATCACTAGAATCCATTTTAAATTTCTATTAGGTAACACAATAACCTTTTTAACTGTTCTAATTAAAATTATCTAATTATTTATTAAAATATTACTTTTATTTTTATATTCCTTTCAATTTTTATTTTATTTTTTTAATATTCGTTTTTTAATTATTTAGTTAAGTTAAATATGCTTATTAGATTTTAAATTATTTTAAAATATTTAATAACAAAACTTCTTATATCAAGGAAGCACAATAAAGTTTTTTCACTCACTAGTGAGGAAAGTGACACTAATGGAAATTTTTCCCCACTAGTGAGGTAAAGTTAGGCATTACACAGCTGATTTTAATTGAGAGTAATGAGAACATTCCTACATGGTTGTAGAAAAAAATAATATACTCAGATTTCTATTCGGTCAAATCTTATTTTGTTTTTCCAGAGATTCAGAAGATCTTCCGGAAGTAGCATAAAAATAAATTATTGCAGTTCGGAAAATTATAATAAATAAATAAAATGGCTTACACATACATATACAGGGTGATCCATCGAAAACGCACCAATCGCTAATAACTTTTTAGGAAAGCGGAATTTTGAAAAACCCCACGAAATAATCTATATTCTAGCTGTAGCTTTATTTTTGGCGGAGTTACGGCTAAAAAACCTGATCGTGGTTTTTAGGACCACTACGTAAAAAAAAATTGTGAAAAATCACGTTAACCCCGTTTTGATATCCCTAATATTAGTTGAGATATTTAAGATCAAAGTTACAATTTTATCTATCTATTCGTGGTCGGTTTTCAATATTAATTTTCCACCAGAAATAAACCAGTTTTGGGGTGCTCCTCTGACGGCAAAAAAATGTTATTTGTGACGTAAAGAACAAAAAATAATAATAATTGAAGATTTAAAAAAATCTAGTGTAATGTAATGGTTGTGGGTGAATCAGGATAAATTTGCTTTATCATCAAATAAAAGCAACCAACACATCAGTTTAATGCACCCCGTATGCAAGACTTCTTGACCTATGATTACGGTAAGAAAATCTTGCCAGAGATGGACGGGTGTTGGTCTAGTGGTCAAGAGCGTGGCTTTGTGAGTGGGAGAACCCCAGTTCGAATCCCTCGTATGACTACATTTTATTAAAAAAATGTATTATGAATAACTGAATACTCGGGATTCGAACTGGTGATCTTCCACTTACAAAGCCACGCTCAAGACCATTAGACCAACACCCGCCCATCCATGGGCAAGATATTCTTACCGTAATCATAGGTCATGAAGTCTTGCATACTGGGTGCATTAAAATGATGTGTTGGTTGCTTTTATTTGATGATAAAACAAATTTATCCTGATTCACCCACAGCTATTACATTGCACTACATTTTTTTAAATCTTCAATTATTATTATTTTTGTTCTTTGCGTCAAAAATAACCAATTTTTTGCAGTCAGAGGACCTCCCCAAAATTGGTGTATTTCTGGTGTAAAATTAATATTGAAAACCGTTCACGAATAGATAAAATTGTAACTTTGATCTTAAATATCTCGACAAATATTAGGGATATCGAAACGGGGTCAACGTCATTTTTCACAGTTTTCTATGTAGTTTTCACAAACTAGTCGTCCTTATGTAACCCCAATCGGGTTTTTGTGACCGTAACTTCGCCAAAAATAAAGATACAGCATCGGGGGTGAAAAATTTGAAAACTAGACCAAAAAGAAAACATATAGTTTACTTCGTGGGTTTTTTTTTTCCGGAATTCCGCTTTCCTAAAAAGTTATTAGCGATTGGTGCGTTTTAAATGGATCACCCTGCATAATATGAAATATAAGTCAAATAGTTTTTCAATTGCCTTAGATACAAATGGCAATGAGATTTTTATTTGACAGTTTTATAGACGCAGTATATCAAAAATTGAGTACATACTATTGCAGACCATATATTGAAGCCAATCTTCCTGCTTTTATATACAATATATATTTATATTGTACATATTGGCTTTCAGCAGCAAAGTATTGAGTAATGTAACATATGAGCCGCAATTTATTTCTTAGCTGACTTGAGTTCCGGTGGTTTGGCTCTATTTATCTGATAGGAGTTCCCACGTATCAGTTCTGGATTCTGGAAGATTCCCTTTTTTTTTTAGAAGAACGATTTCCTTATGTAGTATCATCTAACCCAGAAGAGTAATATCAAGCGAGTGAAGTACATTGCAATCTTCCATAAATTTATTGTACCGGCGAGATAAGGAGCCCCTGGTTTAGCACTTTGCATCCAAGTCAAGATCCATTGGGCAAGATCAGTATGTTGGTGGTTTTTTTTTTGAGGGGAAGGTACTCGTATATTCTTACGTCAACATATCCGGGGCCTAGCAAGGAATCTAAATCCTCTTTGAATGATATCTCTTTGCAGTTCATCTGGTGTTGAATAGAAAGTCTTCTCTATATCTTCTCACAAAATCTACTAGTACTTTCATGTTGCTGGCCCATCTTCTACAACTGTCTGTCTACTGAGTCAATTTCCTGTGAGGGAAACCGTCTTTTTGTTTGTTTTTTTTTTCACACCGAGAAAAGCTTCAGTTCTCTTTCGTTTATAATTTTTCCCTTATTTGCTGCTTCAATCCTGGAAGACATCTCTGCTACCATCATTTTCCTTCTTAAGTTCTTTCTTCTTCTCAAAGAAAGAGTTGATGATACTTCGCCCACTGTCTAAGCAGAATTTCAGCTTCTCCATTTTCCGATACGCTTGCATGTTCTGACATGCAAAGCAGATAACATTTTTTTTTTTTTCTTTTCCAAGGTCGTTGATTTTGCTATGGCTTTCCAAACCATTTGTATACGTACTTATAATATGTGTGCTCTTAGCGCTAGCCTATCCTTTAGTCTTGTTAACACTTACTACTAGCTAGATCATATATCTGGAAATCCCCTTTAAAACGGTTTCACTTATTGCTTAATCCGCTTAGCTCTCTCTACTCCAATTAGATCTCTGGGAATTCACCTAGCAGGCTCAAATGGTAATAGCAACAGTAATTGGCATAATGCTACGTAACAAGGCACTTTCCTTTTTTACAAAAACCAAGAGTTCTTTTCCTGTTTCTTTTTAAAGAAACATTTTACTTTAGACATTTTAATGCAGAGAGATAAAGTTTAAAATAAGTATTGACAAGTACTCAAAGTCTAGGTAGAACGAACTGTTACAAAAACTTTACCTTCCTATATTTCCTTTACAATTGCATCTGGAATCTTCATAGTTTTTTACAATTCTAGAGATAGTTATAGTCTACAATTCTGTCCAATCGTATTGAATTTCGAGCAATAGAAATCGAGATATTAGGACTCAAAGTCTAGGTAGAACGAACGGTTACAAAAACTTTACCTTCCCATATTTCCTTTACAATTGCATCTGGAATCTTCATATTTCTTACAATTCTAGAGATAGTTATAGTCTACAATTCTGTCCAATCGTATTGAATTTCGAGCAATAGAAATCGAGATATTAGGACTCAAAGTCTAGGTAGAACGAACGGTTACAAAAACTTTACCTTCCCATATTTCCTTTACAATTGCATCTGGAATCTTCATATTTCTTACAATTCTAGAGATAGTTATAGTCTACAATTCTGTCCAATCGTATTGAATTTCGAGCAATAGAAATCGAGATATTAGGACTCAAAGTCTAGGTAGAACGAACGGTTACAAAAACTTAACCTTCCTATATTTCCTTTACTATTGCATCTGGAATCTTCATATTTTTTTACAATTCTAGAGATAGTTGTAGTCTACAATTCTGTCCAATCGTATTGAATTTCGAGCAATAGAAATCGAGATATTAGGACTCAAAGTCTAGGTAGAACGAACGGTTACAAAAACTTAACCTTCCTATATTTCCTTTACTATTGCATCTGGAATCTTCATATTTTTTTACAATTCTAGAGATAGTTATAGTCTACAATTCTGTCCAATCGTATTGAATTTCGAGCAATAGAAATCGAGATATTAGTACTCAAAGTCTAGGTAGAACGAACGGTTACAAAAACTTTACCTTCCCATATTTCCTTTACAATTGCATCTGGAATCTTCATATTTCTTACAATTCTAGAGATAGTTATAGTCTACAATTCTGTCCAATCGTATTGAATTTCGAGCAATAGAAATCGAGATATTAGGACTCAAAGTCTAGGTAGAACGAACGGTTACAAAAACTTAACCTTCCTATATTTCCTTTACTATTGCATCTGGAATCTTCATATTTCTTACAATTCTAGAGATAGTTATAGTCTACAATTCTGTCCAATCGTATTGAATTTCGAGCAATAGAAATCGAGATATTAGGACTCAAAGTCTAGGTAGAACGAACGGTTACAAAAACTTTACCTTCCTATATTTCCTTTACAATTGCATCTGGAATCTTCATATTTCTTACAATTCTAGAGATAGTTATAGTCTACAATTCTGTCCAATCGTATTGAATTTCGAGCAATAGAAATCGAGATATTAGGACTCAAAGTCTAGGTAGTACGAACGGTTACAAAAACTTAACCTTCCTATATTTCCTTTACTATTGCATCTGGAATCTTCATATTTCTTACAATTCTAGAGATAGTTATAGTCTACAATTCTGTCCAATCGTATTGAATTTCGAGCAATAGAAATCGAGACATTAGGACTCAAAGTCTAGGTAGAACGAACTGTTACAAAAACTTTACCTTCCTATATTTCCTTTACAATTGCATCTGGAATCTTCATATTTTTTTACAATTCTAGAGATAGTTATAGTCTACAATTCTGCCCAATCGTATTGAATTTCGAGCAATAGAAATCGAGATATTAGGACTCAAAGTCTAGGTAGAACGAACGGTTACAAAAACTTTACCTTCCCATATTTCCTTTACAATTGCATCTGGAATCTTCATATTTCTTACAATTCTAGAGATAGTTATAGTCTACAATTCTGTCCAATCGTATTGAATTTCGAGCAATAGAAATCGAGATATTAGGACTCAAAGTCTAGGTAGAACGAACGGTTACAAAAACTTAACCTTCCTATATTTCCTTTACTATTGTATCTGGAATCTTCATATTTCTTACAATGCTATAAGGCAGTGAGTTGTAAGAAGCTTCTAAGAAGTAGAAGAAATCTAAGGGCCAGTAGCTGGATACGAACCCGGGATCTCCGCGTATTAAAATTAAATCCAAACTACGCGAAAAGCAAAATTTATTTTTCCGCAGAAAATGAAGATTTTCGAATTCCTTTTGATATCTCTCTCTCTCTCTCTTTCGAAATGGTCTTTCCGTCTGTTCGTATGTCTGTGTAAAAATCATTTTCATAAAAATGATTTAAAAAAAATAAGTCGAAAAATATTTTTCTATCATCATCATTGAATGAAAAAAAAACTATTCCTTCCGGAAAAGTCTATTTTTCACTCTAACTTCCGTTTTATATATAAGCCTTTTTATACGGAACATCTTGTTAAAGAGCATCCCACTTTTCTTTTTTGTATTTTGACAAACTCCTGCTTTTTTCTTTTCTGTTATTGGCATCTGGTGCTGTGTAGTCCTTTTTTCCCCGTCTGACGACCACTTTGAGGGCAGAGGGAAGGGGGAGGAGATAAATAACTAGCAGACTTTATCGATTTTATTGAATAGATAAAGCTATATATATATAAAAAATAAATTAAAGCTGAATTTGCAATTTTGAAAATCTAAAGTAATTTTCTTTTTTACATTTTTTTGTTTTCAAATTCAAAATTTTAGTAATATTTATTACTGACTTTATCTAGAATAAAAAACTGTTCACAACCTCCCAGACTTCCTCGGGATGTGCCATAATAATTTTATTGTTATCCTCACCAACTACTATCCACTTATCCCATCTTTCTACGAGTCTTCTTATCTCCTCAGCGAATAATTCTTTACCTTGATCGCGAAGCCCAGTTTTTGTGCTTTTCTTTAGCTCTCGTGGTATCGACATGTCCACTTCGGGGGGGACGGATTGTGCCATGGGCTGCCACTATCAAGTATCTTGGGGGTATTACTGGATCGTGGGCTGGACTTTCACCCTCCACATATAGGACAGAGTCGTTAAAGGCAGGGCAGCCATTCGAGTGCTATTCCCGCTGTTCTGCAGGGACTCTAAACTATCCCCAGGGAATAAATTCCTGCTGTACAAGGTAGTGGTCAGGCACATATTACTTTATGCTTGTCCCTCCTGAAGTTTGACATGTCGATCCAATATCGTCTAGCTGCAGATAATACAAAATAAATTCCTCAGGCTTATCACAACTTCTCCCTCCGTATTATAGACTTACACTCCCAGCACCAACATGGACTTATGTAGAACACTACATCAAACGCCTCGCTACTGGTTTTTTCAGTAAGTATGATTCAAGTCGCAACCACCTATGCAGGCAAATAGGGGACTATAGTTTGGACATGGTGCACAGGCACAAGAGAGTTAAGGACTCCCTGAAGTGAAACTTTCCTTAGAGGCTGCGGGTTTTTCATTGTTTTTCCCCTCATACTTACTTTTATACTATATTCTGTAACAATTTATGTAATTAGCTGGAGGTTGTAGTATTTATACTGGCACTCCTTATGTACATATGTACATACCTACAATTATTAAAGTTTATCTGTTCTATTCTATTCTAACTCTTCGTGTCCGTTTGAACTTGACGCTACGAAAGCTTCCTTTATCGGAAAATTCAAAGGGGACGCGCAAGGTCAGTGAAGATCGTAAGAAGGTTGAAGAAGGCACCCACTTTGACTCTTAGTTTTCAGCGTCGATTGGGCCGTTATGAGGTCGAGCCTTTACTCTGCTATTCCGCTGAAATTACCTCATCAACGCAATAGTCGAGAGTCCTGACTTTTTGTTCTCAATCTTGTCTCAAAGCATTGGCTGTTCGGCAATGCATTGCTCCATGAAATTGCAACGTCAGAATCGATACTGCTATCGAATACAGCCCGGAGCGGTGTTCATCATTAATTGCGACCACTTTTTAAACTTATCCATTCAAATCTCGCCCTGTTTCATGCAACTACTTCCATATTGTTTTGTACATCCGAAAGAATATTTCTGTCAGTTGTTCCCATTTTCCGGAAGTTGTTCTTCAAAAGTACTTTCCTCCAGTGGACACATCATCTTAACTAAGAACTTAAAGGTTATGTTCACGTAAATATTATTTGAACAGCTGACTAACACTCTACGCAAGGTTGCCAACTAACACTTACATTTTCAATTCCCCTGCATTAAGCGTCATCGTCTTCGCTAAAAAAATTTTCTGATTATTTATTGAATGACCCTCGTGGTAACAGAATATCATGTGAGTCAAAAAAAAAACAGATTTTTTTTTTTGTGGGTATTCGTGATTGACCTTCAAATCAAAAATTTATGGTACAGCAGAAATTTACCAACCATGGATAAAAGTCGAAACAAAAATAGAGGAAAGTTAAAATAGAAAGGACTTTGATAAAAATAGAATACAGGAAGAAGCTTTCGTTAAAAGCTTTGACTTTACTATTTGTGTAGCGCACCAAAGTGTACTGGTGGCCCCCCCCCACCATCTATTTTAATGGCATCCAGAATAGATATTCTATTTAGATACATTTTTCTTCTTCTTTTTTTATAAGAAATACGTTGGTCGCAAAGAATATATTTGAATACTTATTTTATTACTTTATTTTAAAGTAGTTCATTTAAATTTATTACCAAGAGATTAGAGTAGATTTGAACGGAACTTTTCTATAAAATAATCATATCGTAACCTCGTATATTGTAACCTCGTATATTGTACCATCATATATCGTAACATAGTATATATCGTAACCTCGTATATCGTAACATCGTATATTGTACCATCATATATCGTAACATCGTATATTGTAACCTCGTATATTGTAACATCGTATATATTGATTACAAACATATAAATGTAAAAACTTGGAAATATTTTCCTAGAAAATTTGATTAGTGGCTACTTCCTGGAGGAAGTGATGAGTAGATTCCCTCTAACGTGCCATTGTAGTACGATTTACGGTCCTACTTCTTATGCACTGATGAGGACGGTAATATTTACTATTAAAACTCTCCCAAGATTATAGATTATTCCCCCCTCCCGCCCTCTAAAGTTCGGCTTTACTGCAGGGATTGTTCCCTTTTTTGGGATTTCCTGGAAAATGGCTCCCTGGATTTTCTTCAAATTGCGTATATTGTGTACGTACATACATACAGACATATTTAGGTTTTACACTGAGGAAGTTAGTAAGTGCAGGTTAATGTATTTTTCCCCATAAATTGATCCCCATTCTGATATCTTTTCCCGAGTTCACTTGATTGATGAGAACATTTTCCAAATATATCAAATTCTGACGGAAGTGGTTGGTGAACTAGTAGACTCCAATTGACTGATTTCTTGACATTTTAAAATATTCAAAGTTTTATTTATTTCTTGCTCAGGTAAAAAAATTGATTTCAGTGAGACTTAAAGCTTGAAAGCTGTTTGCAGCTAAACCTGCTCGCACTTGCTAAAGGAAGATGAAAATAGCTAGACATTCAGTAAAAATACTAAATATTAAATATCGTGAATAGATTTTTTCTAAAAAAACTCAATTTTTCACCATTTAGCTGAAATGTTCAGGGGTTCGATGGTATTTCATGCATATGCCAGGTGAAATTAATAATTAGCATTATTGAAATGCCAGCCCATTACTGCAGTTAGCACATTATTAAACTAATGTGCCTCCAATAATCCATTCACTAATATATATGTACTATATGCCTGATGCAGGTAGCTACTGATTTGCATATACTATGTTCAAACATTACAAAGGCACTATCCCACATCTAGCCTAGCTTAACTTCCTAACTTGTCTGTAAACATATTGATTAGATCTATTAATTAATATCCTCCTTTTTTGAATTTGCATTATATATCTATATTTTTGCCGGAAATATTCGGGTTTACGTCCAACTACCAAATTAGGTGTCGTGGACGGAGGCGACTAGCAAACATAGTTTACTATAAATTTCTCATATAAACCGTTAAATAAAATCCAAAGCCTAGACCAGGGGAATTGAACCCACTAAACCAACAATACATCTTAGCATTGCGGGTCTAGTCTCTTAACCGCCTAACACACTTTACTATAAATTTCTCATATAAACCGTTAAATAAAATCCAAAGCCTAGACCAGGGGAATCGAACCCACTAAACCAACAATACATCTTAGCATTGCGGGTCTAGTCTCTTAACCGCCTAACACACTTTACTATAAATTTCTCATATTAAACATTAAATAAAATCCAAAGCCTAGACCGGGCGGAATCGAACCTACTAAACCAACAATACATCTTAGTATTGCGGGTTTAGTCTCTTAACCGCTCGGCTAAGCGTGGCCCTTTACTGATGAAATAAGCATTAAATAATAAATATTTAAAAGTGCATTTTTCTCCAACATCTCAGGTAAAGTGTAACTGGAGGGGTGTTTCGAATTAATCATCAGGAAACTGGGGCGAGCTTAGCCGGAAATTGAAATTAATAAAAGCGTATTTAATTTTATTTTTTTTTTCGTTCCAAAAAAAAGAGATTTAACAAAAATAATAAACTCTCCCCAAGAGTTAGGACCCCTGGGGGCTAAACGTGAATGCGCTTGCGTACAAAAACAGCCTACGACAAAGGAAAAAAGGGTATATTTTAATAATTTATTAGAGGGGGTGGGGAAACGAGGTACTAAGGATGAAAGTAGATGAAGGTATTCCTCCCACCCTGTTTTCTCAGTCCTTCAAACAAAAAGAAAACCTTCCAGTACCGCCTCCGACTAACCTTAACATCGTCCTTCGTCCATTCAAACCCAAGCTAACCTGCAAAATAAATAGAAATAAAATATATATATATATATATATATACCTTCCTGGTGAGGATTATCTTGAAAGTGCTTAGACTCTCCTGAAGGATTTGCTGGCAAGAGAAATCTAATCAAATATGGAACAGGGTCAACGAAAAGAAATAGACATCTGGGGGGATATAGTTATTCATTTTTTAAGTATTTCTGTTTTTGTATTCTCGCTTTTTCTTTTTATTTTTTCCGGCCTGGTTAGAATTAGGGAAACATTTGGAGTGAACAACACTCTCAGGACTTTTCCTCTGAGGAAATATTCTCAAGGTTCGGAAACTCACAAATTTAAATACAAAAAAAGTAAAACTGGGAAAATAGAAAATTACCTGGGTAGCGTTGGGGAAGCAGCATGCACAACAATGGCTCGGTTAGCATAAACATTGCATTTATTAGCATCCTGGACTCATCCCCATTCCAGTTTTAGAAATACAGTATCACGTAGAAGCTGTTTTCGTAAGTTGGACCTAGAGATCTATTAGGAGGGAGGTTAGGTTAGGAATGGTTGGTCCTCTGGGATGGACAATTACATGGCCGTTTCCCGATCATAGACACAAACCAGTTGTTGAATATTAACCTGTTGGTTGGGCCCTGGAATGGGTATAGAACATAGTAAGTTACTACTGGCAACATGCCCACAATGCACCCGAATTTCTCAAACCCCTTTGGGCTGGTGGAAATCAACATGCAAGTTGGACTTGTAGAGGACCAGCCCCACAGTTGAGAATAGATCCGGGACGGATCGCATTAATCTTGTGTTTTGCTCAAAATTCTACTGTAACCAGTTCTACTGACCTATCCTATGGTTTCCGGGTTCTGCCGTGTCCTTTAGCTCTTTAGCATTGCGGCCTGGATTAATTATCATCCCGTAACTGTGTTGACCAAACGAGTTAAACCCATTTCCAGTTTGACTTTTGTTAAATCTAAGCTGTGAAATGCAATTTATCCAATTGGAATAGATCTGCTGACCAGTAATAGTTAATAAGTTTCTAGCAGCATCTTTCTGTCATTTTTTTTCTCGTATCTTGCCAATTCTTAAATTTAGGTGTCGTGGACGGAGGCGACTAGCAAACATACTTTACTATAAATTTCTCATATTAACCATTAAATAAAATCTAAGGCATAGACACCGAGAATCGAACCCACTAAACCAACAATACATCTTAGCATTGCGGGTCTAGTCTCTTAACCGCCTAACATACTTTACTATAAATTTCTCATATTAACCATTAAATCAAATCCAAGGCCTAAGACCAGGGAATCGAACCCACTAAACCAACAATACATCTTAGCATTGCGGGTCTAGTCTCTTAACCGCTCGGCTATCGTGGCGCCTTACTTTCCACTAATACAAATTACTACTAATACTTTCCAAAATTGGTTTTAAGATAGCTCAGACTAACATACAAAATACTGGACTTTTTTTTTGTTTTCAAAATATTTTGTTGGCCAAAAAATTTTTGAAATCTTCATTTTAATGGCCATTTAGAAATATTTGTTGCAAATTTACATTGTCGAAATTCTCTTCAAATATTCTGTGCGATATGAATATCACTGTTTCTCAGTAATGTACTTAGTTATCTTTGTCTGATTCCGTCAAGAAGAGAAATTAAGATTTCACCAGATACTAGATAAGTCACTCAAACTTAGATTGTTTAATTGGTAAATCTAGTCCGTTTAGATGCTTAGAACATTCATTATTGTCATCATCACTCACGATATTTGGTTTATTTTAACAAGGGGTACTTAGTAAATATTCCATTTTAGTAAATAGTACATGAATTACAACTTAAGAGAGGAAGAGACTTAAATGCATTAAACTCTAAGTTAAAACCAAAATAGTTTACTTTTCAAAGAGCACTCGGCAAAAAAAATTCCGGCCTGTCATACTTAATAAAGAAAGATTAGATATCGTGAAATCATTCACTTACCTAGGTTTACCGTTTAGTTCGACCGGAAGTTTTTATCAAGCTTGTAACCATTTTATGGCAAAAGGGAAATTGGCCTCTTGGAAAGTTCGTAATATTCTAATGAAGTCTCGAGTAACTAGTAATAAAGTTAGAAAGAAATTGCTTAATGTTTTTATTACTTCAACTTTGTTATATGCTGGACAGATTTGGGCAGTCGATTATGTTAATCAAATTGAGAAAGTACAGCTCCAATTTATAAAGCGTATCTTGAATTTAAATATGTCCACCCCTAATAGTTTTATTAGATTAGAATTTGGACTTAACCCATTGAAAGTAGCCGTTTTTAAATTAATGTTGAATTTTTTATTAAAAATTCTGAAAATGCCTTCAGGAAGACTGCCCAGAATCTGCTTTGATGTTCTTTACCAAAAACATTTACATGGTTCTTTTTGTAAGTATAACTGGATATCTAAATTGAATAGCTTCCTAACACCTATAGGTTCGGCAGAAATTTTACGATCCTTGGACCAACGGGTCATTAAACAAGAGCTCAAGAATCTAATATTACAATTTAAAAATATGTGTTTAAGTGAAGACATCCATTATGTTGTAGATTCTTGCAGATTTAATGCACAGTACAGAAATTTAAGCGCCTTAGGCCTAACAGAGAATTATTTAGATTGGAATTGTTCAATTAATTTAGTTAAGATTAGCAAACCTTAAAATTGCAACTCTGTACTGTAATGGCATTAAATATGTTTTTGACAGTAATAGTATCTGCAGTCTGTGCCATGACTTGGCCCCCGATTCTTTAATCCATTTTCTATTTGACTGCCCCGTCTACCAAGTCTTACGTACATATTACTTAGCAAAGTATATTGATTCCTTGTCACCTCCCCAACATCAGTACCAGACTTTGTTATCAATTGGGTCTAAATTGCAAATGTGTGATGTTTATAACTATGTTTCTGAGGCTGTAAAGATTAAAAGTTTCTTGATGAACGAATGATGTCATTCGGGTTTTCCTTTTTTCTTTTTCCTCCTTAGTTTTTTCATCACCTCTATTATGTATTTTTTTATGTTTACTATGTATTATGTTATTATTTGTATTTTATTACTTTAATTTATGGAATGTGTAGTTTAAGTTCTTTTTTCATTTGTAGCAACTCCGGGCTAAAGGTGTTGCACCTATAAGCTTGTTAATAAAATATAAATATAATAACTCTAAGTTAAGTTTGTTTGGTATACAGTATAATTTCAAGATGTCCAAATTGGGATGTCAACTTCGTGTTGCTTTTTGTCTCAAAGCACTTGACAACTGTTTGGATTTGGTAATAATTATACTTTGTCAAAAATCCGTCAAGCAGTACTTAGAGTTATGGTTTCAGAAAACAAATTTTCCTACTTTTTTTTTTTTACTTTCGACCAAGGCCTTTTAAATGAGTGAAAAATCGTGAAAAATGAAAATTTTATTTTTTTGTTTGGTGACGCAACCGGATGTCACAATAAGTTTTTTTGTTTTTTGACAAAATCGATGAACGTTGAAGTGCTGCCGTTTTAACTATGGCAAAATTTGGATTAAAGTATCAACATTTTTTGAACTCTGACCAGCCGGATTTGGTTCCATTATTTTTCAAATCCATATCCCAGTAGGAAATTCTGGAAATGCTCCACTAAATGTACTTATAATGGGTGGCAAGTGCGTCACAGGAAGTTTATCTAAAACATGTTTAACATGGATAATATATATACGTGAGTTCCTTCTAGCTAAAGGTTAATTTTAAGCAAATTAGGCCTATTTTAAGGCAAGATAATTATTCTAAACACATGGTAGTTTGAAAAGTTATCATTTGTAAAACGAACTGTGTTGCTAACATATTTAAACTTATCACTTGAACTAAACAACTAACAAACACTCTAACACCAGCAAATCTCTTGTAATAGCAGCGGGGAAGCCGTGGGAAAAGCTTAGCCGTAGTATTTCCGCTTGTAGTTCGAGTGGTTATTAATCAGATGGTACCATAAATCCAAACCGTGATAGGCTGAAATCCTCCCCTCACTCTTATTTCTTCCCCCACTCACCCTCTACCGCTAGATTTTCCCGTATTTACTCTGTGGCTGGCGGATAGCTCGCTCACATAGCCCAAATGAAAGTCCCTATCCCAAACTTTACACTAACATCTACCCCCAGCACTGACATAAACCAAAACAGTATGTCCTAACAGTTTTCTCTATTAGGACACGAAATAGAATTACCAATCCTCTTGCAGCGAAAAGCCTTTTCCACCACTGTACATTGGTTAGTGGCTCCTGTTTATCCCTTTTTAACTCTTCTAGTTTACAACCTATAGGATTATGGATACAGTTGGCTTAAGCCAATAGTATGTTGATCTCTTTTGGTGGAAAAACCAGAAACAATATTTGGGTTCTCGTGGTGGAAGTAATCGCAAGGAAGGAAGTTCTAGATCAGCTTTAAGAACCACATTGTCTGTCTCTCACCCAGTTTCAGCCCAATCCTGTGTAATTAATTGGATGCTGCGCCATTCTAACAACTCTTGTGTGACATTTAGCTGATCGACCCTATTTCCTCTTTTGATCCGCTCATCATTCTTGATGTACTCATATTCTTAAAGATTCATCTTATTACCATCCCTTGCAGAACAGAACTGACTCTCTCCTAATCGAATCCATTTTATCCTAACTCTAAAATAATAAAATCTAAGTGCTAATTTTTTAAAACCCAACAAACGTACCGCGAAATTTCCGGTCAAATCGAATCTTAATATACAACCCTTATACAACTGTTCTACCGGACAGTTTAAATACTCCTGTAAGTACTTTTTCTTATTTTTATTATCTTAAACAAAAACTTGTGAGTCCTGTAATTATTCCTGGAGACTGATAATATAATTTTTAATTGTATTTTCTAACAGATTTTGTTAAAAGTTTTTTTATTTGTCTTTGAACCTGCCCTGAAATGGGCATATCATTTCTTTTACATCCTTCCCCTACCCCCTTTTGACGCAGGTACTTTACTAAATCTCCTCACTTCACTTTCACTGCCAACAGTATATATATCTTACGTCCAGTTTTTCTTCGTCAGCCATTATTTTTATACTTTTTTCCCCACCACTCATTACCAGAAGAAAAGCTAACCTGTTCCAACTTCCCTTTCCGTACACACATTTACGAAAAATTTCTAAATAATATTATCTCCTATTCTTTTTTAAATTATCACTTATTACGTCATCCAACAAAAAGTGAGATTTACGATGCTAGGAAATTAAGAAAAGGAGAATTTTTTTTCTCCAATAATGTTACAGGTAGGGAAAGCAATTGTTCTTTGCTATTATCAAAAAATAAAAAAAATAATTGCCATTTATACCAATTATAGAGTAAACTTTTCTCTACAATGGAGTAAAGAATTCATTGGATTCTGATGAATAGAAAGAGAGTTATAGAGGTTTGAATTTTGCACTTATTTGCAAATCCTCCAAATTTCATCCTTCTATATCTCGATTACTATTGTCACTAAAACAATGTCATTTATATCAGTTTTAGAGTAAACTTTTCTCTACAATTGGGTAAAGAAATCATTCAATTCTGATGATTGGGAAGAGAGTTATAGAGGTTTGAACGATTTACAAAACCTCCAATTTTCAACCTTCTATATCTCAATAACTATTATAACTAAAACAATGCTATTTAAATCAGCTATAGAGTAAACTATTCTCTACAATTGGGTAAAGAAATCATTCAATTCTGATGATTGGGAAGAGAGTTATACAGGTTTGAATTTTGAATTAATTTTATCACTTTTTCAAATTCTTGGCCCTTAAAAACGGATGCCTTCTTGATAAAAACCTAAAATCAAAGACGTATCAATCAGTGAAGCTTTTAAAATATTTTCCAAAGTGATGTCATCAACAAACTTCAAGAACCTAATTTCCTTAAAATCCCCATCCACATTTCCCTACTTCTTAAGAACCAGCTTTTTATTCGTAAAAGAAGCTTACTAATTAACGAGGGACTAAGACTTTCAAAGTTTGAAATTCATTAACTCGTATATAATTAAAGTTCAAAAATTTATAACTTCCTCTTATCAGAGGAAAGACTTTGAAGTTGTAGATGATTTTTATTGGAAGATAATGTTTTATAACCTGAGTTCGAGTAAAATCTAGAGTTAATTCATATTTGTTATTTTGGCGCCCCAAATTGGGCCCACCCCCACCAATAAGCTTTTGGACGAAATGATCTAACCGGAAGTCGGCATTCTATTGAACCGATGTTTCACTAATTTTTATCATTTTCACGTAACGGTTTTGAAAAGATTTTCTTTTTGCTTTATTTTTACTTATTCAAAGCACTATCTTGTGGGACATTTTCTCCTGGAAAAGATCGGTTAGGAATATTTTTTGGTGGGGGGGGGGGCGGTGGCTTGTGGTAAGGTTTCCCTCTAAAATGGCGTATTAGTTAATTAAACGATGTTATCACGTTGGACGAGCATCAAATGTATAACTAAAATTCCAAGTTGATTTAATGGAGCAAGGTTATTCCAGTTCTACTATGTCTGTAATTATTGCACTTACAGGGTGAACCTGTAGTAAGTAATGTCCATAGGTCAGGGGTCGGCAACCTGTTTTAAGTAGAGAGGCATTTATCCTTAAATAATTTTAATAAATCTTACCAAGAGCCGCAAGGATGATAGTGTAAAGAACTCTGTAGATCATTTTTATTCACAAATTATTATTTTATGGTATTCAATAACATTTAAATGTTTTATATATTTATTTTCACATATTGCAAAGTAAATAAACAAATAAATAATAACTAATCCTGTGTTTGAATGAAAATGGCAGCAGTCCTATATATTACGAACTGTATTTAATTTTATTCTATTCAGTTTCAAACCAATCACATTTAAAATTATTTTTGAAAAAATATTTTTACATTAATAAATGAAATTTTCATTTGTTTCAATAAAATTAAAATATACAATATATTTTGGACAGGCTGAAGAGCCGCAAAATTCGGATAAAAGAACCGCATGCGGCTCGCGAGCCGCGGGTAGCCAACCCCTGCCATAGGCCTACTCTGTTCAGTACATCTGAAGTGGACTTCAAAGACGTATTGGCCAACTTCATATTTTCCACTGTTCTTGAGTGACGTCACTTTAAATTTTTTTTTATATTTCCTAACATTTTCTCAAATATTTCAGTGAAATCAGAAGTTTAATTGTTTAAAGTGCAATTTGTAACCTTTGACTTCCTTATTTTAAAACAGCCTACTTTAATAATTGACTACTGGTCCATCTAAAAGAGTTTTCAATGAATTAAACAACTTGATAAACTAACACTGTTGGTGTGCTCGTGAACACGTTTTCTTGTAAAACAAACGTAATTTCTCATACGAAGATAAAATGAATCCCGGAAAATGATATACCGTTTGAAAGCCCATTAAACAACGAAACTTTTATAAAAAGTGCCAGCACCTAGGTCGGCTAATGATCACATAAGAGCCTAATGAGTTTTCTTTAAAAATTTTGATTACTTTTATTTTTCCAGCATCGGGAGGAACATTGAGGCTGTTAGGAGAATAACTTATGCTTCGAAATCGGTGTCAATTTTTAGCAAATTTAGCTTATCTTTCTAGCCGTGTCATCAGAATCGAATTCGGACTAAAACTTTCTGAGTAATAACATTTTTATTGCAAAAAAAAGTAATGATTTTAGAAAAAAAAAAAAAAATTAAAGTGATGTCACTCAAGAACAGTGGAAAATATGCAGTTGGCCAATACGTCATCGAACTCCACTTTAGATGTACTACACACAGTGGGCCTATGGACATTACTCGTTCACCCTGTATAGTTTAAAGAAAATTCATAGAGTTGTTTTCCGAGAAATTTAAAAAAAAAAGTCAGTAAAGTCTTACTTCCGGTTAGGAGATGTTTTTAATTGCTAACTTCCTAAAGGAAAAATGAAGTTGGAATTTCCGTTATTTCTAATGGTTCCTTCTAATGAAAATTTCTGAACGACGGGAACCAGTAAAGTAGAAAGCAAGAAAATATCACATTTAATTAATAACTTTTCAAAAGAAAATTTTGTTTTAAATGAAAAATTCATGGTTAGGCTTAAAACATACCTTAGAGAGAGAGCATGTAATTTACTGCTGTAAATATAATTAAACTTAATTAAGTTCGATCTCTTTAAATAATATGGTAATTAACTAACATTAAATAAATTAGTTTTCCCCAGTTAAAGTTGGAGCTCGGGAAAACACACCCTATTTTCCAAAATAAAAGGAAGAAGAAGCTTAAAACAGGAAAATTATTATAGGCCTAATTTTCCAAAAGACTTGGTTAATTTAAGTACAGTTTATTGGCTGGCTGTGGATTCCGACGGGAGAAAGTGATTTAATGTGTGTCGCCAAGGTAACGCCGAAAATGGAGGTCACAGAGAGAGAGAGAGAGAGAGTGCGAGAGAGAGCATCGTTATAAGGGAATCATTTAGGGTGGGTGGTAATTATTCGGGGGGGAGGGTGAATACTGTAGAATAGTTCTAGCAGCGACCGGGGGGGAAATACTGTAGAATAGTTCTAGCAGAGACCGGGGCGGAATACTGTAGAATAGTTCTAGCAGAGACCGGGGCGGAATACTGTAGAATAGTTCTAGCAGAGACCGGGGCGGAATACTGTAGAATAGTTCTAGCAGAGATCGGGGCGGAATACTGTAGAATATTTCTAGCAGAGATGAATGGAAACCATGCGCGCAGAATGGAATAATTTGGGGAGTTTTTTTAAAAAAAATCGAGAGCATGTTGGGGGGAATGAATGTGTGATCCGCCCCCTCCAAAAAAAAAAAAAAAGAACAGTCGTTCCTCTCTATCACTTAGGGTTTGGGTGTCCCCAGAAAGGAAGGAAAGAATCGAGGTTTGAGGGAGGGGGAGATTTTTTTGTAGCCCCAAAAGTGGTAAAAATTCTGTTTCCAAGATTTATTTCACTTGAACAGCTGTAGCCCTCAAAGTACGACCCCCCGCCCCTCTAGGTTTCACTGGCGAGACTAAAATCTCTTAAATTACATTTTTTTGTGGCTTATAAAGTTCTTCTACAACAGATTGAGGGTGGACTTCTAGGGATGCTGGGTTTGGTACGTAGTATTAAAATCTATTTATTACGCTTAAGTTCTATGCAGGCCTCAATTTTTTTTTTTTTTTTCTGGTCTTTGGAACTCTAAAAATTCAAAATTTTGGGTTTAATTGGAGACCGGAACTATGGTGCAGCTTTCTGCGTACTAGTCCCTTAAGGAAAACGGGGAAAAAATCGACAGAAAATTTTTCCCCTTTTTTTTGGCATTGGCTTTCGCCATACAGCCAGCAGCATCGTCTAGGTGCTTATCACTAGAATATCACTCACTCTCCATTCTTACTTATAAATACATTCGCTTCACACATTCATCCCTCTACTATATACAACTATTTACATACAAACTTACAACTAATGGATGGATCAGTACTTCTATATTCCTGCCATCCTTATAGCTTAACCGAAATTAAAATCACCGTAATCCTTTTCTAATCATTTTCTTGTTTTCATTCTAATTCGGCTATAACTTTTAAATACATTCATATTTCTTTGCTAGCTCTGCTACAGATTTAAGCACATAGATGTTGGTGGAGAATATTATGGCTTCGTAGCGAAATGGTGCATCCTAAATACCTGTATAAGTCATCAAACATTCGTTTCCATTCTACTACATAACGTGGACATATCATTATTATATTGTCTTGAAATCCTCCTCCTCATTGCAGTCTACGCAAAGAGGAGAGAGGACCTTTTGTTGATCCTGTGAAGATACGATCCGCACACCGCGTGGTTCGCTCTCAGCCTGCTTATTGTCTCATAACAACCCATTGACAGTTCCCCTTAAACCATGGTTGTCTAGGTAACTGATCTGCCATAGTTTTATAGAATCCTCCCTTTATTATCATTACTGTTAATCTGTCTGGCCATTTTTGTAGTGCTGCTTTTGCAATTGTACACTTGATATCGGTGTGTGGTAATTTATAATTAGCCATTTCCCCCACTATTGGTGGCTTCCTTTACAAGTTTATCAACAATTTCATTTTCTTTTATACCACAATGAACACCCCTTACCTACAAAAAATTAATGCAGACCCCCCGATCTCTTTAAAAATGGCTATACTTTCTACAATCTCTGCGATAATATGATTCATTCCTGCAGACTGGTTGTGTATATGTGATAATTTACACAAAGCACTCTGGTTGTCACTAATAATGGTACATATATTTTTTTCTCCGACAATGAATAAATATATTTTAAAGACGCTAAAATAGCAATTAGCTCCGCTGTATTGATGGACGCCTCATCAATACAGCAGAAAATTATTCTGAAAGTTGCAATTTGAAATTTGATTTTGATGATTAAATTTTCAGCAAGCCCCACTCTGTCTGTTTCATCACTTACAAGCCCACTCTCAGTGACCAAGCATTTTCATCTTGGAATTTTAAGTGACAATTCCAGGCGTCGATTGAAATGACTGTGGCCCACACCCTCCCACGTGATTTACTCGGTTGTAGTTCAATAAACTGTCTGATTGGGAGAGCCATCGATGGATGGGGTGGTAACACCTCTCATTCCAGATGTCCAGTCAACTGATTTATTTCCAGAAAATCTCAATAATCCTCAATATAAATGGGTACTTCCGGGTAGAGGAATTTGGCTCACCATCTTACACTCAGGTCCTCCTCTGATTGGCTCCAATCTAAATACAGCTTCCTGTGGTTTGTTGTTGTTGTTGAGATATTTCGTTTCTACACCCACATACAAACACTTACTCCTGGTAGTACCACTCTATTTATGGCTTCAGGCTGAAAAAAATCCTAATAAGATTACATAGGATTCCCATTTTCTCCTGTGTGCTTACCAGTAATTTATATGTATTATCCCAATTTATTCCATTAATATTAAACAGAAAAGAAGATACATGTGACTGGTTGACAAAATACCACAAATGTTTAACTTCTTTACTATACTTGCTTCGGCTTCATGATAAAATGAATATTTTAATAATAATATGTGAAAAGAGACAGAATTCGCAATGTGAAAACTCGTGACACTTCAGGGAATTCAGTTGAAGAAAATCGAGCACTTTACTGGACTAGAATCAAATTTATAGCTTTTAATATCCAGATAGGTATCAAATTCATAGCTCCTACATTCAGGTTCTAGGAAGAGAGATTATGATAACCTTCTTTTGTTTGTTTGTTTTTTCTAAGGGCCTCATTTAGATGTTGACAATGTCCTCTTTAGCTTACTCGTCAAAATATGGGCGTAATTTAAATGTATCTAGGAGCTATGAATTTGATACTTATCTGAATGTAGGAGCTATGAATTTGATTCCCTCTGAATGTAGGAGCTATGAACTTGATTCACATCTGAATCTAAGAGTTAAGAATTTGATCCCCATTTGAATGTAGGAGCTATGAATTTGATCCCCATCTGAATGTAGGAGCTATGAATTTGATCCCCATCAGATTGCAGGAGCTATAAATTTGATCCACATCTGAATTTAGGAGCTATGAATTTGATTCCCTCTGAATGTAGGAGTTATGAATTTGATTCTCATCTGAATCTAGAAGCTTTGAATTTGATCCCCTATCTGAATGTAGGAGCTATGAATTTGTTACCCATCTGAATATAGGAGCTATGAATTTGATCCCCATCTGAATGTAGGAGCTATAAATTTGATCCTTCCGCTGTAAAAGTACTCTCAAGAGTGGGGGAGTGGGGGAAAAAGCCGTTAGAGTTGTAAAAGGATTTTTCTGTTTGTGTGTGTGAACAAAATAATTAAAAAAAAATTACAGGAAGCTGAAACTGTAAATTTCGGAAGTATCAATTTGCGCGGAAGATTGTCTCCAACGATTTCCTCCTCACTTAGTACAGTTCTCTGAGTATGTCTCAGCTGATAAAACCGGGTCTTAACTTTACTTAGCATCACTGGGATCATACTTACCCTCTACTACGGCTACGAAATACTTAATAGACCTACCACCTTTACGTCTTTACCCCTTGCTTAGCAAAGAATGATAGTGCACAAATTTCTGAGGGTCGTACACGGCTACAGAATTCATTCGGTTTACGTATATTTTAAATATAATTATTAGCAACTTAAAACTCGTAAAAGACTTCAAATCAAGAAGTTTTTGTGGAAAAAAAACAAAATTCAATTTTACTAAGTTGACAATAAATGCAATCGTTCAACTTTGTGAGCTAGAGGAAAGTTGTTAACAAGGGCTAAAGTTACAAAGGCTAAGTTATAACGAGATTAGGATCGTAGTATAACTAAATTACAGCTTCTACCTATGATTTAATCATTAATTTAGTCACTAGAATTAAACCGGTTTGTGATCAGCGTCTTATCAAAGAGGTAGATCTAATAATGTGGATGAAAAAGTTAGCAATTAGTTAAATCAGCGTTTCCCAACCTGTGGTACGCGAGTTGCTGGTTGGTGGTACGCGAAAAATAATCAATAATGGCGGACATGAAAAATTAAATCATAAAAGTATCATAGAAACGTTTTTACCTATAATACATAAAAATTATTTTAATTAACAATATTATACAGTAAAGTTGTTAATATGTACACAGTTAGTTTAGGTAGTTAGGTTAGTCTGCCTCAAGATATACGAGAAAATATAATAGCACATTTAACAGGATTAAAATTAGTCTTTCATGGAGTATTTTCCCAAAACCTGTAAACACAAATGATTAATTGGATTTCAAACCCCCATCTAGAATTAGAATTGCTCATTAGAATGCTTGTAAACACAAACCTAATAAAAGTAAAAAGTAAAGTAAAGTAAATTGCCTACTTTTTCAGGCTTAACGTCCAACCAATTAGGTGTCGTGGACGGAGACGACTAGCCAACATGCTTTACTGTAAATTTCTTATATTAAACATTAAATAAAATCCAAGACCTAGACACAAGGGAATCGAATCCACTAAACCAACAATACATCTTAGCACTGCGGGTCTAGTCTCTTAACCGCCTAACATACTTTACTATAAATTTCTCATATTAACCATTAAATAAAATCCAAGGCCTAGACACCGGGAATCGAACCCACTAAAGCAACAATACATCTTAGCATTGCGGGTCTAGTCTCTTAACGGTCTAACATACTTTACTATAAATTTCTCATATTAACCATTAAATAAAATCCAAAGCCTAGACACAGGGAATCGAATCCACTAAACCAACAAAACATCTTAGCATTGCAGGTCTATTCTCTTAACCGCCTAACATACTTTACTATAAATTTCTCATATTAACCATTAAATAAAATCCAAAGCCTAGACACCGGGAATCGAACCCTACTAAACCAACAATACATCTTAGCATTGCAGGTCTAGTCTCTTAACCGCCTAACAGACTTTACTATAAATTTCTCATATTAACCATTAAATAAAATCCAAAGCCTAGACACAGGGAATCGAATCCACTAAACCAACAATACATCTTAGCATTGCAGGTCTAGTCTCTTAACCGCCTAACATACTTTACTATAAATTTCTCATATTAACCATTAAATAAAATCCAAAGCCTAGACACAGGGAATCGAATCCACTAAACCAACAAAACATCTTAGCATTGCAGGTCTATTCTCTTAACCGCCTAACATACTTTACTATAAATTTCTCATATTAACCATTAAATAAAATCCAAAGCCTAGACACCGGGAATCGAACCCTATTAAACCAACAAAACATCTTAGCATTGCAGGTCTATTCTCTTAACCGCCTAACATACTTTACTATAAATTTCTCATATTAACCATTAAATAAAATCCAAAGCCTAGACACCGGGAATCGTACCTAACCAACAATACATCTTAGCATTGCGGGTCTCGCCTCCTAACCGCTCGGCTACCGTGGCGCCTAATATTTCTATAATAAAATCATTTCTAATATTTCTATAATAAAAAACATTTGCACTTATCTGATTTAAAATGAAGTCGAAAAAATGTTAGGCAACAATATTTTAGATAAATTCATTTCTTTTTTCAAGTTATAGGAATTCTTTCCGAAATAAGATCGGGTGGCCCCCTTATGTTATTAAATTTAAAAATCAATAATATAATTTTGTACAATCAAACCCCAAAGATCCAGTGTTTAATGTGTAATAAGAACGAGCCGGAAACATTAATTGTTTATCAGCTGGGCCAGTCTATGAAAGTTTTAGAATCCCACTCTATATAAACAAACATAATAATCCTAAAGAAGAACTTTGTAAATTAATTAATAATTTTGAAGAGAAAAATATGTACGCAATTTTTAATTATTTAAAAAAAGTTTTAAAACTAAGATCTTACATCTTACAAAGTTTATAAAGTGAACATGAACTTGGAACTCCTTTGTTACAGATACATTGGTATCTCTATACAAATAAAGATAATAATAATAATAAAATAACACACTCGGGAATAACAAATTTCACGAAATACAATCACTTTTCAGCATAAAGTACTACCAAGTGGTACGGTGAGCCAAAAAAGGTTGGAAAACGCTGAGTTAAATAATCTAGATAGTCTAACAGCAATACTTACATGTATTGCAAAATAGTCTAACTAGTATTTCTGAAACCTAGAATTCGTTGGCCAAAGAGATTCATTTGTATTTTTTGGCATAACAAATGTTAGGTTTATCTCCTTGGATCGGAACATTTTTTTCTATATCTTTTTAGTATAAATACTAAGTTTAAAAAAATTATTCTCCATTTATTTCCTTTAAATTATTTAAATGCAAACAAAACAAAATATAAGACCCTATTTCCCTTTTTTTTGTACAATTTTAATTTTCAGTTCTATTTCATTTACGGTGTGGTTTCACTATATTAAGCTATAAGAAAATAATATAGTTCATTTAGTGGTGCATGGTTTGTGTGGAATTGAGGTTTTTGTGGTTGTTAACCGCGGTTAGGACGGTATACCATGAAATAGGAGTAAGGTACTGTTTGTTCATTGGTTTCTCATTATAATTTTAAATAACGTAAAATATAGTGTGTAAACTTGAAAATCAAATACTACTAAAAACCCACTTATTAAAGAAATATTATTATTTTATTTAAACGTTTTTGATTAATACGTCAAATTTTTTCTAGAATTATTTATTAAAAGTATTTATTAAAATTTTAAATCTCTTTACAAAACCTTACTAAAATAAATTTCCCGTTTTTCAAGTTACGTAACCACAGGAAGATAAGTTACAAATACATCGGGTTCATTTATTAAATTTTTATTTATTTCACAGAAACACAAAATCGTATATGTCCCCAGTGAAGAGACAGCTGAACCCATTAAATATTTCCCAAAAGTCACTGCGCTTTCCGAAATAGATTGTAACGACAAAAAAAAAAGAAAAAGAAAAAAAAAAAGTCTGTCAGATATCAACTGTCAGACAGACCAAAAGATTAATTTTCATTTCAGGAAAGTGAAAAATTAAAAAACGCGGAATCTACACTTTCCCATAAAATACCCTACATCGAATTTTCCGGAAAATGTCAAAATACTGAAAAGAAAAAAATTACACTTAATTAATTCATTAAGTGGGACTTCCGAGTCAGCTGATTTTTCTTAAAAATTGGAAAATTGATTCTATTAAGAGAATGCAAGGCTTAGACAAAGGGAATCGAACCCACTAAACCAACAATACATCTTAGCATTGCGGGTCTAGTCTCTTAACCGCCTAACATACTTTACTATAAATTTCTCATATTAACCATTAAATGAAATCCAAGGCCTAGACACTGGGGAATCGAACCCACTAAACCAACAATACATCTTAGCATTGCGGGTCTAGTCTCTTAACCGCCTAACATACTTTAATGCAAATTTCTCATATTAACCATTAAATTAAATCCAAGGCCTAGACCAGAAGAATCGAACCCACTAAACCAACAATACATCTTAGCATTGCGGGTCTAGTCTCTTAACCGCCTAACATACTTTACTATAAATTTCTCATATTAACCATTAAATGAAATCCAAGGCCTAGACACTGGGGAATCGAACCCACTAAACCAACAATACATCTTAGCATTGCGGGTCTAGTCTCTTAACCGCCTAACATACTTTACTGTAAATTTCTAATATTAACCATTAAATAAAATCCAAGGCCTAAGACCGGGGGAATCGAACCCACTAAACCAACAATACATCTTAGCATTGCGGGTCTAGTCTCTTAACCGCCTAACATACTTTACTGTAAATTTCTAATATTAACCATTAAATAAAATCCAAGGCCTAGACACCGGTAATCGAACCCACTAAACCAACAATACATCTTAGCATTGCGGGTCTAGTCTCTTAACCGCCTAACATACTTTACTATAAATTTCTCATATTAACCATTAAATAAATTCCAAGGCCTAGACGAGGGGGACTCGAACCCACTAAACCAACAATGCATCTTAGCATTGTGGGTCTAGTCTCTTAACCGCCTAACATACTTTACTGTAAATTTCTAATATTAATTATTAAATAAAATCCAAGGCCTAGACCAGGGGGACTCGAACTCACTAAACCAACAATACATCTTAGCATTACGGGTCTAGTCTCTTAACCGCCTAACACACTTTACTATAAATTTCTCATATTAACCATTAAATAAATTCCAAGGCCTAGACGAGGGGGACTCGAACCCACTAAACCAACAATGCATCTTAGCATTGTGGGTCTAGTCTCTTAACCGCCTAACATACTTTACTGTAAATTTCTAATATTAATTATTAAATAAAATCCAAGGCCTATACCAGGGGGAATCGAACCCACTAAACCAACAATACATCTTAGCATTGCGGGTCTAGTCTCTTAACCGCCTAACATACTTTACTGTAAATTTTTAATATTAACCATTAAATAAAATCCAAGGCCTAGACCAGGGGGACTCGAACTCACTAAACCAACAATACATCTTAGCATTACGGGTCTAGTCTCTTAACCGCCTAACATACATTTCTATAAATTTCTCATATTAACCATTAAATAAAATCCAAGGCCTACATCTGGGAATCCAATCCACTAAACCAACAATACATCTTAGCATTGCAGGTCTAGTCTCTTAACCGCTCGGCTACCGGTAACGCCTAAAAAATCCACACATAATGTGTCTTATAATCGTTGCAAGGGGTAGAATAATAAAAATGGGTAACATAATTAAGAATAATTAAAATTAAAAAAAAAAAACATAAAAAATGTATCTTCTAATTCAAATACGTATACTGGAATGTATTAGTTACAGATGGTACAGGGTTGAACTCGTACTAATAGTGGTATAGGGTTAATTACACCCTTGCAGACCCGGCATTAACGAAGTTTAGAGCGAGTTAGAGGAGGGAGTTTTGCTGTCTCTTTCCGGTAAACACTGTTGGCTACACTAGCCAAGGTTTAGATCGATTTATGCGTGTGGGGGGGGGGCAATGGTATATGTGTCCATTACCGACAATACATTTTATTAGTAAGCTCGTCATAGTGTGTCAATGTCGAATGAGCTGGAAAGTGCAGGTTATTTTAGCTCCTAAAACAACTGATCTAACCTCTATCCACTTCCTCACCAACTGTATAAAAAAAAAAGTCCTAAAAAAAAAACCAGGCTTACCAATACATCTAAAATAACATTATTTTTCCCTCTATGCATAACAACACCGTTCTCAACCATCCGTAATGACCACGTCATTAAACTTTCGCTAATCAGACCCAATTTTTCTAAATTAAGTTTTGGGTGCATTATAAACTCTGAAATACTAATCTTTTCACGGTTTTTTCTTTTTAAATCAAAATTTATAATCTTACTGCCGAGTCGTGTCAACATAATGTAGACTGTATTTTTCTACTTCCTTCCTTGTCATACAGGAAAAATAAGAGGAAATGTTTGCCAACGTGTTAAATTTTTTATTTCAATGTTTCCACCAGTAAAATATTTATTTTGAGTTCCCCTGGGTCCATTGTCCTGTTGTCAATCTGTCTGTCTGTCTGTGGAGTTCGTGGTTAGTGTAACTGAGATACGGAAACTCGCAGAAAGTTCCAAAATTGATATCTGGTTTTATTGGCCGCCGTTTTTTCGTGGGATCTGTCAATGATCTTTTGGTTCCTGATTTCCTGGTGGGGGAAGGCAGTACATTGTTCTTGAAAAATCATTTTCCCCTCCCTAGGCAAAAAAAAAAAAACAAATTTTGATGGTAGCAGTTCTTGATCAGTATTTGTTTTTATGGAACCCTAAGTTTTGCCCAGTTTAGGAAATAACTCTTCACGCCCTATATACAGGGTGAACCATTTAAAAACGCGCCAATCGCTAATAACTTTTTAGGAAAGCGGAAATCCGAAAAAACCACGTGGTAAACTATATGTTTTTTTTGGTCTAGTTTTCCAAATTTTCCATTCCCGATGCTGTATCTTCATTTTCGGAGGAGTTACGGCCCAAAAACTGATCAAGATTTCATAAGGACCACTGATTTTGACAATGATTATGAAAACTGCATAAAAAAGTGAGAAAAGTGGCGTTGACCCCGTTTCGATATCCCTAATATTAGTTGAGATATTTAGGATCAAAGTTACAATTTTCATCTATTCGTGATCGGTTTTCAGTATTAATTTTCCACCAGGAATACACGTTTTAGGAGGTCCTCTGACTACAAAAAATTATTATTTGTGACGCAAAGAACAAAAATAATAATAATTGAAGATTTTCAAAAATCTAGTGTAATGTAATGGTTGTGGTTGAATCGGGATAAATTTGTTTTATCATCAAATAAAAGCAACCATCACATCATTTTATTGTACCCCATATGCAAGACTTCTTGACCTATGATTACGGTAAGAAAATCTTGCCCATGGATGGGCGGGTGTTGGTCTAATGGTCTTGAGCGTTGCTTTGTAAGTGGAAGATCCCCAGTTCGAATCCAGCGAATGACTACTTTTTATTAAAAAAAAAAGAAGAAGTATTATGATGTGCTAAGTATTATGATTGACTGCATACGTGGGATTTGAACAAGGTATTTCCCACTTACAAAGGCGACGCTCTTGACCACTAGACCAACAGACTGGCAAGAGTTTCTTACCACAATCATAGCTCAAGAAGTCTTGCATACTGGGGTGAATTTAGTATATCCTCGTTCAAAAACCTGTAAATTTCCCAATTTCTTAGAGTAGTAAAAGAAACCATAACTTCCCTACTTTAGTTACGAGGGTCGTTTGAAAAGTCCGTGCAAAAAAAAAACTACTTAATTTTTTGGGGTAAACCTTTTTTATTTTTCAACATAGTCTCCTTTTAGGCTTATACACTTCGTCCAACGCTGCTCTAGTTTGTTGATCCCTTCCGAATAATAGGATTTGTCCAAGTCTGAAAAATAGCCATTCGTTTCTGCAATCACCTCCTCGTTTCAATAAAATCTTTTTCCCGCCAGCCATTTCTTCATATTGGGGAACAAATAGTAGTCCGAGGGAGCCAAGTCTGGAGAATAGGGGGGATGTGAAACGAGTTGGAACCCTATTTCCATTAATTTTGCGACCACAACTGCTGAGGTGTGAGCTGGTGCGTTGTCGTGATGGAAAAGGTGGGCCAATCGTGGGCGTTTTTCTTGCAGCTCGGTTTTCAAACGGTCCAATAACGATGAATAATATGCACCTGTAATAGTTTTACCCTTTACCAGATAGTCGATGAGGATTATTCCTTGCGAATCCCAAAAGACAGTCGCCATAATCTTTCCGGCCGAAGGAACGGTCTTCGCCTTTTTTGGCGCAGATTCCCCCTTGGTAACCCATTGTTTAGATTGTTCTTTGGTCTCAGGAGTGTAGTGATGTATCCATGTTTCATCCACAGTGACGAAACGACGCTTAAAGTCCTGCGGATTCTTCTGCAACAGCTGCAAACCGTCCTTGCAACACTTCACACGATTTCGTTTTTGGTCAAGCGTGAGCAATCGCGGCACCCATCTTGCGGATAGCTTTGTCATGTCCAAATGTTGATGCAAAATATTATGTACCCGTTCATTCGAGATGCCCACAGCACTAGCAATCTCACGCACCTTCACTCTTCTGTCATCCATCACCATATCATGGATTTTATCAATGATTTCTGGAGTAGTAACCTCAACAGGGCGTCCAGAACGTTCAGCGTCACTTGTGCCCATATGGCCACTCCGAAAATTTTGAAACCACTTATAAACTGTTCTAATCGAAGGTGCAGTGTCACCATAATGTTTATCAAGCTTCTCTTTAGTCTCCTGAGGCGTTTTGCCTTTCATAAAGTAGTGTTTAATCAACACACGAAATTCTTTTTCGTCCATTTTTTGAAAATCACTCGACTTCCTCGATTCAAACGAATGCCAAACACAAAGAAATAGACCGATCTGGCTGAAACTTGGTGTGTGTTCTTCCAAGAGATGCTACTAAGAACTAAACATAACCTCGATACGCGCCAGTGGTACTATCTCTCTGACTTTGCACGGACTTTTCAAACGACCCTCGTATTACTCCAAGTAGACGTGTCCGAAAAACACGAATGCCATCTTTAAATGTTACTCTCTACAGAAGTAATCTGAGCATGCGCACTCTCGGTAAGGGTGTTTAATCAGGCTATAGTTTAATAATGGTTAGTTCGGTCTTGTTTGTATGCTATGCATTGCATACAAATTAACAGTTACCGTTTTACTAAGCCAATTAATTTGCATCACAAATGTAAAACACAACACGCAACATTCTGATGAACAATTCTAATCTGTTTCTAATTGATTTACTAATTTAAAAATAAACCAAAAAAAGAAAAAGAAAAAAAGGAAAAATTTTTACCAAATCATTTCAAGACATATTTTTCTTACTTTCCAAATAATTATTTTCCAATTTTCTTTCTTGTGAACCCACTACTTGGAAAAATTTAAAAATTAGTGATTCTTGGAGTTGTTAAATTTTAACTGGAACCCATTACTTTTATCTAAAATAAAGGTCGTTTAAAAGCAAAACATAAACTTAAGTTAAATCTAAAACTATCCGCTATTAAAATAAACAGGTCGCATTTGATCTGTAGTGAATTTTATATAGGTACTAAAGTAAGTATATTGGAACACTAAAACCACATTTCCCCATTTATGACCAGCTACCGGAAAGATTAAATGAATAACGCTACAAATAATAATAATAATAATAATCAGTAAAGAAACATTTCCGGTACGCTGTATTGAATCCAAAAATTGATTACTTTTTTCAGACTCAGGAGACCTCAGATTAGATATTTCGGGTGAATAAATTGAAAATCGTGTCTTTGCACAATCGAAATGCTTTCCCTTACTAAATAGAGTAAGGCGCTACTGCAGCCGAGCGGTTAAGAAGACTAGACCCGCAATGCTAAGATGTATTGATGGTTTAGTGGATTCGATACCCTTGTGTCTAGGTCTTGGATTTTATTTAATGGTTAATATGAGAAATTTATAGTAAAGCATGTTAGGCGGTTAAGAGACTAGACCCGCAATGCTAAGATGTATTGATGGTTTAGTGGATTCGATACCCTTGTGTCTAGGTCTTGGATTTTATTTAATGGTTAATATGAGAAATTTATAGTAAAGCATGTTAGGCGGTTAAGAGACTAGACCCGCAATGCTAAGATGTATTGTTGGTTTAGTGGGTTCGATTCCCCCCGGTCTTAAGCCTTGGATTTTATTTAATGGTTAATATGAGAAATTTATAGTAAAGCATGTTAGGTGGTTAAGAGACTAGACCCGCAATGCTAAGATGTATTGCAGTTTAGTGGGTTCGATTCCCCCCGGTCATAGGTCTTGGATTTTATTTAATGGTTAATATGAGAAATTTATAGTAAAGTATGTTAGACGGTTAACAGACCTAGACCCGCAATGCTAAGATGTATTGTTGATTTAGTGGGTTCAATTCCCAGTCTTTAGGCCTTGGATTTTATTTAATGGTTAATAAAAGAAATTTACATTAAAGTATGTTTGCTAGTCGCCTCCGTCCTCGACACCTAATTTGTGATAGTTGGACGTAAAACCCGTCTGAAAAAATAGGCAATTACTTTACTTTTACTAAATAGAGTACTAACAACGATTCTATGATAAGAAGTTCAGTATGGTTGGTCCTCTGCGTTTTCCGAATAAAATTATTATAACCAGTGCGCATACTTCTTAAGTTACCATCAGCTTTCTACCAGCTACTTCCAAGGTTAACCATACTTATATGTGTATTGTTTAAAGATTAACATATTAATAAAACACAAAGACTTTTCTGGGTAGATAAACCATTTAGACATAAAGAGACGCGAAGGTCGACCATTTTGTAATAAACATCAAACGTTCTTAAAGCGACACAACATATTAGTAGACGGAGAGGTTGCGAGCAGAGGGAGAGAGTGAGGGAGATAGAAAACGAGGGTTAGGTGGGGACTGGAGTGTGATACGATCCAGCGTACAGGTGGTGGTGTGCTGCTATACGAAGTGTGGTAAATTTGCCCGGTCCCGTTTGAGAAGGTTAGCTAAAGGCGTCTGTCCTAAACCTCCCTCTACCCACGTCACTGTCTGTACTCTGGTGGATCAGTTTACGGTCCATCTATCAAGAAGGCAGCCCCGTAAAGTATTAACACTTCAGCGGACCCTTGTTGTACATGGCTCAGTTACTCATACTGGCAGTTGGCTACATACTCCCGTATGTTTCATTTGATCCAACTACACGCGTATAACCTTCCAATAATAACCTGGAAATACGATCCAAACAAATAACACCTTTTACAGTAAATTGAATAACTTATAATTGGACATATTGGCGGCCGAGGTGGGTATTTTTTTGCTGCCTCCCAAGACTTGTGCTCCTCTCATTTTTGTATTACTTCCACATGTTTCCCAAGGTGAAGAGTTTTACGATCGTGCCTAATTTTCTAAATTTGAGTTTGGGCCGGAAATAATAAGTTTTGTGGTCTCCTAAACAGGAAACAAAAAAATACCGTGTATTTGTATGTTCAGGGATCGGTTCAGGAAGCATCTGCACAAGGTAGGGCTTATTAGCTTGGAACCGTTGTGCAGATTGTGGCTGGATGAGGAGGAAACAGCCTCTCACTGGCTGTTCGATTGCAACGAGTGATAGCGCTATGAAATCTTTAGCTCTTTGAAACCAACGGAGATAGAAGTGCACAAAGAACTAGCAGGGAAAGTCCTCCACCTCTTTAGTAGGGGATGTTTCGTCTACTAGATCCAAAGGGGATAAAGCACAATAAGTCTCTTGTGGCTGCGGTGCCGTGGGGCAATCTAATCGTTAATCGTTAATATAAAGAGATGGCCAAACTTCTGTATATTACAATCGATCTTTTTTTCTGAAAAAATTGGTCGCAATCTACTTATTAAAATCTTGATATTTAATACAAACAAACTTTTATTAATGGGGTATTAATGGAGAAGTAAACTACAGGAAAAATACAGATTTACCTTTTCACTTTAAATGACGTATCATTAATGCTTGTGTCTGCATGTTTCTAACCAAAGGGAATCATAATTTGGGGGGGGGGATATCCGAACAAAGGAATCAGTCAGTACGGGAATCAGTAAGTAGTCTTCTATTACGGGAAAGATCGGTTAAGATCGTCTCCTATCGACTCTTGGTCGAGACTAATCGTTTCACGATCGATTTGTTGGCCATACCTTAAACGATATATATCGATTTAGTGTTAAGGGCCAGAGAGAGAATGCCCTGAGTAACTCACTAGTCATCACCACTGATAATCAAGTCAAACTTAATTTAAAATAGTGAAAAAAAAAACTATAAAAAAATCTGGTAGAGAGAGATTTAGCCCAGTACATTGCGGTCAGCACGCATTCTGGTAGAATCGCAGGAAACTACAGTTTTTCCCTGCTTTTAACCACAAACGTTTGCTCACAACAACAGAAAAAACTAACAAACAAGCGCACTTTTTCAAGATTCAGGGGGTGCTCAAAAAAGATACTTCCGTTGCAAAATTCATGTCGTAAATTTTACTGATGGTAATATTTCCGCTTGCTAGTACAGTAAGAAGAAAAATACTTGAATATATGGTTCGATTGCCACCATATTGGATAATATCGTTGATTTAATCTCATGTTTTGACTGGTTTCGAGCTTTCATCAATAAGAAACTGTGTGTGTGTGTGAGCCGTAAATATAAGTGAAGTCGGAATTCTCTTCATCAAAGGCATTAATCTACTTCTGATGATGCCTGAAATTCCGAAACCCATTAGGTGTTATGGAGCATTAAATTACTCTTTCGTTACCAGGGTAACTTAAATTAAAATAAAAAAATTTAAAATCTGCGCGATTGCATTTACGATAACAATAACAGAAAGAAAATAGGGTTTTTTTACGAAATGATGGATGGGAAAAATGATATAAAGCGAGTAAACGTATCCTCAAAATGGCGTTAAAATAAAATAATTAATGCCAGGCACGCCTAATAAGCGCTCCTATTCCAGCATTTAGTATTGGTGGTCAGACTCGCAAATTACGAGATTCATTTATGTTATAGAGTAAATATAATGAAAATAATAATACTAATAAAATGAATAAAAAAAAATAATAATAAACAGTGCGTTCATGCAAATAAGGAAAAATAATAATAAAAAAAAAAAAATATCCGCCCCCGCCCTCGTTTTGGAAAAAGACCTTCATTTTGCGTTAGACCCCCAACTCTTTAGTAGTTCGGTCCACCACAACTAGAGGCGCGTCTAGGTTTAGGCTCATTAGAGTACGTTCTGTAGTCACATGCTGTCTGTGACTGTGACTGCCTTCCTTCTTATGCGGCCTATGGAAACTCATACTACGTACGTGCTCAGCACATACTAGAGCTTTCCTCTTCCACCCTCCCCCTCTCAATAGAGGACTTTATTCCAGAAAATAAAAGCATTCTCTTAATATTCATTATTAGTTAGCCTTTAATATCCATTTTTTATAGCAATGAGAGAAATTTGTTAGAGACCATGTTAGATTTACGTATTTGACTTCTTTTTTTTTCCACCGGAAATGCATATTTTGTAGTTTCCTCTTATATTTAAACGTAGCTTTTTTAACTTAATTTATATTATTTTAAAAATAATAATAATAGGATAAGTAGCCTTCTTTCAAAAGTAGTTTTTGCATAATAAGTTGTGACTTTAAAAACGATACATTATTTGAAAGAATTAAATCTGCTGATGAATTTTTAAGTTCAAAAAAAAAAAAAAAAAGCGCAAAAAAATTGGTTGAAATCTAATTAAAAAGTCACAAGACTCATTGACTGTCCTAGAAGTCGTGAAATAAAGGCACCTGCGCTACCTATCAACAACTTAGATAACTAACGTTGGGAGTTTCCAATATTTAGACCTTATAATTTATATTTTATTCTCTTCAAATTTAAATCACCCCCACCCCACAGTCTCCTTTGAAATGATTATTTAATAATATTAATTAGCCAATTTTTAAACAAGAAAAAAAATTAACAAATCTCAGAAATAATCTCAATAAAAATGAAAGCCACCTTTTCGTAGAGCGGCGTCATTTTAAATAGAAAGACGAGAAGGGTGCTGTTAGTTACAAACGTTGCCTATAGATATCGCTTGCATTCAGTTTTACAAACTTGGTCCCCTCCCCCTGTTGGACGTCATAGAGCTTACTCAGTAGCAACTACATACATACATTGGGTGTGTTCCACTAAGCGCTCACAACCAACAAAATGTACCTCCAGCCGTTCCACTTGACGACCTCGGCGGTCGTAGTGGTCGTGGCGAAAACGTCACTAATGACGTCATTATTTTCGTTCACGCAAAGCTTACAACGCCCCTCCACCGTTAGAGCTGGGTCGAAGTGGGCGTTCAGAAATTAGGCGCAATTTTTAAAAGCAAAGATGGTGACCGAAAAAATTATATCAGGTAAATGAGAGTATTATCTCATGTAAATAATTGAATGTGTTTCTCGAAAGTCTAAAAAAAAGTAATAAAATGAAAAATTTACTTATCCCTTTACATACTAAATCACTGAATAACACTTTGTTAATACAGCGATAGTTAATAATACGTGGCCCAAGTTTTCGCTTTTCACTATGGCGCTTTTGTAAAATTGCATTCCACTCTTCATCGGAACTAGATGAAGAACTTTCTAAAGCATTATTACGTTGTATTAATAAATATCCTACTGTTGCCACAAAAGACAGTTTAATTTTATTTAAACGTAAATTTTATAAATACTCCACTAAAATGTAATATAAAAATTGAATTATAATATATATATATTTAATATAAGTCAACTTTACCAATAATTAATAAAGTTTATTATAATTGCATATAAACGGGGTTAAAATTAAAAAACAACCTATTCAAGCTTCTGACTTATTTTCGAGGTCGTGTAATGTTTACATGAACGGTTAAGACGTCCCATAGTCCATATTCCACTTCGAGTTTTCGATTGTAACGCTCGCAAGTGCAAGGTGAAACGGGCAAAATCGCCGCGGTCGTGAGCGTGATCGTTGTGAGCGCTTAGTGGAACGCACCCAATATCTATGGTATATATCATAATATATCATGGTACAAACGAAAACAGACTTTTCAGGGTCAAAAATCAACCGAAATCAGCGAAAACTTTATCATCAGCAAAATACAATGTTTTTCCATTTTAAAATAACAATTGATACAAGCAATAATCTATTCTAATTAAATGAATTAATAAGCCAAACATTTATAATAAAAATGCTTGATTTAGTTCTAAGCAAAATTCATGAAAATATTTTTCTAAATTTCCAGAAGGATGAACTACTTAGGTAATTACCCAAAAAACTCTCTTAAAACATTAACATACGAATAAGCTGTGGTCAAAATCTAAAACAGACAAAACAGGAGTATTATTATATTTCAAATTATTAATTTTCACTTTCTCATACTTACGTTGAAAATGGAAATATATCGATTTTTTTTTAAGAATTTCGTGTTTTTTGGGTGTCAATTAAATTTGTTTTTGGCTTATTTCCATCAAAAGCTAACTATAAAATTAAGTTACGGAAGTGCATCGTACGATATTTGAGGGAGCTTCGCGCTGTTCAACGTTTTGAAAAAAGCTAGGGTCGTCTGGGAGTCTAAGAACTGCCTGGAGGGAGGGCTGGCTGCCCTGTGCCTTTTTGGAGGGTTATTTTGTGTCTTCCATGGACACGGAACTCTCTTATGCTTCTATTTAAATTTTAGGGATTATCTACGTATAGTGTGGCCTGTGCCCCACTTCCTGTATATCCCACTTCTTGTAAAGCCTTCGAGACATGTATATAAGCAACTACACATCTTAAGGCACATTATTTGGGCTATATGGAAACTGAGTGAGGATATTCTTGAACAAAGTCTCCAGATTTCTGACTTCGGATATCTGATGACCTGGATCTCTTTATGTTTTTCTTTTTCATTGGTTGAACTGTAAGAGCTCAGAAGCGACTTTGGGCAGAAAAGTGCCATGTTTCTCTCTAAAAATAGAATAACGATAATCTTCGATAGGATTTCGCCAGAGAATACGAGTAAATAAATAGGAGATCCCCAGTTCGAATTCCACGTGCTGTTCACAATTCAAAAATCTTCATAGTATCATCGTCCACGATGTTGGTAATTGGACGTTAAGCCCTGTCTGAAAAACTGGGCAATTAACTTTACTTACCCTTCTTAGAAATTCACATTTTGCACCAAAAAATGCAAACCTTCACAGGGATTTGATAAGACATTGGTATATGCTTTGTTGGGTTAGCAGTGAATTAACCTTCTATAACCTGCAGTAAGAGAAAGCTGAGAAAGTGATTACCGATGAGAATGTCTCCCTTGAGGCGGTCACACCTGTATTAGTTTTCAATAAAAACTTTTTCTTGTTACATTCATTGATTATAATCAGCATTTTCTTAAATTTCAGCGACATGTCTTGCCAATTCATAAATTGTAGACTTTCACAAAATTTTAGCCTCTGCAACAAAATATTTGTTTTGTATTTTTAATCTATGATTATAGATAGGTAATGTAACAAACTCTTATCGATATTCTAGTCTGTAACTCTAGGAATTGTTTACCTCAGTTTCCAATTCTTCACTTAAGTAGCAAAGAAAAAAGATGTTCGTCATTTCCATAGTCAGCAGAGCAATAGTTACCAAGCAGTCTGCTAAACTGCTCTTTAATCCCTGAAAAGAGAAAGAAAAACGATTTTTCCTTTAATTGAACACCTCTATTGCGTCACCAAAGAAAATCTGATCATGAGTGTTTCTTTCTGTTGTTTCCATTTTGGCACTTGGTATTCACAGCCTTTACCGTTTACTACATTTTAGAATTGGAATTGTGACGTCACCGCTTCTCCAGAATCACGCTACTGTTCTGTGAAAGAAAAATTTCAGACCTAAGTGAGGAGCTTATTGAAGATGGGCCTTATGACCGACTGCCTAGGACTATTACTGAAAACTCAAAATAGCCGAGTATTACTTCTTCCAATCTGGAATTCCAGCAACTCACTTGATCTTCCGCGTAGAAATATACAAATAATAAGACCGTACATTACACTGGAGGATACTCCAGAAGAAAGACTGGTTACCTTTTCCCGCAAGAGTGCTACTAATCAACAAAAATCCATTATCTTCCACCGCCATTGCAGTGTAGAGGCCTTGCAGAGCTGCTTCCACTCATTCCGGTTCTCAGCAAGCTCCCTCCTCTTTCTCCAGGGCATCACTCTATCGCTAAAATATCCTCCTCGCAGGTTCCCCTTGAACGACCCCTACGTCAATTCCCTTCCCCTTTTGCTTCATATACTCGTCTGGCCACTCTGATCATTGGAAATCTCAGTAACAAGTAAAAAAACCATCGCAAATGAATAGCACTAATTTAGTCCGTTGCTGGTTCCACACCCAGATTCTTTCGGATAGTGGTATTTCTAATTATTGTGCTGCCTGTTTTTCCAAGCACCTTTGTGAGGTACATTTTTATCTCCATCGCTTGGAGCTGGCCTTTTTTTAGCCTAGCCCTTAGAATCCAAAATTCGCTGATGTTAAAATTGGTAGGAACAAAGTCTTATATAACGCTAGCCTAGTCTTTGAAGATGTTTCTTATTTCTTTCCTAAAAAGGTACTTTCAACAGCATTAACGAATTCTTTCACTTATTTCCTCTTTTATTTTGCCATTTTCATTTTTAAGTACCCTTAATCAAATTATCCTACAAAAACATTTCTTTGAAATTTAGTAGTTTTAGTAAATTGATTACTTGTTTGTTGTTGGAAACTATAATAAAAGTCTTGCTGTACCGACTAAAACAACACACAACTAGCCAATCACTAGGGATTCTGGAGCAGCTAGTTCGTCACGTTTCCCTTAATATCATATCACTGTGAACCAAAACCAAATTTAAAGAAAATTAATATCAAGTATCAGTAATATTGTAAAGTGTTTAGACAAAATTTTGAATCTAGTACCTTGCGTTGTAATGATTAGGAGAAAGCCGTTTACTTCTTAATTTAAATTTATCTTTGTGATCAAAAAATGAAATAAAACTCACCACAATAACCATGAACGATCCAAAGCACAAGACGATGACCGCAACTAAGAATGCTGCACTTAAATCAAATCCATGGATTTTTTGAAGACTGATGAAGAAACTGTTATAATCAAAAAACTATAATTATTAAATAATTCTTCTTTACAATAAGATATACTGTAATGTGAGAATGGTGAGACAATAACTATTATTACCGACTGACTTTAAAGCTTTTGTTCTGTTTCGTGTACCAGAAAAGTTCGCTACCTTGAACTGGAAATTTAGAAAAAAAATTGAAGTTTTACTACGATAAAACTGACCTTTTTTCGGAAACATTCTGAGTAAGTTGATAATGATCAGAACAGCATCAAAAGAACAAATTGCCCATCTGGGCAAAATCAATTTGGACTCGTTAAAAATGGCCTTTTGTAACCAGTCCGTTTGTAAAATGGACTTTGGTAACTATCCAATGATCCGGACGAAAGTTTGGCCTTCTAGAGGTTCACATTCTTGGCTGTTTATTGCCCTAACATTTAAGTGTCTCTCTCAAGGCAACTTTTATTCACTAATAAGAACGATGTCGGATATGGATCTTGTCAGTAACTAGGAAAATATTCAAGGGACGTAACAGTTCGCCGATTTGGAAAGTATTCTTCAAATAAACTGTTCAATAAAGTATTAAATGCAAAAATTAGAAATTTAGGGTTGCAGAAATAATTTTATTATGAAAACCAAAATCTTATTATAAGTTCTTGCGTAGGTCTCAGAAACATTGAAGAAAAAAACAGTCGGTTTTATTATTAACCAAAAATTTTTATTATAATTTTTTCGATAATTTAACGCAACTCTCCCAAAATTACCAAAAAAGTATTGAACTTTTGTGTTTGTAACAGAAGTAAAATTATTTTTTAGCCCTTTTGCCTATGTTTGAGAACATCTAAAGCTCTTAACATTTGATTTTTCTTAGAAATCACTCGGAAAACGACTTATTTCCCGATATTAAGAAAAATACTAGCTTTACTGCCTTGGCAATATTTTTAGTAGAAAGGGGATGAAAAAATACATAAAACTGATCTGTCACGTGCTCTTCTTTCTCTTTGATAACCAGTAAATATAAATAGATAAATAAATAGCAGATTTTGAAATGGCCTAGCACATTTACTTTGTTAGATATCGAACTGCGGTTTTCGGTTTCTTTCACAACTTTTATACACTTTAAAACTGTCTGTATGAAAAAGGGGATCATCTGCGGACCCATACTTTTAGACGCGCGGAAGCGAGCTGGAATCTAAAATTACAAGTCACACATTCTGAAACTAGAGATGACGGGCAACAAACTTTTTCCTCTACCATTTTTTTTTTGCACAGATCAGCCGTTTAATCATGAATGGCATTTTAGCCGACTTAAAATGAAGACCCTGTATAATCGTAAACATGCTGTTCACAATCAAGTGGAATAGTTCATGGAAATTATTGAAGTAATCGTGGACGGTCAATTTAGCGACTTAATTAGTTTCGAGTTTTATCTTTTGGCTATGGAGTGTCAAAAGATTGAGATCTATAGTCAATTGTTCGTAAGGAGTGTCTTTTGTATTCTCCAGTTTAGTCTGTAAATGTATCAGCCCAAAAATTTGTGTTGGACTGCTTCTATGTGGTCGATGTAAGAAAATTAGAAGCGAACATTTAGGGTTTTATTTATGTACTGTTGGAGTAAAAAAAAAAACAGAAGCTGAGAAGGTATTAAAATTATGTGAATTACACAAATTAAGGGTACTTTAACATTACTTTCATAAAAATTGTGAGTGGTTGGTAGTAATCTCATTCACCAGAAAGTGGAAGGCTTATTGAAGACTTAAGTAGGAACATTAAGAACAAATTAATGTAATCGTCTGTTTTATTCCAGGAAAGGGCTTAACGTCCAACTCTACCAGTCAGGGGTCTTGGGGAAAGATAGTAATAGAATATTTTGTACTTACTCTACAAGCTGTTGATGATGTTTGATGTTATTTTTCAAACAAAGTATACTGCACTCATGGAATTTCTTGTTATACAATTCTTTATTACCGTTTTTCTCAGTCTCAATGTTCTGCTTACATAAGAAATGTACTCTTGTTTCCATCCTTTCTATTGAATAGGCCAACACTCGAAATTCTGCCACCATACAACCAATAAATCTAATAAAAACAGTTGCCTGTGCATTTAAAACTGCTACTGCCGAAGCTATTATGACGAGTTGATGTGCTACTGCAAAAATTAGATACATCGGATTGTTTAAATCCATCGGATAGTAGACCTTTAACAGAAAATATGGATGAGCTTCTTTTGTTAAATCATATTCTTGATGTTGAAAAAAAAACATCAATGCAATACGTATTATAAATAAAAAGCATATGGATCCTGTAATTATCACGCAAAATTTCCAAAATTTTTCATACCAATCCAAAGTATTTTTTTTTATTTCCCTCTCTTCGGACAAATCTTCATTTGGATAATCGTAAAAGTCTTTACCAATATAAAGCATCATATTCTCCATACTATCCCGTTTCACAATGTAATTTAAAGTTTGCACCCAAAGTACAGTTGCACCAAATATTAAATGTAGAAATTCTAAAGCGGTGCTAGTATCATTGTAAATATAAACCGTTTTTATGGCCAAAGTCCACATTATGACCAGACTTATTATATGTACAACTTGTTGAATACAAAATAAAAATTTCTCTTTGGTAGAAGAGATAATATCCAAGGAGTACACAGTTGCTGATCTCAGCATCCATCCGCCAACTTTATCGTAACCTTTGCGTAAATAAGACCGATCGTTCTCTGGAGGTGCCATACTGTTTGCTAGTATCGATGTGTAATTTTACTTTACTAATGTAGCCCGAACTTCTAAAATAATATCGATTTCTTTATTAACTATTAAAACATTTAATAATTAAAGTAATTGCACCTATGCAAAGTAGCCACTAATTACGGAGATGACGACGTAAAGAAACTATTAATTAAATTTACAAAAGAAAAGCTGAACAATAATAAATTAGAGTAATTTCTGATAGTGCTCCAGCTCTAACCTATGCATTTTTTATATAGAACTAATAAGTTACTATGCAATATACATATATTGGATTTAACTGATATTCTTTTGGTATAACATTAACATTTTTCTCAGTACAAATTATAGAATATTCTTATTGCCAACCGAGGTCACGATCATTTTATGAATTCTTTTTCTATTATTTATTCAAAGTAAAGTTTTATGCATAATTAAAACGTAAGTTTTATTTGAAATGGCATCATCCAGTTTATAATGTCGGATGAAATTTTTCAAGACTTCCCTTTCTTTTAAAAAACAAAAAATTAATACATAGAAATCACAGAAGGAAGGACTCTAAGCTCCACGCATTCAAAGCTCCTTTGGGCCCATATAGTAAAATATCCAAAGAAGAACATCCAGTCCCAGACTTCAGCTATTAAAAATTGAACTGCTGAACCAGCAATTCCCACATGCTGGAAATCTGGAGATTACTCCAGAAAAACAAATATTCTTAGAACCTCCAGTTGCTTTGTCAACAAGTATTAGAGGGCGACGGAAACTTATCTAAAGTTTAATACTCCACAGCAATATTCTCCACATCAACCTTGCCTTGCTTAATTGATGGTTGCTACAGTCTGGGTATGGAGATTTCACAAAAAGGCTTTTGTCGAGGTAGAGTCCAAAATATCGTACTTTATGATGAGATAGAAATTTTTTTTAAAAAAAAAGATGTCCCTTTATCGTCAAAAGTGTTTAACTCTGTCAGTAGAGCGATTATGAACTATGCTGCGCAAGTGTGGGGTTTTTTGCGTATAGAGGCAACAGAAAAATTGTTTACCTTTTTTATAAAAAGGCTCTTCTCACTTTATAGGTCAACACCAAATTTTGTAATATATTTGAAGACTGGAATTGACCCGCCCTTCATATCTACTCTCCAACTGCATTTGAAATATATTCAAAAAGTGTTGCTTCTGCCTAATAATACGAGGGGGTACACAAAAAAAACCGGAATTATTTTTTAAAAGCTATTTATTTACAAATTTTTACAGAACAACCTTATCCCCTTCAAAATACTCTCCATTACAACTAATACATTTGTCCCACCGGTGCATCCACTGTTCGAAACATTTTTTGTAGTCATCTTTAGAAATGGCTGACAGCTCCTTCTTCGTTTTTTTCTTGACCTCTTCAATGTTGTCAAATCGGTGACCTTTCATGCCCTTTTTCATGCGTGGAAATAAGAAAAAGTCGCACGGAGCCAGGTCAGGCGTGTAAGGTGCGTGGGGCAGCGGAACCATGCCATTTTTAGCCAAAAACTGTGTAACAGAGATGGCTGTGTGTGCAGGTGCATTGTCGTGGTGGAAGAACCAGTCTCCTGTTTACCACAAATCGGGTCTTTTTTGGCGAACACTATTGCGCAATCTTTTCAAAACTTCAAAGTCGACGGTCTGTGAACACCAGCTCTCGAATTTTTTCAACATTTTCGTCGATTCGGGCAGTTGATGGACATCCAGAACGAGGTTTGTCATCAATCGACATGTCGCCATTTTTAAACCGAGTAAACCACTCGTATACTTGAGTTTTTCCCATAGCGTCATCTTTGTAAGCTGTTTTCAACATTAAAACACTTTCAGCAGCATTTTTGCCGAGTAGAAAACAAAATTTCAGAGCTGCACGTTGTTCACTTAAACTTGCCATCATAAAAAACGAAAAAAGAACAAAACAGCGCTGGTAAAAACAATCTCTGCAGATGAACAGAACAAGCCAGGCAGACAACACAGGCAGGACTGAACTGGCAAGGAATTGCGCTACACACGTCTAGCGGCAGAAATGCGTACTACATAAGCTCCATGCGCGGCAACGCAATTCCGGTTATTTTTGGGTACCCCCTCGTAGAATCCCAAAAATTTTGGCAAGGGAAATAATCAGTAAAAAACTATTTTGGTATAAGGAATTTCAAGCAATTTGTGAAAAGTGTAGCTGGGAAAACAGTTACTATTTCATTAATGAGACTAAACAATGTTTTGAAGGTTTACTGGGGAATATTAGAAATGATTTTAAGAACAATTTAATCGTAAAAGCTCAAAACTCCCAGTATCACCGTTTGTATAGTGAGTTAAATTTAAGTTTAGGTAATAATCATTATATTTCTGACGATGTTAATTTCAATTTTATGAAAACAATAATAAAGTTAAGAGGTCAATTGTTAAATTTAAATTACAATATAACACGGAGAGAGGAGATTCAGTTATGTACAATGTGTAATTGTAAGGCCATAGAAAATACTTTCCACTATTTAGCAGTATGCCCGGTGTTGGGTGAGTTCAGGGTAAGGTGGTTCGGTAAGAAATATTTGTCTAAAGAAGAATGTATCAGCTATTTGAATGGTCAGAACTGGGCAGCTTTATATAATTACCACGTTAATGCTTGGAAATACAGGAGTTTTTTAATTGAAAATTATAATACTTAATTACCATTAAAATAACTAAAAATATAATATAATTTTATTTGTTTTATATATTTTAAAGAATCTGGAAGTATTACTGCTTATTTTCTATTTAGTTTTGGTTTTATTTTTCTGTTTATATCAAGAGTTATTATTATTTTGTTATAAATATATACATATATGTATGAAAATTAAAGAACTATTACGACGCAACTCAGCAGATGGACTATTGTCCATGCTTTGTATGAATCCGTTTATTTGTAAATAGTAGCTTTTGTAATTGATCAATAATAAATACATTATTATTATTATTATTATGAGATAGGAATGTAGTTCAGATAGACTGGAGAGTATACTTAATGATTTAGCCTCGTTAACCTTTATTCTCCATAAAGCGAAACCAGGGTTCGAAGATTTGTAGTTGGAGTGTGGATGGATAGCATTGCATTTGTGAATTGCACTTTTTGACGATCAACCCTTATACAACTGTCTAACCGGACAGTTTTAATATGGGCCGTTTAAAGTCCAACATAAAGTTTTGTTAAATCTAAAATTATCGGCTATTAAAATAAACAAGTCGCATTGTCTGTAGTGAATTTTATAAAGGTACTAAAGTAGATTTTTTTTTTTTTTTTTTTTTTAGATTTTACACGGCGGGACGGGACCCATACCCCACGGCACTGCAACCACCAAGAGGCTTATTGTGCCTTCCCAAGGTACGAAAGTAAGTAAGTATAATGGAAAGTGTTTTAGTGAAAACCACATTTTCCCATTTATTATCGGCTACCGGAGAGATTAAATAAATACCGCTACAAATAATAGTAATAATAAGCAGTAAAGAGACATTTCCAGTTCGCTGTTTTGGTCCAAAAACTGATTACTTTTTCAGACTCAGGGGACCTCAGATTAGATATTTCGAGTGAAAAACTTAAAAAATCGTGTCTTTGAACGATCAAAATGCCTTCCCTTTCTAAATAGAGTACTAACAACGGTTCTATGATAAGAAGTTTTTATTTGTTTATTTATTTACAATGCGGGCCATCACCCAGTTACAATGAAATATAATTTAAGTAACATTTAATAATTACATAACATACAATAACTTATAGAATATACATTTTCATAGAATGTACATATATTGAAATAGAAATAAAATATGGACATACTTTACTTAATAGATATGCTTTAAATATATACTATAAAATATACTCGTACTTTAAAAATAGATATACTTTAGTTAATAAATTTTAATGGTATCACAATCAATTTGTTCGTAGTTTTCCTTAGTACCAATCATTTTAAAATCAATTATTTAAAAAACGTTTCAATTCGATCATGTTGGTGTTAAATAAATAAAAAACAGTGGGTAGAAGATTAACTTGATCCGCAACTTTTGGAAAATAACTGAACTTCACGATAATTAGTACCATGGCATACTTTAGAAAACACTTGTTTTTGTCTAGTACTGTATGTTGGCACATGAAAATTCAACAATGATAACAGTTCAGGGCAGTTAATATTATTATTTAGTATTTTGTAAATAAAAATTAAGTCTGTGGCTTGTCTAAGAAACTGTTAAGTATTCAAACCAGTAAATTCCATTATGTCATCGTATGGTACTTCAGTCATGGCTTTTATCTCTCTAACCAGAGCAATCTTAGGAATCTTCTTTGAAGTGATTTAAACTTGTTGACATAAGTTTTCTGATGAGGAGACTATAAAACAGAACAGTACTCAAGAATAGGTCGTACCATTACTTTGTAAAGGAGAATCTATGGTTCTTTAAAGTTTTGAGTAGATCTTGATATAAAGCCAAGTATTTTATTTGCCTTTGTGACTATAAGAGTTCATGAGGAGGTTTAATGAAAGGTTAGAACGTAACACCAAGGTCCTTCACTACATTAGATCTACTTAGTGTTGTAGCATGAAGAGAATAATCGAAGCTTCTACACGTCCGACTACGATGATAGGATACTACCTTACATTTAGAGATGTTTAGGCTCATATTATTTTCAAGTCACCAATCATTCAGGCTATGAAGAGAGTTTTGGAGGAGGAGAAAGTCATCCGCAGAGTTAATGGCAGTATAAATCTTTAAGTCGTCCGCAAAAAGCAGAAAGTTTACTGAATTGAGAACGTTGTTGAAAATTTTGAATAAAAAAGGGCCAAGAATAGAGCCTTGTGGTACACCAGATGATGCAAGAAATGTTTGACATTTGTGATTTGTACGTATTTAACAGATTGATGTCTTATTTACGGTGAGGTAGGAATAAAATCAGTCAAGTTGTGATCCATGAATCCCATAATGGGGATAGTTTCTGAATTAGTTTGGAACGATTGACACGATCGAAAGCTTTGGCGAAATCGAGATATACAGCATCGACCTGTTTGGCAGTAACTAAGGCTCTCCTTAGATAGTCCTCAAATAGTAAGAAATTAGTGAGCGTCGATCTACCAGAATGGCTATTCACTAAGGATGACATAGTTGAGTAAAGTCCGAAGAATGTCAATTACAGAACTTTTCAGAAAATTTTCGCAATTGCTGATTGAATGTAAATTGGTCTATATAAATTTGTAACATCCCTCTTATCTCCAGATTTGTAAACCGGAACTACAAAACTCGTTTTTAGCATGTCCGGAAAGATCCCATGTCCTAAAGGATTTGTTAAATAATGAAGCCAGAATCGGAGCCAAGGCAAGATGACAATTTTTTAGTACTGCAGATGGTATTCCATCAGGTCCTGTACCTTTTCTGATGTTCACATTAGACAGTTGTCTTAGTACATCTTCTGTGCTGATTTCTATCATTGAGATGTTCACTGATTTCAAAGATATCACATCTTTATTGGTCGCGGTATCTGGAACAGACTTACTATATACACTTGAGAAATTCTCGGCAAACAGGTTAACTCGAAGAATAAAAGTAATTGAAGTGGATCAGCATCTGGAATGGCATTATTGTTTTTTTGCCAGTCGATGTAGTTCCAGAAATCCTTTATATCACAACTTTCATTTATTGCTTATTCTACATCATGTATACAGAATGCATAATCCCGTTTAGTTAACTTTTTTATTTTAGCTCATAGTCCTTACGAAGTAGAGAGATTCTATATTGTAGATACGATATGTTGCTTTCTTTTTCTTAGTTTAGTTTATGGTTCGTCCCCTCGGTTTCCAGTAAAAAAAATTACTATAACCAGTGTGAATACATTTTTAAGTTACAATCAGCTTTCTACCAGATAGTTAACAAGATCAACAAACTTATGAATGTATTGTTCAAACATTACCGTATAAATAAAACACAAAGATAAACCATTGAAACATAAAAAGACGAAGGTCGTCCATTTTATAATAACATCAAACGTTCTTAAAGAGACACAACAGATGACGGAGAGGCATCGCAAAAAATAATAATAATAAAAATGACTTTACAGGGTCAAAATCAACCAAAACTTCATTATCCGCAAAATACAATGTTTTTCCATTTTAAAATAACAATTGATACAAGCAATAATCTATTCTAATTAAATGAATTAATAAGCCAAACATTTATAATAAAAATGCACATTTAGTTCTAAGCAAAATTCATGAAAATATTTTTCTAAATTTCCAGAAGGATGAACTACTTAGGTAATTACCCAAAAAACTCTCTTAAAACATTAACATACGAATAAGCTGTGGTCAAAATCTAAAACAGACAAAAGAGGAGAATTACTATATTTCAAATTATTAATTTTCACTTTCTCATACTTACGTTAAAAAAGGAAATATATCGATTTTTTTTTTTGAGGATTTCGTGTTTTTTGGGTGTCAATTAAATTTGTTTTTGGATTTCCATCAAAAGCTAACCATAAAATTAAGTTACGGAAGTGTGTCATATGACACTTGAGGATAGCTTCGCATAATGCAAACGTTTTGAAAAAGTTCCTGGAAAAATGCCTGGAGGAAAAGCTGTCCAGTGCCTTTTTTAGGCGGTTATTTTGGGTCTTCCATGGATATGGAACTCTCTTATACTTCTGCTTAAATTTTATGTGTCATTTATGTGTAGCGTGGACAGCTCGCGTATCCCCCCCCCTTCTTTTAGAGTCTTTGAGACAGGCCTTTGAGATCTATACATCTTAAGGCACATTATTTGGGCTATGAGGAAACTGAGTGAGGATGTTCTTGTACAAGTCTCCAGATTTCTGATTTCGGATATCTGATGACCTGGATCACTTTGTTTGTTTTTTTCCATTGCTTGAGTTGTAAGAGCTTTGAAGCGACATTGGACAGAGAAGTGCCATGTTTCTCTTTAATAAAGAATCTTCGCTACAATTTCACCGGAATAGCTAGAACAGGAAATAGGACTGTATTTTAGTTTTATCTGTTTTCTTTCAACATCACTTTCTAAATGAAAGGCTGAAATATTTACTTAAAATATTTTCAAGTAGAAGATCAATCACCAGTTCGAATTCCACGTGCAACTACCATTTTATTTGAGAAAAAATATTCACAGTGACGTCGTCGACGATGTTGGTAGTTGGACGTTGAAGCCCTGCCTGAAAAACTAGGCAATTAACTTTACTTACTCTCCTTAAAAGTCACAAGTAGATTATTTTGCACCAAGGAATAGCAAACCTTCATAGGGTTTTGATAAGACACTGGTATAGGGATTATTGGGTTAGCAGTGAATTAACCTTCTATAACCTGCAGTAAGAGAAAGTTGAGAAAGTGATTACCGATGAGAATGTCTCCCTTGAGGCGGTCACACCTGTATTAGTTTTCAATAAAAACTTTTTCTTGTTACATTCATTGATTATAATCAGCATTTTCTTAAATTTCAGCGACATGTCTCGCCAATTCATAAATTGTATACTGTTACAAAATTTTAGCCTCTGCAACAAAATATTTGTTTTGTATTTTTTAATTTATGATGATAGATAGGTAATGGTAACAAAATCAAAAATCGATATTTTTAACGATAACTCTAGGAATTGTTTTACCTCAGTTTCCAATTCTTCACTTAAGTAGCAAAAAAAATAAATGTTCAACAAATCCGTGCTCAGAATAGCAATAGTTACTAAGTTGTCTGCAAAATTACTCTTGAATCCCTGTAAACAGAAAAGAAAAATGGTTTTATCCTTTAATTGAACATCTCTATTGCGTCACCAAAGAAAATCTGACCACAAATGTTTCTTGACATTGATTACTTCTTGACGCTTGGAATTTATACTCCTAAAAAAAAATTATTTTCCTATGGACCGCTTGCTATATATTATAGAACTGGAATTGTGAAGTCACAACTTCTCCAGAATCACACTAAAGTGACTGTTCTGTGTAAGTAAACTTTCAGACCTAAGTGATGAGCTTAATGAAGATGCACCTTTAGCCTTGCCCTTGGAATACAAAATTCGCTGAAGTTAAAATTGGTAGGAACAAAGTCTTATATAACGCTAGCCTAGTCTTTGAAGTTGTTTCTTATTTCTTTCCTAAAAAGGTACTTTCAACAGCATCAACGAATTCTTTCACTTATTTCCTCTTCTATTTTGCCATTTTCATTTTTAAGTGCCCTTAATCAAATTATCCTATAAAAACGTTTCTTTGAAATTTAGTAGTTTTAGTAAATTGATTAATTTATTGATTACTTGTTTTTATGTTGAAAACAATAATAAAAGAATTCTTTCGGCATACTTAGTCTTGCTATACTGACTAATAACAACACACAACTAGCCAATCACTAGGGATTCCGGAGTAGCTAGTTCGTCACGTTTCCCTTAATATCATATCACTGTGAACCAAAACCAAATTTAAAGAAAATTAATATCAAGTATCAGTAATATTGGAAAGTGTTTAGACAAAATTTTGAATCTAGTACCTTGCGTTGTATTTTGATTAGGAGAAAGCCGTATGTGCATTTACTTCTTGATTTAAATTTATCTTTGTGATCAAAAAATAAAATAAAACTCACCACAAGAAGCGAGAACGCTCCAAAGCACAAGACGATGATAAAAACTAAAAATGCTGCGCTCAAATCAAATCCATGGATATTTTGAAGACTGATAAAGAAACTGTTATAATCAAAAAACTATAATTATTAAATACTTCTTCTTTATAAGATGTATACAATAAGACACTTTATTGTGAGAATGGTGAGGCTGTACTGTATTATCGATTGACTTTTTTTATTTTATTTCGTGTACCAGTAAAGTTGGCTATCTTTAACAAAGATGTGACATTTAGAAAAAAAGGAAATCTACGATGAAACTGCCCTTTTTCGGAAACATTCTGGGCAAGTCAATTTATTCTAGTCAAGTATTTTGACTTGAAGAAGTTTCATCGCAGACTTCCTTTCATCTAAATGTCCTCTCTAGCGAGGTAGCGAGAAATTTCTTGGTCCACGAAATAGAACAAAAAATTTTTAAAGTCAGTCGGTAATTATTAAAACAACATCAAAAGACCCAATTGTCCATATGGACTTGGGAGGTTCCTTTAACCCTCAAACCACAAGATGCGGGTCGGATTCGACCCGAGGCGAAAATATATTTCCATTGTTCCCCCCACAATTAACTCTTAGCGATTAGACTCGGTATACCCTTTCTGTGAGTCCTTAGGAAGAGCCCACACTGTTTCCGCCGATTCGGTAAGTGTCACTCCGCTCTCTAGGTTCTTATTTTTGTCAGTAAGTCAGATTCTAGGTCGGATCCGACCCGACTTTGGTATTAACGTTATACGTTTTGTCCTGTACAAGTGGAACAAAAATGAAGAAAGTTACTCTGGAGATGCACGTTCGACGTTTCTCAAGAATCTTGCATTTTCCTTGACGCAACTCTTGTAGGATAACCTCTTGTAAACTGAAAAACGAGCGTTTTCCAAAGGAATTACTCCTTACGACTGGAAAATATGTCCTACTTGTTCCCATTGATAATGGCGATCAAATGATTTTTTTTTCCATAATGATGCGATAATTTTGTTACCACACAACTATTTTACTTTAATTTTCATTCAAGCTTTTTGTTAACTGTTTTACAAGGTTCCTTTTTCAAGTTCATTTCTTCATGTATTAGTCTATTCTAAAGTAATTGTGCCATAAAATTATACAATTTATTAAAAAATTTATACATTTTATGTAGAAATAAATTTTGTGTTATATTGGAGTTTTTCACTGTAAGTAAGAAAATACGAGTATAGTATCGGGTCGGATCCGACCCTAACTTAGTGTTCGTGTCAGGAAAATTCATCTTGTGGTTTGAGGGTTAAATAAATTAGGACTGGTTAAAATAGCCTTTTGAAAACCGTCCATTTGTAAAATGGACTTGGTAACCGGTCATCCAATGATCTGGTCCGAAAGTGTGGCCTTCTCGAGGTTGAACATTCATGGCTGTTTATTGCTCTAACGTTTAAGTTTTACTGACTCTCAAGGCAACTTTTATTTACTAATAAGCACGGTGTCGGACATGGCTCTTGTCAGTAAACTAAGAAAATATTCATGGGGTGTAACAGTTCGTCGATTTGGTAACTTCTTCAAATATACTGTTGAAACCTTTTAATTAAAACTGTCCGGTAGTTGTACTCGTATAAGGGTTGATCATCAAAAACTGCACGAAAAAGCGTAACGTTGTAAAACACCCGACTTTAACAATTTTTTTCTCTTTTTCTATAAAAGATAAAATTCCCAAATTTTCTTTATAATATAGGGCAAATCCTCCTTTATAACTGTAATTTTTTTGCAACAACCTAGATTTGATAGATAAATAAAAAGTATTAAACGCACTAATTAGAAATTTAGGGTTGCGAAAACATTTTTATTATTACGTAAGAGTACCCTAAACCTTTCATCCTGCCAAATTTTATCAAAATCGGGTTTAACATTTACAGAGTTATTACTTATTAGTAATAAATAATAATTTTGAGAAGGGCCTTTACATATAACTCCTCCCCCCATTTGATGTAAAGCGTCGAGACCCCCAAAAGGCACATCTACATAAAATTCCGAATCGTATGACTCCTCATTCTCAAAAATCGGTCGGAGCGTTTAGGCGCTACGCAGTTTACAAAAAAGGTAACAACAACAACAAGAACAACAATTTCTGAAAATGCCGTTTTTGCTCATTTTCGGCAACTTTTTTCTCAAAATCTACTTAATCTGGGTTGTTGCAAAAAATTACAGTTATAAAGGAGGGTTTGCCCTATATTATAAAGAAAATTTGGGAATTTTATCTTTTATAGAAAAAGAGAAAAAAATTGTCAAAGTTGGGTATTTTTCAACGTTACAGCTTTTTCGTGCAGTTTTTGACGATCAACCCTTATACAACTGTCCTACCGGACAGTTTTAATGAAAAACAAAGATGTTATTACAAGTTCTTGCGTATGTCTGAGAAACATTGATAATACAGAAAAATGAAGACAAAAACAGTCGTTGGTTTTATTATTAACCAAATATTTTATTAATAATTTTTTCAGTAATAGCAACTCTCCAAAAATACCAAAAAAGTATTAAACCTTCTTGTTTGTAACAGAAGAAAAATTATTTTTTAGAACTTTTGTCTATGCTTGTGAACATCTAAAGCTCTTAATACTTGATTACCGCTTAGAAAATCACTCGGAAAACTACTTATTTCCCGATATTAAGAAAAATACTAGCTTTACTGCCTTGGCAATATTTTTAGAAGAAAGGGGATGAAAAAATACATAAAAATGACCTATCGCGTGCTCTCCTTTCTCTTTAATAACAAGTTAAAAAATTTGAAATATGATTAATAAACTCGTATTAATTTGAAGATATCGAACTGCGGTTTCCGGTTTCTTTCATAACTTTTTAAACTCTTTAAAACTGTGTATATAAAAATGGGGATCATCTGCGAATCCATACTTTTAGAGGCGCGTACGCGGGCAGAAATCTAAAATCACAAGTCACACATTCTGAAACTAGTGGTGTCTGACAACAAATTTTTCCCTCTACCATTTTCTGCTCAGATCAGCCGTTTATAATCATGAAATACATTTGAGCTCTGTATAATCCTGAACATGCTGTTCACAATCAAGTAGAATAGTTCATGGAAATTATTAAAGTAATCGTGGGCAGTCTATTTAGCGACTTAATTAGCTTCGAGTTTTATCTTTTGGCTATAGAGTGTCAAAAGATTGAGATCTATAGTCAATTGTTCGTAAGAAGTGTCTTTTGTATTGTCCAGTTTGGTCTCTAAATGAATCAGTCCAAAAATTTATGTTGGACTGCTTCTATATGGTCGATGTAAGAAACTTAGAAAGGAACATTTAGGGTTTTATTTATGTACTGTTAAAGTAAAAAAAAAAAGAAAAAGAAGCTGAGAAGGTATTAAAATTATGTAAATTACGCAAATTAGGTGCACTTTTTACATTACTTTCATAAAAAATTGTGAGTGGTTGCCAGTAAACTCATTCACTAGAAAGTGGAAGGCTTATTGAAGACTAAAGTAGGAACATTAAGAGCAAATTAATGTAATCGTCTGTTTGATTCCAGGGGAGGGCTTAACGTCCAACTCTACCAGTCAAGGGTCTTGGGGAATGATAGTAATAGAATATTTTGTACTTACTCTACAAGCTGTTGATGATGTTTGATGTTATTTTTCAAACAAAGTATACTGTACTCATGGAATTTCTTGTCGTACAATTCTTTATTACCGATTTTTCCGTTCTCAATTTTCTGCTTACATAACAAATGTATTCGAGATTCCATCCTTTCTATTGAATGGGCCAACACTCGAAATTCTGCCACCATACAACCAATAAATCTAATAAAAACAGTTGCCTGTGCATTTAAGACTGCTACTGCCGAAGCTAGTGTGACGAGTTGATGTGCTACTGCAAAAATTAGATAATTTGGATTGTTTAAATTCATCGGATAATAGACCTTGTACACAAGATATGGATGAGCTTCTTTTGTTAAATCATATTCTTGATGTTGAAAAATAAACATCAATGCAACACGTAATATATATAAAAAGCATATGGATCCTGTAATTATCACGCAAAATTTCCAAAATTTTTCATACCAATCCAAAGTATTTTTTTTTATTTCCCTCTCTTCGGACAAAATATCTTCATTTGGATAATCGTAAAAGTCTTTACCAATATAAAGCATCATACTCTCCATGCTATCCCGTTTCACAATATAATTTAAAGTTTGCACCCAAAGTACAGTTGCACCAAATATTAAATGTAGAAATTCTAAAGCGGCGCTAGTATCATTGTAAATATAAATGGTTTTTATGGCCAAAGTCCACATTATGACCAGACTTATTATATGAACAGCTTGTTGAAAACAAAATAAAAATTTCTCTTTGGTAGAAGAGATAATATCCAGCGAATACACAGTTCCGAATCTCAGTACCCATCCGCCAACTTTAACATAACCTTTGCGTAAATAAGACCGATTGTTCTCTGGAGGTGCCATGCTGTTTGCTAGTACCGATGGGTAATTTTACTTTAGTAATATAGCCCAAACATCTATAATAATATCGATTTCTTATAAATTATTAAAACATTCATTATTACCAAAGAAAACCAGAGCAAAAACGAATTACATTAATTTCTGATATTACTCCAGCTCTTACCTATACATTTTTTATTGCGAACTAAAAAATTACTAGTAAAAAAAACTAGCAATATGCTAGTTTTAAACGATATTTTTTTGGTAAAACATTATCAATTTACTCATTTCAAATTATAGAATATTCTTTTTTCCAATCCCGCCGTCACGTTCATTTTGTGCAGTCTTTTTCTAATTATAATTTATTCAAAGTTTTATGCGTAATTAGAATGTAAGTTCTATTTGAAATTGCATCATCCAGTTATAAAGTTGGATGAAATTTTTTTAAGACTTCCCTTTCTCTTAAAAAAAAAAAAAATTAAAAAATATTACATCGAAATCAGAGATGTGAGGATATTAAGTTCAACGCATTCAAAACCCCTTTGGGCCCGTATAGTTAAAATATCCAAAGAAGAACATCCAGTCCCAGACTTCAGCTACTGAAAATTTACAGCTGAACCAGCATTTCCCAAATGGTGGGAATCTGGAGATTACTCCTGAAAAACAAAAACATTCTTAGAACCTCCAGTTGCTTTGTTAACAAGTATTAATGTGTGACGGTAACAAAAAGTCCTCACGAAGTAGAGAGTTTCTATATTCTTGATATTTTCCTTTCTTTTTTCTTAGTTTAGTTTATGGTTGGTCCCCTCGGTTTCCAGTAAAAAAATTACTGTAACCAGTGCGAATACATTTTTAAGTTACCATCAGCTTTCTACCAGATAATTAACAAGATTAACCAAATGAATGTATTGTTTAAACATTAACGTATTAATAAAACACAAATAGTAGATAAACATAAAAAGACGAAGGTCGTCCATTTTTTAATAACATCAAACGTTCTTAAAGAGACACGAAAGATGACGGAGTGGCATCGCAAAAAATAATAATAATAATAAAATGACTTTACAGGGTCAAAATCAACCAAGATTAGCCAAAACTTTATCATCTGCAAAATACAATGTTTTTCCATTTTAAAATAACAATTGATACAAGCAATAATCTATTCTAATTAAATGAATTAATAAGCCAAACATTTATAATAAAAATGCACATTTAGTTCTAAGCAAAATTCATGAAAATATTTTTCTAAATTTCCAGAAGGATGAACTACTTAGGTAATTACCCAAAAAACTCTCTTAAAACATTAACATACGAATAAGCTGTGGTCAAAATCTAAAACAGACAAAACAGGAGTATTATTATATTTCAAATTATTAATTTTCACTTTCTCATACTTACGTTAAAAATGGAAATATATCGATTTCTTTTTTAAGAATTTCGTGTTTTTTGGGTGTCAATAAAATTTGTTTTTAGCTTATTTCCATCAAAAGCTAACTATAAAATTAAGTTACGGAAGTGCATCGTACGATATTTGAGGGAGCTTCGCGCTGTTCGACGTTTTGAAAAAAGCTAGGGTCGTCTGGGAGTCTAAGAACTGCCTGGAGGGAGGGCTGGCTGTCCTGTGCCTTTTTGGAGGGTTATTTTGTGTCTTCCATGGACACGGAATTCTCTTATGCTTCTATTTAAATTTTAGGAATTATCTACGTATAGCTTGGTCTGTGCCCACCTATCCCCTTCTTGTAAAGCCTTCGAGACATGTATATAAGCAACCATACATCTTAAGGCACATTATCTGGGCTATGTGGAAACTGAGTGAGGATATTATTGTACAAGTCTCCAGATTTCTGACACCGGATATCTGATGACCTGGATCTCTATAAGCTTTATTTTTTCTTTTTCATTGGTTGAGCTGTAAGAGCTCAGAAGCGACTTTGGGCAGAAAAGTGCCATGTTTCTCTCTAAAAATAGAACAACGATAATCTTCGATAGGATTTCGCCAGAGAATACGAGTAAATAAATAGGAGATCCCCAGTTCGAATTCCACGTGCTGTTCACAATTCAAAAATCTTCATAGTATCATCGTCCACGATGTTGGTAATTGGACGTTAAGCCCTGTCTGAAAAACTAGGCAATTAACTTTACTTACTTTTTCTTAAAATTCATACGTAGATTATTTTGCACCAAGGAATAGCAAACCTTCAAAGAGATTTGATACGCATTGGTATATGCTTTGTTGGGTTAGCAATGAATTAACCTTCTATAACCTGCAGTAAGAGAAAGCTGAGAAAGTGATTACCGATGAGAATGTCTCCCTTGAGGCGGTCACACCTGTATTAGTTTTCAATAAAAACTTTTTCTTGTTACATTCATTGATAATAATCAGCATTTTCTTAAATTTCAGCGACATGTCTCGCCAATTCATAAATTGTAGACTTTCACAAAATTTTAGCCTCTGCAACAAAATATTTGTTTTGTATTTTTTAATTTATGATTATAGATAGGTAATGTAACAAACTCTTATCGATATTCTAGTCTGTAACTCTAGGAATTGTTTACCTCAGTTTCCAATTCTTCACTTAAGTAGCAAAGAAAAAAGATGTTCGTCATTTCCATAGTCAGCAGAGCAATAGTTACCAAGCAGTCTGCTAAATTGCTCTTTAATCCCTGAAAACAGAAAGAAAAACGATTTTTCCTTTAATTGAACACCTCTATTGCGTCACCAAAGAAAATTTGGTCATGAGTGTTTCTTTCTGTTGTTTCCATTTTGGCACTTGGTATTCACAGCCTTTACCGTTGACTATATTTTAGAATTGGAATTGTGACGTCACCGCTTCTCCAGAATCACGCTACTGTTCTGTGAAAGAAAAATTTCAGATCTAAGTGACGAGCTTATTGAAGATGGGCCTTATGACCGACTGCCTAGGACTATTACTGGAAACTCAAAATAGCCGAGTATTACTTCTTCCAATCTGGAATTCCAGCAACTCACTTGACCTTCCGCGTAAAAGTATACAAATAATAAGACCGTACATTACACTGGAGGATACTCCAGAAGAAAGACTAGTTACCTTTTCCCGCAAGAGTGCCATTAATCTACAAAAATCCATTATCTTCCACCGCCATTGCAGTGTAGAGGCCTTGCAGAGCTGCTTCCACTCATTCCGGTTCTCAGCAAGCTCCCTCCTCTTTCTCCAGGACATCACTCTATCGCTAAAATATCCTCCTCGCAGGTTCCCCTTGAACGACCCCTACGTCAATTCTCTTCCCCTTTTGCTTCATATACTCGTCTGGCCACTCTGATCATTGGAAATCTCAGTAACAAGTAAAAAAAAAACCATCGCAAATGAATAGCACTAATTTAGTCCGTTGCTGGTTCCACACCCAGATTCTTTCGGATAGTGGTATTTCTAATTTTTGTAGTACCTTGTTTTTCCAAGCACTTTTGTGAGGTACATCGTATTTCCATCGCTTGGAGCTGGCCTTTTTTTAGCCTAGCCCTTAGAATCCAAAATTCGCTGAAGTAAAATTGGTAGGAACAAAGTCTTATCTAACGCTAGCCTAGTCTTTGAAGATGTTTCTTATTTCTTTCTTAAAAAGGTACTTTCAACAGCATCAACAAATTTTTTCACTTATTTCCTCTTCTATTTTGCCATTTTCATTTTTAAGTACCCTTAATCAAATTATCCTATAAAAACATTTCTTTGAAATTTAGTAGTTTTAGTAAATTGATTAATTTATTGATTACTTGTTTGATGTTGGAAACTATAATAAAAGTCTTGCTGTACCGACTAAAACAACACACAACTAGCCAATCACTAGGGATTCCGGAGTAGCTAGTTCGTCACTTTTCCCTTAATATCATATCACTGTGAACCAAAACCAAATTTAAAGAAAATTAATATCAAGTAACAATAATATTGTAAAGTGTTAAGACAAAATTTTGAATCTAGTACCTTGCGTTGTATTGATTAGGAGAAAGCCGTATGTGCATTTACTTCTCTATTTAAATTTATCTTTGTGATCAAAAAATGAAATAAAACTCACCACAATAACCATGAACGATCCAAAGCACAAGACGATGACCGCAACTAAGAATGCTGCACTTAAATCAAATCCATGGACATCCTGAAGACTGATGAAGAAACTGTTATAATAAAAAAACTATAATTATTAAATACTTCTTCTTTATAAGATGTATACAATAAGACACTTTATTGTGAGAATGTTTAGGCTATAACTATATTACCGACTGACTTTAAAGCTTTTGTTCTATTTCGTCAGTTTTATTCCAGGAGAGAGCTTAACGTCCAACTCTAGTACTCAGGGGTCTCGGGGAAAGATAGTAATAGAATATTATGTACTTACTCCACAAGCTGTTGATGATGTTTGATGTTATTTTTCAAACAAACTATACTGCACTCATGGAATTTCTTGACATACAATTCTTTATTACCGATTTTCTCGGTCTCAATGTTCGGCTTACATAAAAAATGTATTCGAGATTCCATCCTTTCTATTGAATGGGCCAACACTCGAAATTCTGCCACCATACAACCAATAAATCTAATAAAAACAGTTGCCTGTGCATTTAAAACTGCTACTGCCGAAGCTATTATGACGAGTTGATGTGCTACTGCAAAAATTAGATACATTGGATTGTTTAAATCCATCGGATAGTAGACCTTTAACAGAAGATATGGATGAGCTTCTTTTGTTAAATCATATTCTTGATGTTGAAAAAAAAACATCAATGCAATACGTATTATAAATAAAAAGCATATGGATCCAGTAATTATCAAGCAAAATTTCCAAAATTTTTCATACCAATCCAAAGTATTTTTTTTTATTTCCCTCTCTTCGGACATATCTTCATTTGGATAATCGTAAAAATCTTTACCAATATAAAGCATCATATTCTCCATACTATCCCGTTTCACAATGTAATTTAAAGTTTGCACCCAAAGTACAGTTGCACCAAATAGTAAATGTAGAAATTCTAAAATGGCGCTAGTATCATTGTAAATATAAATCGTTTTTATGGCCAATGTCCACATTATGACCAGACTTATTATATGTACAGCTTGTTGAATACAAAATAAAAATTTCTCTTTGGTAGAAGAGATAATATCCAAGGAGTACACAGTTGCTGATCTCAGCATCCATCCGCCAACTTTATCGTAACCTTTGCGTAAATAAGACCGATCGTTCTCTGGAGGTGCCATACTGTTTGCTAGTATCGATGTGTAATTTTACTTTACTAATATAACCTGTATTTCTATAATAATATCGATTTTTTTTATAAACTATTAAAACATTTAATAATTAATGCAAATTAGACTTAAGAAAAGTAGTAACTAATTACGGAGATGACGACATAAAGAGGCTATTAATTAAATTTACAAAAGAAAAAAGGACTAAAGCAAATTACAGTAATTTTTGACATTACTCTAGCTGTCACCTATACATTTTTTATATAGAAGTAATAAATTACTGGACAATATACATATACAAGACCTAAACGATATTTTTTTGGTAATATTAACATTTTCCTCAGTACAGATTATAGAATATTCTTATTTCCAACCGAGGTCACGGTCATTTTGTGAATTCTTTTTCTAATTATTTATTTAAAGTCCAGTTTTATGCATAATTAAAACGTAAGTTTTATTTGAAATTGCATCATCCAGTTTATAATGTTGGATGAAATTTTTCAAGACTTCCCTTTTTTTTAAAAAACAAAAAATTAATACATGGAAATCACGAGAAGGAAGGACTCTAAGCTCCACGCATTCAAAGCCCTTTTGGGCCCGTATAGTAAAATATCCAAAGAAGAACATCCAGTCCCAGATTTCAGCTACTGAAAATTTACAGCTGAAGCAGTAATTGTCAAATGCTGGGAATTTGGAGATTACTCCAGAAAAACAAATATATTCTTAGAACCTCTAGTTGTTGTGTCAACAATTATTAGAGGGCGACGGAAACTGGCGATGAAAAGTCCGTGCAAAAATAAAAACTACTTAATTTTTTGGGCTAAACCTTTTTTATTTTTCAACATAGTCTCTTTTTAGGCTTATACACTTCGTCCAATGCTGCTCTAGTTTGTCGATCCCTTCCGAATAATAGGATTTGTCCAAGTCTGAAAAATAGCTATTCGTTTCTGCAATCACCTCCTCGTTTGAATAAAATCTTTTTCCCGCCAGCCATTTCTTCATATTGGGGAACAAATAGTAGTCCGAGGGAGCCAAGTCTGGAGAATAGGGGGGATGTGAAACGAGTTGGAACCCTATTTCAATTAATTTTGCGACCACAACTGCTGAGGTGTGAGCTGGTGCGTTGTCGTGATGGAAAAGGACTTTTTTGTGGGCCAATCGTGGGCGTTTTTCTTGCAGCTCGGTTTTCAAACGGTCCAATAACGATGAATAATATGCAACTGTAATAGTTTTACCCTTTTCCAGATAGTCGATGAGGATTATTCCTTGCGAATCCCAAAAGACAGTCGCCATAATCTTTCCGGCCAAAGGAACGGTCTTCGCCTTTTTTGGCGCAGATTCCCCCTTGGTAACCCATTGTTTAGATTGTTCTTTGGTCTCAGGAGTGTAGTGATGTATCCATGTTTCATCCACAGTGACGAAAGGACGCTTAAAGTCCTGCGGATTCTTCTGGAACAGCTGCAAACCGTCCTTGCAACACTTCACACGATTTCGTTTTTGGTCAAGCGTGAGCAATCGCGGCACCCATCTTGCGGATAGCTTTGTCATGTCCAAATGTTGATGCAAAATATTATGTACCCGTTCATTCGAGATGCCCACAGCACTAGCAATCTCACGCACCTTCACTCTTCTGTCATCCATCACCATATCATGGATTTTATCAATGATTTCTGGAGTAGTAACCTCAACAGGGCGTCCAGAACGTTCAGCGTCACTTGTGCCCATATGGCCACTCCGAAAATTTTGAAACCACTTATAAACTGTTCTAATCGAAGGTGCAGAGGTCACCATAATGTTTATCAAGCTTCTCTTTAGTCTCCTGAGGCGTTTTGCCTTTCATAAAGTAGTGTTTAATCAACACACGAAATTCTTTTTCATCCATTTTTTCGCACGGACTTTTCAAACGACCCTCGTAATTCTCCATATCAATATTCTCCACATCAACCTTGCCTTGCTTTTGTTGATGGTTGCTTGAGTCTGAGTATTCCGGAGGTTCTACGGAACGGCTTTTGTCGTGGGTAATGTCCAATATATCGCACTTATGAGATAGAAATGTAGTTCAGATAGAATGGAGAGTTGTACTTTATGATTTGGCCTCGTTAACTTTTTTTCACCATAAATTATGGTTCGAGGATTTGTAGTTGATTCTGGATGGATCGAATTGCACCTGTGGGATCTGAATTTTGTGATAGGATGACTGTATGTCGGCTTATGAAGTGATAAGTTGTAGGGGATGTTCAGGATGATAGAGGGCGTAGTGGGAGTGAATCATTTGAAATCTAAAATTAGACATATCGATAATAATTTCCTAGCCAATTATAGTAAGAGAAAGTTAGAAAATTAGGTGTTTAAATTATTAATTTAAAAAAAATATTCATTTTTTATTAAATGGTAAAAAAAAAAGTAGATTTATTATTTTACAATTCTAGGTAATTGGCACATTATTGGCAAGATAAATCATTGTTCCAATCCTTACAAAAATGTATATACTCTTTGGTCCAGCTTCTTCAACTCCTTTTGTTATTTTATTTTTAAATAAAAATAAGAAAAAAATATCATTTTTCAATCATAACTTATGTACAAACATTATATCACTATACACTCGTGTGGAAACGATCGAACTATTGATCCTGGTAACGGACAGGCTGTAAAATAGAATCATAAAAGAAAACGTTAGTTTTAAAAGAGGATTGACTCTAGAAAGTGCAGTTATCTGCTTACTATAGCGAGTAGGCTATTAAACTCAATAACAAAAAATAAAAAATATATTATATCAATAGATAATATGTATCACAAAATGAAGAGCACTTCCGGAATCTGTCTACACGCTATTATATACTATCATCTCTAATATAAAACTGTGATAAAACATTATGTCATTAAAAAAAATTTAATGATTTAATTTTTTTATATTAATAATTAAATTATTATTATAACTTCAATAAAAATTTATAGTCCTCAAGAAATAAACAGCGATCGGCATTAATATGCAATGCCACACACACACAGTTCATAATCATGATATTGCTTGTAAAATTATTATTCAAAGGGAAATCGCTAAAAACATTACCCACTGCATGTTCGTAACTAAACCTCAGTTAGCTTCAAAACTACCTATAGAAAATTTAAACTTACGATATTCACATCTGCTGCCATAGTAACCGGTTCCCTCGCAACGACATTTGTACATCGACGGCGACATAGGTGTTTGCATACAGATTCCATTATTTGCACATGGTTTTGTACTGCATACATCTGATACTTTACCTATAGTAATCATCATGAAAGATGTTAGTTATGTATGTATTATAATCACTTAAATAAAATGTTCTTAAAACTTGAAATTTAAACTAAAAATAAATAAATAAATAAAACAGATAATTGCACTCACTATTACACTAAGTTCACTTAATAAAATAATTCTGTTTAAAAAAAAATACAATAAATAATTTGTTAAACCAAAATGATCGGCCTAATTATGACTAACTAAAGACAAAAAAAGAGAAAAAAAAGACTAAATATAGCCAATTTCAGTTGTCAATTGATTATAGCCAATTTTTCATTTATTACCTGCCAAAGGCGCCACGGTAGCCGAGAGGTTAGAGGCGAGACCTGCGAAGCTAATATGTATTGTGGTACTGGGTTCGATTCCCGGTCTGTAGGCCTTGGATTTTATTTAATGGTTAATAAAAGAAATTTACAGTAAAGTATGTTAGGCGGTTAAGAGACTAGACCCGCAATGCTAAGATGTATTGTTGGTTTAGTGGGTTCGATTCCCCAGGTTTAGGGCTTAGATTTTATTTAATGGTTAATATGAGAAATTTACAGTAAAGTATGTTAGGCGGTTAAGAAACTAGACCCGCAATGCTAAGATGTATTGTTGGTTTAGTGGGTTCGATTCCCGGTCTGTAGGCCTTGGATTTTATTTAATGGTTAATAAAAGAAATTTACAGTAAAGTATGTTAGGCGGTTAAGAGACTAGACCCGCAATGCTAAGATGTATTGTTGGTTTAGTGGGTTCGATTCCCGGTCTTATGCCTTGGATTTTATTTAATGGTTAATAAAAGAAATTTACAGTAAAGTATGTTAGGCGGTTAAGAAACTAGACCCGCAATGCTAAGATGTATTGTTGGTTTAGTGGGTTCGATTCCCGGTCTGTAGGCCTTGGATTTTATTTAATGATTAATATGAGAAATTTAAGGTAAAGTATGTTTGCTAGTCGCCTCCGTCCACGACACCTAATTGGTAGTTGGACGTTAAGCCCCGCCCGAAAAAATAGGCGATTACTTTACTTTATTACCTGCCAAGCTTTAAATCTCGATTGCCTGGATACCAAATGGTTCAGTACCTAAACAATGAGGACAGAAGGCACTCCAACCTTTAATGTTAACAAGGAGAAAAAAAATTGTAAAAAGTAAAGTAATTGCCTATTTTTTCAGGCGTTCTTTACTTTCAACTACCACAAATTAGGTGTCGTGTACGGAGTCGACTAGCAAACATACTTTACTATAAATTTCTCACATTAAACATTAGAGATAAAATCCAAGGCCTAGACCAGGGGAATCGAGCCCAGTACAACCATACAACCAATAATAATTAGCCTTGCAGGTCTAAAAAACAGGTCTAGCATAAAAAAAAAAAAAAAAAAAAATGTGGAACGCTTCACGATTTTGCGAGTCAACCTTACGCCCGGTATCCTTTCTGAATCGTTCAAATTTTAGGCAAAAAAAAAAAAAACAGTCCCTACGACGCATGGGCTTGGCAGATGATAGCCTTTGTAGGTTCTATCAGGAAGAAAAGGAGAAAACGGCACTGCACGTGTTGTGTCAGTTTGAGGGGCTTGCCTGTGCTAAGGATGTTATTTCTCGGGAAGGAAAAACCAAGACCTCGGAGCTTTACCCAGGAGCCATTCTCCAGAATCAACGTGTCTGATTAAGCGGACGAGGTCTGGAGTGGTGAGCTCTAAAGTTGGGAAACCACAATAGATCCACAGAGGTCGCGCGGTGGTGAAGGCCTTGAGGCCGCCCAAATTTCATCTATTCTATTCTACGTCCCTAGGACGTAAACTTGGTGAAAAAAAGTAATGAAAAATTATGTCTAAAATTGGCAATAATCTTTTTTTTTAGTTTCGGATTAATGGAACAGTCACCAAAAACGATGAACAAATTGTTTTTGCAATATTTTTCTATAATACGAGGGTCGTTTGAAAAGTCCATGCAAAGTCAGAGAGATAGCACTACTGGCGCGTATCGAGGTTATGTTTAGTTAGTAGTATCTCTTGGAAGAACACACACCAAGTTTCAGCCAGTTCGGTCTATTTCTTTGTGTTTGGCATTCGTTTGAATCGAGGAAGTCGAGTGATTTTCAAAAAATGGACGAAAAAGAATTTCGTGTGTTGATTAAACACTACTTTATGAAAAGCAAAACGCCTCAGGAGACTAAAGAGAAGCTTGATAAACATTATGGTGACTCTGCACCTTCGATTAGAACAGTTTATAAGTGGTTTCAAAATTTTCGGAGTGGCCATATGGGCACAAGTGACGTTGAACGTTCTGGACGCCCTGTTGAGGTTACTACTCCAGAAATCATTGATAAAATCCATGATATGGTGATGGATGACAGAAGAGTGAAGGTGCGTGAGATTGCTAGTGCTGTGGGCATCTCGAATGAACGGGTACGTAATATTTTGCATCAACATTTGGACATGACAAAGCTATCCGCAAGATGGGTGCCGCGATTGTTCACGCTTGACCAAAAACGAAATCGTGTGAAGTGTTGTGCAAGGACGGTTTGCAGCTGTTCCAGAAGAATCCGCAGGACTTTAAGCGTCCTTTCGTCACTGTGGATGAAACATGGATACATCACTACACTCCTGAGACCAAAGAACAATCTAAACAATGGGTTACCAAGGGGGAATCTGCGCCAAAAAAAGGCGAAGACCGTTCCTTCGGCCGGAAAGATTATGGCGACTGTCTTTTGGGATTGGCAAGGAATAATCCTCATCGACTATCTGGAAAAGGGTAAAACTATTACTGGTGCATATTATTCATCGTTATTGGACCGTTTGAAAACCGAGCTGCAAGAAAAACGCCCACGATTGGCCTACAAAAAAAGTCCTTTTCCATCACGACAACGCACCAGCTCACACCTTAGCAGTTGTGGTCGCAAAATTAATGGAAATAGGGTTCCAACTCGTTTCACATCCCCCCTTATTCTCCAGACTTGGCTCCCTCGGACTACTATTTGTTCCCCAATATGAAGAAATGGCTGGCGGGAAAAAGATTTTATTCAAACGAGGAGGTGATTGCAGAAACGAATGGCTATTTTTCAGACTTTGACAAATCCTATTATTCGGAAGGGATCAACAAACTAGAGCAGCGTTGGACGAAGTGTATAAGCCTAAAAGGAGACTATGTTGAAAAATAAAAAAGGTTTACCCCCAAAAAATTAAGTAGTTTTTATTTTTGCACGGACTTTTCAAACGACCCTCGTATAATATAAACTTACAATATTAAAAAAAAAAGAATTATCAAAGCAATGGCGACATCTAAGACAAGATTATTGAAGATGAATTACAATAAAATTTTCACAAACAATGTAGTATAAAAACTTAATACATATCTGCAAAATTACGAGAAATCGCTGCTTGTTAAATTGTAAAAAATAAATACTTATTTACAATAAATTATCTGGCCTTGAACTCCACATATAGTTTAACCATAAATTAAAATAATCAATTCTATAAATGTATATATATATATATATATATATATTTTTAATTCTTTTCAACAACAGCAACGTTTGTTATGTTACTGAACTCATCTTTGATTAATCTTAAAAATAATAACTCTAAATAAATTAATTGAAATTATTATTTTTTTAATTTGAATTTAATCAATTATCTTGTAAATCATATAAGAATATGTGACGGTAAGAATTTTTATAATGTTTTCAAGTTTGTAAAAAAAATGAAAAACATCCAAAGCAGCTTGTACTTAGAGACCATCTGTTAAGCACATGTGCCCTAAAACACCCCCACAACCAACCCCTTTCAGTTTAAAATTTTTTTCAGACCTAAAACTCAATAACTTGTTCAGGCTTTGAAGAACTGAAAACTCAATCTAAAATTTGTGAGAATAGACTGATTATAAAAGTTATATTTAGTACTACTTAAATCAAATGGTGATCAACTTAAAATTAATTTAATGGATTGTTTTAAGCATTTAAGTTAACAAAAAATAGTTAGGTAGTTATATAAATAGTTTATTAATAAAGTTTGACTAATTTAAAGAGTTACAATAACAAGAATAACATTTTTAAAGTTTATTGCATAAAAAACTTCAATTCTGAATCTCATATTATGTTCTATTCTTATTCCGTAAATAATCAAGTTTTAGCACATCGTTTTAGTTAATTACTTGAAAGTTAGACATAATTACATTTGATAAGTCTAAGCATATACTTATCAGGCGGGGCTTAACGTCCAACTACCAATTAGACTACCGTGGACGGAGGCGACTAGCAAATATACTTTATTGTAAATTTCTTTTTATTAACCACTAAATAAAATCCAAGGCCTAAGACCAGGGAATCGAACCCAATACCACAATACATATTAGCTTCGCAGGTCTTTCGATAAGTATAAGCATATGCCCTGGGTGGTTAGATTTAGTGTATGTAATTGATTGGGAAGAAGTAAAACTAAGAAGTTACACACTTAGTTACTTATGAAGGTGTTATGAGTAAGAGAAGAGTGTGTGTTCTCAAAATGGAATTAGCCACTTCTTCAGGGATCTTGAGATTCCATCCAGACAATGTAAACACTCAATTTTGTTATACTAATGTTCCCCCCCCCAAAAAAAAACCATAGCATTCATAGGGGCTACAGTATGAGTTAATGAATGTAACTAATTGGGTTCTATATCGAACCCATCATCAATCTTTAGCTCAACCCAATTCAAACCATTGTGTTGACGGATAGATGGCAACTGGTGAATGTTAAGAACGAAACTTCTAAAGCTGTACGCGCTCCCTTGGAGTGAGTAGCTTTTCCTGGTCTAACGAGGTCTTAGGAGGGCGTTGTAAATTTTCCCAGAAAATCTGCATAGTTTCAAGGATAGGGAGATGTATCTTTCCATAGATTGGGAGGGTGTTTAAGACACTCAAGAGTCGTTGCCCCAATCTGCCGGTAGCTCTGTCTGGGACTTCCCTAAAGAGCCTAGGTGCTACCAGTAGTTGAGAAGAGATATATCCTCTTTTCCTAAAACTTTTCTGTACAGTCTGGTTTTCTTAATTATTGCTGATGCAATTAAGAATTAAGATGGTCAGAAAGATGAGAGTGAAAAGTTTTTGTATCGAACTGATATTAAGTCCTTTATGAGTGGATCAGAAAGCTCTTTATTGATGGTGCGATTGGAGACTTAAATATGGTGGGTACATTGGAATGCTTTACAGACCTTCATGATTTGGGTTTTAAGTACACTTTTGTTAACTAGTGTTAGTTTTAATTGACTGTCAAGTAGCCATGCTAGCAAGTACGTATAGTTTCTTTAGTACTTGTCGTTTAAGTCTTGAATTGTATTCATTAAATTTTGCTTCAAATGTTTAATTGACCTTAAAGAAAATATTTTTTTAAGTATCACCACACTAACACAAAATTGTTCTTTAAAGTAGTTTTTTAAGTTGACTAACTATTTTTAAAAACATTTTAAGTCACTGCCTTAAGGGCTTCGTGAAGGTAGGATCAAATATCTGCTGCTTTTGGTTTATTTTATTGCTTTTTTTTTCCTCTCTCTCAAAATTAATTATGAAAGGGTTTATTCTTAAGTAATATAATGTTTACGACTGTCCATTTTTAAAAAGTGCATAGAATTTACGTTATTGAAATTGATCTTTTCTGTAAATTAGAGGGAAGAAGAATTATACTATAGTATTGTATAACCCGACGCTGAAAGGTGAAGGAAATATGATAAAAGAACTATTTAAAATGACGACATTGTTTATTTTGTTAATTGATCTATTATAATTTAAAAAGTCTAGATTTTCAAGGCGTTTTTATTTTTAATTCTTTTTGCAAACAAAAATCAAATACAAAACATTCACAAATGCTATTTGTTTAAAACGACTTCATTTAGTTTTTATAGTTCTTATATCTCCTACCAGGTGTCAGCACTGACAAGGTGTTCAAATAGCATTATTTTTCTTCTGTAATACCTTCTTCTTTATGAACATCAAATCTTTTTTAAAGTTTCATTTTGAATGAAATGATTTTTTGCGTATTGGAAATTAAATTGTAGTATGAATTATTTAGTTAGTAGAACATTTTTTTAAAAAAACTTAATTCTCACAAAAAAAGAATCTGGTGCTAAAATATTCAAATGACTATTTTCTTTTGATGTTTTTTTCACCATTCTAACTCTAAAAAATATTCTTTAAACGTTGAAGTTCAACAAAATCTATTTAATTTTTTCAATTTTCTAAAGCATTCATTGCTGAAATAAGACTTTAGGTGGGAAGCCTTAAACAAGTTTCCCGTTTGAAAATTATTATTAAATTAATAGGAGTAGATGTGCGTACATGAATTTAAAAAAATAATAAAATTGTATTCATATTCAAAATTTTAGCAACATATTTAACTATCCTTAGTAGTGTATAATATAGGGAAGGGATTAGCTATGAAATTAGCATACTGGACTCCCACGCGGAGGTCCCGGGTTCGAATCCAGCAGCTGACCCTTAGATTTTCTCTTCCTAGGAGCTTCTTACAGCTCACTGTCCGGTGATGGACAGTGTTTGTCTGTAACTAGAGAACACTGTCCGGAGGCCGGCAGGGCACTGGAAAAAAACTCCGGGCGCTAATAACCTCAGCTGTTGATGCGCCAAAAAAAAAAAAAAAAAAAAAATATAGGACCGTAGATTACATTGAAACAATACTTAAAAGATAAATCAACCCACTTCTCTCTTTTAGAAGTGCCTCTACATGGAATTTTCCTCGGGAAATGTTTTAAAAGAAAAATTAAAGGTCTATATTATGGCAATGAACGTTTCAAATTTGAAGAAAAGCGCAGGAGGAAAATTCGCGAATAAGAGTAAAGAATAACAGATTCGGGAAGCAAAGAATATTGGCACGAAATGATAAGAGTGTGTTGTGTGAGATTTCTGAGATCGTCCATTGTAGTAGAGAATTCGACATTCACTATGTTTCAGTCATAGAATAGAATAGATTAAATTAGGGCCGGCCTCAAAGCCTACGCCACGGCGACCCCTTTGGATCTATTGTGGGCTTCCCGACTTTAGAGCTCACCCTCCAGACCCCGTCCGCTTAATCAGACTCTTAATTCTGGGTGAGCGACTCCCTGGGCAAGATAATTAAAGATATTCTGTTGTACACAGGTGGTTGAATCTGAAGGTGGAAAAGTTATTTTCTTTTTATATTCTTAATTCTTGATTCGTTTCCAACTTCAGAGATCGTAGACTCATGAGTATTTGGCTGTCGAAAATTGGTGTTTGGGTCCACCAGGTCTTGGATATGGTTGATTTTATTCGTAGAGTTAAGCATATTTTATTCAAGTTTTCTGACTTTTCTTTAAAGCAGTTTTTTTCAGTTGACTAACTATTTTTAAAAACATTTTAAGTCACTGCCTTAAGGGCTTCGTGAAGGTAGGATCAAATATCTGCTGCTTTTGGTTTATTATATTGTTTTTTTTTTTCTCTCTCTCAAAATTAATTATGAAAGGGTTTATTCTTAAATAATATAATGTTTACGACTGTCCATTTTTAAAAAGTGCCTAGAATTTACGTTATTGAAATTGATCTTTTCTGTAAATTAGAGGGAAGAAGAATTATACTATAGTATTGTATAACCCGACGCTGAAAGGTGAAGGAAATATGATAAAAGAACTATTTAAAATGACGACATTGTTTATTTTGTTAATTGATCTATCATAATTTAAAAAGTCTAGATTTTCAAGGCGTTTTTATTTTTAATTCTTTTTGCAAACAAAAATCAAATACAAAACATTCACAAATGCTATTTGTTTAAAACGACTTCATTTAGTTTTTATAGTTCTTATATCTCCTACCAGGTGTCAGCACTGACAAGGTGTTCAAATAGCATTATTTTTCTTCTGTAATACCTTCTTCTTTATGAACATCAAATCTTTTTTAAAGTTTCATTTTGAATGAAATGATTTTTTGCGTATTGGAAATTAAATTGTAGTATGAATTATTTAGTTAGTAGAACATTTTTTTAAAAAAACTTAATTCTCACAAAAAAAGAATCTGGTGCTAAAATATTCAAATGACTATTTTCTTTTGATGTTTTTTTCACCATTCTAACTCTAAAAAATATTCTTTAAACGTTGAAGTTCAACAAAATCTATTTAATTTTTTCAATTTTCTAAAGCATTCATTGCTGAAATAAGACTTTAGGTGGGAAGCCTTAAACAAGTTTCCCGTTTGAAAATTATTATTAAATTAATAGGAGTAGATGTGCGTACATGAATTTAAAAAAATAATAAAATTGTATTCATATTCAAAATTTTAGCAACATATTTAACTATCCTTAGTAGTGTATAATATAGGGAAGGGATTAGCTATGAAATTAGCATACTGGACTCCCACGCGGAGGTCCTGGGTTCGAATCCAGCAGCTGACCCTTAGATTTTCTCTTCCTAGGAGCTTCTTACAGCTCACTGTCCGGTGATGGACAGTGTTTGTCTGTAACTAGAGAACACTGTCCGGAGGCCGGCAGGGCACTGGAAAAAAACTCCGGGCGCTAATAACCTCAGCTGTTGATGCGCCAAAAAAAAAAAAAAAAAAAAATATAGGACCGTAGATTACATTGAAACAATACTTAAAAGATAAATCAACCCACTTCTCTCTTTTAGAAGTGCCTCTACATGGAATTTTCCTCGGGAAATGTTTTAAAAGAAAAATTAAAGGTCTATATTATGGCAATGAACGTTTCAAATTTGAAGAAAAGCGCAGGAGGAAAATTCGCGAATAAGAGTAAAGAATAACAGATTCGGGAAGCAAAGAATATTGGCACGAAATGATAAGAGTGTGTTGTGTGAGATTTCTGAGATCGTCCATTGTAGTAGAGAATTCGACATTCACTATGTTTCAGTCATAGAATAGAATAGATTAAATTAGGGCCGGCCTCAAAGCCTACGCCACGGCGACCCCTTTGGATCTATTGTGGGCTTCCCGACTTTAGAGCTCACCCTCCAGACCCCGTCCGCTTAATCAGACTCTTAATTCTGGGTGAGCGACTCCCTGGGCAAGATAATTAAAGATATTCTGTTGTACACAGGTGGTTGAATCTGAAGGTGGAAAAGTTATTTTCTTTTTATATTCTTAATTCTTGATTCGTTTCCAACTTCAGAGATCGTAGACTCATGAGTATTTGGCTGTCGAAAATTGGTGTTTGGGTCCACCAGGTCTTGGATATGGTTGATTTTATTCGTAGAGTTAAGCATATTTTATTCAAGTTTTCTGACTTTTCTTTAAAGCAGTTTTTTTCAGTTGACTAACTATTTTTAAAAACATTTTAAGTCACTGCCTTAAGGGCTTCGTGAAGGTAGGATCAAATATCTGCTGCTTTTGGTTTATTATATTGTTTTTTTTTTTCTCTCTCTCAAAATTAATTATGAAAGGGTTTATTCTTAAATAATATAATGTTTACGACTGTCCATTTTTAAAAAGTGCCTAGAATTTACGTTATTGAAATTGATCTTTTCTGTAAATTAGAGGGAAGAAGAATTATACTATAGTATTGTATAACCCGACGCTGAAAGGTGAAGGAAATATGATAAAAGAACTATTTAAAATGACGACATTGTTTATTTTGTTAATTGATCTATTATAATTTAAAAAGTCTAGATTTTCAAGGCGTTTTTATTTTTAATTCTTTTTGCAAACAAAAATCAAATACAAAACATTCACAAATGCTATTTGTTTAAAACGACTTCATTTAGTTTTTATAGTTCTTATATCTCCTACCAGGTGTCAGCACTGACAAGGTGTTCAAATAGCATTATTTTTCTTCTGTAATACCTTCTTCTTTATGAACATCAAATCTTTTTTAAAGTTTCATTTTGAATGAAATGATTTTTTGCGTATTGGAAATTAAATTGTAGTATGAATTATTTAGTTAGTAGAACATTTTTTTAAAAAAACTTAATTCTCACAAAAAAAGAATCTGGTGCTAAAATATTCAAATGACTATTTTCTTTTGATGTTTTTTTCACCATTCTAACTCTAAAAAATATTCTTTAAACGTTGAAGTTCAACAAAATCTATTTAATTTTTTCAATTTTCTAAAGCATTCATTGCTGAAATAAGACTTTAGGTGGGAAGCCTTAAACAAGTTTCCCGTTTGAAAATTATTATTAAATTAATAGGAGTAGATGTGCGTACATGAATTTAAAAAAATAATAAAATTGTATTCATATTCAAAATTTTAGCAACATATTTAACTATCCTTAGTAGTGTATAATATAGGGAAGGGATTAGCTATGAAATTAGCATACTGGACTCCCACGCGGAGGTCCTGGGTTCGAATCCAGCAGCTGACCCTTAGATTTTCTCTTCCTAGGAGCTTCTTACAGCTCACTGTCCGGTGATGGACAGTGTTTGTCTGTAACTAGAGAACACTGTCCGGAGGCCGGCAGGGCACTGGAAAAAAACTCCGGGCGCTAATAACCTCAGCTGTTGATGCGCCAAAAAAAAAAAAAAAAAAAAATATAGGACCGTAGATTACATTGAAACAATACTTAAAAGATAAATCAACCCACTTCTCTCTTTTAGAAGTGCCTCTACATGGAATTTTCCTCGGGAAATGTTTTAAAAGAAAAATTAAAGGTCTATATTATGGCAATGAACGTTTCAAATTTGAAGAAAAGCGCAGGAGGAAAATTCGCGAATAAGAGTAAAGAATAACAGATTCGGGAAGCAAAGAATATTGGCACGAAATGATAAGAGTGTGTTGTGTGAGATTTCTGAGATCGTCCATTGTAGTAGAGAATTCGACATTCACTATGTTTCAGTCATAGAATAGAATAGATTAAATTAGGGCCGGCCTCAAAGCCTACGCCACGGCGACCCCTTTGGATCTATTGTGGGCTTCCCGACTTTAGAGCTCACCCTCCAGACCCCGTCCGCTTAATCAGACTCTTAATTCTGGGTGAGCGACTCCCTGGGCAAGATAATTAAAGATATTCTGTTGTACACAGGTGGTTGAATCTGAAGGTGGAAAAGTTATTTTCTTTTTATATTCTTAATTCTTGATTCGTTTCCAACTTCAGAGATCGTAGACTCATGAGTATTTGGCTGTCGAAAATTGGTGTTTGGGTCCACCAGGTCTTGGATATGGTTGATTTTATTCGTAGAGTTAAGCATATTTTATTCAAGTTTTCTGACTTTTCTTTAAAGCAGTTTTTTTCAGTTGACTAACTATTTTTAAAAACATTTTATGTCACTGCCTTAAGGGCTTCGTGAAGGTAGGATCAAATATCTGCTGCTTTTGGTTTATTATACTGTTTTTTTTTTTTGTTTTTTGCAGTTTGTAGTAGAGAATTCGACATTCACTATGTTTCAGTCATAGAATAGAATAGATTAAATTAGGGCCGGCCTCAAAGCCTACGCCACTGCGACCCCTTTGGATCTATTGTGGGCTCCCCCGACTTTAGAGCTCACCCTCCAGACCCCGTCCGCTTAATCAGACTCTTAATTCTGGGTGAGCGACTCCCTGGGCAAGATAATTAAAGATATTCTGTTGTACACAGGTGGTTGAATCTGAAGGTGGAAAAGTTATTTTCTTTTTATATTCTTAATTCTTGATTCGTTTCCAACTTCAGAGATCGTAGACTCATGAGTATTTGGCTGTCGAAAATTGGTGTTTGGGTCCACCAGGTCTTGGATATGGTTGATTTTATTCGTAGAGTTAAGCATATTTTATTCAAGTTTTCTGACTTTTCTTTAAAGCAGTTTTTTTCAGTTGACTAACTATTTTTAAAAACATTTTATGTCACTGCCTTAAGGGCTTCATGAAGGTAGGATCAAATATCTGCTGCTTTTGGTTTATTATACTGTTTTTTTTTTTGTTTTTTGCAGTTTGTAGTAGAGAATTCGACATTCACTATGTTTCAGTCATAGAATAGAATAGATTAAATTAGGGCCGGCCTCAAAGCCTACGCCACTGCGACCCCTTTGGATCTATTGTGGGCTCCCCCGACTTTAGAGCTCACCCTCCAGACCCCAATCCGTTTAATCAGACTCTTAATTCTGGGAGAGCGACTCCCTGGGCAAAGAGCTCACCAGGCCTTGGTTTTTTTTACCTCCACCGAGGAGTCACATCCTTAGCCCGGACAAGCCCCTCACACTGACTTCAGTCATACTCTAGACTAAAGTCAATAAACCTCTAATGATGGATGAAAATCTGAACAAAACAAAAAAAAAAAATTGCTTGCAACAACGGGATAAAATCAACGATTTTTGACGAACTCTTAATAAGTCTATCACTCTGCTTCTTTTTATTGAAATGTAGAACCAATGAATTATTTACCAAAATTTCTCGAACCTTTTAAAAACCAATTATTGACCAAAGAAGATGGACAAATACCATCAAGCTATGGCAGATAAAATGATTAATGATATCAGCTAACGGATCCAAAGGTCTAAATCTAATATAATGATTAATATTTAAAATTAAACTTTCAATTTTTCTGATTTATTCGTTAAATTTTTTACCTTTCAAATTATTTCTGCATTCTTCACGACTCCTGTATCTGTATTCAGATCTACATCCAATTCCGCAGATACATTGTCTTTGTTGTATCTTACATCCTCTTACTACTTGATCCAAATCACATCCATCGCATGCCATGTACATTACTGAAATTAATTCATTTTTAATTAAAAAAAAGAAAAAAAGAATCATTGAACAAAAAACTTTTTCTTATAAGTACTAAAATAGTAAATTTTTGATTTTTTAGAAACTTATTTAGAATAAGAAATAAATAAAAATTATCAAAGAGTCATATTAGAAAGCAAAGTGTCTCCCTCTACAGGAAACAGCCGGTTATCTCTTATCTTTTTTTTTAGTTTCAAAGATAATAATTTCATTGTGACCAAAAAGAACCAAAAAGATAATCAACTAAGATGCAGTTGCCTATCATTATGTCCCCCACTCTACCATGTATATTGACAAAATTATTTAAAAAGGGCAAAAACTAATCGTTCCAACATTTATCAAGAGAGCAGGAGCCGAGGGAAATTGAAAATATCTTGTTCCAAGATGCTGGACAAACAAAAAAAAAAAAAAAAAAAGATGAAATAAATAAATAAATTTAAGGAGGAAAAAATTTGTATAAACTTACAAGAAGAGAAAATAAGAAATACTAATATTGGCTGCGAACCGGGCATTGTGGCATCCACTCTAGGACTGTTTATTCCATTACAAGATAAAACACATGAAACGTTTCCCCCACTAAGAGAGGCGGGTCACTGAACGACTCCAACTATCACCTCGAAAAAGAAGTAAAAAAAAAAATTACACTCATCTAGAAAAGAGGAAGAGAGAGAGAGGGTGAGAGAGAAAACCCTTAAGAATCGTTTTTTTCACATATCACAAAACCTGCGTTTGAATTTTTTTGTTTATTTTCTAGAATACTATTTTGTTTAAAGACAATCTGTACGTGTACTGTAATTGACTGGCAATTCCATTCTAAATACTGTTATTTGAACAGCACAAATATTTGTTTTAAGATATCAGTCTTCCCCCAAATAAGTTTTTTTTTAAAAAAAAAAAAAAATCAAGGATTAGGGAATATTTGAATATCCCTACTCCAAAAGGGATCTTGTTGGATTAAATTTTGTAGGGACTATTTAGGGAATGGGCTCTTAACTTAACTCTTTGGGGCTAGATTGGTTAAAAACTGTCCCACCTTTTGTTTAGCTTTTGCTGCATGGTAAGATATATTGGGTTGGTGCAAAAATAATGCAGGTTTTTATATGCCAAAAAAAAAATTATTATAATTTGTATAAAACTAAGATTATTTATTCAAAATATGTTCCATCATTATCAACACATAGTTGCCAACGTGTCAGAAGCATTCTTATTCCAGTTTCTAAAAAATCTTTATTTAAACTCTCAATAAACTCGCGGAAGGCATTTTCGGTTTCACATCGGTCCCTAAGATTTTTTTCCTCTTAAGAAGTTGTCCAAATGTCTAAATAAGTGGAAGTCCGTCGGCGAGAGATCGGGGGAGTATGGAGGGTGCGGAAGTGTTTCATATTTCAATTCCTGAAGTTTCCTGAGAGTTGGCATTGCGATATGTGGCCTGGCGTTATCGTGAAAAAGAATTGGTCCTTTCCGATTCACCAATGCTGGACAAAGATTTTGCAATTTCCTATGCATTTTGTCAATTTCTTGACAATATGTTTCAGCCATGATTGTTTCGCCAGTATTTAGGAAGCTGTAATGAATAACACCCTGCAGTAGACCACCACACTGTCACCATTACTTTTTTCGGGTGCAGGCTTGGTTTCGCGAAATGTTTTGGTGCTTCATCCTTGTCCAGCCACTGGCCTGACCGTCTCCTGTTGTCGTATTGGATCCATTTTTCATCACATGTCACGATTCGATTAAGAAATGGTTCATTTTGGTAGCGCAACAGAAGAGAATTGCAAATTTCAAAACGCCGATGTTTTTGGCTCTGGGTCAATTCGTGGGGTACCCACGTGTCGAGCTTTTTAACTTTACCAATTTGTTCGAGATGGCGAACGACTGTTGAGTGGTCAACACTAACTTCTCTCGCAAAGTCCCGAGTGGTTTTGCGAGGGTTATCTTCCACCAATGCCCTAAGATGGTCGTGATCAACAACAGAGGGCCTACCGCGACCTTCCTTGTCTTCGATATCAAAATCTCCAACACGAAATTTTTGGAACCATCGCTGCACTGTACATTCACTGATGCTTCCTTCACCCCAAACAACATTGATGTTACGCGCAGTTTGAGCCGCACTTCGACCAAGTTTGAACTCGTAAAAATAAATTTGACGAAAATCTTGTTTTGACATGGTGAATATCGGAGGTCTTAACTCATACAAAATGGAACACAAACTAAACTGATATTTGAGGAAAAACAACATTAATAAACATTGTTTATAATCCATTACCTAGACTGGAGGATTATCTTTGTTTACTTGGCAAGCAGAAGTAAACAAAAGATGAAAGTTCAAAAACCTGCATTATTTTTGCACCAACCCAATATTTTAACCCACCTCGAAAAGTTGAAGTTATTCATACATACAGCTTAATATGTTATTTAAAGTTGTTCATTCAGTTGGCAGTGCTATGCACCTAAATGCGAAAATAAGTGAAATAATTTTTATATTTATTATAAACTTGACCGAGATAGTAAAAAAAAATGGTGGCACCGCATACTGTTCTATTAAATTGGATGCAGCTGTTGTTAATTCATATACTGTTTATAAAAAATTGGGTCAAAACATGGAACTTAAAACATTTCAAGGAACAGTGCGCTGAAGGACAGTGCTGTATTTTCTGCAAAGTTCCGCTTTGTTTTGGTCAAAAAGTTGTGTTTGAATGAACATCATATAAAGCATTAGTTGCATAGTGGTATTATACAATACCAGAGTCCCACACTAAAAAAGGACTATTGAAATGGTATTAATTTTTTCTTTTCTTTTTTTCTTATTTCGAGAGTGATGATTATTTGAGAGGGATGATTACATTTATAAAATAATGGAAATGAATGTTTATTTCCATTTTTTTATAATAAAAGAAATTCTGTGCAACTAGGGCTTTTATCCCTAGTTTAAAATCGTGTGCCACAAAGAATTAAACCAATTCAAGGAGCCCAAGTAAAAGTATATTATCCTGTAAAATATGGGCTAGTAAAACATGTACAGCTAAGGTGATAAATATAATTACTGTGCATTTTTTTTTTGGTGAATGAATCAATAGGATGAAAAATTAATGCCAGTTTCAGTCATTATAGACTTTATTATGCTGAGCTTTCTCGACCTAGGGACTAGGGTCATCTTCAGGGCTAATTTACAAACAATATATGGTATTACATCCTTAGAATGATGTAATACCGTGTATTGTAAATTAGCTCTGAAGATTACTTAGTCCCTAGGTCGAAAGCTCAGCATAATAAAGTTTATAATGACTGAAACTGGTTGTTGGATTAAATTTTGTAGGGACTATTTAGGGAATGGGGTTCTTAACTTAAACCAATTCAAGGAGCCCCAGTAAAAGTATATCCTGTAAAAATATGGGCAAGTAAAACATGTACAGCTAAAGTGATAAATATAATTATTGTTCATTAATTTTGGAGACTGAATAATAGTTTCAATAAGATGAAAAAAAAAAATTAATGCTAGAATCTAGCTCTGATTCTGGCTTCATTATTTAATATATCCTTTAGGACATGGGATTTTGCCGGACAAGCTAAAAACGAGTTTTCTACTAAAAACTTTATGGAACAAGCACTTCATCCCTTTGTTCGCTTTGCAACCTCACACAGCAGGAGGAGGACATCTTATCACTTCATTGCAATCTGTCCAATCCTAAAAGAGTATCGCGTGAAGTGGTTGAAAAAGGCTGTATTTACACGGGAAGAGTTAATAAACTATTTAAATGGTGCTGATTACAAAGCACTAATCAATTATTGTAGAAACGGCCTGGCAGTACAGGTATTTCCTAGTTCAAGAATATAATTATTAATCTTTAATGTAGTGTAATCCCTATACGTTTCCCTTCATTAGTATTTCATTGCTTTTATTTATAAATGTAATATTTATTTTTGTTCGTTAAGTATTGAAATGTGTCCATATAAAATATTAAGTCAGAAATACTATCTTGGAATTTGTATGCAATTATTAATTTATTTTTATTATTATTGCCAGCTCCCTCTGATGGTTTATAAAACCAAGAATATTATCTTTATGTTGTCAGTGATTGTTTTGTTTTTATTTCTTTCTAAATTGGCTTAATAAAGATATTATTATTATTATTAATATTATCATTGTTAAATTTTCACGTGCCAACATACAATACTAGACAAAAACAAGTGTTTTCTAAAGTATGCCATGTTACCAGGCCACGATTTACCAATAGGCTAACTAGGCTTCAGCCTAAGGCCTCAAGAACAAGAGGGGCCTACATTCAAATTGTTAGCAAAATTAAAATTACACTATTCTAAAAACTGTGAACACTAAAACACTGAACCGAAAATAAGGAGAAATTCTACGCATATGAGTAATAAACAAACATAAAAAGTAATTTACAAACTTAAAAATTGGAGGTGAAAGGGGCCTCATAAGTGGACTAGCCTAGGGCTTCTTTTCATCTAAATTCTGCCCTGCCAGTATCAGTCATTATAAACTTTATTATGTCAAGTTTTCTCGACCTAGGGACTAGGGTCATCTTCAGAGCTAATTTACAATATACTGTTTTTTTACATCATTCTAATGATTTATCTAATGATGTTATACCGTATATTTGTAAATTAGCCCTGAAGATGACCCTAGACCCTAGGTCGAGAAAGCTCGGCATAATAAAGTTTATAATAGACTGAAACTGGTTGTTGGATCAAAATTTTGTAGGGACTATTTAGGGAATGGGGTTCTTAACTTAAACCAATTCAAGGAGCCCCAGTAAAAGTATATCCTGTAAAAATATGGGCAAGTAAAACATGTAGACATAAGGTCATAAATAAAATTATTCGCTATCTCCTTGTCCCTTATATCCCGAATAATCGAATACACAGACAAGTGAATGGCCATTATTCTTACAACAAATTATTCGTCAGAATCTTCTTAATAGTGTTTACCAGACTTCCATCATACCATTGATAACCCTTAATGGCCGCCGACAAAGTAGACGTTTACTATGAATTAATTATCCCTTATCTTGTGAACCCCTAGCTCGTAACGTCTAAGATTGTTTTTTTTAATCATTTTTCATGTATTTTAATAATTGTTCGTCTATGTCGTAAAAAAAAAAATTAGAAGCCATTGAAAGCACCCAAAGTTCACTTTGTAAAAGCCACTTTTTCGAATTCTGGAAAACTTAAAACGGTTTTTTTCTGGATAGAACACTTTACCGAAAATTTTACATGTTTGCCGTTTCTTTTTTTACTCAATAAGAAAAAGTAAAAGCAATTGAAAACATAATTTTCTAGTAAAATCTAATAATAATAGAAAACCTGGGAAAACAAATTTACAGTTCAACACTTATCCCACAAACAAATATCTGATTCTACCTTAATTTAGGTTGCGAGAATTTGAATATTACAAGAGCTTTTGACGTTGAAAACTTCAGTACTTCGATTATATTAGATATTGAAAAATGCTATTGTAATTTCTACCCTCTAGCTTGCTTAGAAGTTAAAGCTATTCTTCCTGGAAGATGCTTGCAATTTAAGAAATAAAGATATAGCCAATATCTTCTTTCAAGTAAACGATTGCAAACAGAAAATAGATAACTTGATATAAAGACACCCCTAATTACACCACCTTCTTTGCAATAAATATCCTGGGTATGTAGACTTTGAAACTATTTTCCTTTAGAATCACGGAACTCAATAATCTATTAGCAGATACACCAATTGTTCATCTCTACTCTCAATCTGTTTATGCTAAGCTTTTTAATTCCGTTGATATTTTTTTTTTGGAAATGTCTACGTGTTTTTCGTGGAGTAATTTCCCAACTGACATTGGGTGCAACCTCGAAATCCCCTTTTTCGTCCTTATTAGTACTTTCCAGAATAAAGTTAAAAGGGTCCCCCCAAATCCGTTCGTTGGTATTCCATATTTATATTGTACGCATTTGTACTTTTGTTAGTCACATTTGTGTAAATTTGTTCATTTCTTACCTTATTTCCTTCTTGGTTGGTGCTTACCTGAGTCAGTTTCATAGCTACCTTCATATCCGGTTCGCCCAACATGCTTCTTACTGGTAGAGACCAATCCGCTGTTATTCCCTTTACGTTTTCCAGTCATGTTTACCATCTTCATGACTGACTTATTAGGAATAATTGTGATTTTTATAGATATTTTTGAATTTCCATAAATCGCTTTTGTTGTAAAACTTAGCTGCTTTTTACCAATGCTATCCATTTACCAGTAGGAAAAGAGAAGTGGCTATTTAAGGGAGAAATAGCAATAAGTGGGTTGATAGCACGCTGTATCCCTTTGTGTTACAAAGAAATTTTGTGTGCAGATTTTTTAAAAAAAGAAGAGATTTTCATACCTTAGTTTTCTCTTAAGTCTCTTTATTTACAATAATTCATGCATCTAAAGAATGAAAAATAAGTACAAATAAGAAGCAAACAACAATAGGAATAAGAAAAATTATTTATCGGAGTTAAAATCTGGCAAAATTTAATTTTATCCCACTTGTTTTGGCTGATAAAGTATACAATAAAATTCCAGCAGTAATCAGGAACTAAAAAGTCACAATTTAAAGAATAATAGTAATGACTTTTTAATAGAAAATAGTAACTACAATATTAATTGAAATTGAAGAAAACAAGTGGAAAGAATCATACTTCAAACTAGACTAAAGTTATTTGAATTTATAAAAAATTTACTATTATACCAAAGTTCTTTATGTTATATTGACGTGGCATTATATTTTAAACAATGTAAATGTGCAAAAATAAATAAATAAATAACACAAGAAAACGGTAGTTCGAAATTGGTAACTTTATTTGTGCTTACTGCGTCATTACAATCGACTCTAAACTCATTACACTTGACTCTAAATCTTTTCTCCTTAACTTTTTGATGGCAACCAGATTTTTTTAAAAAAAATATCCGGATGATTGATGATTCGGATAGTTTCCAGATGGACATAAGAGTGATTTCGCGAAATGCCCATTTTGTCCTAGTTGAAAGTTTTCCATCATTACGTGAAAAGACCTCCTGGCTCCTCATGCCTATTACATCACGCTGTACTCTTAGATTTTCGGTGTTCATGATGTCTCTTACTCTTATTGCCAAATAAAACAGTAAATAAATGAACTCCAAATAAGCTAAGTAATTAATAATTAGTAATAAGGACGTGCGTGCCTTCTTTCTCATGGTTAAGACGCTATACGGAGCACTCAACGCAGGGGAATAATTAGTAATATAGTAACTACGAACAATTATTTCTTTTTCACCGCTGCATTTCCACTTTGATTCTTGAAGAATATAATCGTTGAACTGCAGCACCCTCATTCAACATTCGCAGTAGCAATGGAGCTATTGTTTTATGTCAGCTTTAAGTGCGCACTACATTATTTTCTACCTTACAAATTATTTTTCAGCATGACATTCATCTTCAGCTTTTTTTTAATGCCGCCATTGGAAGCGCTTTTGGTTTGAACCACAGTGTTGGAAGTACCAAAGTAAATGGGCCCATCTAAGAGATGCAAAGAAGAATTGAATCTAGTTAGAGATAATTGAACTAATTTCTCCTCCTTCAAAGCAGATCTGAAGAGTAAGAGATTTCGAGAGTAGCTATAAAACATATTCTTAACGAGAAGAATACAAATCTTATAACTACAGCTAATAACTGTTTCCCTCAAAGCGGCTTAACTAATCGGCTAGATTTGTCCAAAAGCTTATTGCCGAGTAGGAAGATGGCACCTAAACCAGATTAAAAAATGCAACTTCATATTTAACTTTAAATTTGAGTCATGCAGACCGTTGCGCAGGTAGACAGACACACAGTAAAAGAATAACAGAAATCTCCTATCACAAACTGCATTTTACAAAACACAGCATTTTAAAATAAACAAGAAAAAAGTACAGAAATAAAAAATTTTGAAACTTACAAAAATAGGACCTATATTTGGCAAAAAAGAAACGAAAAAAGTATATACATTATTTAAAAACAGGAATCATTTGATAAACCTCTTGGATACATCGCAGTATTAATTAATATACCTAAAAAAATGTATATGTAAACAATTTTTTGAAAACATTTTCCTTATGTTTAAAGCCTAAAAAACGGTCGACGAGCTCTACTATTTGGTATAACTCCACGTGCACGAAGTTTACGAACTGCTTCGCGCAGATGTTTGGGCTGCAATGGTCCTGTATCTCCCTGTCGTTCCATGACATCCAAGGCTGTAAAAATAATAAGACGAAATGAATTAGGAATATAATTTGACAAAGAAATATCTAAACTCTAAAGAATATTGTGGTCACCAGTGAAATTAGGGCGATTCTACAGTAGGGAGAGTTGTTTTTTTTTTTTTTTTAGCTGATTTTTCGGCCAAGTAGAGATATTTCATCTGGTAATGAAAGGGTAAGCCGCGATTCTCAGCTTTCACGCCCCAGCTATGGATAGGATCAGAGAAATGTTAGCCAACCTTTCCGCGTGTCTCTCTCTCAGCTCCGCAAACTTACTTTCTTTTTCCGCAAATGTGGCAAACAAGTTTCGCGTGTCCCGGACTGTTTTAGAAAAATGTGCAAATACTTGTTTTCTGAGACAATAAGAGACCTGTTATCTTCTCTCTCTAAACTTAATGTAATACTTAATGTGTACAACTAACCTGATTTCTCTATCCTCAAAAAGCATTTTTTATAACTTTCTACCTCTTGAGATATACATACAAAGTTTTGTATTTTTTTTTTTTATTGTTTAATATGATCATTACTAAAATAATTATTAATATAAACTTATAAGACTTCTTAAAAGTAATACATTACTACCTCTATAGATTGTTGTACCTAGTAAACTTATATTTACCTTCTTCAATAACTTCTCCCACAAATACTTTGGCAATACCCGACATTGCTATTACAACATTTGCCGATATAGAGGTCCCTGTTAACGTTTGCATAAGCTAAAAAGAGAAAAAAACAAAAAATATATAAATTTTGCACAAAAAAATGTAATTAATAAATTCAGGTTTCAAGGTTTGATTTCCGTTGATGCATCAACCATAAGTTCTCTTTTGACTGAATCTAAGCGAACATAGCCACAGTTCAGATTTGTCAAGGAGCAGAAACAGTTGGAATCACGTACTGAGAAAAGATTTGTCGATTGCAATCAAATATGCATTCAACTACAAAATTGAAAACAATAATGCTCAATATTTTCTTAAATACATAAAATCGTTTATGGCAACAATAATTTTTAATAAAATTCTCTCTAGCTCACTAAAATTTGACTACTAGGACTGCCTTCTAAAGAAAATTAAAGGTCCATCAGAGGCAGGGTATCTTGTCACACGACAACCCATTCTTCTTGTAGAGCAAAACGGAGGGTAACATGCGCTTCTTGGGGTGCGTTCCACTTGGCGACCACAACGACCACGACCACGACCGCGATTTTGGCCGTTCCACTTGCTTGTGGGCGTTGCGATCGAAAACCCAAGTGGAACGGACTGTGGGCGTTTTAACCGTTCATGTAAACATTACATATGGCGGCTTCGAAAATAAGTTAGAAGCTTGAAGAGGTTATTTATTAATTTAAACCCCATTTATAAGCAGTTATAATAAACTTTATTAATTATTGGTAAAGTTGACTTATATTAAAAGAATATATATAATTCAATTTTTTATATTGCATTTTGGAGTATTTATAAAATTTACGTTTAAATAAAATTAAAGTGTCTTTTGTGGCAACAGTTGGATATTTATTAATAATGCTTTAGAAAGTTCTTTATCTAGTTCCGATGAAGAGTGGAATGCAATTTTACAAAATCGCAATGATAAAAAGCGAAAACTTAGGCCACGTATTATTAGCTATCAGAGTAATTGATCTTTATTCAAATGAAGAATTTAAAAGTTATTTCAGGTAAATGATTTTGTGTTATTCAGTGATTTAGTATGTAAAGGGATAAGTAATTATTTATTTATTTATTTATTTTTTGTAGACTTTCGAGAAACACATTCTATTATTTACATGAAATAGTACTTTCATTTACATGAGATAATTTTTTCGGTCGCCATATTTTGTTTTAAAAATTGCGCCAACTCTGAACGCCCACTTCGACCCAGCTTTTAAGGTGGGGCGTTGTGGTCGTTGTGTGGGCGAAAATAATGACGTCATTAGTGACGTTTTCGCCACGACAACAACGACCGCGGTCGCCAAGTGGAACGCCTGAAAGTATGTTTTGGTCGTTGTGGTCGCCAAGTGGAACGCATCCTTGGTGGGATGATGCTGAGTAACATTAGAACTGTTTCTAAAGAAACTTTTTCAACATATTGCGCCATTTTACAATGAACAAATCCAGCAATTTTATTACAAAAATATGTGTTATTTCCGTTGATGCATCAACCATGAGTTCTCTTTTGACTGAATCTACGCGAACATAGCCACAGTTCAGATTTGTCAAGGAGCAGAAACAGTTGGAATCACGTACTGAGAAAAGATTTGTCGATTGCAATCAAATATGCATTCAACTACAAAATTGAAAACACTCTCTTTGGTATTAGCATTTTTACAATCAGAATTTAGCCGTCTAAAAGTGTGAGCAACTGTGGTATAATGTTTTGTTTAATTAGATTTTACCTAAACAGAAATTTAACCGTATCAAGTAGTAGGTAATCAATTATTAAATGTCCTTCATCTTCTGTTGTTTTTAAGGAGTTATTTCAATCTAAACTTAGCAAGAGTCAAAACGGCTAAAACGTATCCTCAGACAGGAGGGAAACCGTACGCAATGCTAGACCCACTTTGCTACAATAATAAATAACATCAACAGAGTCTAAAATTCATTGCTGTCCGAATAAATCGAGCAACAACCGCAAGAGAAAAGATCCAAAGCCTGTTCCGACAAAAGATCTAGGTACCTCACAATTTAAATAATCTGTCATAAGATGTATGGGTGTTTCCAATTTCGTTCATTTTTTCACACATTAAGATTCATTTATTCTAATCAAAGTTTTACTTCTGCTTACTATTACTTACCCTTTTAATAGCTGCTTTTGGAAAAGCTGACCTTCTATACATTTCATAATGATTTAATTGGTCTTCAGTGAAATTTGACACCAGCACTCTGGAAAATAGGACACAAATCATATTATCTGATTATAAAAAAAGTTTTAAATTCTCAATTTTACACTTTTAATTCCTATTTCTTGAATTTCAAGCTTGATTGCGTAAAATTAATGCTTTGGATTCTCGTAATTGGAAAAAATCCAAAGGGTACGTTTCATTTGATTTCATATTATTGTTTAGTCACTCAGATAGAAAAGCTATTTATTGTGTATTCAGTTACAATTCAACATTAAAATGCATTTTGTGTAAATGGGGAAATAATTTAAAATCGATGTATTAAACAGTCCGAATTTATAAGCCATGTTTGGTAACTCCCGACATTTTGTAAACATTATTTGCTTTCTTTAAAGCGATAAAATGAAGTACAAAGTAAAGCAAATCAAGCCAAAATAAAATTAAAAATCACATAGTTCTATGATAGATATGATTTCATATCTTTCAGTTTATTAGCAAACATTTTCACGTTTCTAAGATAAAGCACTCAACAACTAAATAAGCTTCTGAAGAATGGCACAATAAAAGTATTAGAGTTGGTGAAAATAAATAGTACTTACTGCATTTTTTCTCTTTCTTCTTCCTCAATTTCTTTCTTACTTTTAATCTCCTTCTTTTTATCTTTAGAATTCCGTCTACTGTTTGATCGTTTCCAATCATGTCCTTTAGGTTCTGGTTGATTATTTAGACTTTCTTCAAGCTCAAACTTCAATCTATCCATACTTGGCTTAGATTCATCATCAATGTTACCAGCATCAAATGAATCGTATTCACTAGGTTCTTCATTTTTAACTAATGAATTGCTTTCATCATTATTGCTTATTTTACTTACTGTGTCATCTTTGTAGAATAAGTTATCCATTGTTGAATTTTTGTTTTTTAAAGAACATAAACATCAACTTGCTTTTATGTAGACTGTAACTTTTATAACCTTCGCTTTTAAAACCTTCCAGATTAAATTAGAGCTCTCACAATGGGGGTTTTTAATTTGTTCAAATTCAGATTATCGAGGAACTATTTTTTAATGGAAACTTTGATTGTGGCAAGTAAGATTCCAAAATTTTTTATGTTTTCAGGATATTACAAATTAAACAGGTTGTGTAGAATTTTCATAAAATCATATCAAATATATGGCATACTTCATTTAAAATATATAATATACTTTATTCATTAACACTAGAAAATTATAGCTGTAAAAGTTTAAGATAACATATAAAAATCTGTGATCATTTTAAGGGCAGGTTAACTAAATCAAAGAAATCCTAGTAGTCCGCGCTTTTGCCTAGAGGTCAGTAGTGTCGGCGAAAAACAGCTGACTTTAATTTAAAATTACTATAACCCCACGCATGCTCTGATGGTCGATAACGCTAGGTTTTTTTCTTAAAGTAGAAACTGTCCTCGACGCAATTCCAAATCAATAATTTTTCTATTATATTGTAGTAAGTGCGGTTTATTTTTAATACTTAAGTGTAGTTTTTTAAAAAGAAATTCTAGCTACTGAACTAAATAAGATAAAAAAACAAAATTGTAGACTGCTTTGAGTTCTTTCTGAACTAGTTTTTCTTGAGACAATTCAGTGAAAGGAGTTCAGTATTTTTTTTTTATTTTTTATTCTTTCACTTACAATTTTAAGATTTTAAATTATTCTAAAGGGGGAAAAATTATCATCCATATTCATAATCCTCTGTTACTGTCCTTTTTGTCATTTGTATTTCTATTTTTAATAAACAAACAGTCCTATTGTTGAAACAAATATATTTGTGGAACGGATAGTTGTGTGAGGCCATTTGTGATTTGTGTTCTTCCTTTCTTCCAATTAAAGTGGATACAATAATCACGATAGGGTCAAGGTAAATTAATTTTGGTAATCCCTTTTTTTTTAAAAAAAAAAAAGAAATTGATTTTTGTTTTTGCTTTTATTACAAAACTTAAAAAAGGTCAGAAACTTTTTTCCAAGCTTGGAGTTTTACTAAGTTTATTTATTTTTGACAAATCCATTGAACAAACATTGAAATTTGTGTTGCACTAAATTCTGTTGTAGAATAACAACTTGAAAAAATTGAAATTTATATTTTTTAAAACTTTTTGTTAGAAAATTCGTCTTGTGGATTGATGTGTTTGGAGTGAAAAATTGCATGCATTTTTTTCTTTGTTTTATGTTTTGACTTGAACAGTTTGAAATTTTATCACTTTTCCTTTAATTAATTCTTGTTCAATTTCTTGCAATCAAAGTTGAGATATGCCAAAACTACATTTTCCACAAAATTCTCTTAACGAATGTTCAGCACATTCTCCATTTCATTTATTAATTGAGAAGTTTAATTTTATAGAGAAGTGTTTGTGAAAATTTTTAAAAAAATATGTTTTTAAAGCGTGAACTTTCAAAAATAAAGACTATAATAAGAATAGATAGATAATCTATGTGTGTCATAAAATAAAATTGAGAAAATGATACCTATTTTCAAAGAATTCATCGGGATAATTTTTGAATTATAAATCTCAATATTATGTAATAGATTAAAAGTTTAACTAACCTTTGAAAGAACGTTAGTGATAGTCAAGTTCAACTACCTTTATCAATGACGTAGAATAAAAAAAAAACAACCAACTGCTTAGTAGTTGCAGTTTTTCAAAAAGAATTTTTCTAAAAAAAAAAATTTTTCGTTGAAGTGGTTATTTCCCAATTAATTTTCATAATAATTTATAAAGTAATCGGTAGGAAATTAGAGTCTACATTGGGTTATTTCCTTGGAACGAATTTAACTCCTCTAACATAATTTTGAATTAAATATTTCTTGCTTAGATTTTATATACAATTTCATGTGTAATTGGATGAGTTTTATTCTAGGTTAATTTTTACTGATTTTAGAGTATGAAATTATTTTCGAAAAATTGTGTTTTTGATGAAAAATATATTTTGAGGTCCTCTAAATTAGAAAAAAAAAAGAGATTATAACTAGTGTAGGCATGCCTTTATTTTACTCTAATTCAAAAGTTTCTAAATCACACCTTTTCTTCAAAAACTGAATTTTTGTCACTTTCTAATGTACAATTTGTAAAACGTTATATTCATCTGAAAAAACACGTTGGAGTAATAGCGTAATTTCTCCTCAAATGACCTAAAATGTTCACTTAGAAAAAATTATTCCAATATAAGCTACAGATCTGCGTTTATGAAATGTTTGTACGAACTTAAAAGGAAATCGTAGCAGTAATTTTTTTTTTTTTAAAAAATTATCTTTAGAAACCTTAGAAGTGATACTTATTTTGAAAACATATCAGTGATATCTTATTGTGAGGTCCCGTTGATGGTACCCAACACAAATTTTAATTAGTATGTTCTTCTATTAACTATTTTTAGTTATACTTACCTAGACACATATGATTTTCACAGACAGAATAGTAAAGTACATTTTTTTCTGGTTTAAGATCTGTTGATAACACTAATTATTCAAGATCATAACACTTTCTTGCTTGGTAATTAGTGGTCAGAAAATGTCAGGAAAAAAAAAAACAGTCGTAGAAAGCTATTCCGTTTTGTTTCGATTGTAATTTCTGGTACTCAGGTTTTGGCCAAGATGTTGTAAATATTTTCACTCTTTTTACTCATCTTTATACGGGAAAAAGAGACCACTTTCCAATAGCATCCCCTCCAAATTGAGATATCTGAGAAATCTTCGAATCCAAGTGGTATACTCCTACAATTTGTAACAGCAAGGCTGCCAAAATCTTCCTTGATTGATACTATAACAACAGTCGTTAAGGCGGTGGATTGGAGTCTCCCTATAATCCCATACAGAATTTCGCTATAAAGAAATTCCGCCTGTTTTTACTCATACCTCTAGATCCTGGATAATTGCTCAGACAGATCTTCCCCAATGGATTGGTCCACTGATCGCAATTAGTGGGAGGATGCAGAACCCCTTATTAGAAAGCGTCAGCCTTTTTCATTTCCTACAACGCTAGCCCCATATCCTTTAGCCATTAATGGTATAAAAAAGGTAAACATCAGATAGGATATTATTTCTTATTTACTCTATTTATTACTTCCGGATAAGATTAAACTGATTGTAGCTTTCAGTCACGCCTGTAACTTTTTTTTTTTTTTTTGGAAATTCATCCATAGGCTCCTAGTTCCAGCGCTCTTAGGCCAAACTCTCCAGCAACATTCTTCTCTGGAATTATACATGTTTTTGGAGTGCACAGTGTGTTTTTTTTACCTATCCTACAAGTTGCAGGAAAGGGTGAAATTATAGGATTGCTTGTATACCTACAAATTTGTGTCTATCCATCACATAATTAAACTAGTTTCTGGCCCCCCCTTTTCTTTAAATTTGGTAAATTTAGAATTAATATTAATTGTACTGTTGAAAAAAATATAATTCATTTATTTTGTTTAACGAACGTTTTTATTGTGCAAATTTTATCGGATGTTATTATCTAGTTCATTAAAAACATTGTGGGACAGTAGTTGGTGTTATCATTTTATTGTATTGTCAATACAATTGTCGCCCAGTTTGGAAATATTCCTTTAAAAATAAATATATAGTTACACTCTTGATAAATTGCGAAGGCCATATAACTTTGATATACTTCTATCCCTTTTTTTTTTTTTGTAATTATAATTCCTTTGTTTTTATCCCTAAATTTTTGTGTCTGCTTTGTATTTCTCTTTTGTCATTGTGAGATTTTAAGGTTGTCTCTCCATCTCTGATCCTCATTGAGATGTATATTTATTTATTCTCAGATATTAATTGATTGGAAATTATATATATATATTTTTTTTCTCCCTTGATTATAGAACGGATGGAGTGTCTGGTGACGTCGGGCTGGCAAGTCTAGCAGCTCGGGCGTTAGACCTGACTCCTGCTAATCAATCACAAACTGAGCAATCAACGGTGCAAACACAAGGTAAGTTTTAGATTTAATTCGTTCGATTTTGTTCGTATATTAATACTAATCTTTGTGTATTCTTCATTCGCTCTCTGATTTCGTTTATTTTTAAAGACGATCGAGGTTTCTTTTTCTCCCCCCCCCCCCATCTCTACCCGAAAATGATTCCATTTTGTTGTTTTGAGTCTTTGTTATTAATTTGTATGTATGTAAAGCCTGTTTTAAGTTTTCATTGTTTTCCCCAGCAAACTGTATGGTGCTACCTGTCTTTTTGTTTTTTTTTGGTGAGTGGTAAAGTTAAGTCTCTCTTCTAAAGTACCGTTTCAGAGTATTCAGTCTTTAGAATATCAATCCACAGGAAGTGAGATTGAACATAACAATGTACAAGTTTTTTCAACTTTTCAAGTTAAATTTTGGAGTTTTTTCCAAATTTCGTTCAAATTTCAAACCTTTATATCTTTCTTCGTATCGTTCAGATTTTAAAGAACTCTCTGTCAAATTGAAGAGAAAAGTATACACCATAACTGGTATAAAAACTGCAATGTTTTAGTACTAATAGTTATTGAGATATAGGATGTTGAAATTTAGAGGTTTTGTAAATCTTCCAAATTTCTATCCTCTATAACTCCCTTCCTATTCATCAGAATTGAACGATTTCTTTACCCAATTGTAGAGAATAGTTTACTCTATAGCTGATATAAATTGCAATGTTTTAGTACTAATAGATATTGAGATATAGAAGGTTGTTGTTGAACTTGAACTTGAACAAACAATAATTTTTTTTTTTTTTTATCTCAAATCCGGACAATTTTTTTTAAAGAGTTAGTTCAAAATTGACATTGTCGTATCTTGTAGGGAATATGTAACAATTTTTTATGAGTGTTTCTTAAAATAATTTTTTATTTTATTTTTTGGAGTTTACGAGGGTCGTTTGAAAAGTCCGTGCAAAGTCAGAGAGATATCACCACTGGCGCGTATCGAGGTTATGTTTAGTTAGTAGCATCTCTTGGAAGAACACACACCAAGTTTCAGCCAGATCGGTCTATTTCTTTGTGTTTGGCATTCGTTTGAATGGAGGAAGTCGAGTGATTTTCAAAAAATGGACGAAAAAGAATTTCGTGTGTTGATTAAACACTACTTTATGAAAGGCAAAACGCCTCAGGAGACAAAAGAGAAGCTTGATAAACATTATGGTGACTCTGGCACCTTCGATTAGAACAGTTTATAAGTGGTTTCAAAATTTTCTGGAGTGGCCACATGGGCACAAGTGACGCTGAACGTTCTGGACGCCCTGTTGAGGTTACTACTCCAGAAATCATTGATAAAATCTATGATATGGTGATGGATGACAGAAGAGTGAAGGTGCGTGAGATTGCTAGTGCTGTGGGCATCTCGAATGAACGGGTACATAATATTTTGCATCAACATTTGGACATGACAAAGCTAACCGCAAGATGGGTGCCGCGATTGCTCCAGCTTGACCAAAAACGAAATCGTGTGAAGTGTTTCAAGGACGGTTTGCAGCTGTTCCAGAAGAATCCGCAGGACTTTAAGCGTCCTTTCGTCACTGTGGATGAAACATGGATACATCACTACACTCCTGAGACCAAAGAACAATCTAAACAATGGGTTACCAAGGGGGAATCTGCGCCAAAAAAAGGCGAAGACCGTTCCTTCGGCCGGAAAGATTATGGCGACTGTCTTTTGCGATTCGCAAGGAATAATCCTCATCGACTCTCTGGAAAAGGGTAAAACTATTACAGTTGCATATTATTCATCGTTATTGGAAAACCGAGCTGCAAGAAAAACGCCCACGATTGGCCCACAAAAAAGTCCTTTTCCATCACGACAACGCACCAGCTCACACATCAGCAGTTGTGGTCGCAAAATTAATGGAAATAGGGTTCCAACTCGTTTCACATCCGCCCCTATTCTCCAGACTTGGCTCCCTCGGACTACTATTTGTTCCCCAATATGAAGAAATGGCTGGCGGGAAAAAGATTTTATTCAAACGAGGAGGTGATTGCAGAAACGAATGGCTATTTTTCAGACTTGGACAAATCCTATTATTCGGAAGGGATCAACAAACTAGAGCAGCGTTGGACGAAGTGTATAAGCCTAAAAGGAGACTATGTTGAAAAATAAAAAAGGTTTACCCCAAAAAATTAAGTAGTTTTTATTTTTGCACGGACTTTTCAAACGACTCTCGTAATGTACGTACTTCTTACTTCTTTTCTGATTCCTCTTTTACGGCCAGATTGTAGATGGCTTTTCCAAATCAACTTTTTTAACTCTTCATGAGACTATGCATGGTTTTTCATTTTAGAAATTAACTATTAAAAAAAATTTGTGTTATATGCATAAAATTTATTTTGGTGACGTCATCAAGATTACTGGAAGACGAACAATTTAGTTGTAGTAATTTTTAATAACTCTTTCAAGCTAAACGTTTTATTACATTTAATAGTTATTGATAATTATTACTAGGATGAATTTTCTTTAAAAATAATTCTTTTTTTAGTGTTTTGCTGAAAAATTCAGTAAAATTCAATTCTCCCGTTGATTTTGGCTCTGCAAATGGAAGCATTTGTTGTTGATTCAGCAACCTCTTTCTTTAGACCATTTATTTTTCTGCATGGCTGGCTGAAAATGAATTCTATAGTTAATTTATTTATTTTTATCAATATTCGTTTTAAGTTTTCAGCATACACATTTTGGAACTTTTCATTTACATTTATATTATTTAAAAAAAAGAAAAACAGGCTAGTCTTTGGATTCATCGGGATTAATCCTATGAGTCTTTCACATTAGTTTAATACTTTTTCTATTATGGATTATATTTGGATTTTATTGGTGTTTTGGGCAAGTCTATGACCGTCTCTCTCGCTTCTTTCAATTATTTTCAATAGGATGAAACAAAATAAATGCCAGTTTCAGTCATAGGGACTAGGCCAGTGATGGCGAACCTATGACCCGCGCAAGCTTTTTCACTGACCCACACAATTGCTAGGCAACCATTTGTTTGTTTACGCTGGTTGATTTAGATTTTTCTAATTGTTGAGGATAATTTATATTCTATCTGTATTTTTTTTTTCAATCACGCATTGACACAAAAGCAATTTAAATTGCTATCTATAACCTTTAGTTTGATCATTTCCAGTTCTAAAACGCAGATGACGACAAATGCTTTTGTAGTATTTTTTGAAATAAAACAAAAGTGTTTACAAAATATCAAATAAAATGTACAAAATTTTACTCATATTTTGTTTGTTACAAAAAAAAATCGACCACCCAAAGCAAATAACCATATTTAGATTTTTCTTCCGATAAAACACACTTTTGTAAAGTTTTGTTCAGGTTATGTTTGTAAAAAGAGACTTCCACAGCCACTTGTTTCGTCCCCATTTTACCCAGTTAAGCCAACTGAATTTTTGAAGATGTTTAGTTTTTGAAAATATTCAGTTCAAAATTTTTAAACTTAACTCTTGTGCAAATGGGCATTAGTGGTGACCCAAGAGCTAGTACTAAAAAAAAAAAAAAATGAACAAAATTTGACCCGCAAAAAGGTTCGCCATCCCTGGACTAGGGTCATCTTCAGGGCTAATTTACAATTTACTGTTTTTGAATGGTGCACAAGTTAAGATGATGATGCCATGTATCGATATGTAGCTAATTCTAAAAATACCACTATCTAAACAGTTTTCTCGGCCAACAGAGAAGCCCCCCTCCCAAACATATGCATACGATGAATTTATAAAACAACAGATGTTATTTGGAATTTTCATTTTGTTTAAACAAATATTGCAACTAATTTCTTTTACCAAGAGAGGAAAGAAATACCGAAATCTGAGTTTTAACCTAAACTTACAACTTCCGATATTAAAATTTGGACTACTAAGACTACTTCCTTTAGTGGTAATTTAAGCCAAGAAAGTTTTGTACCAAACACAGTTGAGCACCAAATTCTACATCATTATTATAAAATAATTGAATTACTGTTCATTTTTTTTTGATGACTGAGTCGTAGTTTCAATAGGATGAAAAATTTATGCCAGTTTCAGTCATTATAGAAATAGAAATAGAAATAGAAAAGAGATTTATTATTCTGGGACAATTGTCCCCTAAGAATAAATACAGGTACAAATAGAGGCCTTAATAGTTTGGCCTGTGATTAAACAGAAATTAAATAAATAAATAAGTATTTACAAAAAGTGAAAATAAAAATAACAGCAGAAATTAAGGAAATAAATTAAAACAATATTACTATACTACGTATAGACCCGAGCAATATTATACTGTGGATAATGTTAGTAAGAATAAAAATTTATTTTTTTCTGCAACCATGTAGGAATGTTCTCATTACTCAATTAAAATCAGCTGTGTAATGCCCAACTTTACCTCACTAGTGGGGAAAAATTCCCATTAGTGTCACTTTCCTCACTAGTGAGTAAAAAAACTTCATTGTGCTTCCTTGATATAAGAAGTTTTGTTATTAAATATTTTCTGTAAAACTTTAATAAGCTTATTTAACGTAACTAAATAATTAAAAAACGAATATTAAAAAATAAAATAAAAATTGAAAGGAATATAGAAATAAAAATAATACTTTAATAAATAATTAGATATGTTTAATTATAACAGTTAAAAAGGTTATAGTGTTACCTTATAGAAATTTAAAATGGATTCTAGTGATTCCTGATTAGTTTTTTTTTTAAGTTAATAACCCTAATAGTTGCAGAAAAAATATAATATTTAACTCGAGTTTAAAGTATTTTCCTCAAACTCGGCAATTTGCATTTGCACTCGCCTCGCTTCGCTCGCTCGTGCGTGCAAACCCTGCCTCGCGTCAGGAAAACTACTACTTTCCACACTTGTTAAATAAATAACTATTAACGTTCTGAGTTTTAAAAAGAAAAAGAAAATTTTTGTAAATTAATTAAAACATCTCCGGGTATCGTTAAGAGAAATTCACGTGTTTTCTCTCGACTCTACGTATAAATTCGTTTTGCAGTCACTTACGATTTAAAAGAAAACAGTTCCTAGGCCAACTTTAGAGAATTCATTTCCTTCTAAAATGTGTCTTTTGAGTGTGATGTACGAGTTCACCATCTGTATGATAATTTATAAGAATTAAATATTTGCCATATACTAGGTTATAAACCTGTATAATTTGTTAAGTACCACTAAACTAGTGTGCAGTAGTTGCTAGTACGGCCACTAGATTGTGCGAGCTGCTCTATATCTAGTGCTATCTGTTGGAACGTCTGTAAATTTGGGTATTTGTTTGAAGATATTGACTTTTTTTTTCTCATTAATTTTTTGTTTTTCTAATAATTATAATTTATTTTTTAATGTGCTATTTAAGAAAAACTATATAAACTTACGATAACATTCCCATTTATCTGGTCTAATTATTAACTATCCCTTTAAATGTTCACATCATTACTGGTTATTCCCAACAACCCAGATCGGAATAGATGTTAACCTATAAAATGGGTTAAAGCGAAACAGTTCAGAAATAGTTCTTGTTAATGTTGTTACTATTTTATTAATCTTTAATTTTTGTAAACATCGTAGCGTTTAAAATACTTTAAAAATTTACCATCTTTTTTTTTTGAGAGGAGTTAGCCCCCCCCCCCAAATAAGTTAGGTTCAATTTTAACATTATTTTTAATATTTGAGGCGTCCTCAAATTTAGTTTGTCTTCTTTTATTTTTAAACCTAATTTCTATTGAATTACTTCCTTTTCAAACCAGTTTCCGATTCTAAATAAAGACGCAAAATTAAGTTAGTAGGTTAACGATAAGTTATAATTAAATTATCAAATGTGCTATTTAGTTGTTAGTTTTATTATTTTTTTTACCGATTTATGGGCAAACTGTTGTGACTTATCTCACACAGTCGTTGGGTTAGTCTTATCATCGTTGAACACAATAGACTGGTGTTTGTTTGTAATCTCTTTATGTTCTCCGCCTGGTTGTCTAAATATATTTACTATGAATCATTTAGAAATAGTTTCTTATTTACATTTTCCTTTTCTAGTTATTATCTATCCTTAAAGTGTCTATTGTTTAATCTATTATGGGAGTAGTAATAATAATCGCAAATAGCTTTTTGAAATCATTTTATTGCTAAAAGCCACCCCAACAAATAACATCTCATTAAAGTGTTGTTTTTTATTTTTAAACAAGTAGTAGCCATTGTTTCATGTCGCTAAGAAGCATTATGCTTCTTCTTCTTTCTGGTGATCCTCCTCAATACGAAGAAGAATGTTTTTTTTTCGAAGATTTTTATTTATTACTGTCTTTTTCATAATATCTTTGGAGTGTATTACAGAAGAAAGAACATTGTACTTGAAGGTCAGCCCGGGTTGTACGAAAAAATAATATGTAGAACCTTTTTACAAATATTTTATTTAAAAATTATAATTTTGTTCAACTGTGGGAGATCCCCAGTTCGAATCCCGCTTATAACTACACTTTATTAAAGAAAGTATTATGATTAAGGAACGGATTTTTATGTATTTAAAAATGCCAAGTATTTAATTAAAATATGCATTTATTTTCGTCAATTATGTGGAAAATATGTGATTTACTTAAAATATTTTCTGGAATATTTAAGTAAAATGGACATTTTTTTTTATGAAAATGGATTTTTTTTTGGGGGGGGGCTATAGTTATTTATACAAGAAAAGAACATTTTTACAATTATTATAAATAAGTTTGTGGAAAGGGATATCTGCTCTAACCAAAGCCCGACACAGATCTGTACTCAGAGTAGACTTACTCTGATGATGGAGATGTAAGGAAGGCTTGATAGGACGTCCTCTCTTTCTTTCTGTTTTTATTCTCTATGTGCGATCCGGTGGCCAATATGTTGGGTGACTTGGAAACGTTGAGAGCAAGAAACGCGCTTGTCACAAGCTGTGCAGTACAAAATGTCTCCATCACTTCGAAAAAGTTCTGCTGGAAACTCGCGAAGATATTTAGCAACCAGTTGTTTGTTTGAGGCCGATGTTCGTGGCATTTCACCCAAAAAAAGAATACCCTAAGTGACCGAACGAAATGAATTGGACACTTCAACGAACGAACTGAAAGAACAGACAACGTCAGACAACTTCAAAGAACTAACAAGTGCCCGTCACTGTTTAGCAGCATTCTGTGTAAATTACAATAACCATTGTACCCACTGTGATTCACAGCCCTACAGTCTGTGGTTCACAATACCTCCCAATTATGAAAATATGCCCAAAATGAAAAATATGAAAAAATATGTCCATATTTTGATTAAATATGTAGAAATATTTATTTATTTTAATCAAATATGTATAAATATGCGATAACATCCAAATATGTGGAAATATGTGAAATAAAAGTAGACTCAAACGGCTTAAAAAGTGTCAGTATGAATACTTTTAGTTGAAAAACGTCTGTAAATTGCCTAGAAAAAAATATGTAAATACATACGAATCCGTTCCCTAATTATGATGTATTAAGTATTATAAATGACTGCATACGCGGGATTAGAACTGGGGATCTCCCACTTACAAAACCACGCACATAACCACTAGACAAACACCCTGGCAAGATATTCTTACTGTAATCATAGGTCAAGAAGTCTTGCATACTGGGTGCATCAAAATGGTGTGATGATTGCTTTTGTTTGATGATAAAACAAATTTATCCTTGTTTCACCCACAACCATTACATTACTCTACATTCTTTAAAATCTTCAATTATTATTATTTTTGTTCTTAGCGTCACCAATAACCAATTTTTTGCAGCCAGAGGACCACCCCAAAACTGGTGTATTTCTGGTGGAAAATTAATATTGGAAAACCGACCACGAATAGATGAAAATTGTAACTTTGATCTTAAATATCTTCAACAAATATTAGGGATATCGAAACGGGGTCAACGTCATTTTTCACAGTTTTTTTTGTAGTTTTCACAAACTAGTCGTCCTTATGTAACCCCAATCGGGTTTTTGTGACCGTAACTTCGCCAAAAATAAAGATACAGCATCGGGGGTGAAAAATTTGAAAACTAGACCAAAATAAAACATATAGTTTACTTCGTGGGTTTTTTTTTTTTTGGAATTCCGCTTTCCTAAAAAGTTATTAGCGAGGGAGTAATAACTCAAAATAGCATCCTCAAGATGTCAAAACAGTAATTTTATACAAAAAACACAATTTATTAAAATAACCTAACTAGTCGGCTTTCTAACTAGAACTGGGCCTACGTCGGCTTCCTTTTGTATTTTTAAAAAACTACGCTAATCAAGTTCCCTCCACTCAAAATTCTGAACTGCAACTACTCTAGCCAAGTTCCTATCATTGTTGTCGGCCTTTTTCAAACATATTTCTTAATTTTTCACTAATGGTGCCGCCGTCCTCATCCATTACTTACGCTAAGTAGTAATAATCTTAAAAAATTTATGTACAAATTGTGCTTGTGTTTGTCTGTAACTGTATTTTAAACATTTTCCCCTCGAAAATTCAATTTAAGGCCTTATTAAAGAGGGGGGAGTCACCTGCCAAAATTTCCAATAAAAAATTACTTATCCGGAAATGCCATTTTACTGAAGGCCTTGATTTATTTTGTTTCCGCTTTATTTGCTAAAATTCCAAATTTGACTAAAAACATTTGCCCAGCGATAGAGTTCCTATTGTTTGTTTTCAAATTATTAATTTAAATTTTAAAAAAGTGTTATATAAAAGACTGTAAAGACTTATCTCTAATTGCATACCATTTTGTCACTACAAAACAAGAGGAAATATTGCAAATTTAGAAAACTGCTTCCATGATCTTTAAAACTTTTTGTTTTTTTTTTAATTGTACAGACATTCCTCTAATGTTCCTTTTCAGTGTAATGTATGCACTTTAGTTTTTTTTATGAATTTATTTAATTTAGGCGCGACAACATCTGTGATGGATGGAGATTGGTGCGCCCGAAGGTTATTTTTCGTGCACTGCTACCGACTTCCGGACAGTGAACTCTCATTATAGACGAACACTGTTGCCAGGAAGAGAAAAATTGTACCCAATATTCACAAAATTTGAAGAAATTTTTTTTTTTTCGTGATTTGTGGAAATTGGTTCTATTAGTGCGAACATGTGTAATTTTAACCAGTTAAGCGTGGAGTTTAGTTTTTTAAAAACCCCCGCCACAGTTGGTGCGGAATTAAAATCAGACAATGACGTGTATACACGTCGAATGCAGGCAGGGCAAAACAATCAAAAGTTTACAACGTCTTGTAATAGCCACTGCAAGCGACTTTTTCTGCAATCTCTCTGGGGACTTGAGATTACCAGAGCATTCTGTGCTCTTTCAAAATCTTGTAAAGCTTCACGTTATGCATTGCTCCTAGTTAACTAGGGACGCCAAAGAGCTTTTTACAAGGAAGAAAAGAGTTTTTTGAATTCTGTGCAAAATGAAATCATGGTCGTACTGTGAGGTCTGAACCTCTATCTAAGGTAAAAAAACGGGCATTGCCCAAGGGTTGAGAGCTTCTATTTGTGTACGTAATTCCCCAATCTCTAATGCGGAGACCAAACATGTACCAACCACTTATCATTTGGCTGAGACTCCCGTATAAAATACTTAGAGCAGTTCTATTGGTAAGATAAAGGAAACATCCCACCAAATAATATGTATTCTTATTGTATTTTATTAAAAGTTTCGAGTTTTTATAGTTAGTGGCAATTTTATATTTTTCACAACACGTGGAGTATACACATGGAACGCACCGTAACAGAGATTTGGTTTGACGTGTATATACACGTCAAACACGCTTAACTGATTAAAGAGAAGAGATTTAGAGTTTGGTTAGTTTACTGTAGATCGTAGGTTCGATTCCAGCTGCCAAAATTCCTCAGGGTTTTTTTTTTTTAATGTCCGGTGAAGGATTGTAGTGCGCCAAAAAAAAAAAAATCCCGGTCGCCAATGACGTTGAAGTGCCTTAAATCCTCCCCCACCTTAAATAACGTTTTTAGTAATAATGTTACGTTATAATACCATTTTATTGCGTAAATTGCGGTAGCAGAAAACCACGTGGGCTGTTCATACAATTTTTTGTTAAATTATTTAATACCAAATCGATGTTTAAATATAGTTTAAATATTAATAAAAAAAAAAAACTATTATAACCTTACTCGGTTAATATAATAACATTTTTGCAGCGCTTAAATCAGCTGTATGTATTTCTAACAAATCAACTTCCCGCTCACTTTATCTTAATTATCAGCTATTTGCGCGCGCTTTACTTCTTTGTTGTGTCAGTTCAGTGTCACTGTTTTTTTTGTAAGCTTAAAAAGAAAAAAAAAAAAAAAAGTGGGTGGGGATTTTTTTTATTTATTTATTTGGCTAGAGTGGGGGTAAAAGTTACGGCATGTAGAGTGCGCTGTACTTGGACTGTCAACCACGTAACGATGTTCGGTAACTGCTGTTAGTGTTGTGCGTGTCCTAGGTGCTGTCAAGATCGGCTGGAATTTTTTTTTTTTTTTCCTTTTTTTATAAAAACATAATTCGGGGTTTATAATCTTATCCTCGAAATTTGTGTTTCTGTGTGTTTGTGTTCTTATTTTATTGTTTAACCACGTTAACGCAAAATACTTCCTTTTTTTTTAAATTTTTTGCGTGCAGCTGATACGCGAGTTTCCGTCCGTGATTTCGTGGTTATATTTTCGTGATCATAGTGACGAAGAAATCAGTATTTTTATTTTTAATTTTTTAAATTAAAGTCCCTTTTTTTTCAAATCTGTGTTAATTTAAAAAAAAAATACAAAAAATGGATACTTGTAAGACGAAAAATTATAAAGAAAACCGATGATTTGGCCATCAAAACATCGGAATACTAAATATTTTTGTGACAAAAGTGTACGACGTCTACTCCACTCGTAGTAGTGGTAGTTGTTTTTCATTACTTTTTCAAAATTCTCGAATATACCGTCAACATAGGCACATTAGGGACAATTGTTGGGCCGAACAGTCGCCTCAAGACCAGCACTACGACCACAACATCGGCAACAACAGCAAACACGGCCGGTGCAATATTAGCCAGGTTTCTACGCTGGCTCTCCAAATTGACCCATACTACGACACAGCCAGCTCCGGAACAATCTGCCAATTCCGTTTTACATGCTACAGGTATTTATTTGATTTTTTTTCTTTTTTGGTACCCCGTTTTCGTAGTGGTTTGCAGTTTTCTTTTTTTCCCCCCGGAAGTACAATGATCGTAGCAAAATTTCTGCCGGAAATAGATCTTTTGGTTTCATTAAAACATCCGGTTGAAACTCGAACGTGAATTTATCTTACAACAGTGTTAAATAATTTTCTTGGTTTTGCGTTTATTTGTGCTACAATGATGCTATAAGTGACAATGATAGAAGTGTATAGTAGTGGATACAAACGAGTGGAGAAGTTACCGCAGTGGTAACACTCCCAAAACACAGAACTATATTTAGTCACTCTCTTCACTTGAGAGGAGATCACGAGGCCATACTGTCTCTTAAGACGTCTTGTGTGAAAGATTTTGGAGCTAGAGGGTTTATATGAGATTGCAGGTTAAAATTAAGTACCCTGTATCGTGTTTGAGGCCACTCTTTCTAAGACGTCTTGTGTGAAAGATTTTGGAGCTAGAGGGTTTATATGAGATTGCGGGTTAAAATGAAGTACCCTGTATTGTGTTTGAGGCCACTCTTTCTAAGACGTCTTGTCTGAATGATTTTGGAGCTAGAGGATTTATATGAGATAGCAGGTTAAAATGAAGTACCCTGTATCGTGTTTGAGGCCACTCTTTCTAAGACGTCTTGTGTGAAAGATTTTAGAGCTAGAGGATTTATATGAGATTGCAGGTTAAAATGAAGTAAGTACCCTGTATCGTGTTTTAGCGACTTGAGTGATAAAAGAAATGTAAGATTTTAAGTATGTATAGTCTAGGTATACACGTAAAATGGAGCGTCTACTTGCAGTTCGAAGTATTTTAGATTGAAGGGACTTGAATCCTTTCTGAGTTTGGAGGCGTTTGGTTGAACTCCACAGCTCTGCTCCAAAAGCCCAGATGGGTTTCAAAATAGAAGCGTAGGATCAGTCTTTTTGTTGTCCAGAGAGAGTTTTGATCTATCGTCTAAAAGTCTTTTAAGTAGTCGATAGCGTCTTGTTTTTAGTTCTGTTCTTTTAAGTCTATTGCGTGTGGAGTTTAAATAATTAATTTAAATTTAAATATACCATTTCCAAAAAATAAAATTAAAAAATACGTAGATCTGTTTACTGAATGGCAGTTTCAATCCGTTAATTTTTTTCAGATAAAGATCTTTAGGTAACCAATTCTTATTAATCATAATTAAACTGAATAGCCCTTTTTTTATAAAAAAAAAGAAGTATTTCCACATTCTCCTGCCAAACAAAAGCCCTTCAATAGGGCAATCTGTGCCCTAAAATTTTAGTCGTTTTAAAATTTAAAAAAAAAATCTCTGAAAACTCCAAAGAGGCGAATGCAAACTTATGGACCAATTTGTTTAAAACCTCACTCTTAATTTTGGACTCGAGAAAACTTAAAAAAAAAAAAAGGATATATTTCCGGTGTGAAAACTTAAAATCGAAAATTTAAAATTCGATTTCTGGTTTGAAAAATCGATGTTTTATCGTTAATAGCAATTTTGACAGATTTCATTTTATTTATTTTTTTTCAACTTGTTTGCTTGTTTTAAAACTAGTGAAGGTTATTATCCTGTTGCCTAACAGAAAGATAACAAATGAAAAATGTGTTACCTTCTTCTCATCTATTATACTCGTATCTTATCATTTATTTTTATAAACAGCTGTTGAAAAAGGCAGACATTCTGTCGAATAATATTTTTGTTTTTCTTTTAAGAACAAATATGTTCATTTTCTGTATTTTTTACATATTACGTAATTAAAAATTTGTTTTCTTAAAAATTTAGAATTTTGTAATTTGACCGGAAGCTAATTTTGATTACAGTTTATGTAGTATACAGGGTGGGTTCACCCTGGTTAGTAACTAATGTCCATAGGCCTACTGTGTGTAGTACATCTAAAGTGGAGTTCAATGACGTATTGGCCAACTTCATATTTTCCACTGCTCTTGAGCGACGTCACTTTTAAATTACATTACTTTTTTCCAATAAAAATGTTATTACTCAGAAAGTTTTAGTCCGAATTCAATTCTGATGACACGGTTAGAAAGACAGATAAATTTTCTAAAAATTGATACCATTTCGAAGCATAAATTATTCTCCAAACAGCCTCAATCTTCCTCCGGATACTGGAGGAGAATAGAAGTAATCGAAATTTTTAAGAAAACTCATTAGGCCCTTATGTGATCATTATCAGACCTAGGTGCTGGCCACTTTTTAGTAAAAGTTTCCTTGCCTAATGGGTGGGCTTTCAAACGGTATATCATTTGCCCAGGATTCCTTTCTATCTTCGTACGAGAAATTACGTTTGTTTTTGCAAGAAAACGTGTCCACGAGCACCCAACAGTGTTAGATTATCAAGTTGTTTAATTCATTGAAAACTCTTTTTAGATGGACCAATAGTCAATTTTAATCAGTAGGCTGTCTTAAAATAAGGAAGTCAAAGGTTACAAATTGCACTAAAAAAATAATAATAATAATAATTATATGTGGAAGCAAACGTGACGTCACTGCTTTCCCTATATTGTTTTCCAAGAAACTAAAGACCCGGAAATCAAGTAGATGAAATCCTTTATACAATATGTCCGGTAAGTTCAGCTGAAATTTTGCTTTTAAAAATTTGAAAAAAGAATACTTGAAAAGTATAACCGAAATTCAAGAAATACTTGAAAATATCGGGTAGACTTTTCGTGCTTAAAAAAATTTTATAGAGGACAATTTATATTGGGGAGCTCAAAATTTTTTTTGCTTTCTTTTTAAAGTTTTAAAGTAAAAACAACGATTTTTGTAAAAAAAAAAAAAAAAAAAAAAAATATTTTTTGTTGCATATTTTTATAGTATTTGAGCTCCTAAAAACAACAAAATTTTTTTTGAAATCGGTTAGGTTTTTCAAAAGTTATGGCAATTTAAAATATGAAAAACGAATTTCAGTTTATTGTCAAAATTACGTTATTTTTTAAAAGAATCTGTTTAAACTGGGCACAACCAACGGATAGGCAAGCCAAAACTCTGGACTTCCACGCTTTGCTTGTAGCAGCACTTATGGAGGCGAAGTCAAGATCTAGGCTGGCTAGAGTTATTCGACGTTTCAGATCATCGACTGAAGCCACGGGATTAAGGATACTGTACACTTTATTTTTTTAGGTATCCCCACAAAAAATAGTCCATTTTGGTTAAGTCCAGAGATCGAGGTGGCCATTGGATGGGTCAATGAGTCCCTAAGCACTTTTCATGGAAATTTCTGTCCAGGTAACCTCGAACCACTCTCGCCGGGCAACCATCTTGTTGAAAATACATACCTGGCCGACGTTGTAGATGAACATCTTCAAGCAGAACTGGCAAAATGTCTCTTAAAAAAAAGTTGGACACCTTTCACCAGTTAAGTTCTCTCTGTAGTTGATTTCCTAAAACTCCACACCAAACGTTTGTAGAAAAAACTACCTGAACGTCGAATAACTCTAGCCTGCCTAGATCTTGACTTCGCCACCATAAGTGCTGCTATAAGGAAAGCGTGGTACTCCACGAGTTTTGGCTTGCCTATCCGTTGGTTGTGCCCAGTTTGAACAGATTCTTTTAAAAAAAATAACGTAATTTTGACAGTAAACTGAAATTTGTTTTCCATATTTTAAATTACCATAACTTCTGAAAAATCTAACCGATTTCAAAAAAAATTTTTTTGTTGTTTTTAGGAGCTCAAATACTATAAAAATATGCACAAAAAAATATAACGTTCCATTTGACAAACAAAAGTTGGATGCTGTATCTCGAGATACAGGGGTTTAAAAAAATGGGGCAATCACTGAAAATAAACTAGACTAAAAATGATTAAATACGTGTTTTTTATCTCCTTAACAAAAACTTACAGTTTAAAAAGTTAAGTATAAGGGTTGATTAAACGCCAAAAGGTACACAAATCAGCAAGTACCCAACATTTCATTCAAGCTTAGTTGATATAATTTAAGTAATTTTGCTGCATTAACTTTTCCTTCACATTTTTTAGAATTTATTAGATGTCACATACCCTTATGCTGGCCAGTTCGTTCATAATAGTTATAATTGTGATAAAATGTATATTATATCTTCGTATAAATAGGTACTTTATTTTAACTCTATTCCAAATTATTCTTCTGATTCTGAAGTTGTCACATATACATGCATGTTAAATTAGAAAAAGACAAATTTAGAGTCGGCTACTGTTTAAATTTGAATCACGGAGGATTTAAAGCAATATTTCAGTCTTGAATTCGTCTTACCGAAATATTCGTGAGGACAAATAACACACAGTTAATAACAAGTAGATTATTCAACATTATTTATTCATTTCTCAATTGTAATTTAATTTAGTTCCCCTAATTTTACTTATGGTAAAATACTGGAATAATTAGCTGTCCTAAATATATGCATATCTTATTTATTTTTTTATTTTTTCGAAATTTCCCGCCGTTTAAAAAAAAAGTGGGTGGAGCATATAACTCTGGTCACCCTGTATATCGATAAAACGTTTGAAGTGAAATTTAAACGGTCTATATAAATAAAATTTCTATCTTTATTTCCTCGTAATTATTTTAATGTCTTTAGCGAGAGTTTGGTAATTTTTATTATTATTACGTATTAATATTTCCCCCCCCCCCATTTTTGGTTCTTTGTCGTTATTTGTTCTTTTTTTGTTATTTAGTTATTTTTTTTGTTTTGTTAACAAAAAAATTACGACACTTTTTTGTTCCATTGTTTGGTTGGTGTTTTATTTGTCCTTGGTTTATATGAACCATTTTGTTTGTATCTTTTTTATTATTATTATTATTTTTTTAAGTGTGAACAACACCTTAAAAAGATTTTTAAAAATGATTTTTCATTTTTTTTTTAAAGTTTAAGGTTGGTATCCATGACATCATAATTATTGGTTTCCGTGCTGTTAATTTTGTTGTTTACTTCTTGTTATTCCTGTTTTGTTCTTTTTTTTTTTTTTTTTTTTTACTTCTCATAAAAGAGGAAACATTAACAAATTTTCCAAATTTGAATTTTACAGGAAAATTCAAATTTTGAAGGATATTGTACGTGTCTAGCCGGAAGTATACGAGGGTCGTTTGAAAAGTCCGTGCAAAAATAAAAACTACTTAATTTTTTGGAGTAAACCTTTTTTATTTTTCAACATAGTCTCCTTTTAGGCTTATACACTTCGTCCAACGCTGCTCTAGTTTGTTGATCCCTTCCGAATAATAGGATTTGTCCAAGTCTGAAAAATAGCCATTCGTTTCTGCAATCACCTCCTCGTTTGAATAAAATCTTTTTCCCGCCAGCCATTTCTTCATATTGGGGAACAAATAGTAGTCCGAGGGAGCCAAGTCTGGAGAATAGGGGGGGGATGTGAAACGAGTTGGAACCCTATTTCCATTAATTTTGCGACCACAACTGCTGAGGTGTTGCGCTGGTGCGTTGTCGTGATGGAAAAGGACTTTTTTGGTGGGCCAATCGTGGGCGTTTTTTCTTGCAGCTCGGTTTTCAAACGGTCCAATAACGATGAATAATATGCACCTGTAATAGTTTTACCCTTTTCCAGATAGTCGATGAGGATTATTCCTTGCGAATCCCAAAAGACAGTCGCCATAATCTTTCCGGCCGAAGGAACGGTCTTCGCCCTTTTTTGGCGCAGATTCCCCCTTGGTAACCCATTGTTTAGATTGTTCTTTGGTCTCAGGAGTGTAGTGATGTATCCATGTTTCATCCACAGTGACGAAACGACGCTTAAAGTCCTGCGGATTCTTCTGGAACAGCTGCAAACCGTCCTTGCCAACACTTCACACGATTTCGTTTTTGGTCAAGCGTGAGCAATCGCGGCACCCATCTTGCGGATAGCTTTGTCATGTCCAAATGTTGATGTAAAATATTATGTACCCGTTCATTCGAGATGCCCACAGTACTAGTAATCTCACGCACCTTCACTCTTCTGTCATCCATCACCATATCATGGATTTTATCAATGATTTCTGGAGTAGTAACCTCAACAGGGCGTCCAGAACGTTCAGCGTCACTTGTGCCCATATGGCCACTCCGAAAATTTTGAAACCACTTATAAAAACTGTTCTAATCGAAGGTGCAGAGTCACCATAATGTTTATCAAGCTTCTCTTTAGTCTCCTGAGGCGTTTGGCCTTTCATAAAGTAGTGTTTAATCAACACACGAAATTCTTTTTCGTCTATTTTTTTGAAAATCACTCGACTTCCTCGATTCAAACGAATGCCAAACACAAAGAAATAGACCGATCTGGCTGAAACTTGGTGTGTGTTCTTCCAAGAGATGCTACTAACTAAACATAATCTCGATACACGCCAGTGGTGCTATCTCTCTGACTTTGCACGGACTTTTCAAACGACCCTCGTACGTGTCTAGCCGGAAGTATACTTATCTGTTTCCTTAAATAATAAGTTTTTTTTTGTTCTGTTTCCTAGTAACCTAGATCTTCTAAATATACAATTTAACCTATTTTTTTCTATATATATATCTTCCTTATGGTTCTAAATACGAGAAAATTGCTGAAAAACTTATTTTTTCTTAAAGACGATAATTTTATTCCCATTTACCACTTTATTGAACTAAGATCTATTCTTATGCTAAACTAATGTTAAAAAAAAAAAACGGAAAAAGTCATGTGAGTATTTGCAGCCGTTTCTGGCTTAACCAGAGCCCCGCGTACAACAATAGAAGGTGAGCTAGCGCCAGATAGGAAAGAAATAGAATTAAAAGAAATCAGCTGTTTCCGTTTCATAACAGTACTCTGGCCTACTTTAATAACGTCAGCTGATAGAGAGAGAGAGAGAGAGGGAGAGACTCCTGCTGTCTTTATTAAAAAACATTACCAAAAACTAGTTCTAATAATTTTTGTTTGTTTCTTTGTCTGTCTCTCTGTCCACCAAATTTAATTTTACTTTCTCTTTGGGCACAACTTGAAATGTCTGTCAGAGGAGTCTTTCTGATGGTGGTCTACGTAACAGGGAAATCCTATAAAAAAAATTGCTGTAATCAAATCTTCCCCATTTTATCGTAATTTACGAATCAAAAACCTTAAAAGTAAAAAAAAAAAAATTATCAATAAAAAAAAAATCGATTAAATAAAGCGACATTTCCGGTAGGTCAGATTTTTGACGTAATCGATTACTTTGACGAGACACACAAACCAATTATCAAGATATACTTTGATCTGTCCTTAGTACACGATCGAGTAGGCCACTTCATTTGTTGCTAAGACCGCCAAAACCATTACCAACATTGTCCTCGACGTTGTGCACAGAGTATTTGTTAGTTATATCGAACCAGATATTGTAAGTTTTACGAATAATTTAGATCAGCTGATTAATATTTTATTTCAAATATTTTTTAATAAAATCATTAAAGTAGTTTTATTCGCGTATTAATTCTCTCGCTTCCGCGCTCTCTTTTTCTTAACGCTCTACTTGTTGTCATGGTGATGTTAAGTTAACTAATCTCTCGTATTTCTCTCAGTTTCTAATTTTTTAGAATTTTTTCCTTTTGTGTTAAGTAAGAATGAAATTTTCTTAGTATTGACCTTGTCAAACTATTCGCTAGCTGTTACTAAACAGACCTAATGAGATGTTTTTTTGAAGATCAGGCACAAACAGATGGGTGATTGCGTAAGAAGATTATGGTGGTGTCTTGGAAATATGTTGAGAAATATATATCTATTCATATATTTTTTTTTTTCTGTGTGATTAATTAGGGAACGGATTCGTATGTATTTACATATTTTTTTCTAGGCAATTTACAGACGTTTTTCAACTAGAAGTATTCATACTGACACTTTTTAAGCCGTTTGAGTCTACTTTTATTTCACATATTTCCACATATTTGGATGTTATCGCATATTTATACATATTTGATTAAAATAAATAAATATTTCTACATATTTAATCAAAATATGTACATATTTTTCATTTTGGGCATATTTTCATAATTGGGAGGTGGTTGACAGGAACTGTGAACCACAGACTGTGAACCACAGTGGTTAAAAAAGTGTTTTTAAAAGCACCAAGTCGCATTAAAATGCTAAAAGATCTCTATCCAGACTTGTGCCTTCCGCCAGAACCAATATTGACTAGATGGGGTACTTGGCTGGAAGCAGCTCAGTATTACTATGAAAACTACAATAAAATCAAGAATGTCCTATCACATCTCGAAGACGAAGCAGTAGCGATAAATACAGCCAAGTCTTTATTCGAGAAACCTAATTTAAGGAACGACCTTTGCATTCATTTCTGCCAATTGCGTATTTCTTGCACAAGCCATTACCCAACTTGAGTCCCAAAATGTTCGACTGACAGAAAACGTGTCCAACGTTAAAAAAGTCATGGAAAAGGTGGAAGGAATACCTGGGAGTAAGGGAGATCTGATCAGATCAAAACTGGTAGAAGTACTGAGCAAGAACAAAGGGTGGGAGACCATCTGCCAGATTTCTGATATTATCAGCGGAACAGAAGTCACCTCAGAACATCGTGTACCCTTTACAACCAACGAGATAACTTCTTTCAGCAAGGCACCTATAACATCTGTAGATGTTGAACGATCTTTTAGTCGTTACAAGTCCATCTTACGCCCAGATCGTCGTCACTTTACGTTCCAACATTTGAAATTTCATGTGGTTGCAAACAATTTCGAAGAGTGAAGTTTTCAAAATTGAAAATTTAACACATCTTTTTATAAATAGTAAAAATGTTCTTTGTTGTATAAATAATTATAACTTGCCCCTCCCCCAAAAAAATCCATTTTCATAAAAAAAAAATGTCCATTTTACTTAAATATTCCAGAAAATATTTTAAGAAAATCACATATTTTCCACATAATTGACGAAAATAAATGCATATTTTAGTTAAATATTTGGCATTTTTAAATACATAAAACTCCGTTCCTTAGTGATTATTGTCATCTGTGCAGAAATATGCTTTATTTCAAGAGTTAGTTCTTTCTAATCTTAAGAAAAAACTCTGTTTAGGGCCCCTAAGATTATGGACAAACAAACAAGTGGTTCTTTTTAAAAATGATTGCCTTAAAACTGCATTTTATATATATATATATATATATATATACGTACTTACTCAAAAAACAAAATTAAACAGAAATCTCGAAACTTTATTCTTCGTTTGGGAAACCGGAAATATATCAAATTCATTTTCTCTTCTAAGGAAGTTGTAGCAATCATGTTGAATTTTCAATTTCAAATGTGTCTACAATTTTTTGTTTTATTTATTTAAGAAATTTCTCCCAAAACCATCCCGACTCTTGCAAGGGGAATTGGTGGTTCACGTTATTCTTCTCTCTAAAGAACAGTATCACAACTCCACCGTGTTTTATATTATATAAAGAGTTAGGGGAGGGGCTAAATTTCTTGATAAAAGTTCCTCTCTTTGTAGAAACTTTTCAAAAGAAAACTTCTCATCCCAGTGAATCTGGCTGGTTACAAAACTTTTTTTTCTTTCAAAGTGTAAGAAAGATTCAAGAAGTATTCCGTTGAAAGGAAAACATGGAAGGTTTCAAGACACACTTCAATGTTACCTCTTCCGGGTTAACCAATAGCTAGACTATTTACCTTGGGTGTGGCCTCTTATTGTTGATCCTTTAGATTTTCACATTGAATTTAACTATCGGATCACATTTCTTTCTGATGCTCTGGTAGTAATGAATGGTATTTTTTATAAGCTTTGCCCTAGGACGGGATGTCGTCATCTACTTCGGCAGCATTTCCTTTGTCTGTAGGTTTGATTTGGAAATAATTTATTGTTTAATCATAGACTGGTACAGCTCGGGCTAGTTCTCTGGAGTAGTTAGGTCAGCCTCCCAGAAATATCAAATACTACATAGTTATTTGATCAGCTGTGCAGGAATGAGTTTATGTAATGGGTATATCGTATAGGTAAGGAATGTTTTGTAAGAGGGGCATCAGTTTATTTCATTGGGTGAAGACTTGTTTGGGTAAATTATATAAGGCTTTTGGGTCTTTTGAGAAGGGTTTGGGATACTTAGCCTCATCCAGAAGTTTTTCTGTAGTATCTTAGGGAATCTATTGGGCAAAATTTGATTTAAAAAAAGGATACAGAAATAGGGATCAATTTGGAGCGCAAATCAAGTGAAGTATAAGCCACTCTAAATGTGAGCTTTTTTTTTTTTTTAGCCTTTTAAGACTTTAACTTTTCGAGTTTAATCATGAATCAAGTACCCTTTAAATCATCCATCATAGCAGTGTCCAGTTACTCGGCGATCTAAACCCTGTGGAAGCTCAAAACATCCTTAATTTTCAGAGTTTTCTAGCGAGAGAGAGAAAGAGAGAGATTTTCCAGTTAAACTAGGTGCATTCTCACAAAAAAGAAAAGAATACAAGACACTCTTACCGAACAACACCCGGTAATAAAGTAAATATTTCGTTGGAAAATACGCTGGGGCAAAGTATACATGTTTAAACAGGTAAAACTTTCACAGGATTGTAGAAGTCCGGGTAGGTGTAAGCTTAAGCTCCTAATACCTAGCCCTTTAGGACTATTAATAATACAAAATAGTAATTTCTATTTTCTCTCTATGAGATTATTACTGGGGCCCCCATTACCCTGATAGGATTATTAAACTAAAAGATTTAGATAGTTGAATGAGGCTGGGCTTTAGTGTTACCTCTAGGATCTAATATTGCTCCCCTTAACTGTTCACTTTACTGTACTATTTTTGTTGGAGGTTATCACGGAAAATTTTACTCCAAAATATATATTTCTTTAAATCTACATCGTTTGTATGATTTTTTCATGGAAATTAATTTATTGATGACAATTTTGGGAAAGTGGATTCTCTCTGAAATTTCATTTTCTGTTTAAATTACTATTTTTAGTCGATGGAAATCCAATAATTCTACAAAAAAAAAATTAGTTGTAAAGCAATTTGCAGAGTGATGCAAGTTCATCTGAATAGTGTTAAGAAAAGTAAAGTAGTTGCCTATTTTTTCAGGCAGACTTTACGTCCAACTACCACCAAATTAGGTGTCGTGGACGGAGGCGACTAGCAAAACATACTTTACCAAAAAATTTCTCATATTAACCATTAAACAAAATCCAATGACAAGAGACAGAGAATTGAACTCACTAAACCAACAATACATCTTAGCATTGCGGGTCTAGTCTCTTAACCGCCTAACATACTTTACTATAAATTTCTCATATTAACCATTAAATAAAATCCAAGGCCTAGACCTGGGGGAATCGAACCCACTAAACCAACAATACATCTTAGCATTGCGGGTCTAGTCTCTTAACCGCCAAACATACTTTACTATAAATTTCTCATATTAACGATTAAATAAAATCTTTGGCCTAGACCTGGGGGAATCGAACCCACTAAACCAACAATACATCTTAGCATTGCGGGTCTAGTATCTTAACCGCTCGACTATCGTGGCGCTTTGTTAATAAATAATAATTAATTGTGTTTTAAAATTAGGAGTTGCAAAAAAAATGGTGTAGTCATGCGAGTGTTCACACCATATTCTGCTCATTTAGAATGCAGCTTGTCACGACTTAATAATTACCAAAACCAAAAAAAGGAAAAAAAAAAAAAAAGAGTTTTTTATTGACCTACATTTCACAACTCAGCTTGTGTGTGCCAACATCTGGTATTATATAAAATATTACTTTTGAATAAACCAACAGTAAGAATAATGCTAACAGCTGATTAAAGACAAGACCAGCTGTTTAATATATTTCTAGTTTATTTCTACGTATATTATTATTATAGTTAGTTAGCTAGGTTTGTTCATTAAAATAATGCATTTAAATTGCATTTTAATGAGCACGAATTAATAGCAATGACCAAGGCTTGTGAAACGCTTATCATTACTATTCACCACATCCGGTTAACTGACCTGTTTCCTGTGTGTGTTTTTTTATTTTATTTTTTTATTTTACTGCTTATAGAGCTTTAAATCTAATATTTAGGTATTGAATTTCTGAAGTGTGCCTCTAATGTGCGTGTGTTTTGTGTATTGTACTGTCTTACCACATGTAGACTATCAGTACGTATTAAGATTTAGATTTAAGAGGCGGGACCGGGACCCATGCCCCACGGCACCGCAGCCACCAAGAGGCTTATTGTGCCTTCCCCTTTAAGTCTAGTAGATGAAACCTCCCCTTCTAAAAAGGTTGAGGGCTTTCCCTATCAGTTCCTTCTGCGCTATAATCTCCTCTGGTCTGTGACGCAGTCTCTCGATTGCAACGCACTCGAATAACAGGTGAAAGGCCATTTTCTCCTCTTTCTGACACAATCTGCACAACGGTTCCGAGCTAATAAGCCCTATTTTGTGCAGGTGCTTTCTGAACCTGCCATGCCCTGAATGTGAATAGGCCTGTGAAATCAGAGTAATTTGATTTCTGCTCAAGCCCAGAGTTTCTTTGGTTCTTTGTTTACACAGCCAAGGCAAGCAATAGTCTTAACCCCACCCAGTCTTTAACATCACCCAGTTCTTTTCATGCTCCTTCCAGATCCAATCTCTGGAGAGCCGCACGAACCGAACCCCCAGGTGTTCTTTAGGACAGGCCTCCGGGCCATTGAAAGGAGAGTGTTAGCTCCATTCCTGGCCAGATGATTAGCCCTCTCATTCCCCTTAATCCCCACATGTCCCGGCACTCATTCCAAACCGAACTTTATTGTGCCGAGCCAGTAGTTCTAGGGCTTTTCTTCTCTACATTCCCAGACCAGGGAAGAGGTGATCCTGAAGGAAACAATGGCCTTCAGCGCAGCTTGGCTGTCCGAAAAGATGCAAATCTTCCTACGTATTATACTAAAGTATAAATTTTGCAGATTTAAATACAACTATCTAACCGAAAGATCCTGTAAGAGGGTTACATTTCAGTGTAATGTACGCGAGTTTGAAGGAAATAGAACTTTGAGGAAATCACATCCACTTCCTGTCTGATCCCTCCCTATTTTGCTACTGACAATTAAAATGGCCAAAAATCCACAATCATTTAGAAAAAAAGCTGTGTTTATGACGTAACATCTTTCTTTCTTCTTATGTTGGTATTGGTTGACTTCTCTAAATTACCAATTGACCTTCTTCTTTTTGACTCCCGTGCCCCCCTATATCGCAAGTACGTCATATTTCAATTGTTTTTTTTTTTTTGTAAGGCCCTGAAAGAAAAATTAAGAAGACATGCGCAAAAAGGAGGAATAGAGTGGAGTAAAGAAGGAAGTGAAATGAGCAACACAATCACAATGAACCAGTGGTTGTAGTCAGTGTGGAGGATTCTTTGATTATACTGACCTTGGCCTTGTGCTATGGAACGCGCGATCTATATAGTGAGCTAGAGCTATTTAATTGGCGTAATCGATTTATGTTGGATCAAAGAGCTATCGCAGTTGAATGGGAAAAACCTTACCAGGAACAGTGTTGCGATCATTTCCGGTTTTATTGGATTGAAAAATTTGATGACAATTTCATGTCCCGGAAGTTCCACTTTATTGATGGAATTTTTCCAAGTTTTGTTGCGAGTTTTTTTTATCCTCTTTTCAATTTCTTCCACAAACTGTACTCATGATCGATAACATTTTATTTTAAAAAAAATGTTTCCCCAAAACCATTCGATTAAGAGGACTTTATGGAGAGGGCAAGGGATGGATAATCGTCTCTCTAAATTATTTTCCAGTAAATTCACGTTTCTTGTGTATTTGTACGAAAGTTGTAAAGGAGAGGGGGATTAAAATGTTCCTGTAAGTAAAACTGAATTCTATTATTTGTTACTGAAACTTAAGCTCAGTCCAAGTCAAACTCATCACCTAATGGAAATAGTACTCTTATAATTAGATAGTTAAAAATAAGGGCGCCACGGTAGCCGAGCGGTTAAGAGACTATAGACCCGCAATGCTAAGATGTATTGTTGGTTTAGTGGGTTCGATTCCCCAGGTCTAGGCCTTGGATTTTATTTAATGGTTAATATGAGAAATTTATAGTAAAGTATGTTTGGCGGTTAAGAGACTAGACCCGCAATGCTAAGATGTATTGTTGGTTTAGTGGGTTCAATTCCCCTGACTGTAGGCCTTGGATTTTATTTAATGGTTAATATGAGAAATTTATAGTAAAGTATGTTAGGCGGTTAAGAAGACTAGACCCGTAATGCTAAGATGTATTGTTGGTTTAGTGGGTACTATTCCCGGTGTATAGCCCTTGTATTTTAATTAATGGTTAATATGAGAAATTTATAGTAAAGTATGTTTGGCGGTTAAGAGACTAGACCCGCAATGCTAAGATGTATTGTTGGTTTAGTGGGTTCAATTCCCCTGACTGTAGGCCTTGGATTTTATTTAATGGTTAATATGAGAAATTTATAGTAAAGTATGTTAGGCGGTTAAGAAGACTAGACCCGTAATGCTAAGATGTATTGTTGGTTTAGTGGGTACTATTCCCGGTGTATAGCCCTTGTATTTTAATTAATGGTTAATATGAGAAATTTATAGTAAAGTATGTTTGCTAGTCGCCTCTGTACACGGCACCTAATTGGTAGTTGGATGTTAAGCCCCGCCTGAAAAAAGTTAAAAATAAACTGAATGAATTTTAATTTGCTTAAATAAAACTGAAAGAACTGAAAGTTCTCGAAACAAACGATCGAAACTTTCCACTAAAACAACAAACGACTTTAACAATGATATTCAGACTTGTCTGAACATGTAAAATGGAACTTTGGGGCTCAGCTAAAGCTTCCCAGGAATCTACAGGAATCCAATCCGAGTGCATTGCTAATGCTCCCCTTACTTTTTTTGTTTTTGTTTTTTTTTTTTTTGTAACCTCTACCTTTGCAAGATCGAGATACACTTTTTGTTGCGCCTATCTTTCTGAAGCTGCCAAGATCTCCGCCTATACCTTTGGGTACCCCCAAGGCTTTAGGCTTCCTGACATCCTGATCCTCACAAGTTTCCAAACTCACGGCATTGCCAGGACGCGTTCTCTTGCAAGACACGGTTGTGCAGCTCACCGGGGTGGCCAGCTGATCTTCTTAATGAAGTGAAAATAAAGTCAGAAGAAAAAAAAAAAAATTGCCCTAAAAAGGTTACGCGATTGAGCAACTTAATAATTACTAGCCGCTACCGCTTTAAAGTTGGACAAAGAGCTTCCTTTTTGAGGCCAAAAAAATCCCCCTCCTATTGGTTAGTCATGTGTAAGGGAATTGTAAAACTGTTACAATATTAAATAGTGGTACAATTTATGAAATGATTATGTGTAGTATACACAATATATATTGCAATATAATAACCGCAAAAAGTGCTATAACAGTAATATAACCTCAATGAATGGTGAAGGCCTAGTTTCCATTGAGTCCCACCCTCTCACTTGCTCTCACTCCTTTTCTCTCTCTCTCTCTCTCACGCGCACAATTGTTTATATATGCTCACATTTTGTTTATTTCGTTGCACAATAAGTTCGTAGGCGTGTTTCTAAGTCCTTGACACATGAGCTGCTTGCTATTTTACTCTCTTCAAAACTTTTTTTTTTACACAACTGTCTTCAGGAGTAATGTTCATTTTATTTATTTATTTATTTATTTTCTGTTTTGTCCTCCTTAATTAGTTAAATGCGTTTTGTCTGTTTGTTCGTCTTTAAATGCGTTTGAGGTTTGCAATATATCTAGGCTAGGAGCAAAAGCGTTTTGGGTCTAGAATAAGTTTCTTTCTCATGCTTCCGTTCTTAAAGTTTTTTTTTTACATTTATTTTGTAATTTACAATCTGTATAAATATATACAATAAGTAAATAGGATGTAAATAAGATGAACTGGTGCGGGAGGAGAGCAGGAGAAGAGAAGCTACCCAGCGGTAGCACTCTCTATATGATATAGGGGAATGTGAGGAGGAGAGAGGAGAGGTAGGAGAATAATGATGTTTAGTTCTTCAGACTGTAAGGAAGTCGCGGTAGCACTCTCTATAGGAGATAGAGGAATGTGAGGTGGATAATATGAGGAGAGGGGAGAGATAGGAGAGTAATGGCGTTTAGTTCTTCAGACTGTAAGGAAGTCGCGGTAGCACTCTCTATAGGAGAGAGGAGAATGTGAAGAAGAGAGAGGAGAGGTAGGAGAATAATGACGTTTAGTTCTTCAGACTGTAAGGAAGTCGCGGTAGCACTCTCTATAGGAGAGAGGAGAATGTGAAGAAGAGAGAGGAGAGGTAGGAGAATAATGACGTATAGTTCTTCAGACTGTAAGGAAGTCGCGGTAGCACTCTCTATAGGAGAGAGGAGAATGTGAAGAAGAGAGAGGAGAGGTAGGAGAATAATGACGTATAGTTCTTCAGACTGTAAGGAAGTCGCGGTAGCACTCTCTATAGGAGAGAGGAGAATGTGAAGAAGAGAGAGGAGAGGTAGGAGAATAATGACGTTTAGTTCTTCAGACTGTAAGGAAGTCGCGGTAGCACTCTCTATAGGAGAGAGGAGAATGTGAAGAAGAGAGAGGAGAGGTAGGAGAATAATGACGTATAGTTCTTCAGACTGTAAGGAAGTCGCGGTAGCACTCTCTATAGGAGAGAGGAGAATGTGAAGAAGAGAGAGGAGAGGTAGGAGAATAATGACGTTTAGTTCTTCAGACTGTAAGGAAGTCGCGGTAGCACTCTCTATAGGAGATAGAGGAATGTGAGGTGGATAATATGAGGAGAGGGAAGAGATAGGAGAGTAATGGCGTTTAGTTCTTCAGACTGTAAGGAAGTCGCGGTAGCACTCTTTATAGGAGAGAGGAGAATGTGAAGAAGAGAGAGGAGAGGTAGGAGAATAATGACGTTTAGTTCTTCAGACTGTAAGGAAGTCGCGGTAGCACTCTCTATAGGAGAGAGGAGAATGTGAAGAAGAGAGAGGAGAGGTAGGAGAATAATGACGTTTAGTTCTTCAGACTGTAAGGAAGTCGCGGTAGCACTCTCTATAGGAGATAGAGGAATGTGAGGTGGATAATATGAGGAGAGGGAAGAGATAGGAGAGTAATGGCGTTTAGTTCTTCAGACTGTAAGGAAGTCGCGGTAGCACTCTCTATAGGAGATAGAGGAATGTGAGGAGGAGAATATGAGGAGAGAGGAGAGATAGGAGAGTAATTGCGTTTAGTTCTTCAGACTGTAAGGAAGTCGCGGTAGCACTCTCTATAGGAGATAGAGGAATGTGAGGTGGATAATATGAGGAGAGGGAAGAGATAGGAGAGTAATGGCGTTTAGTTCTTCAGACTGTAAGGAAGTCGCGGTAGCACTCTCTATAGGAGATAGAGGAATGTGAGGAGGAGAATATGAGGAGAGAGGAGAGATAGGAGAGTAATTGCGTTTAGTTCTTCAGACTGTAAGGAAGTCGCGGGGCCACTGACGAGATTCAGACGTCGAGGAGTATTGTTAGGCATGTCAGAGGAGGCGAGAGAGACAGTACAAGAGCTGTTTTCTAAGTTCTATACGTATACATTTTTTTCCCCAACTCTGAATTTTGCAACATATTCCATCTTCCCTCTACTTAAATGCTGTTTAAACAAATTTTGTCTAGAAAATTATTCAAATTCATAGATGTAAAAAAAATTAAAAATTCTTGTCGTTTCAGTTTAACATGGAATCTCCCATACTAAACTGAAAAGACAAGAAACTAACCAAACGTTTACCTTCTGTTACTGCGACCTAAACCGTTCCAACTCTCTACGCCTACAGACTTTACATTCCAAAAAATACTACGAAAACTACTTAACGCTCCGCTCTACATTTCTAACCTCACCATTCATAATGATCTCAACATCCCTTTCATTAACGACCTTACTAAAACTTGTTTCTTAAAATTTCATTCCTTTACAACAGCTCATCCTAATCCTTTAATTCAGTGGTTCTTAACCTTTTCATAGAGGCGGAACACAATTATATGTATATATTTTTCTCGCGGAAAACTAACATTAAATAATTTGAAATTCGGTATTTAGCAAGAACTTAAAATTAAATTCAAATTAAAAAAAAAAAAGGAACAATTTTTTGTTTTCGTATCTTTTCTAAGTTTCTAAATTTCAATACATTTAAAATTGAAATTTTGCGAAACACCGGTTAAGAACCACTGCTTTATATCTTCTAAAATTATAGATCTGTGCACAAAATAACTATAGCTTATAATTGAGAAAAACAAAGTGTACAAGAGAACAAAATTTCATACGAATACGTGGTTCACAGTGGGAGATATAGAACAGCCACAGTTTTATAGAATTTCATGACCCAAAAAATATTCAACCCTTTATATCTTCTACATTTATAGACCTGTGCACAAAATAACTATAGCTTATAATTCAGAAAAACAAAGTGTACAAGAAAACAAAATTACATACGAATACGTGGTTCAGTGTAGGAGATATAGAACGGCCACAATTTTACAGAATTTCATGACCCAAAAAATTTTCAACCCTTTATATCTTCTACATTTATAGACCTGTGCACAAAATAACTATAGCTTATAATTGAGAAAAACAAAGTGTACAAGAGAACAAAATTTCATACGAATACGTGGTTCACAGTGGGAGATATAGAACGGCCACAATTTTACAGAATTTCATGACCCACAAAATTTTCAACCCTTTATATCTTCTACATTTATAGATCCGTGCACAAAATAACTATAGCTTATAATTGAGAAAAACAAAGTGAACAAGAGAACAAAACTTCATACGAATACGTGGTTCAGAGTGGGAGATATAGAACGGCCACAATTTTACAGAATTTCATGACCCACAAAATTTTCAACCCTTTATATCTTCTACATTTATAGATCTGTGTACAAAATAACTATAGCTTATAATTGAGAAAAACAAAGTGTACAAGAGAACAAAATTTCATACGAATACGTGGTTCACAGTGGGAGATATAGAACGGCCACAATTTTACAGAATTTCATGACCCAAAAAATTTTCAACCCTTTATATCTTCTACATTTATAGATCTGTGCACAAAATAACTATAGCTTATAATTGAGAAAAACAAAGTGTACAAGAGAACAAAATTTCATACGAATACGTGGTTCACAGTGGGAGATATAGAACGGCCACAATTTTACAGAATTTCATGACCCAAAAAATTTTCAACCCTTTATATCTTCTACATTTATAGATCTGTGCACAAAATAACTATAGGTTATAATTGAGAAAAACAAAGTGTACAAGAGAACGAAATTTCATACGAATACGTGGTTTACAGTGGGAGATATAGAACGGCCACAATTTTACAGAATTTCATGACCCAAAAAATTTTCAACCCTTTATATCTTCCACATTTATAGATCTGTACACAAAATAACTATAGTTTATAATTGAGAAAAACAAAGTGTACAAGAGAACAAAATTTCATACGAATACGTGGTTCACTGTGGAAGATATAGAACGGCCATAATTTTACAGAATTTCATGACCCAAAAAATTTTCAACCCTTTATATCTTCACCATTTATAGATCTGTGCACAAAATAACTATAGTTTATAATTGAGAAAAACAAAGTGTACAAGAGAACAAAATTTCATACGAATACGTGGTTCACTGTGGAAGATATAGAACGGCCATAATTTTACAGAATTTCATGACCCAAAAAATTTTCAACCCTTTATATCTTCCACATTTATAGATCTGTTCACAAAATAACTATAGTTTATAATTGAGAAAAACAAAGTGTACAAGAGAACGAAATTTCATACGAATACGTGGTTTACAGTGGGAGATATAGAACGGCCACAATTTTACAGAATTTCATGACCCAAAAAATTTTCAACCCTTTATATCTTCCACATTTATAGATCTGTACACAAAATAACTATAGTTTATAATTGAGAAAAACAAAGTGTACAAGAGAACAAAATTTCATACGAATACGTGGTTCACTGTGGAAGATATAGAACGGCCATAATTTTACAGAATTTCATGACCCAAAAAATTTTCAACCCTTTATATCTTCACCATTTATAGATCTGTGCACAAAATAACTATAGTTTATAATTGAGAAAAACAAAGTGTACAAGAGAACAAAATTTCATACGAATACGTGGTTTACAGTGGGAGATATAGAACGGCCACAATTTTACAGAATTTCATGACCCAAAAAATTTTCAACCCTTTATATCTTCCACATTTATAGATCTGTACACAAAATAACTATAGTTTATAATTGAGAAAAACAAAGTGTACAAGAGAACAAAATTTCATACGAATACGTGGTTCACTGTGGAAGATATAGAACGGCCATAATTTTACAGAATTTCATGACCCAAAAAATTTTCAACCCTTTATATCTTCACCATTTATAGATCTGTGCACAAAATAACTATAGTTTATAATTGAGAAAAACAAAGTGTACAAGAGAACAAAATTTCATACGAATACGTGGTTCACTGTGGAAGATATAGAACGGCCATAATTTTACAGAATTTCATGACCCAAAAAATTTTCAACCCTTTATATCTTCCACATTTATAGATCTGTTCACAAAATAACTATAGTTTATAATTGAGAAAAACAAAGTGTACAAGAGAACGAAATTTCATACGAATACGTGGTTTACAGTGGGAGATATAGAACGGCCACAATTTTACAGAATTTCATGACCCAAAAAATTTTCAACCCTTTATATCTTCCACATTTATAGATCTGTACACAAAATAACTATAGTTTATAATTGAGAAAAACAAAGTGTACAAGAGAACAAAATTTCATACGAATACGTGGTTCACTGTGGAAGATATAGAACGGCCATAATTTTACAGAATTTCATGACCCAAAAAATTTTCAACCCTTTATATCTTCACCATTTATAGATCTGTGCACAAAATAACTATAGTTTATAATTGAGAAAAACAAAGTGTACAAGAGAACAAAATTTCATACGAATACGTGGTTCACTGTGGAAGATATAGAACGGCCATAATTTTACAGAATTTCATGACCCAAAAAATTTTCAACCCTTTATATCTTCCACATTTATAGATCTGTTCACAAAATAACTATAGTTTATAATTGAGAAAAACAAAGTGTACAAGAGAACAAAATTTCATACGAATACGTGGTTCACTGTGGAAGATATAGAACGGCCATAATTTTACAGAATTTCATGACCCAAAAAATTTTCAACCCTTTATATCTTCACCATTTATAGATCTGTGCACAAAATAACTATAGTTTATAATTGAGAAAAACAAATTGTACAAGAGAACAAAATTCAAACGAATACGTGGTTCGCTGTGGAAGATATAGAACGGCCATAATTTTACGGAATTTCATGACCCAAAAAATTTTCAACCCTTTATATCTTCCACATTTATAGATCTGTGCACAAAATAACTATAGCTTATAATTGAGAAAAACAAAGTGTACAAGAGAACAAAATTTCATACGAATACGTGGTTCACAGTGGGAGATATAAACGGCCACAATTTTACAGAATTTCATGACCCAAAAAATTTTCAACCCTTTATATCTTCTACATTTATAGATCTGTGCACAACATAACTATAGCTTATAATTGAGAAAAACAAAGTGTACAAGAGAACAAAATTTCATACGAATACGTGGTTCACAGTGGGAGATATAGAACGGCCACAATTTTACATAATTTCATGACCCAAAAAATTTTCAACCCTTTATATCTTTCACATTTATAAATCTGTGCACAAAATAACTATAGTTTTTAATTGAGAAAAACAAAGTGTACAAGAGAACAAAATTTCATACGAATACGTGGTTCACTGTGGAAGATATAGAACGGCCATAATTTTACAGAATTTCATGACCCAAAAAATTTTCAACCCTTTATATCTTCCACATTTATAGATCTGTGCACAAAATAACTATAGTTTATAATTGAGAAAAACAAAGTGTACAAGAGAACAAAATTTCATACGAATACGTGGTTCACTGTGGAAGATATAGAACGGCCATAATTTTACGGAATTTCATGACCCGAAAAATTTTCAACCCTTTATATCTTCCACATTTATAGACCTGTGCACAAAATAACTATAGCTTATAATGAGAAAAACAAAGTGTACAAGAGAACAAAATTTCATACGAATACGTGGTTCACAGTGGGAGATATAGAACGGCCACAATTTTACAGAATTTCATGACCCAAAAAATTTTCAACCCTTTATATCTTCTACATTTATAGATCTGTGCACAAAATAACTATAGCTTATAATTGAGAAAAACAAAGTGAACAAGAGAACAAAATTTCATACGAATACGTGGTTCAGAGTGGGAGATATAGAACGGCCACAATTTTACAGAATTACATGACCCACAAAATTTTCAACCCTTTATATCTTCTACATTTATAGATCTGTGTACAAAATAACTATAGCCTATAATTGAGAAAAACAAAGTGTACAAGAGAACAAAACTTCATACGAATACGTGGTTCACTGTGGAAGATATAGAACGGCCATAATTTTACAGAATTTCATGACCCAAAAAATTTTCAACCCTTTATATCTTCACCATTTATAGATCTGTGCACAAAATAACTATAGTTTATAATTGAGAAAAACAAAGTGAACAAGAGAACAAAATTTCATACGAATACGTGGTTCAGAG